>NC_092802.1:30466837-31180412 GCF_918797505.1 Bemisia tabaci
TCTGTAAAAATCGAATAGTCATACGTTCTAGCTATGACATTCTTCTTCCTTTTGGCATTAAAAAAATATCGTAAGTAATTACTGGAAGTCTGTAACTTGATCCCAGAAAAAAAGAAGGTTCAACAAAATGAGCTTGATGCGACCGATCACAAGTGACCTCTCTCATCAGTTGCGGATATATCTCACTCTCACCGTGAGCTATCTCTCTCGCACTTTTAGGCAGCCCATAAGGGAAACTGGGATCAAGTTTCAGCCTTTGTAATTGAACTTAAAAAGCTCGTGCTTGGTTTAAACTTTCCAGACATATGTTGCTTAGAACTTATGAGTCTTAGATTTCAACATGTCTCTTGTAATTTTTAAACAATCATGGACATCAGAGCCAGATTTTAGCAGCTCGACGTGGTGGATTTTTTCGGAACTGCAGCTGAAGATTCACTTTAATAACTTGCATAGCTTAAAACTAACTCTTATTGATATGGTGCAAGATAAGTGAAATGAAGGTATGCTCTTGCCGGCCTCTCTGGCCCAAACACCGCTTTTGTTTCTATCACTAGAGCCGTGTTGCGAGATTTGAATTCCAACAACTTTGCAGTCGTGGCCGAAAACAAAGTGCGATCGACCGTCCGCTGCTGATAAAAATGAACACATTTAGTGCGAGATAATTCGTAAAGAATGAAAATCAATATTATGTCAGTGAGGTGGCTTTCATTCATTTTTATCAATAGCATGGCCATTGCTTCCGGCTAAACTGCAAAGATGTTGACATTCAAATTTCGCGCCACGGCTCTACACTGTTATAAATCCCGGCGCGAAATTCACGCTTACTCAGTTGCTATTTTGACCACCTGTTACTCTGAGTGCATGGATCCGGCGCGAAATAAGCTCGGCGCGAATTTCGCGCTCTGGCGGGAGTGAAATTCTGACAGGCAAACGTAAAACGGAACTGCCGCAGCATGGATTTGAACTCGAGTCGCGGCGGTGATAGACGATTACGCCACCACTTCGCCATTTGGCGCTCGTATCATGTAACCCTGAATTCACGCTACTTGAGGTACCTCAACTAATTCGTCCGTCGTTGGTGATATTTATACGCTCTGATCTATTCACTCAGCGTGCGCAGAAGTTCGCGCTGGATTCTTTTTTTTTCACGCCGGCTATTCACTCAGAGTAAATCATTGATTTTCAACAGAGTGCGTTTCGGTGAAAGGTGTCGGTAAGAGCAAAACGACTGTGAGACTTCCATACTACGTACCTTGTTTGCGGTGTTTAAAAATATCCGCTCTCGTTTTTTTTTTTTTTTTTTTTTTTTTTTTTTTTTTTTTTTGTTATAGAACGAATGAATATCATTCTTAGAAGTTTTCACAGAAGTTTCCTCTAGAGTCCCTTCATAGCGAGAGTTAAGACAACGCGGCTCATGGATGTCACAAACGGGAATAAAGATTACACAAAGCGGACGTGTTTTGGTAATCTTTGATCAACCCATTTCCGAATTCCTATATCCGTTCCCTCTCTCAATCCATTTGTTCCTTGCCGTACCCCCAATTTACCGGTCCATTCCGGTTTATAATCTTTGCAATTGGTGCAAATGTAATCATTATTCCCGTTTGTGACACTGTGAAGGCCCAAAATATGAGAACCAACCAGAAATGGATTCGCATTGTCTTTACTCTCGGTATAAAAGGACTCAATTTTCTTCATTATCAGAGGAAAAAACTCGAGTTTTTCAAACATTGACTTTGAGTATATACAGTTCCCTATTTCAAAATTAAAATGTGCCAGGAAAGCTGCAACGTAACGAACCGAGAAACGCAGTCTGGTGGTTTCACCGTCGAGGAGCATACCTGCGTTTCACTTACCTCGGACAAAGTAAGTATATCTAACCTACGGCACATTTTTTGAGCTCTCCTTTCCAATAAAAAGGTACCGGATTTGCACAGGAGGTCCATAGCTTGACAGTGTTCGTGCACCGATATTTCCTGTCCATAATACCATAACTCGTATACCTCGGCGTGCACTCGACGCCAAACGACGGTGAACAATGAGGGTTTTTAAGATATTCTGCTTGATCCTTCCAAATCTCATAGTGAACTAGCATGCAGTAATAGCTCGCATCCTGAGCATCTTCTTGGTTTGCATTAGAAGGCAGGGAATGGCAGGGATTCACTTCGATTGCATTCTCTGACAGCGTTCCCTGATGACCATAACCATTAAAAAGCTTGAATTTAAAATATTTTATTTCGATGGCCAAAGTGAGAAACCGCGTACGTCCGTGTGTGACGTCGCAGCCTTCCTTTCATGCACACTGAAAAAAAAATCTCGGTGTATTTACTAAGAAAAGGGTAAAATTACCAAGAATTCGGGGTTCTATTTGATCCCAGTTTGTTCTTGGTAAAATTACCATTTACGGAATTGGTAATTTTACCGAGGAATCTCGGTAAAATTATTGAACTTTCTCGGTAATTTTACTGGACCTTGGTAAAAACGCCAATATTTTTTATCGACTGTGGTAGAATTACCGAGATAAAATGGCAAAGTTACCGGGAATTGATTACCGATAAAAGTGGTATTCTTACCTGAAAAAAAACAGTAAAAATACCGGTTTTTAGGTAAGCTTACCAGTCTGTCTTGGTAATATTACCAATAATTGGTAAAAAAAGTGAGATGGTAAAGGTACCAACGGACCTTGGTAAACACGCCGAGAATTTTTTTTTCAGTGCATTCTCATTGGAAAACTAGTCAACGTAAGTGCTTGAAACTCATACTAAGATCCAAGAGAGGGGGGGGGGGGCATGCACCCATCTCGCCTCCCTGTTCGCTCTAAAAAAGGAGGAAGAAAACGGAAAGAGACGGAACTGCAGACAGAAGGAAGAACATTTAGATTGGATTATTATTCATGACCACATTGATTTAAACTGCATATTAAATGGTTTGAAAATTTGAAAATTTTCTAAGGGGGTGTCACTTAGTTCCCCTCTTTCCTCCCCCTGCCCCCTTTCAAAGTGTCTGGATCTCACGGAAAAAACGAGTTTAGGGCTGGTACCTGCGCTGAAGGTCCCAGCCCTAACCGGGTAGCCTGCCCCTGTGGGGTTTGAGTTGAAGCAATTCTTGAGGTGAAGCTATTCTCTTCAATATATTCCCTGATATCATTTTTTCCACGCTGCCTATGTTCAAAGCTTTCTCGATTGTTTTTCTCTGCCGGAATATTCTGAAAAAATTTCAAACCATAATTTGCATTGTTTCTCTTCGAAAAAATAAAACAGGGATACGGAGATGGTGAAAAGTCACGATACAAATACGTGGTTTCACACTTCGGCCATCAATTTTTGAAAAACTAGACTCTCGGTTTCCATCGGTCTAAGTTTCAACGGTGATATAACAGTCATCCATCCAAAAATTCAACCGAAACCAGTCGTGAAAATTTGTCTGGTGCCTAATTTTTGCCAAAATGTTCAGCGATCAAGATCCTACATAACTCCATGGTGATGAGCTGATCACTTTTCTCTCAAAAATTTATTAGGTCGTAGTGATCTCAGAATACAGTGTAGCAAAAAGTACTGAGATCCGTCCAAACGAAAGGTTTCTACGTGCAGGAATGACGGAAATATGCCGTTATTTGAAAAAAATATTTCGATTGACGTCAGCCATGGTGATAGTGTACGTACATATCGTCGCCTCTCTGACGTAAGGGCGTTTCTCAATTTCCACGCGAGCCCCCTTTTACATCTAAATCCCTACTTTCTGGGGCTCATGCGGGAATCGAAATACGCCCTTACGTCAGAGGAGGAACCCTCCCAAACCACGTATCTTGGTTTACGACGTTGCAGACTTCCTGTCCTACTGTATTTTTAAAAAAGAAACTATTCAGTGTCAATTCTTCAAACAATTTATGATTTTTCTCCTCTGTGCGAGAATTTTTTTGTGAAAACTTCAAGGACTGCCGTTGTTTTGTTCTCTTTTAAAAAAATAAAATGGGAACGGAGGATTTTAAATATCGCAAAGGAGATGCGTGGTTTAGGAGTTTTACCATTGGTATATACAATTTCAAACATTTCTCATAGTATGACTCTTTTTTCCATAAACCTGATCCGGTCAAAAATGCATGCGGGGCCATCCGCTCAGAAAACCGAGGGAAAATTTTTATCTTGGAACTGAAGGACGAACATCTCCTTCAATTTTGGAGATTTTAGGGTCAAACTTGCGCCAAAATTTCCAGGTCTTCCTCCTCTATGCATTTGCGAAAAGTTAAAGAAAATTTTCGCTCGAAAGATAAGACCTCTTTTCGCAGATCTAGTCGAAAATGCATTCGGAGTCATTCGCTCAGAAAAATGAGTGGAGACATAATGTAAACTTTTCTTTTCTTTTCTATATCACACAACTCATACCGGTGAAATTCAAATTCATTTGTTCTCTTAGTTACTTACCATTTTTAAGCACGAAAACACAATCAAAAGTAGCCAACTCGCGGGCACGGTGAACATCGAGACTAAAATGCACTACTAGAAAACATCACCGACACAGAATATCACTTGTGGCTGCGAATGTAGCCATGCTTGTAGAAGCGGAAAAATTGGCACTGTTTCAACTTGCAATGTAACGCACTAGAGCCAATTTTTTCGCGTTTCCTGAACAGAGCGATGACGTCAAAGCTCCCCCAATACGGCCTCTTTTAGACAATTTTTTGCCACCACTCACCTCCGAAGTGACTAAATACGCGTCAGTACTCATTTAGAGAAAAAACGGGACGTCTGATGGGTCCATCGTGAAAATTTCCTAGAACGTAAAGGAAAGTTCTCCTGCCAGGAAAACGGCTTGAAAATTAGGAAGAGTGCTTCAGGTAAGTCTTGGGATGGACTCCTAATTTCTCTATCTGCGTCACATTTGTGCGTATTTTTAGCCTCTCGCTTCAAAGTGCATGACATGTTCCAAGGAAGCCGTCCATAAATTACGTCACCCATGTTTTCGATTTTCCGACTTTTCCTCCTCACCGTATCCTGCCGTCATCCACTGCTAGATCCCCCCTAAAAATTGCACCATCCTTAGCGTGCCCCCTCCCGCTTTTTGAAGGAAAACGCAGAAAATCCATAAAAATCAGTAAATATAGTCTGCAGCGTTACGAATATGATTAATTTCTTACATTGAGTATTGAATATGTTATGTTCTTTTAAAATAGAAAAGAGTTAAGGCCACGATATATTACTAACTGTAAAATTAAACAACGAAAACGTTAATGCTTTGAGAAAAATTGGAATTCTGAATTGCAAAATTCAGCTTTCATACGCTTTTCATTCATATTTGTAAACTTTTTTTTTTATTCGTTGCTGAAATTATCATCTAAATTAGTGTTTTATCGTTTATTTCTGTTAAATTTTTATAGTTTGAGTCTGTGGTTCTAGTTACGTTATTTTGTTTGTGTTGTTTTTCCTTGGTTGCACCACCCACCACAAGTTCTTACTTAAAGGGTGGTGGGATGTATTTATTTTATTTTTTTATGACATCTTGTTAAAATTGGCTGTGTTACTCATGTACACCCAGTTGAAGTAAAATAGACACATTTGAATTTGAATTTTGAAAATAATAATAAAAAAATTCCGATCTTTGAAGCAAGCATTTTCAGCCTTCTTGCATTCAGGAAAGCTTACGTCATCTTTGACTTGACCTGCCCTACCGACACACACCGTCATCCACCGCTAGACTCACCGCCCCCCCTCCCCACCCCCTAAGGTAACGTAATTCATGGACGGCCCCAGATGTGATATACGATAGATATAGAAACGCGTTTCGGCAAAAAATATGTAAGTTGCCGAAAAATGCCTCAAATTCAGACTCAGAATCCCGCGGTAATTTTAAGATAGACGCTTTATTCACAGATGAAGTCAGCCTCAGTGGTGTAGTGGTCAAGGCAGTTCGCTGCCAACACTGAGGTCCCGGGTTCAATCCCCGGAGGTGACTGATATTTGAGGACACTCAAGTATCAGTCATCGTGACTGTGGATGACTATGCCACTCCAATATCCTGACCCTTCGAGGTTACAGGGTGCGGGAGGGACATAGTCACCCAGTAAGTAATCCGTCTGCACTGTTCGACTGGGTTGTGAAAAATCGGTAATCACTCGTAGTGTGCGCGACTGCCAGCGCTACCTATCAGTATAGATTGCATCAACACAGTCCAACTCGGTGGAGGCATGGCCGTGCTCCGAAAGTCCGTGCTCTGCAGCGTCTGCCACAGTCTTTGATAAGACCTTCCGTTGGCTATCAGACGGCCGCTGAGCCTTGCGGAAATATAGATGATACTCAATGTGTCAATAGTACGAAGATACGTTAAGGAGTACGGTCCAACTTCGGGGTGCACGACGGCAGTTGCCAGTTGCCTTGGCCCCTTGAGGGCGCCTCGCCGGCCAGCCCGGCCTTACTTACTTACTTACTTACTTACTTATTCACAAATGAGGCTACGCAATTTTTCCGTCATTTGATACAGATAACCCCCAAGAAAAAAATCTACCTCCAAGGACGAAATCCTCCCTTTAATTTTCGTCGATTTTTTTTTTATCAGGAGAGTCATACCAGGTTCGTAGATTCCGTGGAAGAACACAAATGGTGAATATCCTCATAAAACACAGTTCAACAAATAAAGAATAACGACAACAATTTCTCTGTCTATTGAAATGCGTTTGAAAAGCTGGAAAAGACGATGACAGATGAGTGGAGTTTGTCATTTTATTGTTATATTTTTTTATTTTTTTTTTTTAAATTAAGGCGTTGTGACCGATGACAGCGGCGTCTTTAGCCTTACGCAGAGTTTGGAACTGCGACGATCTATCCATATCAAGTTATGATGTTCTTGCGATAGAAACAATTTCGAAGTCATATACTATACTAATATGCAAATTGCCTGCGTATACTTTGAAAATAGACGTAAATTTCAGAATTTTTCGGAGTTTTCATCAAGGTTTTGTCCAAGTGCGCAGCTGTGTTAATACAGCGAATGAAAATATGAAAATTCAATGGATTTCCGTTATTTTCATCGGGCAGTTATCGGAGTTAAGCACGCAATCGGTCTCATTCAAACGCTTTCAACATTCCATCACGGACGCAGGTACATATATTGTATTTAAATCCACGCCGAAAAAAGATGCTGTGGTAACATCCCGGATGTTACGGTTGTTAAAAAATGTGCGACAACTCTTGGATGTTGCTATTAACACTCTGGTCAGTTAACGTAGCATGCTGATAGTATGTAAAAGTAACATCCTAGGATGTTACTTTAACAGCAAGAGTGGTAATGACAACATCCAAGAGTTGTCGCACAGTTTTTTTTTTTTTTTTTTTTTTTTTTTTTTTTTTTTTTTTTTTACATCCAGGATGTTATTTCAGCACCTCTTTTTTACTGTGCATTGAAAATATCCATTTTAGATGAGGCAAACTGACTTTCCAAGAATCGAAACACAAGTTGCAAACTGCAAATAGTTGCCCTTGGTTCCGGTGATGCTTTCATGCACGTTAGTTCGATTCTTTATAAAATGTTCAACTATTTGAAAATCCCATTCCAGACGTGGAAAAGTCGAAAAGGGGACATCGCCTGTCAAGTTTGATGAACTTCAGAGTAACTTTCCAGCCGTCGCCAACTTGTTATGTGGCAAAAAATGTGGCTTTTTTTATGTTAAAGAGTAAGTGGTTTTCTTGTTTCCCCATTGTATAGAGATTCATGCCTGCCAGCGCTCACGTAAAAACGGATGTGTATCCCTACGTCAGAGGATGAACAAAACGAGGCTCATAGATAATGGAAAATTCTTTCCAGCGCTGGACGAGTTTGTGATCATCGGTGACGGAAAAGTAGCAAAAATATCCACTCGATTTAAATGGTTTCAGCGTCAACTTTTAGAAGGAATTTTAGTGAAGCTGTTCACTGACATTGAGGCCGTATATACGCGTATAGGTGGTTACCCCCCCCCCCCCTCCCTAATCGGTCCGTTCCAATAATTGAATCCTCTGGTATTGCTGGTAGTGATGGCAAGTCGATTCCACGATTACTCGGCTAAAGAATCCAATTTTTTCAGTGGAGTGAAGTCAGACCGACTGGCAGGTGGATGGATTAACCACGCTACCGGTGCTTTTCAGCCTATTTAAGCCACTTCCTGTGACAGTTGTAAAGCACTAATTCGTTTTTTCAATCAATTTAGCAGCTATTGTATCTTGAGACTTTGTGTTGGATGGTATTGCCACCTATAAACGCGAACCCATGCGCATATCGGTGTTTTCTGCCAATCAACGCAATCACCTGCTTCATCAACGTCACAGAGCCGACGTCTTCCGTTACATGACATTCTATGCCATTTACAAAGCATCGATTTGTGTTTTCAGTCAATTTAATAGCCATTTCATCTTGAGACTTGAGTGGAATGACCACCTATAAACGTGTGCCCATGCACACATTGGTGCTTTTCTGTCCACCACCGCAATCACGCGCCACATCAACGTCACAGAACCGTCATTTTCCATTACATGGCATTTTATGACTGTCGCAAAGCGTCAATTAAATTTTTCAAAGAATTGATCAGCCATTTTACCTTGAGACTTGGTGGTGGGTGGAATAACCAACTTTAACAACAAGTTTTAAATCAATATTGAAGTTAAAACTGAAATACTTTCCAAAAATGCACAGCGAACCGTTCAAAGGATATAACCAATGGAAATGTGCATGCACATTTTTATTGTTTCATCTGAAAGTGCTTAAAGAGCTGGTTTCATAGTATTTTTTATAATTTTTTTCTGATATAGGAAGGAATATAAAAATAGATTTAAGTTAGGTTCAAGTGAGACAATGCACCGCCTATTGACATCATCTGGCGGCATTTCCATTTAAACACAAGTATTTTAGCAGATTGGATACTTTTGTCATATTTTCTCCAATTATTGTTCACTTTATGAACCAAAGGTATCCTCGAGTTCAGTTCACTCAGTAGTTTCCACCTAAACACGAAATTCATCAAATTTCAGACACGTGCAAATTCTCTATTACAAAAAAATACTTTTGCAGCTTTCCTACCGCGCAAACTCAGCGACGCATCTAATGATCGAAACTTCAAATGTGATTATCTCACAACTATGTCCTCCACTATGGTCATTAGTACCATGGTCTAAATTCGCCCCGCCTCCCTTTCAGTCGCAGGGCGTGAAAGATCGATTATCGATATCTCTCCATTTGAAGCTATGGTGAAGAATCGATTATTAAGGTGTCCGTTGCGAACACCCTGTTAATCGATTTGTTTCCATAGGTTTAAATGGCAGATCAATCGATTGATCGCAAAGCACGCCACTCCACTGCTCCCTCTCCTCATTTTAGCCGTAGCGCTTCTTGCAAGTTGGTATAACAGGTTTTCCTCCTTTTAAATATACGTAAAAGCAAAAAATGTATCTTTAATAGCGTATCAATCTGTTCTGCTTCCATAGTTTGGCCTAAATATGCATTAAACATTTTTTCTGCAATGTTCGTTACAAAAAAATTTCCTGATATTACGTTTTTTTTGTTTTTTCTTCTTACTGAAAATATGCCCGCCATTTGTTGATGGTTATCAGCCGAGCGAGATACCCGGTGCTCATTTTGTTCCGTTTCCAAGGCTGGCGGTATAGTTGCATCAGGTGCTGCGTTCTTGTTTCAAAACTCAAGTCCGTCACAAATAGCTCCAGGACAGTGAAAACTGTGTGAAAAAGAATTCGAAAAAATTGGAGCCTTTGTACATTTTCAAATCCCAGAGACTATTTGGGAAGAGAAAACAGAACTTCCAAGAAAAATGATGAACTATTTTTGACGCCTTTTTTCACCTTAGAATGTCCTCTCCTAGAGATTTTCGCCCGTAAAACGATAGAACTCTTAGGGAGCCGGTAGGGAGGATGATTACACTTCTCAGATCCAAGAATAGACTGTGGATACTTTACGTGCTTTTAAATAGGGAAAGTTGCTAATATTTCAGCACAATGTGGCAACTGTGAGCATGATTGCCGTGACTGCAGCCTTTGAAAGTCCCACATAAAAAGGCAACCCGCCCAAGGTGTTTGCTGTTAAGTTTATTGTTATGCAAAGAGCCTCCCTAAAAAAGGGCCTTTTTTGGCCCCTTTTCGGGAACCCGGGGATTTCGTTCGTTTGTGGCTTAAATGAAACCTTATGATGAGGTAAGCCTCCAGTAAAAATTTTAGCTTGAGTATACGTCTAGTTTCCGAGATACAGCGTTGCAAAGTTGGCATATTTGAGCTTTAAAATTCTCATATTCTCAGGTATCTTATTTTCTCAGAACGATTCAATTGGATGTTTTATGATATTTTGTGACATTTTATCAAATGTTAGTATTATTATCGAATGCATATTTCAATTGAAACATTAATACTACTAATTCTGTTAAAACAACGTTGCAAAGTTGACATAAAAACCTATAAAAAATGTTCGTTTTATCAAGTTTCTTGACTTAAAAACGAACTTAGTGACGGCTAAAAGATATGCTTTTGGGGTTTAGATGCAATTTTATGATAGACTAAGGCTTTTGTTAAAATTTAACTCAAAATGCAAGTATAGTTTTAATGATACAGGGTTGCAAAGTTTATATATTTGAGCTTTAAAAATGTCTATATTTTTGAGTTCTGTGTTTAAGAAGCTACTTTTGTAGAATTTAATCACGATTTGAGGCAGGAAATCAACCATTTATGTCATCTGTAGATGAATGTTTGTATTTGAAGAAGAATTCTTTGACCGGTGGTGATACAGCGTTGCCATGCTTAAAACTTTGAACTCTGTATGGATTATGATTTTTTCTTGTTGAACATGACTTCAATGGGTATCTTAACTCGTATCAAGGCAAAATATCAAGGGCTGATGTCAGTCCCAGGTAACGATTGGTTTTGGAAAAAATACTGCTGCCAAGTTTATTCATAATTCTTTTCAAACAAAAAATAATAAAATGATTTTAAAATAAAGATGCTTCTAATTTAATTTTTTTACTTTTTTTTATTTTGTTTAATTTTTTTTGGTAATTTGTTTAGACTTTTGTGATTTTTTTATATTTATTTATGAATATCCGTGAAAATATTTTTTTCGATTGATACGTGAGTATAGTCTTGCCCTCAAATATATAGCAAGTACCTCAACATGTTGCCGATTTTTTACTTTTACCAAGTATCTCAATTATTTTGAGGCATCTAGATCAAAGATATGTTTTCAACATGCTCTATACATATATGAGCTTGTTATGATTGGCACTGCCAAGACACTGCACCGTTGCGTATTGAGAAAATGCAACTTTTTTCCAGATATATTTCACTGGGAGATGGATGTATTTTTTATCAGAATGGAGGGGTCAGCGAATGCTACCAAGAATTTACATCCAGTGCCGAGATCATAATGTGAATGCTTAAATCCATTTTGAAATACAAGTATGAAACATGACAATAGCCTGGTCCTATTCTCTTCGGAATGCTGTCACTGTGACACAGAGGTCTTAATACTATGAGGACAACCCTCAACAAAAATGGAACTTTAACAACTTATTAATGAAAAAATAGTTAGTAGCTATGCCGAAATAATAATTTTTGACAAATCCATGCAACAATATTTTAATAATTTTAAGTATTTTATTCTTTTAATTTCTTTTTCTATAGATTTATTTATTTAATTTTTTTTTTTTTTAATTTTCTCATCATTTGTAATTCTTAAGTCGAAGATATTCTATTCTTTAAGGAACAATGAATGTATTGTCTGTATCAAGATTTATTTGTACTCAAAAAACTGGAGCGTTTCCATAGTTTATGTTCATTTTTGCATTCTGCCTAAAAAAAAGTAAAATTGACAACCAAGGCAAGGTAGAATTTTTTAGATTTTGAAAGCAACACTGATGCTGAGCCATTCATTGTATGCCATAAATTCACTTGGATTGCGTTTTAAAATCAGACAATTATTGGAAGTATCCTTATTTTAAACTTATTTTATAATGGAATGTTAATAGAAACTTAAATAAAATTGGCAACAGTGCCATTTTAATTCCAATTTTCACCTAGGATTGACTAAAGTCCTCCACATTTCTTTGTTTCACAATATCACTTATCAACATTGTTCAATCTTGTCTTCAATAAAATAACACAAAATAGACATTTTCCCAGATACAAGTTGAAAACTTTGCAACACTGTATTATCGTATCCTTTTATAAATTAAACTATGCATCTACGAGTATCACTAATTGTTGATTCTATGCCCCAAAATACAGTTCGATCTTCAGTAATAGCGGTTTGTGAATGAGAAACTTTAAAAAATGAGCTTTTTAAAGCTGAAAAATGTAAACTTAGCAACGTTGTACTGCCAAAACAAGGCTTACGCATGAGTCAAAATTCTTACTGGAGACTTTTCATATTATAATTTATCGTGTGCACCTCGTGTAAGTATTGTAAAGTCATTTTTGAAGTTGGTTTTTGGAAGAAAATCCATAAAAATATGAGAATTTTAAAGCTCAAATATGCCAACTTTGCAACGCTGTATCTCGGAAACAAGACATATACTCAAGCTAAAATTTTTACTGGAGGCTTGTCTCATCATAAGGTTTCATTTAAGCCACATACGAATGAAATCCCCGGGTTCCCGAAAAGGGGCCATTTTTAGGGAGGCTCTTTGAAGTTGTGCCATAATTTGGAAACTTCGCACGTTAAAATTTCAGCGAGGAAACATGTATTAAACGCTCATAAATTTGCGGCTTGTCCAGTGATCCATTCTAAGCGCCTCAGACTGCCACCTTAAAAATTGATTTTAAAACCTCGATGTTGACTGAATAGAGGTAAATCAAATCTCAAAAGTCAACATATTGATTCAGTTCATAAGACCTTAGCGATACCGAGATCATTTTCAGCAAACGTGCGTCCAATCACCGCTATTTCTGGCAGCTTCCACTAGTTCTGTTTCAGTACCCCTCGGTGCTGCTGAAACATTCAGGGCCTGATTTTTATGAAGTTTTACACTCGATGCGAGACTATTTTGGTTGTTCCGAGAGAGGAAGGAAGGAAAGGAGCGGTCTGAGAGACTTTCCAGCAGCTGAAGGAAGCTCCAAAGTGAGAGAACCCCGTCCTAAACGAGCACAGTCCTGTTCAATCAAGGCTATGGTGAAAGGAATGTATTTTTTTCAAATTGATACCTATTCGCTCTCTTCGGTGAATTCATGGCCTATCCGACGAAATTGAAGGCGAAAATTGAGCGGATCATATTCGCCGAACGGCTCAAAACTATAGTGAATGGTTCAAAGGAGTCATGTGGAGTGATCTAAATGCGATGTTCATAGATAGACGAACGAATGCTAAAATGAACTATGTCGCTTCCTAACCCTATGTACATATTTCTTTTTAGCATAAATGCGTCCAAAACGACTTTTAATAGATTAATTCTTCTACTTTATGGATGCTTGTAATCATATGGTACCTAGGTTTCGGCCGTCATGGAGGATTCGAGGCACCGACAGAATTTGATAAAGAACCGCTGTTTTGTTTCGTACCGCTTGTTTATTTATAATCCTCCTATAAAAATTACCCATTTGCTAAATACAATTCTAGCTGGAACGCACTTCAGCTATGCATTCACGACTGCAAAAATGTCAAAGGAAATCGACAAGCCCAGCGTGCATGGAAGCTATTTCCATTTTAATCTTCCGTCACTCTCTTACGGCGCGATGATACAACTATTTGAACTCTCCGGAATGCGTGAGGTATCACGCCGCATTTGAAGGCGTTTTCAAATCAGCCAAGTTCCCATATCCGGATCATCGTTTTGCAAGAAATTGGAGCACAAAATGAATAGAATGACTGATTTTACTAGCTAATGCAACTCAATAAATCTGTGTTTTATTTGACTGAAGCGTTAGAAAACAGTTCGGTCAGAAAGAGCCTTATGCAAAAACGGCCAAATCCCCCGTAGCTCCGATTGCTTCCATTTTTTAGTATGCTATTTTACCATAACAAAGGGCCCCGTTTCTGATAATTTCAAGTCCAAAAAAATTTTTCCCGCGCTTTGGCGGCGTTGCCAAGTTGCAACCTTGAAAATTCGATTACTTTTGAACCAATTGAGTTATTGATCTGCGGTTTGCGCTAAAATTCTTTAAAAATTGTGAGTTTTGGTTTTATGCATGATTTTTGGATGGGACGTAACATTAAACTTATGATTCACCTCTTTTTTTTGATATTTGATCCGTCGAATTGTACATGTTCGTAAATACCCAAAAAAGCCATTTTTTGATTTTAAAAAAAATATGTCCAATCGATTCCTCGTCTGATTCCGCGTCTATCGATATGTCATAATTGGCGGAGCAACGATTGGTATAGAAGTTATGACCATTTTTATACTCGGGCTTCGACGCGCCTGTACCCATTACGCACCGTTACAGCCGTCCTGGGCTCCGGGCTCCTCGCCGCGTGGCCCAGCGACTGGTTCATCGACTTTACGCAACTTTCTAGTTTTAACTGACTTACTCAAGAGATAATTTGTAATAATAAAGTTTTTGTGCTCAGTGATTTGTTGTTCTAACCCATAGTTAATAGCTAGTCCTAAGTGTCAGAGACCATCCAGGCAAACGAATAATTTAGAATAAGTAGAAAATGGAATGTTGATTTCAGCCAACTGTTTTATGGTTGACGAAAGTTTAAAGACGGTTATTTCCAATGTTTGAAATTCAAACAAAATGGTATAAAATAATCTTACAAGAAAATCTTTGTTTACGGATCTACGAATAACAGCCGCCATACACAACGCTTTTTTCGTAGGAATTACAGTGACGAGGACAGTGAAACTGTGGAATTGGAAATGTTGGCAAAAATTGACGAGCCAAATCTGATGTAAAAAATCGAGGAAACTAAGGGCCTAATTCGAAAAAGTAAAAACTTTTGAAGATTGGAGGAGACCGACTTTCTGCAACTTCAGCTGTGGACTGCGGAAGATATTAAACAATTTTGTGGATCATACCAGTTACATCTCGCAAGATCTTACATAGCAGATCATTTTGCTTGCGGCAAATATGAATTTCAAAGCAAGGACAGCTACCAACCAAACTTTTTGGATCTTGGAATACATGTTGTTGATCCAGTTTTTTTTTTTGAAATGTAGGTTATTAACAAGACACAAATCGCAAAGGATCTACAATGCGTTTATATCAATTGATCTTAATAAACGAACAATTTCATCAGTGGCCACCTGCTATGTACGTGCATGAATGGAGCCAGAACAATTGGGCACTTTGCACATGCGATTGTAATCATATGGTACCGAGGTATCGGTCGACATGCAGGATTCGAGGCACCGACAGAATATTTGGATTGGCACTATCACCATATTCTTTTCTTAAAGAACCGCTGTTTTGATTCGTACCGCTTGTTTATTTTTAATCCTTGTATAAAAACTACCCATTTGCTAAATACAATTCTAGCTGGAGCGCACTTCAGCTATGCATTCACGACTGCAAAAATGTCAAAGGAAATCGACAAGCCCAGCGTGCATGAAGGCTATTTCCATTTTAATCTTCCGTCACATTCTTACGGCGCAATGATACAACTATTTGAACTCTCCCGAATGCGTGAGGTATCACGCCGCATTTGAAGGCGCTTTCAAATCAGCCAAGTTCCCATATCCGGATCATCGTTTTGCATAGCTCATATTCTTTTGTTTTATCCCGTACCGCTTGTTTATTTATAATCCTGCTATAAAAATTACCCATTATCTATATTCAATTCTACCTGATGAGCACTGAAGCTGTGCATTCATGACTGCAAAAATGCCAAAGAAAATCGACAAGGTCAGCGTGCATGAAGGCGATTTCTAATTTGATCTTCCGTCGCTTCCTAAGGCGCAATGATACAACTATTTGAACTCTCCCGAATGCGTGAGGTATCACGCCGCATTTGAAGGCGTTTTCAAATTAGCCAAGTTCCGATATCAGGTTTGTAGTTTCGCAAGAAATTGGAGCACAAAATGAATAGAATGACTGATTTTACGAGCTAATGCAACTCAATAAATCTGTGTTTTATTTGACTGAAGCGTTAGAAAACAGTTCTGTCAGAAAGAGTCCGTCGATGAACAAAATGACATTATGGTTTGTTTTCCATACTTTGAATTTCGGATTTTGCTGCGGAATACGTCACGGGGTAAGCAACCTCAAGATGCGGTCACATCCTTTTTTTTATTTATGACTTTCAATAATCAGCCTTTGAGTTTATGTCATTACCGCCTATCTACAGGCTGACGATTTTGCAGTAGAAAGAGAAAACTTCGCTATTTTTAAAATGTGAAGGTTAGATTTGCAATTTTTTCATGCACTACAGCAAATTGAAGCGCTCCCCTTCAGAATCGGGAGAAAACTAAAGTCATCAGCTTGCGAATTTTATACTATAGAATACGACGGCAAAGTCGCTTACTCATTTATGTCAAAATCGTCGGTTACGCGGTATTGTTCGTTAGCCCTTTATACTGTCGAGCTAAGGGAAAACGTCGTATAAACCCTCAGCCGTTGCCAATTTACCTCAGATAAATCACAAATTTTCGGGTAAATTAGAAAATATTTTTCCTTTGATTTTCCAGAGAATTTCGTTCGCACTTCAATCTAAAACATCTAGAATTGTTTTCTTTTTTTTAAATTTTAGGACTGAGTTTGCTCACTTTATATATATCAAATTGGTTTATTGTCTCAAATTACATGATTTTGACAATAAAGCTGACTTTGAAAACTTGACAACAACTGCCAGCTTATACTAGCATCTATCTGTTAAAGATATTTCCAAAGAATATTCGAATTTAACTCGAATGAACTTCTAGACTTGCTCTAAGGTGTGAGCGGACGTGTGATGACTTTGCAGCAAAAACCCAGCGCCACGAGTTCACCTTCAGTTGGCAGAACAGTTACGACGCCATTCTAGAAAAAAAGCCGCAAATAGTGATGAGGGCCGAAGCTTGAGTAGCGAGGAAAAAGCCTGAGCAGAAAAAACCTCGTTAAAAAATCGCACCGAAGTACTTGCAGGTTGGGTCCACAAGTGGCCCAGGAAGGGTCTAGAAATCTCGAGGAAAATAATCATAAATTGCTTCAAAAATTAACATCATCCAAGAGGAAATTTGGCAGCATCGGAATGCTCATACGGCGTTTTCCCTTATCACGGCAGTATACGCCAGTATTGCCAAAGCTCAATGCGTGATTCTCATCATTACGGTGACTCTTTCCTCCCACTTTTTACGCTTTTCGGACTCCTAGAACCCGATCTCGACAGGGCCCGATTCAACCAAACATGACCCTTAAATTTGATCACCATCACAGTGATATTGTCCGAAGATTTGCGGAAATACGCGAAATGCGCCAAGCTTTTGGCACCGAAGTGCGGCTCGTCGAGTCGCGTTTTGATGAATTCGACCGCCTTCTCGTTGGTGACACGGTCCCATAGACCGTCCGATGCCATGATGATGAATTGCGGCTTGTTGCTCAGGTCGAAGATCTTGATCGTGGGGTCCGGGATTATCAATTTTTTGTCTTTCAAGGACATATCGCCGAGCGATCTTGACATTGCTAGTTTTCCATCCACTCGAGCCGTGCCACTTGAGGGATTCCTCCGCATAACGGTGCCCCCAGCTGCTTTGATTCGTTCTTCTTCTCCTTTCTGAAAATTGACATAAATTAACAGCTCATAGTTAAAATTTGAAGATCAATGGGCCTGTTGCACACTTCAGCTAGTGTAAAAAAAAATCGAACCATCTTACAGAAAATGGCTCAGACATATTGCACACTTTAGCCAGCACTGGAAAAAAACACATTGGATCTAGAGTCTAGACTCTTGAAAACATTGACAAGAAAACATACTCTTGATTCAAGCAGATTATTGCTTAAATCAAAAGGAAATCCGCTCAAATTAAGAGGCTTGGTTCTTGATTTAAGCAAAAATCCGATTGAATCAAGAGTATTTTTTCTAGAGTCTGGACTCTAGATCCAATGTGTTTTTTTTCTCCAGTGCAGAGTAAAAAAATCGAACTATCTTACAGAAAATGGCTCAAGCACGTTGCACACTTCAACCAGAGTAAAACAAATCGAACTATCTTACAAAAAATGCCTCAAACATCGCGATAAGCGCATCGGGAAAGTTTGAAATACACTCTTAAGTTCACAATCTAAGTAACGCTCCCCGCTTCAAAAACGATACTACGGCACACGGGGTAATTGTTGAAATTGGTAGACAAAGCCATAGACAAAGAAGACGAAAGGGATATGAAGGCATCCTTTTTGATGGCGGGGGCGGGTGATTGCAATGGACATGGGAATTAGGTAATATAGACTAACTAATGGCAACTCACGAGAGACCTTATAATTAATCCATCATTTACCCCCTTAGTCTATAAGAACCACCCAATTCAAGCAATAGAATCGCTCCATACTACTTGGGTCTTCTTTGTCTATTCATTCGTTTATAAATTTCAACAATCAGCCCGCAGTCCAAATGATGCCATGCTCTCCAAAAGATGCTCTTGCGTCCGAAATACGGCAACAAGCCGACCGCATGCGGTCACTCGTCCGGGGCGCGCGGCGACACTGTAAATTATTCAATAAAAAGCTCGATTAGAGACTTATAGGTGTGTAATTAAAGGATGAAAGGAGGTAGGTAATAGACTAACTAACAGCACTCCACGAGAGACCGTATAGTTAGTCCATATTTCTCCCTTGGCCTGTAACAACCACACATTTCAACTACTAGGATCGTCCCTTGCTCCCTATGTCTCCTTTGTCTATGACTTTCTCTATCAATTTCAACAATCAGCCCGCAGGTGAGCGTTTCGTGAGAAGAGCCCTCCCATCCAACCCTTGTGCACTAGGATCCTTCGTAATATTCAACAATGCTGACGGCAACCCGCCAAAATCCAATTGACGAAGCAAAGGTTTATCAACTGGCGTGTTAATATTTACATTTTCCTAGCGTTGATAAAGACTATAGGTGCCTCCTCACGATTTGTGCGCGGAAGCATCAGTCATATTGAATATTGTGTGCATCTCAGTAGCGCGCAAGGGTTGAACGGAACGACTCCTCTTACGAAATGTTCATCTGTGCCGTAACAAGTATCGTTACTGAAGCGGGAAACATAAATAACCGCACACGGTTCGTTTCAGAGGGAGGTAAATGAAATTGTGTTGCCCACTCAAAATTCCTTCGGGATCTTGAACTCGGATGCTGACACAGTCATTTAAGCCTAAAATGAAAATATTCTGTCGAGCTCTTCGAAAATAAAATCGATTTTTGTGTTTTTGGCGCTAAAATGGCCTTCAAAGACGATCGATGATTCAATTCCGATGGGTTGTACATATGTAAAATGGTACATGTGTGATGGACTCTACGTATTTTTGGACCAGGAATCGATTGAGCAAGGTCCCGAATCGGTCCGAAGCTTCATTTTCCGAAAAATGGGCCTTTTTTTGGATTTTAGGGGTGTTTTGGGCCTATTTTCCCCCAATTTTGGCGTGAAAAAACCTGTGCCGTCATGGGTAATGATTATCGGGTCATTTCGGGCGGACCATCGAATGCACTTGGTCCCGAGACACTCCGGGGCTTCCGGAGTGATACAGGGTTTTCGAGATACAGGGGATCAAAGTCCCTGATTTTCACTCAATTCTGCAGGTATTTTAATGTTCAATTCCGACTATAAATTGTTTTCTCATTTAGATATCGAAGCGCATTTTGCGGTGGTTGATTCAGCTCGTGTGGTGGATTTTTCTACATATTTCACAAACCCTCACTTTGTTTTTTTCTTCGATGGTCCGCCCGAAATGACCCGATAATCATTACCCATGACGGCACAGGTTTCTTCACGCCAAAATTGGGGGAAAATGGGCCCAAAACACCCCTAAAATCCAAAAAAAGGCCTATTTTTCGGTAAATGAAGCTTCGGACCGATTCGGGACCTTGCTCAATCGATTTCTGGTCCAAAAATATGTAGAGTCCATCACACATGTACCATTTTACATATGTACAACCCATCGAAATTGAATCATCGATCGTCTTTGAAGGCCATTTTAGCGCCAAAAACACAAAAATCGATTTAATTTTCGAAGAGCTTGACAGAATATTTTCATTTTAGGCTTAAATGACTGTGTCAGCATCCTACTTCAAGATCCCGAAGGAATTTTGAGTGGGCAACACAATTTCATTTACCTCCCTTTGAAACGAACCGTGCGCACATTATATTGCACATACCAAATCGCGATTCAGTGGATCAGTTACGCTGGTCACAGAATCGTGTGTTGACGCTTGATTCTTGCAGATACGCTAAAAATAATGAGATCTTTCCTAACTGCAAATTTCTACGTTCAGTATTAACCGAGATATCGTGCTTTGAAAAATTTGGTTTATGACGTCATCCACCGCGGTACTGACACACTTGGTTTCTTTCTTCCACCTAGGTTTTATCAGTCAGGGAGACACATATTATCACTGGTTACTCGACGTGAAACTCGGATGAATTATATTAGTGCCTGCAACACTGTGGAAATACTTCACACATCGCGCCAAACAGCGTGGTCGGCGTAAACTACATATTAGCGCCTTCAAGACAGCATGAATACTTCTCGCATTGCGCCAAAAGCAGTGCAGTCGGTCAGTTCGCGTGAAACGCATATTACCGCCTACAAGACTTCGAGTTCAGTCGGTGGTACGCATATTTGCACTGGTTACTTGATGTGGAACTCGGATATAGCAAGGCGGAAGAAACCAATGGTGTCCGTACCGCGGTGGATGACGTCAGAAACCCGACTTTTCAATGGGCGATATTGTGGTTAATTTTAAACGTAGATGGTTGCTGTTTGAACGGATTTTATTCTTTTTAGCTATCTTCAAGAGTTAATCAAAACACGATTCTGCAACCAGCGCAACTGACCAGTTCCTGATCAAATTGCAACTCATCGTGATCACTGCCTCTTTATAGCGCCTTTGCTTACAGGGTCTACTTCGCTGACTTCAGTTGACTTCAATGCATCTACGGATGCATTGAATGATATGCTTATGAGGAAAAGTCCTCTCAAGGTGAACATCCAGTCATGGAGCTTTCAGATCAAAAAGAGTTACAAAATCAGAGTTACTTTCTTTCAATCATCAAAGACCTACAAAAAAATTGTGACGTTACATTGAGATCGTGAATTTTGTCGAACTTAAACTTAAACTACACTTTAAGGCCAGTACGACCAGATCTGCGAATTTCAAAAGTCAAAGTCGAAATTTTAACTTGGATTTCTTCGAGAGAAAAATGGAGAGGTGCCTATGTGCTTGCAAATAATGTTGGGTGTTTGGATACCTCATAATATCGCCATGCTACAAAACAACGCCGTGCGAGTATTCAAGTAAAGTAATGCTACATTTCCTTTCACAAAATAAAAATTTTAAAGAGGATTTGTGAGGTTTGATTTCTCTCAATTTACCAGAGAATTTCATTATCAATGTTATCCACAGTATTTGAAAATTTCAGAGGAAAATGTTTATAACTTTTCTCAAAAATGAATACGTATGAAATTTGGCCACATCCCGATGTCAGTCCGCATACAATTTAATTTTTACGAAGCACGGGGACTTAATCTGATTAAGTTTCCATAAATTTTCTGCTCTAGAAGGTTTCATGACGGTTCGTATAACCCCCCTTAAATGGCGTCTCTTTAAGCAAAAAAAGGCGATGCGCCCTTCGTTTCTCGCGAGTCCTTTTCTTTTTTCATTTTTAAAATGCGATGACAACAGCTGGCTCTTGATGAGGATGTGGCTAAAAAACGTGATCTCAAAATCGCGAGATTAAAATTATTGTTCATTTCTACTTGCATACCAAGTCTGGTTTGTGATCAACCGATAGTAGAACGGTCTCTCCCGAGGCATCGCACATCACTCCACGCGAGTCACCGACATTCGCCACGTATAGTTTCAATCCGTCGAACAGAGCTAGTAATGCAGTAGTTCCTAGAAAAGAATAAAATAGTTGATAATGGGTCTGTTGCAAGCAAGAGATACAGCCAACTGGATACGCTCTTAAAGAGAAAATTCGATCTAAAATCACGTTGGGCACATTGAATAAGTCAGAATTCCACTCACTCCTATACTCCTGGCTGATTTTGGCGCCAAATATAAGAGTGGTTGCATCAGTCAGAGATACGGTTCAGTCAGCCGAAAGTGTGGTTGGATAAACCATGCCTCTGGCTAATGCAAATTCTCCTGAGTTTGGCGCTAAAATCAGCTAGAAGTAAAGTTAGGATTGTGATAATTTTTTTCAGTGTCGCCGGAGTTAAAATATTCAAATAAATTCTCAAACTCTCACGAGAAGGGTCCCCTCTATTCCCTCAAAGTTTCAGTAAAATAATTAAACTTTAGAAAGAACTACTGGAAAGTAGAGCGTCACGGACATTACAAAGATGGAACCTGCATTTTTTTGGATTGTCTGGGTTGCGTTTTTTTCCAAAAAAGCTCTTTCGAAGATCTCATAATGATTTCTATGAATTTTTGAAAGAAATGAGAGGACTCCTCTTGCAAGGGCTTACGGATTTTTTTCCCAAATTTTTACCCTAAATAATTAGCCCATTATGACACTTTAAAGTATTAAAATGTGATTGGAATGTATGAGTTTCACTTAAAATTTTCTGCAGATTTTCCTAAATTATTTCAAATACATTCACGGGAATTTCTTTAAAAATAAGATAAAACAGATAAATAGATAGGTAAATATAAATAAATAGATATATAAAATAAAATAAACACGGCCCAGCATTCTGGAATATTGCAATGGCGGTACATTTCCCCCTGAAATTATGATGAAAACTGAAAGAAAACGCGAGTCAAGAATTATGACCCATGCGCCACGGCGCCAGTCAGCGCAGTATGGTTGTGTCATCGTGACAGTGTAACGCGCCTTCAATTACACCTAGCGGCAATATGGGCGTCATCCGTGGTCGAATAGTTATCTCACAGACGCCTTCCTTAAATGATGGCAAATATCGATGGCTCTACACATTTGCGTGGCGTACTTTCCGATGTATCGATTGATCTGTCATTTCAATCAATTGGAAAGGATCGATAAACAGGGTGTTTGCAACGAACACCTCGGTAATAATCGATTGTTTACCACAGCCTAGAAAAAAAATATTAATCGATCATTCAAGCACGCCACTGGTCTCCATAAGACTCAATGTTGAAGACAAACTTTAATGATTGTTTTCAAGTTCGAAACAAATTTCATCTGCTTCGAATTTTCGACAGGAGGCGACGTGCAAGTTGAATTAAAAACTAATCCAAACCCCTTTTCCCCCTAAATTCTACTTCGTGCATATCTATTTAGCGCATTCAATAACTGGATTGACATTCCCGCAGATATTGGTTAACTTTAATTTCACTTCTCGATAAAATACATTCCTGATAAAGAAACATTAGGTAGATTGATAGAAACAAGGGCATCACGAATATGAAAATATAGATTAGACTACCGCCTGCTTTGAACTTCGGATCGGTCACTTTCCTGGCTTCATCCAAAAGTGCTGCATCTGTTGCTATGATAACATCCTCCAAAATTTGTTCATAGTCAATTCCTTCTTCTTTCACATATTCTGAAAGAACTACCACAAAAATGTCAAAATTAAAAACATAGCGCCGGTTTTGCATGAAAGCTGTTTGTTCCTTTGCCCATTTACCGTACTTGACAAAGATTCAATCCTCTCAAAAATATATTAAAATAAACAAATCCCGGAATTTCAAGATTTGGAGCATACTCTAATCTTTTGAAAAATGGACAAAGGCAACTTCAATCCTCTCTGTAGGCCTATGCAACAACCGTTTCGTGGTGTCGTGAACGGTGGTCTAACTGTGGCGTGGTATGCTTTGCGATGTATCGATTGATCTGCCATTTAAACCTATGACAAGGATCGATAAACAGGGCGCTCGCAACGAACTCCTTAATAATCGATTCTTTACCGTAGTTTCAAATGGCGAAATATGGATAATCGACAATCACACCTCGCCACTGCGGTAGAATGAGACGTAGATCGGGATAATTTAAAAAAATATGTCTTAGAATATGTTGGCAAAATCATGTGACGTTTAAGCGTTCTTTAATCTTTTGAAAAAATCATTGACTTCAAAATGATAATAAAACTCATTTTAATCGTCCAAGATAATTTGCGACGTTGCTATGTTTTTTTTCTAAAATTTTTACTTAACCATTCTAAATATTTTAATAAAATTGTGTTACATTTTCGACAAATTTCAAAGCAGTTGATAGAAATTGACTTATAGCATTTAAATCTGATTACATGCTTAAAGTATTAGTAGTAGTATAGTATTAGTGGCACTAATCATTTGTTCGACTCCTAAGCAACTATTGGCTACAAGTCAATAGGATTTTTATGATTTTTTTTTAAAATAAATAAATACATGACATAATTGTTAGCCAGTTAATAATCTTTTCCACTAAATTTTTCCAGAACATATCAGCACCCCAGAGAAAAAAGCTACCTAACTCAATTTTAGTCTTTTCGAGATATCACGGGAACTCTACGCGTCGGCCCCATTGATTCCATTATAAATCGCACTTTTAGAAACCCCGTATCTCATAATTAGCGCAAAATAGGGCTACTAAAATTTCTCAACACGTGGAATCGTTAATGGAGATTTCGAAAACGCCACTAACTTGATTTTTTTTTAAAAAATGTGATTCTCGTACATTTTGGCCTTGGATTACTGATGTAATGATGAGATACTTACTTGCTCGTTTCCTAGGAGATGATGGAAAAGATAGAGAGAATGGAGATGGCCATGAGAGTGTTCTCTTGAATTTTTGCTTCGGCTGCACGGACTTTATTTTACTTATTATATTAGGCACCAGGTTATCTTCAGCGTATTTTACAGCAAACTGCAACCAATAGAACAACAAGCGTCACACTATTGTACCCACTTAACCAGTTGCAAAACTAAAAAGTAGTAAAGAATCAAACCTAACGCACCTTTACGATTCATTCATCTCAACGAAAGTAACTAAAAATTGGTCAAAAATCTACTTTAAAAATCAAAAATAAATTGATAAAAGTATGTTAGCGATCTTTACGTTTGTCTCAGGATGAAATTAGATGCAAATCAGGACAGGTGGTTGAAAATTAGCACAGTACGCACACTGGAGAAAAACACATTGGATCTAGAGTCCAGACTCTTAAAAACATCGACAAGAAAAAGGACTCTTGATTCAATCAGAATCTAGCTTAGCTCAAGGAACCAAGCCTCTTACTTTAAGCGGATTTCGTTTTGATTCAAGCAAAAATCCGATTGAATCAAGAGTATTTTTTCTTGTCAATGTTTTCAAGAGTCTGGACTCTAGATCCAATGTGTTTTTTTTTTCCAGTGCATTTTGCATCCCAATATGAGAAAAACAGTTTTATGGAAACATTTTAGTAGTATTAATTGAAGAGGTTACCCGTGGGAGGGCATCTTTGAAAAATATATGTTTCGAGCAAAATTTATTTGAAGATTTGAGAATATAGCTTACTAATTTTGGCCTTTAATTCCGCTTAGGTGCGTTTGATCAACATGACAAATTACAAAGATAGGTTGCTACTGTAAATTTGATTTTAGAAAAAAATCTAATTATAAATATCGCTATTATATATATTTTTCTTTGAATTTTTTGTGAATTCAATTCAGTTTTTCGTTTTGTTCCACTTTAGTAACTCTTTATTCTAGAGAAAGTTAAGTATAAAATGATGGTCGAAAATATTACTTTTTTTAGTTTAAAACTTCAATAAGACGCGTTCTTCTACGGGCAAACTCTTTAATCGTAAATATATTAGCGTTAGTCACTTGCAGATCTGGAACTCCCAAAATTTTCCTCATAAAATGAGTGTCCATCATTTTCCCAGGTCAAAAATGTGCACGGTACTTTTCATCGGCAGAGTTTTCGTGATGAAGATCGTTTTTTGTTCGGCCTCAGTCGCGCAAAATTTGAAAAAATAGATATAGAGCCAAGTCTCGACATTTTAATTGAAGCGTGTGAGCGTGATTTTTATGACTTTTTGGAATTCGTCGATCAACCGATTGAGGCCTGCAAAGCAGAGCCCAAGCGATGAGTCTGTATGCGTGTTTGAGGCCCTTGATGTTTGACGAATTCTTCGAATTGTGAACTAGTATCAAGCAGTGGCGTGGCGTGCTTTGCGATATATATATTGTTATGCCATTTAAACCTATGGAAAAGGATCGATAAATAGGGTGTTCGTGCCCAACACCTTAATAATCGATTCTTTACCATAGGTTTAAAAGGAATAAAAATCGATACATCGCAATTCACGCCACGCCACTGGTATCAAGCAGCGTCGATTCTCGTTTTCGCAAAATGCTCTACCATGGACCAAAAAAATAAATGAGGACCCCCAACCCCCAATACAAACCTGTGTAAAAAACCGTTACTGCATCGACTGCAGCAAACCTGGCGGAGGGTGCGGTGAACTAACACCACAGAGGTGGTCTATCCCAGGTAATTTTTCATGTAACGCTCGTTCTCTTTTGAATATATGACAAAATTAAAATTAACGATAGGATATTGCCAACACGGCATGAAATGGAAGTAGAGTCCGAATTGCTCCCCGAAAATGAGCACTGCCAGAGTGTAAACACGAGTTTGTCCAACCGGCCTAAGCCTAACCTTATCCTAGGATGGACTAACATGGTACCGGAGAACACAATCGTCGGTTAGTTCACAGACCCTCTGCCAGGTACCGCTAGTGCCGCAGCAAACTGGAGTCGGGGGTCCTTATTTATTCTCTTGGTCTATGGCCCTATACCTATTATCAACAATATACTAACATGTTTTTCAGTTTATATGATCAGAAATTGTCCGAAGGTCTAATGGTCAAATGAATCAGTGAGAACGAAAACACACCAACTCGGTAACTTGAAAATGCTCAATTATCATTTGAGACAGTTAATTTTCATAAAAGGTTATTGGAGTTAGCGGATCTACTCCAACCTGGACCTTTAAAGTGCCCTGAAGTACTTGCCTTTTGGCAGCAAAAATATTTTTCTCAGACTAACTTCTTCACCTTCTGTGCCGTTTTGAGGGTGTCTTAATTATTTTCATTTTTTTCGAGTTGGCGTGTTTTCGTTCTCACTGATTCAAATATCCCTGAGACATTAGAAACGTAAAAAATAAAATGACCTCGATATTTTACAACGCACTCCATTATTTAAATAAGTCTCGTTCCCGGTCCCTCGTGACTCACTTGACAGGTATGCTTTTTGCGTGGATGCCATGTGTCACATATCTGACGTAAGAGACTGGTAGATATTCTGAAAAATGGCTGTGAAAAAAAGAACCACGTCGCTGGTTTCGGTTTATTTTCTCGGTTCTTTGCCATAAAATTTACCCCATTTTTAATTTTTTTTCTCGGCATGAAGTCAAAGACCGCGGGTACCACGGTTCAGGATTTGACCTAAAGGAGTCCGAGTTACAACATTCCGAAGCCCCCTTATGGACCCGTTTGGAACCTTAAAGTGGATCCTATCTTCGAAAAACAAAAACCCCGTAACGATTTTGAAATTATTGCATCAAAATCAGCAAGCACGGTAAATTTTGAACTGAATTGATAGCGGCTCCCTAAATTAAATGATTTTAAACTGTACAGCAGGATCTATAAGCATGAATCATGTGTTGGTCAAAAAATAAACTCGGAACAGCACATGGACCGCGCAATCAAAACAAATCGTGTCGATTAATCTGTTTAAAACTTTCGTTACATCGTCACGGAATGAGAGGAATGATAGCCAAACTATAAAATATAATGGAACTATGCATACTGCTAGAGAGTTCGCTAAAATACGACAAATATTACCAAATATCTTGGTTGACACAATGGTTTGCCTCGAATTTGATCATATCTTCATTCCTCGTTTTTTGCGTTAGTAGTTTTGCTCGAGAATTTGGACTGAAATGCACCCGGTCACTTTTCCAGTTGGATAAATGGATGTTCCTTACAATTATTACGAGTGTCATGTTATAAAAACCATCACCATACCTCTCCGCTGTGCCCGTCAAAAATCGCGAAGATAGACACTCCTACATCCGTGGTCTCTCGCACGATGAACCTATCCTCCATCTTTTTCCTACGTCCTTGAATAGCAAAAACCGCTGCGCTCTTCCCAACGGTTTCCCAACTTTTTTCATCGACCAGATCAAAATCGAACTCCGAGAAGGGCACATGTTTAGAATCCTTGACTGGTTCTTGAGAATGGAATGAATTGGATGAGTTGCAATGACTATATTGGCATTGATTTGTGATCAGTTTGCACTAGTGAATCTGAACAGGTTAACACACTGTCATAAAGCAAGCTTGCAAAAGGAGTGCCACTTCTTCCTAAAAGTATGTTATTTGTTGAATTGGTTGCCTGGCTTTCCCATAGTTATAGAATCGTAGTGGCGATTCAGCTAGATGGCAACGATGTTTTACCACACTGGACAAAAAATCTCGGTGTATTTACTGAGAAAAGGGTAAAATTACCAAGAATTCAGGGTTCTATTTGATCCCAGTTTTTTCTTGGTAAAACTACCATTTATGGCATTGGTAATTTTACCAAGAAATCTCGGTAAAATTATTGAACTTTCTCGGTAATTTTACTGGGCCTTGGTAAAAACGCCAATATTTTTTATCGACTGTGGTAGAATTACCGAGATAAAATGGCAAAGTTACCGGGAATTGATTACCAATAAAAGTGGTATTCTTACCTAAAAAAAACAATGAGAATACCGGTTTTTAGGTAAGCTTACCAGTCTGTCTCGGTAAAATTACCAGTAATTGGTAAAAAAAAAGTGAGACTGTAAAGGTACCAACGGACCATGGTAAAAACGCCGAGAATTTTTTTTCAGTGCACCATTTGTATGTTTTTTGAAGCGATCGATTCTTGATGAGGCATACTGGAAAAAAACTCCGGTCGTAGAAGCCGTACTTACGGGCTATGTAGATATACCGTCCACGTTCCGGGCTCAGAGGCCGAAACTTCCAGGCGTAGCACCCGGAGCAATCGAAGATACGGCTCTAGCACCCGGGAGTTTTGGCCTCGAGCCCAGAACGGACGATATGTCAAAATAGCCCGTAACTTTTTTGTTTTCAGCGCAGCATGTCTCATCGAAAATCGATAATTTTAATGGATTTAAATGTAGTATTAACAGTGTTGCCAACTTGCTACAATTGCCACTGCAGAATCTCGTTCCGATAATTTACCCCCGCACAAAGATTTCATCATCCATTATGAGAGAGAGAGACCCAGTGCCGATCGAATAGACATTGATTAGCTCATGAAATTGTTTTTGTTTGTTTTACAAAAAATAAATGCATTTGAAACGTCGAAAAATTTCGTCAACCATAACACCTCTTCATGAAGATTTCAATCATTTATTCATTCTTACAGGAGTGAGTATGAGTTTTTTTAGCATTTAAGATTACCTTTAAGAATATTGATTGCCAAAACCACGTATCCTCATTGTGATGTTTAAAATGTCCACTTGTAGATTATTTTTTTGAAGATAAACAAGCCGACCTCATAGCTTGAATTTTCACGGCTTTTTCTACTGTTAGAGAGGAGAAATGATGGTAGTTTTCAAGAAATTTTGTTGAGCGGTTTCCCATAGTAAAAACAACGTATGACCTAAATTCTGCAACGTCATGGACATAGATAGGTGGTTTTGTACTTTGGCCATCGATATTACGATACTGCTGAGCTAAGCAAGAACGCCGTAAATCCATCCAGATTTTCTCTCGTTTTTTCGAACTTAACACTTTATAAAATAACGACTGTATTACCCATGCACCTCAAATTTTCAGATAAGTTCTTGATAGTACATGCAAAAGAAAGCTATAAAAAACATTTTCCTATGGTACACTTGTTTTTCTGCTGATACATTTTTTCCCATAAAGTGTAAAATGGCGTTTACGGCATTTGTGAGTGGCACGACAGAATATACCATGGAATAAATAGGGTTTGATGCAGGGAGGTGGGGATTGTCGCTTTCCATGGAAAATGCCTATGAGCATGAACGCGGTAAAGTTCAATAAATAGAAGTACCCATACCTTTACTTTATATTCCTATTTGCAGAACTGCGGAATGATGAAAATTAATTTTAATTTCGCGTGGAGTATTAAAACCGCAGTGATATATTTGTATCAAATCATGTCATGTCTAAGTTCATCGTAGTATAATTACTGAAGCGAGCAGCTCATAGAAGTACTCTCATTTTTTGCACGAATTGTAAAATTAAGAGTGATTTCTGAGTTCTCTGATGAAAACATCGTGATTTTTCAATAACTCTCTAGTTGATCATTTTTTTCCGCTCTGACAAAAGTTTTCAAAAGACCTATTGTCATTAAAAAATGGCATCTTTTCAGCTGCTGGTGCATATTTTTAAGATTACCTTTACGGTTCTGGAGGTTGAGTGCATGTCTCCGATAAAGTCTGGATGCCGGGTGCAGGGCTAAAGACGGAGGCCATGAGGAAGGGAATGAAGAACGAGACGATATAGCTTTTTCGATGTTTTCTCTTGAATATATCTTGGTCCAAGGGGGTGGGAAGTTGTCAAAAGCCTCTAATAACACACAGAATTTTTCAATTTTCTTATGCTTTATTTTTTTTTTTTAATTGAAGAGAGTACATAAAGAAACATCTCTATATCACGTGGAAAAAAATTCAAAATATTTCATTTCGAGTGCATTTGATCGTTAAAAGTGGAGAGATGTGAAATAAGTGAGTCGAATTGAGGAAGCAGGTTTAAAAATGCAGTCAATATTACAATGAAAAGACATTATCGCCGGAAAAAATACAATCAAGACATAGTGGTCTTCAATCAAAGATCCTCGAATTTATAATAACTTAGCAACTATTCGAAGCAACCCGAGCTCCGTCGCCACTGACTGTGTAACCAGAAAATATGAACAACGAAAACAACGATGAAAGCAATGGACCCAAAATGCAACGAGAATAAACAAAAATACGTAACCAAGAATAAAAATTGTGGATGATCAAACTAGATCAGATTATGATGTGTACATGTAAAATTTCAACATTTTGTTCATTTTCAAATATACACTTCCATTTCATCGGGATGAAAAATGAGTCATTAGGCCCCCGAACTGTTCTGGCTTTTTAATTTTTTTCATTCTGAAAATTTGGTAGAACCTCTGAGCTAAATCGTGATATTCAACACATTTTTCGCTTTTGGTAAGATTTAGAGTGAGCAGCGTCTAATGGCTGCCTCGTTTTTTTAAGATGAGAGACTAAAGAGCAACACGCTCTTCGGATGTGGTTGACGTTGTCAACATTTTAATTGCTGCTTGTAAAAAGCATGCTTCATGGAAAACCAAGTGAACTAACGGATGCCTTGCTTTTAATGTCATGATTTTTTGCTTAAAAAATCTGCTTAGCCCAGCTTCGGTTATGACGTCAACGACGCAACGGCTAGAACCAATTAACCCTCAGACCTTTGAAAAATCGTAGCGCGATTACCGTTTATGCCACAGGTTTCCAATTTTGTATGTACCTCTAGAAGGTCATAATCTATGCAAGAAAAATACATACTGCGCTCTCTGATGAAATATCTGAGAGGTAACATCAGTATACCAACTGAATTTTTTTTTTTTTTTTGGGGGGGGGGGAATGTCTAACTTCGCCGTTCTTTTGTGTCCGCCCTAATGGAGATATCGGGTTAAAAAAATTATTTTGTCATCAATGAGGACTAGATCAAGATCTTTCGCGTTTTTCGGAACTTAACACTTCATAAAATAAAAAAATGTTGTACCCATGCACCTCAAATGTTCAAGTTCAGTTCTTGATAGTATTTGCGGAAGAAGTCTGTGAAATCATTGTCCCAAGGTACACAAGTTTTTTTGCTATAATACATTGTTCCCAAAAAATTTAATACGGCGTTCACGGCGTTTTCACGTTGCACACACACTGGAAAAAAACACATTGGATCTAGAGTCCAGACTATTGAAAACATTGACAAGAAAAATTACTCTTGATTCAATCGGATTTTTGCTTGAATCCAAACGAAATCCGCTTAAATTAAGAGGCTTGGTTCTTGATTTAAGCTAGATTCTGATTGAATCAAGAGTACTTTTTCTTGTCGATGTTTTTAAGAGTCTGGACTCAAGATCCAATGTGGTTTTTTTTCCAGTGCACCTAAAAATTTGAATGAAAAGGTTTCTTTATGTTTTGTCATTACCTGAGAAGCAAGAGGAAAGTTCCTTCGTCTGGAAGGAGCGATTGAAGGACGGACGAGGTATCCGACCAAGACGGGGGGATAACCGACTGGATGACCAGGGAGGAGACTGAAATTGGGGGTTGGGTACCTCCACAGTACACCTGTACCTCAAGCCGCCGTGAGTGTGTTTCGGAGAACACTTGGCATTCTGAGAGTTGGGGCATTTGTTCTCAGCATCGTCGGTTCGACTATCAGTAATCAAATTTGCGGCATCCATACAACAACTGTTGGCTTTATCAAGGTCCGATGATTTAGCATTGCTCGACAGAACATAGCAAGGTCTCGCCAATCTAATTGCCTCCATTTGCAAGCTATGAATCTGGCAGAAAATAGTTTCATTAGAAAAGAAGGTCGTAGTGGAGGCAGGGTGGCATGAAACGTAAGGAAGAAATGAAAGATTGTTGATTGATATTTTTCAGGGGCTAGAGGATGCAATCCGCACTCAGAGACACACAAATAGAAGAAAGTCACAATTTTTACATTTTGCGGAACATGAAAAGGAACCGGTTTTTTTGTTCAATATCTTTCATAAATATCAGGAATTTCATGAAATATTTCACGTGAAATTTCAAAAGTTCATTTTTCGTGAAATTTCAGGATTTCATATTTCGTGAAATTTCAGGATTTCATTTTTCGTGAAATTTTAAGATTTCATTTTTCATGAAATTTTGCCACCCTGATTGGAAGCGTTGGGTGCAGAGAAGGCATTTCTTGGTTGCGGTGTTTCAGAATCTCTACTGCCAATTTATGTTTTAGAGAGGAAACTTTAGGGCGAGTTCTTTGAAATTTCTAGTCTTCAGCATTGTAAAATCCTAGAGAAAATTCAGTAAAAAGTTTAACGGCTTCCCTGCGTTAGGTTTTATTATACGAGATGATAATGATGATGACGATCTTTGTGTTATGGTATTTATACATCATACTTTAAATATGTATTTTTTCAAACATTTAATTATAGCTTACAATTTCAAAAATTAAGACATTTTCTATTTTACTCAGCGCGGAAGTTTTAGATCAGAATCACGTTTCTATGGCTCAAGCGTTATTACGATGTTTTCCAGCGGGCTGATTGTTCAAATTGATAGACAAAAATATAGATGAAGAAGACATACTAGGGAATATGGATGGAGCGATCCTATTGATTGAAATGGTTGGTTCCTATAGACTGAGGGGGCAAATGATGGACTAATTGGACTGACTTAAGCAGAAAGGAATACCAACCCACATTTTGGGAAAAATTGAGTTATGAGTGGTTTTGAACTCAACCACTGCTCTACTATCTATCGCCAAAAATTCAAAGTTTTTGTTGGAGTAACTTTTGCAGAAATTGAACTTGAAGTTTATCTTTTACATTGAGTCTTATGCAGGAGCCAAACTTTAAACCTCTTTTTCTCGGTTCGATCTAGATGTGGCTTGGCTCCTCCTTTCTGTTTAACTCCGTCCAATTATAGGGTCTCTCGTGAGTTACCGTTAGTTAGTCTATTACCTGCCTACCTTCTTTGTCCATTGCAACCACCCGCTCCCACCAATAGAATCCCTCCATATCCCTTTGTCTTCCTTGTCTATGGCTTTGTCTATCAATTTCAACGATCAGATCGCAGGTGGAGGGATGTACTGTAACTCTATTTCAATGTCACAAAATCCCCACTCGCGAATCGAATTTTCACGTAGATATTGTTGGGCTATTTCAGAGACGTTTACTTTGATAAGCCCCAAATAAACGGTAAAAAAATCACAATTTCATAATATCAAAACAAGGAATATTCAGTTTTTAGCTAATTTTGTAACCTCACAATGGAGTCACGGTCTTAAGACCGATGAATTGTTGCTCCCTAAATGTGTCGATCAAAAAAAAAAAAAAAAAAAATTCGGGTGATTATAACAGTTTTGCTTACCGCTCCTGTGCACAAATAAGACGACAAAATCACTAGGGTGAGAATATAATTTTCCAACATATTTCGAAACCAGGATATTTATGAGGTTAAGCAAGGATCATTTTATAACTGAGTAGGTATGATGCAGAAAATGATCGGTGAGACACTACTGTAGGAGACTGAGAGAGAAGCTGAGCAAAAGTACCTGCGTGACCGCGGGTACATTTTGAAATAGAGAAAAGTAGAAAGGAAAAGTGCAATATCGATGGCGAAACTACCAGACCACGTATCGGGGTTTGCGACGTCGCAGACTTCCTATCATACTTTATTTTTTAGATGGAAAACTACTCAAAGTCAATTCTTGAAAACCTCCGTGAATTTTCTACTCTGTGTGGCGAAAAATCTGTACAAAATTCAAGGAATGATATTGTTTTGTTCTTCTTAACGAAAACAAAATGGGAGCGGAGATTTTTGAAAACCGAAAACGAGATACGTGATCTGGTAGATTCACCGTTGATTTGCTTCACTCTGACGTTCCATATATCACCGCCGCAGTTTTTGCACACGAGCGAGAATAAACTCACCGTCATACGTGAAAGTTTGCGTCACAAGCTGATCTGAAAAAAAACGTCGAATACGCCTTCGAACGTTGCCAGATGTCCTCTTATAAAATGAACATTTTTAGGGAAGCCTGTGGACATTTTTAAACAATTATTTACAGGATTTCATTCGTATTTGAGGCATCTGAAAATTTGAATTCATAAATAATCTCAAAAATATATTTTCGTCGTGGGAAATTTAGCTACGTTCGAATGCTCATGCCACTGACAATTTTGCAAGCTGGCAACACTGTTTTGTTCATGAAATAAATTACTTATAGGTGAGGCAAGCCGTTTAACCTTAATCGATTGTTTTAAAGATATTTAAATTGAGGAAAAATAGTGTTGCCAACTTACAAATATCGCCGCTGGCTTATGCGGCAGCGGCGTTTGCTTTTAAGCTGACAATAATGTCATGTTATCCGCATGGATCCGCATATACAAGTATGATTCATTACTCGCGTGTATGTACCGGCCGAATCATCAGCTTTAAATAAATCTGTCAAAAGTATTTTTTTAATTTATTTATTTTTTTTTTTGAAGAAAAATAAATGGATGGTATTGAACCTTACGGTGGTTGGTTTAGTGGCTACAGGACTTCATCACACAAGCTTTTTGGGTCTCCTTTTCCGCACAAAAGAAACAGCGGCAAAATTTGGCAAGTTACTTTTGAATTCCTGTAACATCGCGAGTAGAAATGAAAAAATACGACCGCTTGACGCAGTTTTTGTATTCACGCATAGTGCACCTTGTAAAGTTATCCGCCTTGGCGTGGTCCTAATATTGCGCAGCGATTTCAGCGTTGTGCAAGGCAGGGAAGAGAGCGCGGTCGAGTGTCAAGTCATCTTCACAGTGTGATATGCCTTCAATCCAGCTAGTGATAATGTGCCTATACTCGTTGTCGAATGGTTACCGCAAGCAACTCTCGCATTGCGTTCGGTGCAATGCGAGAAGTATTCATGCGGTCTTGTAGGCGCTAATATGCGCGCACTGTTTGGCGCGAAGTATTCTTGCAGTCGCTTGCCGGCGCTGATATGAGTTCGTCGCCGACCGCACCATGTTGGGCGAGATTATTCGAACTTGCGCTAGGATAATTGCGGCACCGAACAATGGAGCTCAAAAGGCGCATGCTGTGTTTTGACGCTGTATGAGCATTCCAACGTTGCCCCGTTTCTCCCGATAAAATATTTTATCTGAAAAAAGTTAGGAAAGTTCTGTATGTTCGCTTTTTTAGATTGAATGGACCATTTAACGAAGTACGAATATAAGCACTCTGGTACATGATTCTTCAACAAAATTTCACGTAGAACACGATTCGCGCAACCAAAAGTACAGAAGTCGACTTCCCGCTAAGATATTAACGTTTTCATTGTCAATTGGTCACGGGAAATTTAAATTGCCAGGTTACAAGAAAATCAAAACCCTACGCGAGTCAAATTTCGCACTACAACGGCTTTAGCAGACTATTCAATCGAGAATTGTTTCTTTCCCACACTGTTGTTAAAAAAATGTATAGCTTGGGCTGAGCGTCAAGGTTGAGGTTGCCATATCATATTACTGAGACTGTCCTCGTGACGTTTAGCGCGCAATTTAACCCAAGTAAATTACTGACGGCTCGCGAAGCGAGTTTATTGGTTTCTGACTGGTCGTGCTGCCATGCTAAGGAAAAACGCCGTAAGAGCCTTCAGACGTTCCAAATCCCCCCCCCCCCAAAATATTTGTTTTAAGGAAAGTAATGCATACTATTCCTTGAAATTTTCTGTTATTTTAGATCAAATTACGAGCAAAGTTCTCTGAAAATTCGACGGTAAAACATTTGCTAATTTTCCCGAAAATTGGTGTTTTGTCGAAGGAAATTCGGCAACGCCCGAAGGCTTATACTGTGTTTTTCTTTAGCATGGCAGTATAGAGGTTCGTATCAAGATCTGGAGCGGCCAGTCACTCTTCGAAAAATTATGTATTGCAGAGTCTCGGTCTAATGCCGCCGGTCAAAACAATTGATCGAAAATATTTTTTTTTTAATCCGCGTAGACACATTTTGTCGGTCGGACCTGAGTTAAAACATACCTATAGGTCATTAAAATTTGTCCCAGGTACTCTTAAAAGGGTGAGGTTATTTTTTTTTCTCTATAAGAATACGTTGGAAAATTTTTGACTGAAAAGTTGAGTCTTAAAATATTGTTGATAATTCTTGGTAAAAGCTGCTTATACTTAGAACAGGACATAGTTCTCCAGGAAAAAAGCGAGATATCACGGTCACGCACCTTTTCCATCAGCATGTAAAAAAAAGAAAAAAGGGGAAAAAAAATTTTACACCAAAGGACGTTCTGATTCAATTTTTTTTTCAACTTAAATATAAAAATTTAAAAGCACGTTGAAATGTCTGAATTCACTGTACAGTCAATTCAACCTGCGTCTTTCCTCTTTTCTCTCAGACTAAATTTTTAGAAAACCATGAGGCCAGAGAAAATATAACGGTTAACTTCGTCGTTCTTCGAACGCAATGTATTAAACATGTCGATTTTAGGTGAGGCAAGAATCGATTGTTTAACAAACATTTAAGTGGAAGAAAAATAGTGTTGCCAACTTTCAAGAATCTCCACTGTCCGGACTACCAAAAATAACTTTATCTCAAGGTTACTAGAATGAGTCTGTGCATTTTTCTTTCCAAAATTGTAGTGACTTTTGCTTGAGATGAGAAGAAAAATCGGGGAAATTTCAGTCATCAGAACTGCCTAGAATTCCGTTGGTAAAAATTCACTTTGGGAGGAGAAATTTGGCAACATTAATACGTACAGGTTTTCTCGTGAGAGAAACGGCGACTCTAAAACTTGCCATTATTTTTTCTCTGAATTTAGATGTAAACAGAATGGGAACAAGGTCATGTTAGTCTGACTTTACAAATGTTCCCCTTTTAACTGCACCCTAAGCATACGTCATGCATTTTGACACAATGAACTGCTAATTACCCGAGTCTGAAACGCTGACTCAATTATAGAGAAAACTATGATTCATAGCTATGTATTAGGAATGGAGATGTTGCATGTGTGAGAAATTTGCGCTTTGACTATTCATTCTTAGGTAAAAGTTCGCGAGAAATACGATGGCCCCACTGATTTTCTCTGAAATCAACTCCCAAGCTCAAAAACCGCTCTCAAAGTTGATGCTGTAATGTAGGGGATATCCCACGCTATCCTGAGAGTCCACGTCTACATGAAAACAAACTCTCGATGCAAAGATGGGGAGCAAATACATTAGCAGGGTTGCCGAGTTTTCGGTTTTAGAGCCCCCAAATAAAGTAGCAGCCCTGTCAATGTATTTGCTCCCTATAGCTTTGCATGGAGAGTTTGTCTTGATGTAGGGATGGACTCTCAGGATAGCGTGGTATGTCCCCTTTATTACGCTCTCAACTTTGAGAGCTTTTTTTAGCTTGGGAGTTGATTTCAGGGAAAACCAGTGGCACTATCGTGTTTCTCGCGAACTCTTACATATGAATCAACAGTCAAATCGCAAATTCCTCCCACATGCAACATCTCCACTGTGATGGGGCGTTTAAAGTCCTCGGTTGCCGATTTGTCCTTTTTATTGGGGAAGTGAGGTCTCAGCCACGTGAGACATATCAGTCAAGTTTATCCCTGGTCCCACAGAGTCTAGGATGTATAACCCTCGTTGCCTAGTTTACGTTGGGTGTGCACTCTAACCCTCTCACATCGGGATCATTTGATGAGCCCCATAGGCGGCTTAAGAGGCAAACGCCTTGGGATTTAGCCGTTAAGGCATTCACCTAAAAGATACCTCAGCTAGGTAGCAAGTCACAAAATAGAACCACTGGCGTGGCGTGCTTTGCGATTTATCGATTGATCTGTCATTTGAACTTATGGAAAAAGTTCGATAAACAGGGTGTTCGCAACGAACACCTTAATAATCGATTCTTTACTATAGGTTTAAATGGCATAACGATCGATATATCGCAATTCACGCCACGCCACTGGTTAGAACCGATCGCGGGGTGGCTCTATTGTTACTATCTTATTAGTCTGCTGAGGTTTTAGTTCACAGTTAAAATGATAGCTGTTGATTTAACTTTACTCATCGTCAAAAACTCCAAGTCAATTTATTTTATTTTTTATACTATTTATTTTCTAATGTTTTCATTTTTATTTTACTTGAATCTCTTATCATTATGTTTATTTTAATTTATTTTAGTATTTTTGTATTTTGTATCTTATATTTTTTTAAAGTTGAAGGACGAATGAGGGGAGTAAAGACGAGAAGAATAACGAAGGAGGGCGTGTATGTTTGAATGTATTTATTTTAAGAAAATAGACTTAAACCCTTGGGTTAAGTACTAGTAGTCATAACATTTACAAACATTGTAATTGACACCCCAGTAGGGGTGGTTGTACACTTGTATTGAGTTAATAAACAAAAAACCAAAAAAATACAAATAAAGTCAATCAGGGACGAAATGTAGGGCCAAAAGAAACGCGTGCACAGGAGTTCTGTAGATTTTAGACTCATTTAGTGACTACGGTTTTCAATAAAATATCGAACTCTTGGTTCAAACCAAAACAAATAATATAACCTAACATTATCTCATATACACACTACTTGTGAGTCAATTCTGTTAATCCATTACAATTTTGTCACTGATCATAAATCAATTAAGAACTCATTGAACACGAGAAATTTTTATTGTAAGAAACAATTGGGTGCAAGTTACCACAATCACGAGAGGGACGCAAATCAGAAACAACGTTATATGTTCACTCACAATTGAACTATGACGTGGCCACTAGATCAGTCTATTAGAGAGACGGACAGCAAATCAAGGCTTAACGCTACGCCTTCATATCGAGAAGATACTTTTTATCGGGCACATTAGAAAATAGGAGCATGTGTTTCAAAATGCAGGCGCAACGAATCGTGTTTAGTACAAGGCATAACACCGTTTTTCTAAAGATATAGCTCGATTTGATTACATTGAAAAACTGATGTAAAATAAGCTCTGGAAATAAATCTATAAGCAATAAAAAATAAGACTTTCGTCTAGTGTCGTTCTAAGCACATATTCATGTTATCCGTCGGAAGCGGGTCCTTAATTCCGGCAGGAAAATTATTCCGAGTAAATAGTGTTAAAGATGAGTTAAAACTAAATGTTACTAAAACTAAATGTTAAATGTTGGAATAGTGAGAAGTTTCGTATAAATATGTGCCTTAAATGACGTATCGTTACTTTACATTTATAATCCAACGATAATTTTAATTGCCTCTTTTTTTAACTGCAAGCATCAAACTGACATAATTCAAAATTTCTTTGAAAGGTTTGGACTTTTTTGCCTCTAAAATGCTTGCAAAACCATCATCGGCTTAATGTCATTTTTAACTCTTTCGCACAGTATTAGGACCATTTTCTCGCAAAGGGACATATTTTAATGGGTCCACCAATACATGTTTCTTCGCATTAATCCACGGAAAATAAACAATTAATCTAGTTCTAAAAAAAATAACATTTATGATAATTCGGTTCAGTTAACATACAATTGCAATTCGTGATATAACAAAACCAACTTGGAAAGTAAATTCTGAGGAATAGTATGATTAAAGTACAAGTCTAAAAATCACAACAAATAATAATTATGAAAATTACATTTTATTTTCCTGATATCAAGGAAATCTCCATGAATCCTAACCTCATATCCTCCTAAATCCTCCAGGCAAGACCTCTTGCCATCAGTTGCGTAGCGTGCTTTGCGATATATCGATTGATCTGTCATTGAAACCTACAGAAAAAGAGCGATATCCAAGATGTTCGCGACGAACATCTTAATTATCGATTCTTTATACCATTACTTCAAATGGGGAAATATCGATAATCGATCATTCACGCCTCGCAACTGCTTGCCATTTATTTTATTCGTGCTAGAGAAGTTCTAATTTGAGTCGCCAAAGTGCTGCACTAACACAATTGATAATTTAAAGGCGAGCTCTACTTTTCTATTTTACGCTGCAAAAGGGAGATTAACTTGATGCGATTTTTGACGGTGTGGAAAGTGAAAATGCGAAAAGTTAAAATTGGCTCAAGGCTGATCGAAGCACTATAAAAATTGTAAAATATCCGGGTCGCAGGAGGCAACAGAAAGATGTTGCTGCAGGGACGTACGGACTGCTGGAGATTTTCACTGCTTGAGTGCAAACGACACTGAAAAAAAAATCTCGCTGTATTTACTAAGAAAAGGGTAAAATTACCAAGAATTCAGGGTTCTATTTGATCCTAGTTTTTTCTTGGTAAAATTACCATAATGGAATTGGTAATTTTACCGAGAAATCTCGGTAAAATTATTGCCTTTCTCGGTAATTTTACTGGACCCCGGTAAATAAGCCAATATTTTTTATCGACTGTGGTAGAATTACCGAGATAAAATGGCAAAGTTACCGGGAATTGATTACCAATTAAATTGGTATTCTTAACTGAAAATCCAGTAAAAATACCGGTTTTTAGGTAAGATTACCAGTGTGTCTTGGTAAAATTACCAATAATTGGTAAAAAAAAAAGTGAGATGGTAAAGGCCCCAACGGACCTTGGTAAAAACGCCGATAATTTTTTTTCAGTGGACCTAAAATTTCCAAAGCACTTCCATTATGAAGCAAAAACCACTTAAAACCCATCCAATGGCCAGACACACAAAAGCAAGTCTCAAATCGGTCATGGTGAAGGGTCGTAGGACTTCATCATCCTCCCTTTCCTCGAAATGTTTAAAGTCCATTACGACCACCCGTCCAAAAATCCCTGAACCAAAACCACTCTCCACAAGTCGGAATAACTTATCATTCAGCGTGTCAGTGTAAAACGAATTCCGTTGCATGAAATACGTGAGCGGGTAGCTTTTCAAGCGTTCTTGGACGATGTGAAATTCGTACTTGCTCTCAGTCACTGGATCAAAGTATATTAAGTCTTTTAATTCAGTGTACTTGGTGGACATCCTGGTGAGGAACGCGTTGGATTTCAACATGGTGTCAATTTCTGCTCTGGCCAGACATCTTTCGTCAATATTATAATTCATTCCACTTAAATTTGCATTAATGTCAAGTGATCGTAAGTTTAAACACTTCTTATCAGATTTAAATTGATATCCATCGGTCAGCCTTTGTCTGATCCAGTTGAATTCCGAATCATTACCAAGGAATTGGGCGTCCATTCCCAAATCGCTGGATTGCACGACCAAATCAGATTCTTCAATCGCCTTAAGCGTATCAATATCCTCGTAGCGAACCTGCGAACTCAACAAACTGAACATTCCACTCTGAAAGAGCGTGATGAATATCATCATAGAGAAGACGATGACGAAAAATACTATTTTCCCGGTCATCAACTCAATTGCTGTTACCCGGGGCAAACCAATACCCAGAATATACATGTATATCGTCATTGCTGTGGACAGTGATCCAGGATCCATCGTTGCGTCCTCAGATTCAGTTGAGCGAAAAATGTCTGTATGTGCATATGAGAGTAGGTAATTGGCAAGTGCAAAGATAAAAATTGTTATGATAACGAATATCCAAAGAGTAGGAGAGAAGCAGTAGAAGGGTGCCACGTCTTGAGGCACATATCCTTTGCGAGGGAGTCTCACTGTAAGCTGGCATGATTCAAGAGTTGGAGTGATTTCAAAGCCGTGTAGGTTTTCCAGATTGACACTCCCACCAGCAAATATCCATAGATCTACCCCAAATTTCATTCCGTACTCTAAATAATCGAGATGTGATGAAAGATTTGATGGAGAATTCTCCAAGTTTGAATCGCGCTGACTGTCTTGAGAGATCGTCAACAGCGATACGTATTGATGCGCATGCATATTGCCCATTAACTTGTCAGGACTTGACTCAGGACTTTCTTCAATTAATTTTATCTCTAGGTCACCTCCGCGCCTCATGACTAACATCCACATAATTTGGTAAATAGGGATGAAACTGTTCACCGTGCAGAGATCATTTACGATGGCGTCGAAATGAAATGGACGAAGGTCTAAAATAGAAGAAGACAGTTTCTTACCATTCATGGAGTACCATGAGAAGTCGAAAAACTTATCATCGTTCTCCCCCTCGTAAATTTGTATTAATTCAAAAAACGGATCGTATCGGAAGCATACCTCTTTCAGACAGATCAAAGTCTTTTGGCCTCTGTAAAAGCGCCACATGGCTTTAAACAAAAAGCGAATAGAATACATCAATTCGTCTCCCTGGAGAGTGTTTTCTCCTGAAATTTGTGGAGCTTGGCTAGTGCTCAACACGTAAAATATCAAATAACTTCTAGAATTCCAAACATTACTCATGTGTAAACCACGTACTTGGTTAAAAAGAGTGTCGGGTAAAATCGAATGGTCCCGCACGTGACTTTCTGATACGTATAGATTTTCATCGCAGGGTCTTGTTGGATCCATAAAGGATAAATTCAGCTCTCCTACGTGGTGGATACAGAAGTTTGGTAAGCTGAATGGTTGCTGTGTCGCGTTTAAAAACTTTGACATTTCCTCGATATTTTCAAGAGATGCTGCAGCCCCTACTTTTCCTAAGTGTTGAGAGCCCAAAATAATGTTCAGGATACTGCTGAGATCATCCACGATGAAAAGCATTGTTTTTGGTTCGGTATCAGTGAACTGGGGGCTCATGGCTTGTATATCAGTTACTTGAAGGGTTGGTATGACTGTATCGTGGAGGGTACGAATCAGAGCCGTAGAGTCAAATTTGGGGCTAATATTTATGATATGAATTAGTTTATGCTTGGATCTGTACAACATCAAGGGACATACCTTAGTTAGGAAGGTAGTATACTCTTTCAGAACAGGTGAAGGTGGGTGGTAGTGGATGGCTGCTTCTCCGAGGAAAATACAAAAAACTAATAATGAACAATAAAATCTTTTCTCGCAAAGAAACATTTTGTGATGATTGGACTTAATTATCTGAATATTTATTTTGCTTTTCTTTGGTAATTTGTCTCGAACGAAATTTTAAAAAATGACGCGGGATATAAAATCGAAGATGTTTCGTGTTGTTATGACCTACTTTCACCATATTTTTTCTGAAAATCGATGGCTGATTCTGCGCACTTTTCCTTGTTTTAAATATTTAAGCCAAAAATGTAACAACTGTCCTTGGGGTTTTCATTTTTGCTGTAATTAAATTGTTTAAAGTAAGCCGAGTGCGGAGTTGTTTGCAACCATACCTCAGTTTTTGAAACGGTAAATATTTATGACACAGCATGTTTAAAATGCAATGAGAAAGAGTTGAGACATTCTCTTCGAGTATTTTTTTGTTTTTTTGCTTCTTGATACAGTCGTGACGAAAATTCGGAATTGCGATAGAAAGGAGTTTCATTAGTAAAATCACTATGTGCTTTAAAAAAACCAGAGTTTTGAATCCTACATAAAGAAAGAAGGAAATAAAATTAAAAAAAAAAGAAAATCGTACAGATTACTCATGCCGGAAAATTTTGGGTCCATCAATCATGGATTTTAAAAACACGAAACGGTTTGAAGCACCTTCATTTTCCTTTGACACTCTACGCGACGCCACGCAAATAGACTACTTGCCCATTCAATCCAAACCGAACACGAAGGATTTGATTTTACTATATGCACATGCAAATGAACTAGCTGCTACCACAATCTCGAGGTGAAGATAGGTGTTTATATCCATTCAGGCAGAATAAGCAGCAAATCTTTCATGTTACTTTTTCCCTGCTCATTAATTCATTTACCCATCACTGGAGGGGTTGGAAAATGTCAACAATTGTCAATTGCCTGTAACGGATACATTATTAAGTCTAAAAATTCAAAAATTCGACACTAATGTCGACCAAATATTGCCTCGATTATCCTAACTGGACAGAAACATGATTTTGCAGTTGCGTGGGAAAAACTAAAGTTGCTGATTTAATAATTTTGTAGTTTAAAAAAGTGTCCGAAATTTTCAAATGTAGATTTTACAATCTTAAAAAAATGCGAAATTAACCATCCCCGTGCGTGGATAAATTAGTGGAAACACTACCGTAAAATGTGCATTTGAAACGTGTTAGACATATTTTTAAATCAGCGATCCATTTCCTCCGTGTGTATCTGGCGACGTAAGGGGGAGGGGGTCAAGCGGGGAGGAAATAGACGCAGATGTTAAAAATGTCGCGACTGGAGCAAACGTGGCACGGTGCGTCCCAGCAAACGCTCGGAGAAATAAAACATGTTCATAAAACCGTCGTGCTCAGGAAAAACACAGTATGTGCACTCAGGCGTTGCCAAAGCATCTTCGATATAGTACACATTTTCCACGGAAGTTTGAGATGATTTTCCTTTGACTTTTTCAAGGAATTGTATACACAGTACAATCCGTTACACCTGAAAATTTTAAGGGAAATAATTCGAAATACTTCTTAAAAACAAGTGAGGAATACAGGATCATAATGGCACAATGGTAGGGGCACAATACCGCGGGAGAGTATGGACGACTCGATTCAAGTAGCTCTTAGTGCCCAAAAGGGCGACACCAGGAAAAACTAAAATCACTAGGAAAGAGCCGCTGCCAACCTACGCATTTGAAATATTATAATCTATAGGACCGACAGCGCATTCTAAACAAGCGTTTACAAGGATTAAGACTTTAAAATTGAGAAAATGCATACGAAATCAAAGGGTAATGTAGCATTGCGTCCATGATATTGGACTCCATGATCACCTATATAGCGTTCGGTTGTTCATCACGTCCAAGATCTTGGACTCCATGCTCACTTTAATGAGGGATGATTTTTTAGAAAAATCGAAGTGAGCATAGCGTCCAAAATTATGGGATGCAGTTATTCTCTGACAATACACGAGCATATGGTCCAAAAATTTATTAAGACAAGTTTTGTGAAATAAATACGGACAAATGTGTTGTCATAAAAGAATTGTGCATTGGTTAGGTTAGGTTAGGTTACGTTAGGTTAGGTTAGGTTAGGTTATTTCAAATTAGACTAGATAAGAGAAGTATACGATTTTCTATCATGATGAACTTTAAAACTATAAGATGATCTACTTGCTATTGGACTCCATTCTCAAGCAAAGAAGTGAGATATTTAGTGATGAGCATGGAGTCCAAGATCTTGGACGAGATGAGCAGGTAAGTATATCAAGGGTGAGCATAGAGTCCAGTATCATGGATGCGATGCTACATGATCAATCAAAGTTATACACGTCATTTGATAATTTTTTATCAGTGTACCTGCTCCCGCAGTTCAAATTAGTACCATTGGATAATTCGAGTTCATAGGTTGGCTACTTTTTTGGGCCAGAGCTACATGCCCTGATCAATCCTAACCTTCAAATTTTCGAGTTGTCCACACTCTCCAGAGACAAGATACCCTCCACTAGTATCTTGGCCATGGTGGATGCTTTTACTTTCGGGACTTCAGCATTCTACTGTTGACTTACCTACATGGTTGATGTGCAACAACGTGTTGGCAGTTCCGTTTTGCAAACAAGCCGAAAACGGTCGAAGTTTGAGAAACTTGTTTGGCTCATGGCGTCACCCGAAGCTCATCAGCCACCATGTAGGTAGGTCAACAGCCGAAATTAGGATGATGACTGTTGCTCCCTTACAATTGTCCATAAGGAATTGTTAAATCCCCGAATGTAAAAGCTTCCACCTGTCGCCAAGAGGCCAGTGGAGGGTCTATTGTCTGACACTCTCCCTCTAAAGGTAGGTCACTGAAAAAAAAATTCTCGGCGTTTTTACCAAAGTCTGTTGGTACCTTTACCATCTCACTTTTTTTACCAATTATTGGTAATTTCACCAAGACAGACTGGTAAACTTACCTAAAAACCGGTATTTTTACTGTTTCCCCCAGGTAAGAATACCACTTTTATTGGTAATCAATTCCCGGTAACTTTGCCATTTTATCTCGGTAATTCTACCACAGTTGATAAAAAGTATTGGCGTTTTACCAAGGTCCAGCAAATTACCGAGAAAGTTCAATAATTATACCGAGATTTCTCGGTAAAATTACCAATTCCATAATGGTAATTTTACCGAGAAAAAACTGGGATCAAATAGAACCCTGAATTCTTGGTAATTTTACCCTTTTCTTAGTAAATACACCGAGATTTTTTTTCAGTGTCGTTTGCACTCAAGCAGTGAAAACCTCCAGCAGTCCGTGCGTTTATTTACCAAGAATTAACTGGGATCAAATAGAACCCTGAATTCTTGGTAATTTTACCCTTTTCTTAGTAAATACACCGAGATTTTTTTACAGTGTACGGGAAACTTGGCAGCACTGGAATGCACATATTGCGTTCTTCCTGAGCACGGCAGGAAAGAGGATGCTATGGGGCAGCGACCGTACGGCGCGCGGTCGATTCATTCCCATTTTGGTGAGTTCTGACTCTGGAACCTGTTATAATATTGACCGTGGCCGTGCCGCGACGCAGAAGCCCCTCGCACACCGACACACTCACCCCCGATCGCGTCCGGATCCGCGCGGCCGTGCCGGGCTTACGTCACGGCGGTACCAGAGAGAGGAGAAAGGAAACAGAGTTCGAAACTCACAGGCGCCAACGCGCCAAATGCGCCTAAAAAATCGGCCATGGCGCCTAAAGCATGAAGGCTCTGCGCCGACGTGGCTCCTAAAAATTGCCCCCTAAACATCTGAATTTTCGTATTAGGTGATTATTCGAAATTTTCAGCACCACAAGTGAAAGCTTTCTCTACTCTTCACGATTTCATCATTTGTGCTTTTGTCTTACACGTTTTAATCGATTGGATCGCTCCGTCTTCCTTGTGTCCTCATTGTCGATTGCTTTGTCTATTCATTTTAATAATCAGTCCGATGGTATCTAACCACAGTATAAACCAACTGGTGAGCTGATTTTTGAAATTGATGGACATAGCAATAGACGAAGGAGGCAAAACAAATGGAGCGATCCCATCGGAGGAGGCGAGTGGTTACAATGGATCTAGGAGGTAAGTAATAGACTAACTAATGGCAACCATAGGTTGAGAGACAGAAAAGGTTAGCTCGATATGGAGGCAATCCTCTCGATCGACATAGATTGATTGAAAAATGCGAAAAAGATTCGATCGACATCGATTCAATCGACATGATTTGATCGTCACTTCCTTTTCAAATTCCTGTGATTCGATCGACACGGAATCGATCGATTGGCTGACTTGTTGTCGATTGAAAAGCCGCGGGCCAATCGGCAAATTCTCTGATTCCGCCAATGAGGTAACATCAGACCGAAGATTGAACCCGCATCGCGATGGCGAATGTTCGGTTGCATCTCTTCTATTTGAAGGAGGATCAGTTATCTCGAGGTCGGAAACAAAAAATGAAAAATCCCTCATCTCCCTTATAAAGTTGTTGCCACCTATTGTGTTCTAAATGTTTTATTGCTGTACAAGTCTGAGAAATGCGTGATCGCAGATTACATATTTTTGACCTTTATTTTCTTCAAAGTAAAGTGAGGTCATGAATTATAGATTGAGCATTCTTAAAGGCAGGTTTCCGACGGTGTTATTTTGGATAATTCTTTTGTCAATGTTTGTCTAAATAGCACTTATTTTGTCGTTGCTCATTTTCATTATGCCTTACCAATAGGAATCGTTTTTGCTGTCATAAGAGGATTTACTTATTCTAACAGAAATATTATCGCTCCGGAATGCAAATTAAAGGGAGGTGGGTGGGTAAATTTATTTTTATCGCAAATCTGAAGAATAAAAAAGATATAAATTCTCCGCTTTTCATTTTCACAAATAAAGTCATAAGTTAGCTTTTATGGGGTAAAAATTATTTCAGACAACAACATAAGTAAGAAAGTGGAGGGACAATACGCACTGTTAGATAAAAAACATTTCCGTAAAATCAAGACACAGACATTCTAAGGGCATTTAAGTAAAATATCACATTATTATATTAAAATATTTTAATGTATGTTTCTAATTCTATATTTTTACCGGGGAAGGGGGGAGTATTTCCCGAACCCTCAAACCACTTCTTCGAAACCGTATAACGTAAAATCATTAGAGTAACGTGTAACGGTAACGCATAACGCTGGAGGCGCGAAGCGCTACGGGGGTTCGACTGCGAAGCGATCAGGAGTAGTAGCTCCCTAAGGACCATGAAAGTATTTTAATTCACGATAAAAATAACATATAATATGACATATCTGACTTGTAGAATAATTTGTTGAAGTGCAACACATTCTCCAAATTTTCATACACTTCGCGTGCACGATTGCACGCTGACGCGGATTCAAAGAAAAATAAAAAAGAAAACAACTTATATTCTCGTTAGTTGTTGTTTTTTTCTTTTAATTTATTCACATAATCAATATACAGAGGTGTCACTACTACCGCAATAGAGACATTGGCATCTATTAACTTGGATTAAGATAAATTTAAAGTTATAATTTAAGGCGAACGTATAATAGATGATAATATCTATTATTCTGAGTTGTGATATGTAATACCACACTCATAGATTTAACTTAAATTTCGTTAGTTGTAACGGGTTTTTTCGCAAACGAATTGTGAAAACTGTGTGTCAGATGTTTGAAACCAATCATGTACGTAGAACCCGCTGGAAACGTTGAACTGTGAACTGTAGTTCAACACATCTATCTGATAGAAAAGCGAGAAATATAATACAGGGTGATCCAAAAGTCCCTTACACACCCTCTAACTTTTTACCTAATTGAGGTAAAGATTTGAAACTTGGGGTATGTTCCTAGGTTAAACGGAGCTACTTTTTTGCCCCCCTAAAATTCTCAGGGGGCCCCCTTTGGGGAGTAACGGACTCCAACTTTTAATTTTCAAATGGGAAGACCCCCTTTGTGATAGCTTGTTCGAAAGAACAAAAAAAAAAAAAAACTTTTCGCGCAAACCCGACGTCGATATCTCAAACCATTTCAAAATGGCGGCCGGTTAAAGTTCAAAATGGCCGAAAATTGCCACCTCGGTTTTTTGCTGATGGATTTGCCTAAAACTTGGAATTGGAAGGTATTTTGGCATGAAATTAACACATTTGAACTTAGATTTCTACAAAACAACCAATTTTTGGTCATTTTGAAAAACCGGCGGCCATTTTGTAAATTTCGGTTTTTCTGAAAATCTAACGTCGAATTCGTTCTTTCGTGTCAAAATACCTTGAAATACCGATTTTCGCACAAAGCCATTGGCAATAACCGGTGTGAATTTTCAGCCATTTTGAACTTTAACCGGCAGTCATTTTGAAACGGTTTGAGATATCGACTTCGGATTTGCGCGAAAAGTTTTATTTTTTTACGCTCTTTCAAACGAGCTATCACAAAGGAGGTCTTCTTATTTGAAAATTAAAAGTTGGGGTCCGTTGCCCCCCCCCCCTCAAGAGGGGCCCCCATGAAAATTTTAGGGGAGCCAAAAATTAGCACCCTTTGACTTTGGAACATCCCTCAAGTTTCCAATCTGTACCTAAATAAGGTAAAAAAAATAGAGGGGGTGGAACGGACTTTTGGATCACCCTGTATAATCAATGAACGATCAGCATACTGGTGTGAATATTTTTACTAAAGTCCCATACATACGATCTGAATTACACCGGCCTACTCCTGAAACATTTGACTGCTAGAGCTTCTATACACAGCCTACACATACCCTAGCAGTTCTAAAACAAAGCACCAACCACTAAGAAACCACCCTAAAATCATTGAGACAAAGGCAAGCCTCAGATCGGTCAAAGTGAAAGGTCTGACATCCTCATCATTTTCCTTAACTTGATATTTTTTGAAGTCCGATACCTGAACGTATCCGGTGGTGGCGGTGTCCAGTCCCCCCTCCAAGATCCGAGATAGGTAATCATTCACAGCGTCGCGGTAAAATGAATTCCGAAGCATAAAGAACATGAGAGGATAGGTCATCAGGCGTTCACGGGCAATGTGGAATTCATAAACGGTTTCTCTCTTTGAATCAAAGTATATCAAGTCTCTCAATTCGGTGTACTTGGTGGACATTCTAGTAAGAAATGCGTTGCATTTTAGCATAGCGGCAAGTTCCCTTCTGGCCACACGTTTCTCCGTAGTATTGACCATTGTCTCGTTCAAAAATAAGTAATCATCAATATCTTGTAAGAGGGAATTTATTCTTTCGCATTCAATTCGATATCCATCGGTGAGCCTTTGTCTAATCCATCCAAATTCCGAATCGTTGCCGAGATACTGCATATCAGTTTCTATGTCACTGGACTGCACGGCCAAATCGGATTCTTCAATCGCCTTAAGTGAGTCTAGATCTTCATAGCGCACCCGTGAACTTAACAAACTGAACATTCCACTCTGGAATAGAGTGATAAAGATCAGCATTGAGGAAACGATGACAATAAACACTATTTTCCCGGTTATCAATTCGATCATGATCAATCGAGGTTGGCTTATACCCAGAATATACCTGTAGATCGTCATAGCGGTTGGAAATAACTCACGATCCCTCCGAATCTGGTCAATATCTGAGGAACGAAAAATTGCCCTCCGAGAATTGACCAGCGTGAAATGAACCAGTGTAAATGTAAAAAGTGTTATAAGTATGAAAATCCAAACAGTGGGTGAGAAACAGTAGAAGGGAACCACATCCTGGGGTATATAACCCTTGCGGGGGATTCTTAATGTGAGCTGACAGGAATCAAAAGTTGAGGACGTGTCAAAGTGTCGCAGATTCGCTAGATTACCGACTCCACTTCCGATAGCGTGCAGATCCACTCCGTACTTCAATCCGTACTCAAAGGATTCGGGGTGGTTTGAAACATTTAACAGAGCTTTTCTCAAGTCGATGTGATAATCATGATCATCAGGTATTGGGTTCAAGATGCCGTTACGGCGTTCGATAAATGCAACCATGCCAATGTAGAATTGCTCTATTCGTCCCCAATTACAATCGTCATCCACTCTGTTGTCAAAGGCAAATGGTTCAGTTGTATGGAAAAAAGAAGTTATTACCTTACCATTCATCAAATACCACGAAAAATCGAAAAACTCCTCGTTGTGCCCTCCTGCATACATTTTTATATTCTCGAAGAATGGATCGTACTGGTAACATGCCTCTCTCAAACAGATCAAAGTTTTTTGTCCTCTAAATGTGCGCCATATGAAATGAAATATAAATCGCAGCGGATGGATTGGATCTGTTGCCTCGAAGTAATTTCCTTCTGAGAAATGTTGGGCTTGGAGAGCGTTAGATACATGAAATATCAAATAACATTTGGAATTCCACACATTGTTTATGTACAAACCTCGCAATTGGTTGAAAAGTTTGTCAGGCATGGTGGACTCTTCACGCAAGTCAACGTCGGAAACGGTTATGCTCTCATTGCAAGGTCTTTTCGGATCCATGAATGATAATTTCAGTTTTGCTTCGTAGTGGACGCAGATATTCGGTAAATTCAATGGATGATTTTCAACCTTTTTAGAAACTGGGAGAAATACAGGAAATGTATTCGATGTCGTTGCAGCCCCTGATTTTCCAAAATTTTGAGAGCCTACGATAAGGCTCAAGATACTGCTGAGCTCGTCTAGCATGAAAAGCATTGTTTTTGGTTTGGTATCAGCAAAATGTGGTCTCGTGGCTTGAATATCATTAACTTGGAGGGTTGGTATGGCAGTATCGTGCAGGTTATGAATCAAATCTGTAGAGTCAAATTTAGGGGTGAGAGTTACGATATGAATAAGGTTGTGCTTAGATCTTTGCAGCGTGAAAGTACATACCTTGGTTAAGAAGATGGTAAGATTTGACATGGTGGGTGTTGATGAATGCAAGGAGATCATGGCCTGGGTACTTAAAATTGACAAAAGCGAATAAAACTTCCATTCACAGAGAAACATTTCGTAATGACTTGATTTCGTGCTCAAACATTGGATTTCAGTATTTTTTACACAGCTAAATGTTAGAAAAAATGTGTAAAATGTCTAGTTTGTTATGGCCTGCACTATGGAATAATGATGAACGTTTCTTTAAATTGTAATCCGACTGAGTACGAGACAATATACTTGACGAATGTTCAAAAAACGGAGGATTCTGCACGGCAATCTATAATACAAATATTTTAACTCCGGTGTGAGTAGTGAAGTATCGCTCGAAACTGAAAACGTTTTCGACTGGTAATACTTGGACGTGGCTCACAACAGCGCTTGCGTCGCATTTAGTCCGATTATCCGTTATTTCCTTGAAGAAGAGTCAAGATCTGCCAAGATAAACCGCATTTAAAAGAACATTTGCGAACATAATTTCTGGAAAATCAATAGTCCATCCTCCGAATTTTCACCATTTTACATTCATGCCGAAAATGTAAATTATCTATTGCTTAACTGAAGCGTGAAGCGCAGTTTTTTGCGACTATTTCAATTCCCAGAAATAGTAAATATTTGAGTTGTAATATTTAGTTATTTGTGTCAAACAAAATTTCCTTTAAAAAGTGTGGGGATCCTAAAATGGACTACATTTTGCAATTAGGAACTGCAATTTCCGGCTCAGTACAGAAACAAGGTATGTACCATTAGTTTTCCTATACAAATAATTGATTCTACCAGTGAGCCAAATACTGCAATCCATTAATGCAAAATGCTGTCAAAATAAAAAATGTCTCGTCAGTTGAAGTGTACTTTCGCTGTGTGCTTGCTAAAAAATCAATAGCCGAATCCTTGCAGTCATCCTCATTTTCCTAACATGCCAAAAGATGTAATGCTCTCGAAGGTTCCTTTTTTGCATGTGAATTGCTTGAAGAATTCGAGAGGCACAGTTTTCTTCAACTATCCCGATTTCCGTGAATATTGCATGTTTAAGGAAACTCATAAATGAAATATGATGAGTTAGATTTTGAGGTATTTCTCTTAAGTGCTTCATTTTGCTAATACCGAATAATCATACAAACAAGGACTCAACATTGAGCAAGTAAGTAGTTTAATAAATTAAACGTGGTATAACTGAATAAAAAAGGGAATACATGTAAGTAAGGACTTAAAGACATATGGACATTATTTTGAAATTTGAATCGATACTTAAGCACTTTTCCGATGCATGTTTGTTTGACGTATTTTCATTTTATTTTTTCTGTATGACTTGTAGAATGCTTTTGTAAGTTGTTACTAGACCACTAATGATGGACGTGATGCCTGACAGGCTCTTGGTAAAATAAATTTAACATTTTTAACAGCTTACTCGTTGTTTTGCCACTCATCCATACCAAATATTTATTTATTTCCAATTTTCTGTGAGACGGTAACCCTATTAGCAAACTCTAAAGAAATAAGAGGGCTAAAAAGAAAACAAGAATGGGAATTGTCCTCCCCTAGGATAGACCTTTACTTTTAAGAAGCTTAGCTAATTTCTAGCTATGTAAAGTAGCATCTTCTCCATCAACCCCCTACCGCCCTACCCCCGTCTCTTTTTGGCCTCCCCCCTCCCCCAACTCAGCCTGAGGGAATAAGATATTACTTTGTCATATCTTTGTAAACTTTGTATCGTATTATCTTAACGAAATTGTTTGTATAACTTTGTAAGTAGATAACATTGAATAAAAAAAGGAGGAAGCAAATTAATTTTGAGGCTGGGATCATGTGCCGAGAGAAACGGACCACCCATGCAACAGACGCATCGCTGAGACAACACAAAGTGCTCCTTGCACCTCGAACTTGCACTCTGTTATATCTTCTTTGTAAACTTTTTATCATATTATATTAACAAAATTGTTTGTATAATTTTCTGAGTAGATAACATAGAATAAAAAAATTTAAAAAAAAATTAATTTTGAGGCTGGGATGATGTGCCGAGAGAAACGGACCACCCATGCATCAGACGCATCGCCGAGACAACACAGGGTGCTCCCTGCACCTCGAAACAAAACAGCCAAACAGGCGAAAACCCGGATTCCCGGCCCGATCTGGCAACCGGGCGCGGGGCCCGGGCCGCCGCAGGGTCTACTGCATTCCGCGCTGCGCAGACTGGCCCGTGACGTCACAACCCGTTACTCCAAACCCGCCACCGATTCAGTTTTCAAAGTGGGACACCCGACATCGCCGACATCGCGTCGCGCCTCTGACGTAAGGGCGCTTCCCCGTCTCGACGTGAGCCCCCGAGAGCCCGGAGTTATACGGACGTCGGGGCTCACGCGGGAAAGGAGATGCGCGGTTACGGTCGAGGAATGAGGATCGGACATCGGCGAGCGACAAGTTCGATCCGCGTCCGTCGCAGGGATGACGGAGACGGACGCCGCTGACGGATGGACCGCGAAACCCAGCCCCGGACCCGCGCGACGTTGCCGGACCTCCCGTCGGATCCACCCACTTTCGGGAGCGGGCCGATACCCCCTAGATGACCATACCTATAGATTCGTTTGGAAGTTATGGTACATCAGGGTTATAACTTTTTACACGGTTCTTATGGGTAAAACATGAAGAATGTTATTTTTGACTCCTGAAAGGAAAATTTGACGAAGGAAGAATTTTTCCCCTTAAACTTCAAATTTAAAGGCCTTGAATGCATTAAGGTGAATCCAGGCTTGGAACTTTGCGATTTGGCCACCACGTCGCGCTGCTCAGAATAGCTGTATATATTTGCCAAAATACCTAATAAAAACCGTAATACTCACTCAAAATTGGGGACCCAGGGGATATAGCAACATACTTGAGGAACATTCGGTAAAAATTCTTCCCAAATATAAAGTCGTAACTACGGCGGAAAGTAACTCCCAATACGGCAATGGGGGAGAGAGAGACAGAACATGAGGGATTCGGTTGCGCGCTCGACCGCCGCGGCTGAGCTGAAAGTTTCAGCCGTACTTTCTCTGCGCTTGTACTTCTAATTGCCAATATTTTTGGCTCAAAAAATCAAGCAAAAAGTAATCTATATCTTGTGGATCTGCTTTTTGTACTTTGAACAAAATTATTTCAAAAATCGTTGATGGAAAGTGAAATTCTCAGTGGTGACTGGTGGCGCTATCTCTTATCTTCAATTATCCCTAATCGAACCCTGGATCCACCTTAAAGCTCGGCGGCTGAATCTATTCCTAGGTGGAGAAAAAAAAATTCAATAGTGGAAGTACATGATACATAGGGACTGCATCCAGGAAGGAATGGAGAGGAGGGGAAGGGGATGTAGTTATCCTAAGTTATCCACTTGAATGTTTTAAATTCTCCGCCAAGAAAGTGATTCAGTGGCAAATGTTTGGTCATTATGTCCCAAGAATGTTATATTTCTAAGATAAGATCACTTAAGAGTACCAGTCATCTGGTGGAACACTTAATTTCACTTATTCACTTCGTCTCATGAGGTCCCGTGTAAAAATTCACAACCTGATGCACTAACACACTCACAGATGAGTTTTGAATCTTTAGGTATGATCAATCTAGGGGGTATTGCGAGCCACGGTTTTCCTGGCAGAGTGGCAACGTTGCCCGAACCAGGATCCGATGACAAGACCAGGCGCCTGTACCGTCTTCCGCACGACTTCATTTTTGCACATTTTTGTTTTTTCGTGGCCTTGGTGAGAGATACTTTCTACTGCGCGATTTGGCTACGTATTTGTAAGCACGGCTCTCACGTGTACTGAAATTTCAGCGAAAAAAACTGATTTTGTGAATAGTGTTCGAAACTCACCATTGAGTTTTAGAAGCCATGTGGCGCATCAAGCCCGATTTTTAGGCGCCAGGTAACGAATGCTCAAAAGAGCCTATTTTTAACTCTCCCATTCAAGCACATACATTTTAGCAGACTAAATAATTTTGTCTTATCTCCTCGAATAATTGTTCAATTTATGAACCACGCGCATCTTCTTGTTCAATTCACTCAGTATTTTCCACTTAAACAACACTTAAAAAGAAATATGGTAACATCCACTATAAGTCTACTTATTTTTTTACATAATGATACTACTTAATGGGAATAACCGGAATTGTAGCAGTATTCACCAGAACTCGAGTGATACTTACTACAGTATGGTATATATGCTACCATAGAGTCTGGCGTTTATTACCATACTCGGATCACTGTGTTAGAGTATGGTAAAATCTACCATATTTTTTTTAAGTGAAGAAATTCATCGAACTTCTGACACCTACACTGGAAAAAAAACACATTAGATCTAGAGTCCAGACTCTTGAAAACATTGTCAAGAAAAAGTACTCTTGATGCAATCAGATTTAAGCTTAAATCAAAAGGAAATCCGCTCAAATTAAGAGGCCTGGTTCTTGATTTAAGCTTAAATCTGATTTAATCAAGAGTATTTTTTCTTGTCGATGTTTTTAAGAGTCTGGACTCTAGATCCAATGTTTTTAATTTTTTTTTTTTTTTAAGAATTCTCCATTTCCACTCTTCATTCCTCCGTGCGAATGCGTTGGCTCACAGTTGCAAATATAAAAGTTGGCGGGATGACTAAAAAAAATACGGACCTGAAAGCGTTATCACAAAGCGGAGTCATCTCAACTCGAGTGCTGAGTTATCCGAAACTGGCCGGCGATGGCCTAATTCCCAATCCAGTTTTTGCATAGTTTAATTGGCCTCTAGTCGCCGCGCGGCGCGCGCGAGGTGATCCAATTCTTTCGCCCTTTTATGAATGAGTTGCCTAAATTCAGTCTCATCGTCGCGGAAGCCTCGCTCAATTTAGGCACCCTGCTCTCTCGCTTCGTCTTGACGCTGCCTGATTTCCACAAATTTCCGGAAAATTGCCGTATTACAAGGATAAAAAAACTTCATGCGTGGGACCCGAAGTTTAGGTCATATGGATCTCTGAGGTTTTCGGATTGAGCATCTGAACACTCTAGGTCCAGCTGCTGAGGTTTGGATCACACATCTGAAACTTCAGTTCTTACATCTGAAGTATTTCGGTTCTCACATCCGAAAAACTTCGGTTCTCACATCCGAAAAACTTCGGTCCTCGCATCTGAAGTACTTCAGATGAAAGAAATGAAGTTTCAGACGTGTGATCCGAACCTCGGCAGCTAGACCTAAAGGTGTTCAGATGCTCAATCCGAAAACTTCCGAGATCCATATACCTTAAACTTCGGGTCCCACGTACGAGATTTTTTTCTCCGTGTAACTTGTATTTGGAGTGGTTGTGCAGCAATGGAGAATTTTCAGAAAAATGTTTAACATCTTCACCTGAGAATGCCTAATGAGCTAATTTCGTAGTTTTTTCGATAATTTTGTTGAAATGGGAAATTGTAGAAAATTAAATTTAAAAGTGAAGAAATGTGCCACCTTGTGACGTCCTCTGGCGGCATTTTCCGTTCAACACATGTATTTCAGCAGAATAGGTTATTATGTCATATTTTCTCTAACAAATGTTCATTTTAGAAATCAAGGTTGCTCAACTCTCTTGGTTATTTCGTTATAAACATGAAATTTACAAAATTTCAGACACCTGTAAATTCTCTATTTGGTAAAAGAGTTTATAATTTTAAGACTTTTTTTTCAAAAATTCTTGAACGTTAAATCATGTCAAAATGCACCAAAAATTTACGCTTAAAATGAGAAAGTGAATGAATGGTGCACGACGGAGGGTTTTGAATGCAACAAGGAAAGGCCGACTCCGTGAGGGGCTGTGGGAGGATAAGGCTCTATGGTGGTTAGGTGTGGCAGAGCGCCCAAGACCTCTCTGAAAGCGGCTTATGTATGTTTTTGCACACACAATTTCACCGTTAATTTTTTTGGAATAACCCCAACAAGACAAAAAGCATATTATTTTCAACTATATTCCTGGCTAATTTTTGCAACATTCATGTAGAAATGTAGTTGCACCAGCCAGAGGTTTATCTGGGTAAACCAGAAAATCCGTTGAATAAACCACCTACCTAGCCGATGCAACCATTTACTTTCAGCTGGTGCCAAAATCAGTCATGAAAACACGATATCATATTTTCCGTAAAATTGTTTACTTTTCTGAACCTGCGTTAAAGTCTCCACGAATTTTTCAAATCGCAATATCTTGGTTAATATTCAACGTAGGAAATTGCTGTTTGGACACATCTTATTCTTTTAAGCTAAGCTACAAGAATCAAGCATCAAAACACGATTTTGTGACTAGTGCAACTGATCCATTATTCAACCCTATTAATCGTCAATCGTCAATAAGCGTATCGGGGCGCGTCGACTCCCAGAGGTAACATCTACACTATAAGGAGGATATCAGTGCGACATATCTGAAATATGTTAGGTATCTCTAGTTGAGTCAACACTGAAAAAAAATTCTCGGCGTTTTTACCAAGGTCCGTTGGTACCTTTACCATCTCAATTTTTTTACCAATTATTGGTAATTTTACCAAGAGAGACTAGTAAGCTTACCTAAAAACCGGTATTTTTACTGTTTTTTTTTCAGGTAAGAACACCACTTTTATTGGTAATCAATTCCCGGTAACTTTGCCATTTTATCTCGGTAATTCTACCACAGTCGATAAAAAATATTGGCGTTTTTACCAAGGTCCAGTAAAATTACCGAGAAAGTTCAATAATTTTACCGAGATTTCTGGGTAAAATTACCAATTCCATAAATGGTAATTTTACCAAGAAAAAACTGGGATCAAATAGAACCATGAATTCTTGGTAATTTTACCCTTCTCTTAGTAAATACACCGAGATTTTTTTTTCAGTGAACCGTCTCTCCGTCTCGTCGGAACTACATCATGGAAAGTATTTTTGCTGCATGTGGCAACGCTCCTGTAAGAGTGTCTTTCTCTTTTACTTTTATCCGAGCCACTCGCAATTAGCAAAATGGTGATTATTTTTGCGCGGTCCCAGATCGCATATTTCGGTCGGAGATTGTGATTGCAGTTAAGCCGTGCTATCAACGAGAGTAGTGACGACCAAATTTTTTCAAGTTCGAGCGGCCTTCGAACTGAGATTAATCTAATTTTAATGAACTTACTCATTTAACTAAAACAGCAAATTGCATCTTATTTGAGAACAAAAACGAAAGTAATGAAAAAGCAGTGAGTGTGAAGCAGTAAGTAGTAATCTGACGTCATTTCAGCAGTGGCGCAGCGTGTTTTGCGATATATAAATTGATCTGCCATTTAAACCTATGGAAAAGGATCGATAAACAGGGTATTCCCATAACGAAAGCCTCAATAATCGGTCCTGTACTATAGATTCAAACGGGGAAATATCGATAACTGAGCCATAACACCTCGCCACTGCATTTTTGACGAGACAGCGACAAGTCCGTACCATAACATCGCTTGAAAGCTGTACTTACCTTGTTGTATCGAAAAATATGTTTAATCCTTCTCTGGCCAGAATTATTTTGATCGTTTGTAAACGCAATCATAAAGAACCGGAGAACGCATTACATTTATGTCTGTGTAGGTTGAGGGGCATAAGTAAAACACGTTACTCTCTGGGGGGGGGGGGGGGGACCTAGGAGCGCGTAACGCCATTTTGTTTTATGCAGAGTACCTACATGGAGAGAGCACGGACACGTCGAAATATGGATCTTATAGGGCCCAAAAGAGCTTGGTTGGCTGCCCTTTGGGCCATAAAAGCTCCATGGCTCAACCTAAAAATTACCAATATAAGGGTTTTGTACTCACTTTTTCTTTCCGATGGAGATTGATGTTTTACTTTCAAGCGATGCGCATTTCGAGCTTTACGCTCATCTTCAGGCTACAAATAGAAAACTTGTACCGCGGCGCGGATACGCGTCAAACTTAATTTTTGAGTGTTTACAAAATTTTTGAGTTGCCCCCCGCCTTCCTCTCCCCCGAGGGGATCAAAAACTGGAAAGTGCCTTCAAAAGATTTCCCCTCGATATGAGGAAAAACTTCCTATACGGCAAACCGATATCATAATTAGAACTAAAGTTATGGCCAGTGGTGCGTGAATTTTGAATAACCTTGTATATGAACAGCCTCCTATCCCAGGTTCCTGCATCCCCGAGGTCCTATCGGCCTTTCAAAGGCCCAGTTACCCCCGGGGACTTAAACTCGCGAGGGGGGCGAAACCCCTTATTCGCGGATCCTGCCCCGGCGAGCCCATACGGTCTGGAACCACTAACCAGGATCTGCGGCCACAACGGTGCTTCCTTGCACGGCGATCAGTGCTAAAAGAGGGAACGAGTGACGTCGGCCGGGGGGAGGGGAGGGGCTAGCACAAAAAAGGCAGGGTCCGGTAATCCGGAGCTCGCCCCCCCTCGCTCCCCACAAAGGTCGGGGGTGGGGGGGGGGGACGATGGATGGACCGGAGATGACGGCGACCGAGTGGTCAGTTAGACAGTGGCGGGTCGCGTTCTGCGATGTATCGATCGATTTGCTATGCGAACCCATGGAATGGGATCGATTATCAGGGCATAACTTAATAATCGATATTTTAACATAGCTTTGAGTGGGAAAATATCGATAGTTAATGATTCCGCTTCGCCACTTTGCGATGGATCGATATATCTGCCAATTATACCTATGGAAGAGGATCAATAATCACGGTGTACCTTAATAATCGATTTTTTTACCATACCTTCAAATGGGGAAATATCGATTGCCGCCTCGCTTCTGCAGAAGCAAAGGTTCGCACTTGACTTAATTAAACCATGGTTGTAACATATTTTTAATTTTCGATGGATGGCCAAGGCTGTGTGTCCCACCATGTGTTGTTCAAATTATTAGCAATTTGCTATATAACTGAGCAAAGGCGTCAAGATTGAGGTTGCCAGATTTTTATACCGCAGAGACTGTCATGATAACGTTTAGCGCGCAATGTGAATGACGTAGAGCATTGAGTTTTCATGAGCAGGTGGTTTGAATGAACGCATCAAGAGTCATTAAAAATTTTCGTAAGGAGTTAATTTTGGCAATTTTCGTCGTGTGCATCGTGTTTCACGTAAAATTTTGGTTAAGAAACCTTTATCAGAATGCTGAAATTCTCACCTTATCTAGTGGTCCATTTGAGACTTACTGCTCCCTTCGCTATCACGGCAGAGCGGACCCATTTGACCCTTGATGAAGAGAAACCCCGATGCTTCAACCGAGATATTCGTACCTCGATTGTTCGCGGCTTAACCCATCGACGTTCCCGCGAGGAGACCGCCACTTTCGTTTCTCTCTATCGCCAGCGCAATTTTTCAAGGGCCGCAGCATTCTAATCCGACAAACTGGCCCCGCCCCGCGATTCTTTCAGCAGGCTCGCCGAAATAAATGAGACAGCGTTTACCTCCTTCCTTTGCCGAGGCTCAACGAGGAAATAACTGAGATTAATTTTTGCGCGCCGAAATAAAGGGGCTTGGTATTAATTTCGACCGCTCCCATGTGAAACGTCGCACAGTGGATCGGGTCAGTGAGGGAGGTCGGACGAAATTTGGAAACTTTAAACGCTCATAACTCCATATATGCACAATTTTAAGGTTTTACAGGTGGGTTCATTGGTTTTCTCGTGAAATTTTCTGCCAGAGGCTCCCCTTGAAATTTAAAATGTGACGAATTAAACATCCTAATTTGCAGTTTTAGTAGAAAATTTCATGTCCGACCCCTTTAACACTGAAAAAAAATTCTCGGCGTTTTTACCAAGGTCCGTTGGTACCTTTACCATCTCACTTTTTTTACCAACTATTGGTAATTTTACCGAGACACATTAGTAAGCTTACCTAAAAACCGGTATTTTTACTGTTTTTTCAGGTAAGAATACCACTTTTATTGGTAATCAATTCCCGGTAACTTTGCCATTTTATCTCGGTTATTCTACCACAGTCGATAAAAAATATTGGCGTTTTTACCAAGGTCCAGTAAAATTACCGAGAAAGTTAAAAAAATTTACCGAGATTTCTGGGTAAAATTACCATTTTACCAAGAAAATTGAACGAATTAAACATCAAAATTTGCGGTTTTAGTCGAAAATTTCATGTCCGACCCATTTAATTAATTCGATCTACTGTGCGCCGTTGCCGAAATGGGGAGCACCTGCTGAATTCGCTAACCTTTTGAACTTTTGCTCGCCTATCATCGTATTTTGCATGAGAACTGTCAAGGGCCCAACAGGTGCTTTGGACTTTGGGCGTTTAATTGGCTAGAGAGCTGAGGTGTGGGATTCATAGTCCTTCTTTAAACAGCTTCTAGCCGTGATTTATTTAAAAAGTCTTAACATTCTTTAAATCGGTCATCTCAAGTGTAGGCAAACTTTTGTAAGTAAAATCCCGTATCAGTGTGAAGTCTGTCGGAACTGGAAAATGTTGATCAAATGCAAAATTTTAAAAAAGTTCATTTTTACACAGATTGTTACGTGCATTGCGGGCTGGTTGCTGAAATTGATAGACAAAGAGATACACAACGAAGACATAGGGAGTATACAGCGATCCTTTTGGTTGAAATGGTTGGTACCTAAAGGTTAAGTGAGGAAATGATGGACTAACGTTAGGGTCTCTTGTAGGCTTCAGTTAGTTAGTCTATTATATATCCCCTTTGTCCATTGCAACCACATCTATAGGATCCCTCCATATCCATTTTGTTTTCTTTGTCTCTAGCTTTGTCTATCAATTTCAACAATCAGCCCACTGCAAAACAAAGTCTCTTGGATCCAGAGTCCAGACCCTTAAAAAATTCGACGAGAAAGACGTTTTCTTGATTCAAGAGGATTTTTCCTTGAATTGATATCCCAACCTTTTAATTTAAGCGTATTTCCATTTGATTCAAGAAAAAATCCGATTGAATCAAGAGTATTTTTCTTGTCAAGTTTTTAAGAGTCTGTAGTCTGGATTGAAGCCACTTTATTCCAGTGTGTTGCTGATTTTTGGAAATATTTTTCTTTTTGAGAAAATCTAATGAATTAAAATGTCTGAATAATCTTAAGCTTCATATTGATATTCCTTTTTTGGAGGTACAGTACATCCGGCTCATATTGCTTTGTGAGTGTCTTTACATGGTTTCGGTCGATCATACTTTTGTCACGCATATAAATACTTCAGCAAGCTGCAAACAAGACAAATGCTGTATGGCATTAACGTTTCACAGATGCCTGACTTTATTTGTGCCTATATTATTTATGCTTATACATGCCTGACGTTACTTTATTGCGCAGATAAGCGAAACAAATTCGCGCTAGTAACGGAGTTTAGATTTTTCATGTCATTGGTTTACATAAAATAACAATAATAACTTACAGCTAGTAATCGTTAGTTGTTAAAGTGATTCAACTTTTAGTAATCGGCAATTAAATCTCTTTATCTTAGGCACTTAAGTACCATCAGTTAATTGCTATTCATTTGAATAAGACCCGTGGCTTCAAAAGCAGCATGATTTATTAAGTGGTCATTACATATGTACTCAAAATAGCAATCTTGGTTCCATTTTGTAAGATATCGGCATTTTATAATGCATACTATGATGGATTAATTGACATTGCTTATTTTTCTACCCACGCGTTCAAGTCCCCATGCGACTTATATGACAACTTTGCGATGGGGTCTTTAATTGTCCCGTTTGCAATACTGCAACCAATAGAGACATTAGATTCACGTATTAATTAATCAGATAATATTGTAAATATATCAATACAGACATCCAAGGCTTCATATTTTAATGCACCACGAAGTCTTGTATGTTTCGACGAAGACCTCAAGAGTCTCTCTTGTTATGGATGCAAGAATTCATCAAATTTATTAAGGTCTCTTCTAATTTGCTCTCCATATGCTCCTCATTCATTTTAATTGTCAATGTTTTAAAAATTCTGTATTTCATGACTTGTTGAATATCCCGAGATTTAAGGTCGTTTAGAGACTAGATCGAATTTATTTACACGTATAAAATGCCAATTTTTACAGACTTTTAGTTATTTTCTAGATGAGCAAATAATTATTTTGTCTAAAATTAGCGAAATAATCAGAATTCCAATGTAAGATTCAGTGTTTGCCTAGGCATTTCAACAAAATGCCTGAGAGCCGATTATTTAAATTGATAAACAAAGCTACACTGTTAAAAATCAATGATTTACTCTGAGTGAATAGCTGGCGTGAAAAAAAATCCAGCGCTAATTTCGCGCCGTACTCTGAGTGAAGCTTTATTTTTAAAAAAAAATACATTTTTAAAACGTGAAGTCCTTTCTAAGAGATTGCATCGATAATAATATCATTAAACCGTGGTGGTGTTAAAAGAAGCTGTACAAAAATGAATAAAAGAGGAAAAAAACCAAGAAGCACGCAATCATTGGTATTTTTACAGCGACCTTTTAGAGTCAAATGCGTCAAATTTTGAGCGTTTGGTTGCTTGCGCACCACGCTGCAGCACAGTAAACGCACAAAATATAAAAGAAAAAATTGAAGTGCTTTGGAAGTCAATAAATTTCACACGGAACCACCTTAATATTTACGAAACATACATTATATTTTCCTTTACATGTTCTTTCCATCTATTTAAATGAGAATAAACCAAGCAGGGTGTGCAAAAATTTCAAAATCACGAGTTGAGAAATGTTGACTCCGCGAGTTTAAATATTGGAGCCCAACACAGAGCGAAGCGGCCTACAAACCTAAGTGGATACTTCACGCATTGCGCAATGCTTGAAGTATCCACTTAGGTTCGTAGGAGCCAATGCACCTTGCACGTTGACCACCCTCCCGCCGCGCCGCGCCACAGCGTGCCACGGCGCCTTAAGCAACTATTTCATAACAGAGGTGTTGCACAGTATAATACGGAATTGAAGGCGCTCCAACATATTAAGGATGACAGGCATCCTTTAAGAGCACGGAGATTTCCTCGCAAAATAAATCAAGATACTCCGGCACAAAAAGAGAGCGATAGTCCAAAAACTCTGTAAACGATAGCATCCGTATTTAATGGCATTGAGCATAATTTTTGATTGTCATGGGAGTAAAAAGTGACTCGATCTAGGCAGAAACATTCTTGAGTATGCGCATTCAAGAAGATTTTATTTTAAATCAAGAAGAAAGTAGCTGAATGAAAACGGGTTTCTGTTTGATGTAAAAGCTTTTTCTTTTTATGTCAGCATATTTATCTTCTTTAAACAAGTATTATTTTCTCTATTGATTCATGAGGAGATTCTCTCGGCGGTAAATTCCAGCTTATTTCTGCTTAAATCAAGTCACTTTTTCCTCTAATGAAGTTCAAAAATCATGCTAAACGTTATTGAATACAGATAGGACTTACATGTATTCACGTGTGGACTTATTAACCTTGGGTCTCAATTGGTAAATGGACCAAAATTCACCTGCCGAAAAAACGCGTGGACGTAAACTACTAGAAAAAACAGGTGCTTAGACAAAAAATCGTTGTCGAAATGTCCTGTAACCATTACTGTAGTCTCTATAATAATCGTAGCCTTGCTTATATACAAGTTATTATTCAAACTGATTAAAAAACATGGAAGCTAATTTACAAAGCTTTGAATACAGAGGCGGTTCCAGGTATTTGGCAACACCGGATTCCCTCACTTTCAACCAAAGTTAAATAATCTATTCTCGTCGGAGCACCTGGCCCCTTCAAGAATCGATACATTTCCATAGGTTTAAATGGAAATAAACAATGTTGCCAATTTGCAGGATCCGCCAATCCCATCCCACCTATAATCCCACCTATAATAGTTACCCGACCTATGTCGTCAATTCTTTCGTTCACGATAACCACCGTTAGATTTACGTAAGCTGATTCAAATTTTGTAATTTTGTCCATTTTGTTCTGATGAAGAACTGTATAGATTTTCGGTTAAATCGCATTTACCGATTACTTATAAACGGTAATTAACGTAAGTGCCCTACATACGCTGTTTTCCACTAATCTGTTATTATGAAAGTTCCATTCCTTGGTTTCCTTGGTAACCTTTGTTTGCTATCAGCTGATGTTTTATTTCAATTTCTTTTTTTCATTTTTTCATTTTTTTCGTTTTTTTTTTTGTTTATAAATCATTGCTAGGTTAGTTTTAATTTTTTTGCCAGCATTTATTCTACCTCCCCCCCCCCTCCAGCTCATTTTTCTAGCTCCATCACCCTCTCCCCTCAACTCATTTTTCTATCGATTTTATCATTTTTTTATGGCATGTCTTGCTCCCCTACCACCATTTTTTCGGGGTTATAGATATTTTAGCGGCCTCTAGACCCGTGACTCCAGTCACGGGCATTTCGCTAGTGTTTGAATATCCAGAACCGTGAGGCGTGAGTAGTTTTGGATAAGAAAAGCTTGTTATCCCACTGCGGATAATCAAAGAGACCTCATTGATTTCGTCAAGACAGATTAGAAAATGAAAGCCTTTCACCCTCTCAAAGGATGCGGGAGGGGAAGCGGTTTGAATATGATATCTTTGATCTCATGATTGTGATAACACGAGACACAGCCCGGGCGCAGCACGATTATTGCATTTTCCATACTTAGCAACTTAGCGAGCCGCCTCGTCACGTCGCGCAGTGCGAAGGAGCCCCGCTGTGATTTATAGATAGCTAAATTGAATGCTGTGTGAAATTCATTCTTGAAGGAGAAAGAAGTGTGACGGTAGAGATGCATTTTATGCCGCTCAAATTTCACTGAATTCTTGGAAGTTCATAATGTAATCTATGGACAATTAAAGACTGCGGCATGGGCAGTTCTTCCGCAGTAATAAATTAATGCTACTCACGGAGATGAAAATGATAACACTGGAAAAAAGCATATTGGATCTAGAGTCCAGACTCTTAAAAACATCGACAAGAAACAATACTCCTGATTCCATCGGATTTTTGCTTGAATCAAGAACCAAGCCTCTTAATTTGAGCGGATTTCCTTTTGATTTAAGCAAAAATCCGATTGAATCAAGAGTATTTTTTCTTGTCAATGTTTTCGAGAGTCTGGACTCTAGATCCAATGTGTTTTTTTCCAAAGTGGCTGATTGAATCATATTTCTTGGTTGACGCCAAAATCAGCAAAATTTTTAGAACAGATTGTTTCTGTTTTAGGGTGAGTTTCTCGGCAAAAGTTTCTTACTAATAGTTCAAAAAGTGACGAGAGTTCCAGTTAAGTTTTGAGCATTAAGAATCATGGAGAGTATATACATTAGATTGAGAGGATCAATTTGAAGTTGGGTATAAATGTATGTTAGAGTATGTAAATAAAATAATGGGGCAAAACACGTGATACAATTATTTCGACCTCCAAGTAGCTAAAAAAGTATATCCACAAAGATTAAGGAGAACTTAATCGGTCCCTTCTCCGCTGACTCAGAGCCGTTGAGGCAGAATGAAAAAATTAAATGGGATGGAAAAACGACCCCAAGTAGGTAAAATTGCACTACCCCAAAAAATAAGGATAACGTGGCCCTTTTTCTGCTGACGCAGAAACGTATTAGTTCTTATTGAAACTGCTACAGTTCCTGGGTGGCCTCTGTTGGGAATTTAAGGGAAAGGAAAGATTAAAAATTCCTTGCTTGTTTTTTTTTTTTTTTTTCTTTTTTTTCTAAACCACGTTAAAACCCAATTTTAGAGGATTTGGAATAGTAATTTTGAATTTAGAGGATGACTGCCGTTTTAGGCCCCCAAAGCTCCGTGAACTAACCTCAAAATTATCGACATGTCCGTACTCTTCCTATATAGTTACTCCACAGGAGACAAGCTTCGTGGTCGTGACGCAGAATGTGACGTCATTTCCGACATCAACGATCTGACGCACTCGATATCATTACGGACCTGATCCACTTTCGAAAGTCCTGCCGCCCTCCTCCAGAATTCCATCTTCAGTGATATGGTGTGGAAGTATCCATCGCAACATCGCCGGCACCCATTAGCGGATCCATCAAATTGGCAACATCGTATTTTCTACATTTAAACCTATGGAAATGTATCGATTCCTGAAAAGGCCAGGTGCTCCGACAAGAATCGATTATTTACCATAGCTTCAAGTGGAGGAAATCCAGTGTTGCCGAATTGACGGATCCGCCTCTGCCGGCACCCCCTTGCGAGCGGGCAGCGTTATCCACGCTATTGTGCCAATCATTCCCCTTTTTTTCAGGACCGCATCTACAGTGTAAAAGTCGGCGATGGTTTTTCTCTTGATCAGCGGGAGAAATTTTCGTTTCTGCAAGTTCCGGTCCTCCGGAGTGAGGCGGAATTTACGATAATGGGAATCGGAGATAAGGGCGCGGCCGCCGAAAGATCCGATCGCGGATCATCAGTCCAAGTTCGAAGCGATCGTGCGGATCGGAGCGCCGCGACGCCACCCACCGTTGCCAAATTGGGAAAATTAAATCGCCAAATTTATACGTAATTATAAATCGAGAGTTTGGGACCACTAACTGGATTACATTTGGATCGCATTATGCAAAAAGGAACCAAGAGCATTTCAATGTTGCTAGGATTGTGCAACTTACAATCTTTGCAAAAAACTACTGAAATTATGCAAAAACTGAAATGTACAATGGTAATTTTCGTCTTGAATTCATAGTTTATTGGGAGTAAAGGTAAAACTTGTTTGATAATCTATTCGTATTTACAGGATAAAAAAGTTGCACAATCTTAGCGACATTGGAATGCTCTTGGGTTCTTTTGCAAAATGCAATCCATTTTGTAATTAGGAACTAAAATTTCTGCCTTATTTTAGAAACAACATATTGACGGAGAATCACCCAAACCAAGGAGCTAGGTTTGCGACGTTGCAGACTTCCTGTCATTCTTAATTTTTTTTAATGGAAAACTAGCCACTGTCAATTCTTAAACACTTCTATGATTTTTCATCTATGTGCACGGCCGGATTAAGGGGGTGGCCACTTAGGCCGCGGCCCATGGCGGCAAAATTAGGGGGCGGCAAATTTTGCAATTTTTTTAAATGCAGGTACAAAAAATCGGTTCAGAAAAAAATTACAAACAAGAAAAGGTGACAAAATCTCTCATTTCCTGAGAGTTCATTAATTTCTAATTTTGTCGTATTTCGGTGATACAAAAGACTGCGCACCTTTAATTAGTTGAGTTAAGAGAGAAACCAAACACGTAATTTGGCCTGGAGCGGCGCGGCGCAAAGAGAAATGACGACGAGGACTTGAGATGAAAAGGAGAAGCCCTCGGCGCGGCGGTCGGCATGTAACACATATTAGCGCCTACGAGACTGCATGAATACTTCACGCATTGCGTCAAACACAGTGCGGTTAACAGCGGTCGGCGCGGCGTGAAACGCACAGTGCCTACAAGACTACATGAATACTTCACGCATTGCGCCAAACACAGTGTGGTCAACGCGGCACGACGGCGGAAGTTAAAATTATTAAACCACATGAATGTTTGTTCTTTCTTAATTTTTTAGTTCATTTCTTACAAATGAAAGGCGTTGTCCCCACAGAGATAGGTTTAAGGAACTGAACTTTCGCGCGAAGTTCCGTGAACTTTTGCTAGTAGTGTTGACAGGGCTACGCAAAAAATGTGTCCAACACGAGTGAACGCGTCTTATGCACCCTTCTCCTTCCGGCACGTTCACTTGATGGCTTTTATGATGTTTCAAAACGAATGAGAAGAGGGCGGCAAAATACAGGCGGCCCATGAGCGGCAAGTAGGTAAATCCGGCCATGTTTATGTGCGAAGGAAATTCTGTGAATATTGCAAGGAATGATTTTGATTCGTTCTTTTTTAAGCAAATGGAATAGGAACGGAGGTTTTCAAATATCGCAAACTAGATACGTGGTTTGAAAGTTTCACGGTCATTATGCGCTATCAGTTTCCCCATGCAGACGAGTATTTCTATTTGAATTCTATGTATGAGCCACGTATTGTAGTACCTTTTTTGCAAAGTGCAATTCAGTTGGACGGATCGAACCGAAATTACCCAAAACTAGATCAGATAACATGCGTTACTGACAGAATGTTGAGTCAAATAATATATTTATAGAACATAATTTCCCTGTGCTCTGATATAAGTAACAACTATCGTTTGACTTATCCTATGGAACGAGGTACTTATCTCGTGGACAGTCACAAACCGTCGTTTTCCGGACAATGGAACGTAACTCCATTCCAAAGTTGCAAAATTCGATCAAACGATTTAATTTTTCACAAGACTGTACACATGCCATTTTCGTGCATAATTTTTCTAATTTTTGCATAAGATCACAGAAAAAATTGCTAAACTTTCCACTTAATAATGGACAAGATTCTTCTATTAAAACTGCAATTTGCAAGGGGAAATTTTGACAACATGAAAATAATGAACTTACATTCTTTCGTGATGGATACGACGAAAAGCTCAAGGTAACGATTGGCCTTCAAAAGTTCTGAGAGTGCCCATTCATCATATTACCGTTAATAAAAGCTTTTTTTTACAATTAAACAAAGTTCACCGAAAGTGATGAACTTGAGGTAAAAGGAGGAAAAAATTCTTGATGAGAGCGTCTACGTCCTGGTTCCTTCTTCATTTCGTTTTCGGGTGAACGCGACTGCGATTTCGACTCGACATGCGACCATACTCTCATGATGAGCTCAGGCGAACTCGACCAAAATTTTTGTCCGCCGCCGAGCGGCAGTCTCTCCGTCTGTATCGGCTAAAGTTGCCAGATTGTTTGAAAAACGTTGATATATTGCATTGAGTCAAATAAGGAAACGTACAGGATTTTCAGCACGATCTGGCAACGATCGGCTCGAGAGGGCCGAGCGTCGAAACGGAAGTAGAACGGAGAAGAAAGTGGTGAATGGAAGGGTCTCATCGCGCGTTTGTCAATATAAAATCAGGTGTCAACGCACTCGACTCGGCTTAAAAGCCAGTTTTTTTGCTTTTTCTCTTTTTCATCCGACACATATATCCAGGTGTTTGGAATTCCGACGACCGAATGAAGGTGAAGGTCGCGGAGTCACCGGCAAAAAGGAGGAATGAATATGCAAACGCCGCGACCGCCGTCTTGCCAGATTTCAAGGGGAAATCGACAATTTTTGGCCGGAAATAATACATCTTAGAGATAAGTACCTAGCTAAGGAAGGGGAGGGGGCTGGGGACCCAAGCCCCCCCTCCCGAAAAACGAAAAAAAAGGTGTGGAATAGAAGACAGAAATAAATCGACAATTTTGGCCATAAATAATACATCTTAGAGATCAGGCATATAGCCAAGGGAGGGACCATGGGGACCCAAGCCCCCCTTCCTCCCCGAAGCAAAAAACGGGTGGGAAAGAACGTAGAAAAGAAAAGACGAAGAAGAAAAGAAGAAAGAGCAAGAGAGGTGGAAGTATGAACCCGTTCTAATTATTTAAAAAGAAATATCTAGAATGATCGAAAACTTTTACTGTAAGACAGTAAATTTCCTTTTTCCATGTAAAATTGGAATTTGAAATGTCAAAGAATATTAGAAAGGGAAATTCACAAATAGACGGCAACGGAGGGAGGAGTTTCGGCCTGGCCCTAAATCTTTTTTGATTGCTGCTGGAACATCGGAGAGGTTTTTGCTCAGGTTGGCTGTCAATATCTGGCCATCAACGTTGTGAAATATTTCAGCATTAAACTAAATCTCGTGTTTTGAGCCAACAAGACGATATGCCATCGAGGAGAATAAATCTCGAGGTAAGTATGCCTCACCCGTTTCGGGGCCCCATCTACATTCAAATCCTCCCAACAGGTGCCTCGTTTCAGGACATAGCTTAATTTGTTAATTAAATAAGTTTGAAAAAAATATGCTCCCAAAAAAAATTAAAAAAAATAAAAAACTTTACTGCATCAACACAGTGAATGAAACGCCAAGGGGCCGTTTAAGTCTTACGTAAGTCACTTGGGGTGAAGTATATTAGCTTAGCTTTGGAAAAAAAATCATATTTCCCGATTAAATTATTACTTTAAACATGTTTTCTGGTTTTTCGCGTTATTTTTTGTAAGGATTTGGAAGGATTCAAGCCACGCTTGTGGAATTGAAAAAAGGAGGGTGTGTGTGTTTGGCTTACGAGCTGCTTACAGGGGAGATGGAAGGCCAACAAGTTGACCAAAATGACTTATGTTTCACGTACATTAATTGATGATCATCATAAATGATCATTACGTTGCCTCTAATTTTCGTGTATATAATGGAATCGTTGCACATACTCGTAAATATATGTAGAAGAAAAGAGGATCTCTTGGTCTCTTGTGCTTCTCAGTGCTGGCTAGATTGTTAAATTTAATAAATTTTACTTAAATGGCTCCTAAAAGTAAAGAAAATAAACAGGTAATATCGCCATTTGCGACTCTAATTTTCACTAAAAAATGGAATCGCTAGGTATACATAAAAAAGGAAAGGAGGAATATGCCTCTTTTGCTTTCCACTGCTAGCTAAATCGTTTGACTTAATGAATGAACCTGTCATCTTAGAAACTACTCTGAAAGCGCATTGACAATCTCTTGCTAGATACATTGTAAAGAGATTTTTATACACGGTATAAAACGAGTATCATTGACAACTGACATTTGCCGCGCATGCAGTGTAACAAGTAAATTGAAATGATGGAAAAAAAACACGCGCTCCGATTTTTTAACCTCAATTTGTAGGTATGCATACATCTTGATAGGTCAAAAACACCAAAACATAAAATCAAGACCAATTAATATCCACACCATATGCTTTTTCATAAAAAGGGGCCTGCGAATGAAATAGGCCATATTTATGCTAAAAAGAACTATGTTGCACGCAAACGCTTATAGTTCCATATGACGTAAATAAATCCTAATGATCTATTTGTTGCGATTATATGAGAGCCAAAACGTAAAGTCCATGAAAAAAGGCCCACGTGTGGAACAGTAAAACTTTATGGATTTCGAAATTTTTTGAGGTAACCCTCATACTGCCGTGCTAAGCGAGAACGCCGTAAGTCCATCAAGATTTTCCCGCGTTGGAACGTAACACATCATGAAATAAAAACTATTTTACCCATGCACCTCAAATTTATAGGTTAAGTTCTCGACAATATTTGCGAAAGAATTCTGTAGAAAAATTGTCCCAAGATACACAACATGTTTTGCTATAATACGTTGTTTCCAAAAAAATTAATTTGGCGTTTACGGCGTTTTTGCGTTGCACGGCAGCATAGGAAAAGAGACACCAGATTTCGTGGACTTTCCTCATCAGCTACTTTCTTCAGCCTGTGATTATCGAATTCGAGATGCAAACATCGCTAAATTGGTGAGATCTACTGGCAAATTGAGGAAGAATCGTTTAAGAATGAAAGGAAAATGAGCATGTAAATGAAAGCGAGGACGACCAAGGAGGATAAATAAATCGGTTCTCAATTTCTCTGGTGAGCTCTGTTTGACATGTAAATCAATGCTTCCTGTGGCTCATGCGGAAATCGAGATACGCCTTAATGCCAGAGGAGCGACGGAGACTTACCGTATTACTCTGCAAAATTCTAGGAGCGCAAATCAGCCATTCCGAACTCGTAAATTATCATCGCTGCCAGGAGGTTACTAATATGCGCTAGTAAAAGTTAAGATATACAAATTGCTATAACGAGGAATTGGAGGAAGAGGGACATCAAAGCCGCCGCGCCGCACAGTGGATCGAGGCGGAAAGGGAGGTCGGACATGGAATTTTTGACAGAAACTGCAAAATTTGATGTTTATTTCGTCACATTTTAAATTTCAAGGGGTGCTTTTAAAAGAAAATTTTACGAGGAAACCAATGGGATCACTTTTAGAACCTCAAAGTTATGTATAAATGGAGTTATAAGCGTTTACAGTTTCCAAATTTTGTCCGACCTCTCCTACGGGTTTGATCCAATGTGCGCCGGGATGAGGAAATACGTCATACGGACAGCCAATTGTTGCCCAATTTCCACTGAGTAGCCTCTTTAATATAGCATATCGAGGAAATGTTTTGCTTTTTTTGTCCTTGAAATTTTCAGATTATTTTGCTTCATAGATTACTGCAGTATAAAGCTTCAAAGACGACGTGAGTGATACAGTCAAAGACAGAAGAGACCTAATTTGGCCTCATATCTTAAATTTTCTCCCAAACCGGAATAATCCCTCACAGTGAGGCAATGCAAATTCACGCCTCACGCCATCACGCCTTCAATTTTGCATATATGCAACACGGACATCCATCAAGTACGAATAGTTGTATGTCTGCGCCGTCATCAAAGCGCTACCGTTCCCTTGCTCTATTTCCATATATTATCAGTTTCCATTCGTTGTATTTGTAGTGGTGCTTCAAGGTATACGAGCGCAATCCAGCCAAAGGTTGAGGAGACGTGATCTATTTAAGTTTTTTCCAGATAGGAGCAATACCTTGCGAGCAGAATAGATTGGAGCGTTGCGAGTTCACGCCTCACGCCATCGCGCCTTCAATTTTGCATTTATGCAACACGGACATCCATCAAGTACGAATAGTTGTATGTCTGCGCCGTCATCAAAGCGCTACCTTTCCCTTGCTCTATTACCATATTGTGTTTGTTTCCATTAGTTTCATTTTGCAATGAGAATTCTCAAAAATTCAAAGACATACAATTCAAGAAGTTGACAGGAAAATGTTCATTATATCAAAAGAACAGTGACAAAGTCTAATTTTTCATTTGGAATTTTTCCTCGGAATGACTGTATTGTGCCGTTTTAAAATTGCTAGTGCTGCACTCTGGTGTAAGAAACTATTACAACTATACGGAACTTTTCATTTAAAAAGGAATGTATGCTGGAAATTTAAACAACTTCCATTTTTAAATAAGAGCGTTACCCCGCAAATGTCATTGATTGCGATCAGCTTTCAATCGTTTTTATGTAAACGTTGCAAAATCATAGCAACATTGTAATACTTGTAGTCCTCATCATAAAACCAAGTTCAGTTTTTTCCTGTACGGATAGACAACAGAATTAATTTTCCACGAGATTTTATTCTACTTTTATTTTTTTTATTATTTTATTTTATTTTTTTCTTTGCTGCGGCCAATAATTAAATCAGTTTTTTATACCTCTAAAGTATTTTGAATTTTTCATTTCTTCATTTTCATTTTCACTCTTCGTTTTCACTCACATTTTTTTTTAATCGATGTGAGAATAAGATAAAAAGTAATGCTCAGTGGTGTTCGTTCCTAAGTTTCGCAATTAAAAATTGACTTGTGCTCTTCATTCTGATCACTAATCTCTGATCATTAAGAGAGTTAAACGGCAACTGAGATACAGGATGCTACCGCTTCGGAAACAAATATGGGCGCGCATCTTGTTGGCATCTCGCGCAGAGGATCGGAATTTTCAGGAGTTCCTACAACTTAAAAAAAGCATACCTAACCTAGAAATATCTCTCGCATACCTGCGTAGCGCGATCTTGATTCTGGACCACCTCGAGGCGCGCCGCCAAAGGAGAGGGCCCTCGTAAAACTGATAGATGGCTCATCCGCGGAGTCGAAAGTAGTTTTCCAGTCTCGTATAACTTATTACCGAGAGCCAAATATTGATCGGTAGAACTGGCGGAAATAGCGGAAATAAATATACAAGCGTAGTAAATCAATAAACCCCTTGCAAAATTTGCTGAAACTTTTTCAATGGAAACGGTTCAAAAATGTCAATTGGCACATTGTGAAACTTGGAAATATGATTATGGGCGTTTTGGGGGAAACCGAGAAAAAAAGAGCTGTTTTGGGCCAAAAACAGTGGATGTTTTGTGGGAGCCCAAATCTTTTTATTCTCTCGTAATGATCTAAATCCATAATTATTCCAGCAAATTGTACTGAAATTTTGTGATAAAATGTTGCTTTTATGAAGTTAAGAATGAAATCGTCTGTAATAAAATAAAAACGATGTCACATCCCGAAATGTGAGACAGTGCTCCTGCATTTTTACTTCTTGTTTACTTTCATTTAGTTAAAAATGGGGTTGTTAGGACCCTAAAAGTCCTTCATCGACTTTCAGTCCGATCCTGGAGTTCCGCCAGCACAGAGTGACCCACTGCGCGTAGCGGCCTGTCGCTTGTTGTAAAACTTGGACGTGTGATATAAATCGGACCCATTGTGTTTTGCATGACGTTCACGCGACTATCTTGTCCCTGCAGGTCACTCTCTTTCTCCGCCTTCAAGCTCGCAACTTCTGTTTCACATACTCCTCCTTCTTAAGATTACCATTGAAGATGCGGGAAATGCGAAATCGAAAGCACAGGGTGTTTCAAATAACCAGGCTATTTTGCTTAATAGTAAATTATGAATGTATAGGCAGGTTAGTGTCTAAAAATCGTATGATAAACTTTTATATACTTACTACTGACTACCTAATATACGTACTACTTAATGCTTACTACTTAATACACCCTTATTGATCTGTAAGGATATGTCAACATCTCTTCCCAGGTTCTGAAATAATTTTTTTTGTTACACCGAAAAAATGCTGTTTTAGCATCTAGGATGTCAAAAATGTGTCCGGTGATCCCAAGATGCTGCCTTTACTGCCCCCGCAGTTGAATTTGCATTCACAGGATGTAAATTTAACTGCGGGGGCAGTAAAGGCAGCATCTTGGGATCACCAGACACATTTTTGACATCCTAGATGCTAAAACAGCATATTATTTTTTTCGGTGTAGGTGAATCCTTAGTCCTTTTTCAGTCTACTTTAAAATGTTTTCCTGGCGCCCGATTTCCAGACGATGAGGAAAAATTGAGCTATTTTTAAGTAAACGCAACGCTCCTTATTAAACTAGAATTGATTCATTTGATGATTTAAGAATATTTCTTAATTTATAAATTAAATTAAATTGATTAATTGATTAATTAAATTAATTTGATTTATTTAATCCGAATTTTCCAAACTGCAAAACTTCAGCGATCGTAATTTTTAAAGATGGCAGCCAATTATAATATGGAATCAGCCAAACCAGTGACTGAAGACTGACCTGAAGACCTGACGGAGCACAAACGAGACGTGGCTAAAAATAAATAATTTTAAATTGCGTTGATTTTTATATAAATTGTTTAAAAACTATTCCTTGAACATATCCTTAAACGTTCGACAAATCTGAGTTTTGCCTCCCCCCCATTTTATATCCTTGTTTTTAATTAACTTCTTGTTGAATCTCGACTTCGATCGAGCCATCATCTTGAATCGATGATAGATAGGTGTTTCCAGTTATAGGTGTCGAAAGCTTCTTTTTTCCTCTCTCCCTAATTGACTATGCGCGTCAATAAATTGAGGCTGTCAAAAGAATATGATGACCCCCCACAGAAGCCCTAAATTAAATATCTATTTTTAACAACTTTCATCAATTGATACAACATTAAAAAAGAATAAGAGGAAAAAAACGATTCACCGATAAGGCTGGAGGTAAATTTTTAACACTCATTTTAAAAAATGGTGTCGCTTGAGTCAAAATTTAATAGTAATTGACCAGCCGATGGCGATAGTCCAAACTCACGATACTCACCGAAAACTGATTTTTTTCTAAAGCTCTGTCTGATTCATTTATAACCATTGACATCAGGCAATGGACCAGGAAATATCAAAGGTAAGCAACGGACCAGTGGCGAAGCGTGAATAATCGATTAATCGATATTTCTCCATTTGAAGCTATGGTAAAGAATCGAATATGAACGTGTTTGCTCCGAACACCCGTTTATCGATCCTTTTCTGTATGTTTATATCTCAGATCAATCGATATATCGCAAAGCACGCCACGCCACTGCAACGGATGTTAATTCCAACCTGGACGGCTGCGCTGCTTTGTTATGTAAAAACGCCGTATGAGCATTTGAATGTTGCCAAATCTCCTCTCAGAAAATATTTACTTCTGAAGGAAGTTATGAATATGTTTCCTTGAAATTTTTTGACTTCTTAGATCAAAATTACGAACGAAATCTTGTGAAAACTTGTGAGAAAAATATTTACAAATTTGTCTGAAAATTCTTGATTTTTCGAAGGAAATTTGGCAACGCCTGGTGGCTTTTACGGCGTTCTTCTTCAGCACGACAGTGCGAGTGTTGACCGGATGAAGTGCGTGAGACTCACAACCTCAGCGCCTTGCCGCGCCGCACAAGTTGGCCTCCTGGAGCGCTTGTAAGTGGAGTTTAAAGTTAACATCAAACTGCAAAATCGCCATTCATTCTCCGACCATCTTGCCTAGGTCATGCAAATCGTCTTCTGAAAATTCCCTCGGGTAAATGGCATGAATAACTTCAGAATAGTTAAAGGACTCGAGGTCCTCAACCCGGGACTAAGATTAACTTTTCCAGGAGTATCACCATGTCAAAAATCAAGAAGAATTTTCGTCGAATTTATTACACTTTTCTCTGTATACTTGAGGAGTATAAGATTAAAAGAGCACTTAAATAGACTCTCTAAAGAAGCTGAGGTAATAGCACTTTAAATAGTGCTTTCCAGCCACTATCAAACTAATTAAAAGAAATTGTCAACAATTTAATCTCAGGAGTGGTGGAGAAGTGTTCTTCAAAAGTGTTTAAAATTTTCAAATAGTCAAATAGTGTGAGCAAGATGACAGCTATTTTGGGCTCTAGTAGCTCTATATTTCGACATGTCCGCCTTCTTCTTATGCAGGTACTTTACCTTGAACAATGTGCACATTTGCATGCTGCGAGGATGCATTACCCATCGAGCCACACTGAAAAAAAAAGAATCTTAAATTTGCCGCCAAGAAGTATTTTTTCTTAAATCAAGAATTTTGTCTTTAAAAATAAACTACTTTTTCGCTTAACTGAAACATTATTTTTCTTGTATCAAGAAAAATTCAGCTCAAATCAAGATAAAAAAAATTCTTGGCGGGAAATTCAAGAATCATCATGCTTATACCAAGCACCTCTTTTTCAGTGCATTTTAAATCTCAGGTCCGGAGACTTTAACGCACGGGTAGAAAAGTAAACCGTTTTAACATTGAATCCCATTGGAAGCTCAGTAAAATAGGGAGCTTTCGTAGAAACGACTATACGGTCCTGGGTTATCAGATAGCTCTGAAGTGGTTATGGTTGCCTAAATTCAAGGGGCTGGGAATGCAATTTGGGAGCCGCGCGGCGGTAAGTGGGAACGTCGGCGGTAAAAAGCTGCTAATGCACGGTAATTATTGCCGGAGCTGGGTTTGTGTTGGTGCGTCTGATTAGCAGCCGGGGGTCGGGAGAAGCGTCTCAATGAAAACAGTATGCGCTGCGCCTCATGAAAAGGAAACTGATGGCTGCCGGGGAACAGGTGTCTCCCCCCGGGGGGCGGGGCGGGGGGGAGGTGAGATAGGTCACTAGGTGCACGGCTCAGGCGCCCAGCGCGCCGAACGTGTGGTGTTCAACAGCGCCGCCCGAGGATTCGCTCCGTGTTGCCGGCTTCAAGTCGAAGCTCCCTTCACCTCGATTGTCTTCCCGATGGACTCCGGAGCTTACGAATAACTGCGGGCCGATTATTGAAACTGATAGACAAAGCGATAGACAAAGATGACACAGGGAGTATAAGCGATCCATACGGTTGACATGGTTGATGTCTATAGACTAAGGAAGAAAATGATGGACTAACTGTCGGGTCTTTGGTGGGTTACCGTTTGTTAGTCCATTGCCTATTCCTATGTCCATTGCCACCACCCGCTTCCACCAATAGGATCCCTCCGAATCCCTTTTGTCGTATTTGTCTATAGCTGTGTCCGTAAGTTTCAATAATCGGCCCGCAGGGGGTATGGATTAGATTGACATGAATCGATTGAAAAATAAAAACATGCACCAATCGACGCGATGCGATCGACAATCCCTTGAATCGATTGACAACCGTGAATGGATCGGAAAATTCCTGAGTCAATCACGAACTCCGTTAATCGATTGACCAGTTCAGCGGGCCGATTATAGAAAGTTCATAGTGGTCCGATGAGACATCGAATTGCGATATATTACATGGTTAAGATAGGGCTATGTCTTATCGTGTTGGGCTGACATAGTATCAATAATCGGGCCGCAGGAGACTATCTACTAACCCGTGGGTCGATCGACAAACCCATGAATCGATAGACCAACCCGTAAATCGATCGACAAACCCTTAGAGTCAATCAACAAACCCCATGAGTTGATCGCAAACCCCACGAATAGATCGACAGATGCGAGTCCAATCGACAAGCCCGTGAATCGATTGACAACCATGTATCGATCGACAAATCCTGCGGGTCGGTCGCCATACCCCGTAAGTCGACCAAATGTCCGTGAATAGATTGACCATCCCGTGGGATGATCGACAAAATCCGTAAGTCCTGTGACCAATATAATTTAAAAACGTAAATGTATATCTCATTTTGATAGGATCTTCACACTGAAGGAAACGAAAAAGTGCGAAATTTGTATTAAATTTATCCATTACACATTTACTGAGTTACTGGCAACTTGAACTTCCAAATTAATTGAAATTCGAAGCAATAAGTGGTGCTCCCTCACTGGTGGGTGTCGGGCTATCGGATTTCTATCTCGATGATAAATTTCCGTGTTCATTTAAAACTACAAACTAGCTACATATTCGACTGCCTTCAGCTGAAATAGAAGTTCTAACGGTCACCAACGGCCGAAACGGGGTCCTTCAGAACGAGTTTGTCAGTCGCATCGCTCATTTACATAAAATGATGAAAGCCAGAATGTTGAAAAAAGTAAAATTTAGATTGCCTCTCAGTTGGAATGACTGTTATGCCTTTTGTCCTTACTCAGGGTCATTCATAGCCGTTCCCTAGGCCTTTCTTTACCCGGGGAGGCACCTCATGGTTTCCACTGTGACTGCGAGGGAAGTTTAAGGAAGTCTTTAATGTGGTATCATAAAAAGGACAGTTTTTGCGAACCTTGATTGAAATTCTGATGTATAACTTTGGCAATCAATCCTCATAATGCATTATAAAGATTCTCTGCAAATACATTGTGGGCTTTGAAATTTTTAGGAAAGTTCCAACAAACTTTAACCTAAATTAAACTTTGTCAAAATCAATGCATATTTCTTTTGAATATTGTTGCTTTTTTCAAGGCATCAATCATTATTATCCATTGCAAGTATTTATTTCCGAAGTCTTAGTCCTAAATCATCCTCGGGGTTTGTAGAAAATTCCCGTTTTTTGATGATTTTTTAAAGGTTTTTTTAAATCGTTCTCAATCAGAATTTAAGCTATTTACATAAAATTACTCATTTTCGCTCAACATTGTTCGCATTCTCGGGAGAATGCTCATTTATGAACTTTTTTTCCATCTTGATTTGATATTGGACTCTGAGGATTGGCAGTGACACAAGATCGGACGTTGCACAATATTGAGGTAATAAACAGTCACGTTTAGGACTCGAGACATAGTCATTGGATTGCATTTTTGGACTAGAGTATCCATAGGGAGAGTACGGACATGTCGGTAATTTTGAAGTTAGGTCATGGAGCTTTTAGGTTCCGGAAGGACAGCCAACCTGAGAAATCAAATTATCCAGAGTGATTTTTTATTACAATGCAAAGCACGTATTTGACTTAGTTATTGCCTTAATTCACTCATTTTTCAAGAAAAACGCTCATTAATGAACATTCTTGGTCATCTTGGTTTGATATTGGAATTCAAAGATTGGCAGTGACGTTTTTTGTATTAAGCATTGTTTGTGTTTTGGTGTTTTGTGTGTTTGTGTTTTGTGTGTTTTGCGTGTTTTGTATGTTTTGTATGTTTTGTGTGTTTTGTGTGTTTTGTGAGTTTTGTGTGTTTTGTGTGTTTCTTGTGTTGTGTGTGTTTTTTGTGTTGTGTGTGGCTGCGCTTTTGAGCCTTGAGACACAGCAGGAACACCCTCTGCCTGAAAATCGCCAGCATCACAACACACCGATCTCAGACAAGGCAGAAAAGAAGCGTTGATGAAAATGAATCTCTTAAAAAGCGGTCAGTTTAACGACGATCATAGCCCGTGCGTTCCTTAGCGGGAACATTGCTATCTGAGTCCTCGATCGCTAATTTTCCCGCAACGTTCCCATGCGCAACGAAAACTGCTCGATGAGCACCAACTACCGAAATTTTCCGGACTCTGCCCACGGAGGATAGCTGGCCACTGAAAACAGAGGGATATATGTGCTCTCATTCTGAGATGTCCAGTGTACTTCCTCTTAGTTATTGTACCTCGTGTTCGCTGCAAGAACCACCACAAAGCTTTTTTAACTTCCTGGATTTAGAAATTGACCAACAATGGACCACTAGACAAGGTACAAATTTCAGCATTCTGATACATGTTTCTTCACCGAAATTCAACGTAAAACACGATGCGCACAACAAAAATTAACGAAATTAACTTCTTCCAAAGATATTCAATGATTCTTAATGCGTGAATTCAAACCACCCGCTCATGAAAACTCAAAGCTCTACGTGATTCACATTGCACGCTAAACGTTACCATGGCGGTCTCTGCGATATAAAAATCTGGTAACCTCCATCTTGACGCTTTGGCTCAGCTGTAGCAAATTGCTTATAGTTTGAACAGCACATGGTGGAAAATGAACATTGCTCGATTGAGAAGCTTGCTGAAACCGTAGTAGTGCGCGATTTGACTCGCGTGGAGCTTTGAGTTTCTTCCCCTCTGATTTTGTAAATATGTATTACCCTATGTACTTGCGAATAAATGATATTTAAAAATAAAAAAATAAAATCCATTGAAATGTTCAAACAGATGGAACCAACAATTTCTCTGTAAATAATAAAATGGCGGCGGACATTTTAAAACGCCTCGCATGGCGCTGGTGATACTTCGGCCGGAGGGTGGACGATATTACCTCTGAGTGAAAAGCCTCGCCTCCGGGCACTTTACCCGGCATCGTTTTCCCCGGTTTCCTGGCCCGGGGGCAGGGGTTGGGTCGTAAGTAATACACACATACGAATGGTATAGATGTCGACACGTATGTCTCGAGGCAGTCCGGTACTGGATAGCCTATTTTCCAGTTCTAACTGTAACCTAGTGTGTCTGGGTCACTTTACCGCCTGTGGACGGAAGGGGCATCAGCGGCAGGACCAGTATGGGGGGCTCCGGGCCGGCGGGCCGGGGGGTCGGGGGGTCCGGGGGGGTCCGGGGGGGCCCGGGGGGCGGGAGTTGTAGCTCCGGCACGGCGGTTCCGACTCACTCTTCGCCCGCCTCAGTCAATGGATGGATTAATTCCTTTATTCTTCTTCTTTTTCACGGATCCCTCGAAAATTTCGTGGCCGGCGTCAGTGCGCTTCCAGTGTCGTGAGTGACAACCGTCCCCGGCGTAGCCGTCGTCCGCTCCGGAGTTCAGTTTTCGCAACTTGATTCGTTTCAGTGCCGAGTTTTGTGCTCCCCCCGGTTTTAACTATCAACACTTGACGTTTTGTTTTTGAGCGCTATTTGTTTGAGTGACTTGTTTCCGCGGAGTTCCTCGCGGTTTGGTTGTTTTTCTGTTTGAGGAGTAACCGAAATTTCCAGGTAGGTCGACCGGAGCAGCCTTTGTTTATTAGTTTAAGTGCATTTTATATTTATATTTTTCATTTAATTTTTTCAATTAATAGGTTAAAAAATGGGGAAAAACATACAGGCATCTTCAAATGTGATCATCAACGGGGTAAAAGCCCTTGGTCCATAAGGAAAAATTCTACAGGAAATCAATGTGATCGAGTCGGTATGAAAAATGGACACGTGACTTTTTTGAAGTGAAATCTACATTTTTGGATACTGTGGACTGAATTACGAGTGAAATTCTGTGAAAAATCGGTAGAAGAATATTCACAAGATTTCTACCGAACTCTCATTTTATTGAAAGGAATTCGCTGATGCCTGAAGGCTCATCTGGCGTTCTTCCATAGCAAGGCAGCACCGAAAAAAATTCGGTCATGTGAACCGAACATTCGGTGTTCCATATCATCCTAAATTTCGGTTGGTCAAATTGAACTTTCGGTTCGTGTAACAGAACGGCATATAATGGCCACACTTGGTCGGTTCACTTTTCCGCAAAAATTCGGTTACACGAACCGAAAGTTGGGTTTGACAAACTGAAAATTCCGTTTGACGAACCGATTAGCTGGAATGATATGGAACAACAAACTATGGTAAATACGACCGAACTTTTTTTCCAGTGCGTAGTAGAAAGTTGAAAAATTAATAAGTTAAAAAATATCACAGGCATCTTCAAATGTGATCATCAACGGGGGAAAGCCCTTGGTTCATAAAGAAAAATTCTACAGGAAATCAATGTGGTCGAGTCAGTATGAAAAATGGACACGTGACTTTTTTTAAAGTGAAATCTAAAAGAAGCGAACAGTTTGATTTCAGTTTGCCTTCCTGATTGGTTGTAACTTGAGCTGCGCCAAACAGCATCCCTCCGAGGTGGAATATCGTGCTCAAATGAGCTTTTTCCCACTGCCATGAAGATTTCATCGTTACACTGACTTTCAACGTACTTTGGCAAAATCACCAAGACTCAGTCTGCTTTGATTGTTTGTTTTTTTGTTCCATTCTGAAAAAAAAGTGTAAATAACTTTTTAGTCCACCAGTTAGAAAGCGAACGTGGTGAGTGAAATTTTAAATCATTAAAAAAACTAGACTTTCCCGCGGAACTGTAGACGGCAAAATTTTAATTTACTGAAGCTCCAGTTTAGTAGGATCTCCCCTATATCCGTAATTTTTCTGAATATTCACATATTCATATATCTAATGGCTCCTTTTAAAATGTACTCGATTATTTTACATTTCGATTGCTCAAATTCGGAGAAATGTGTTATAATGTTGCAAACGTCTGATCATATTTTACGCTTTTTTCGAGAAAACTGATCAGGAGTTATTCTGTAAATTGTTCGTGATTTCATCCTTTCCTTTTCTTATATATTCAGACAAAAATTAAAATTGGCATTTTGACCTTTCAACTTTGAGGAGATACCTGAACAGTATAAACGAGATATCATTATCTCCCTACAGCTACTATACCGGTGATGATGGCACACGTATATGTATGATGTAGTGTAATAATACTTGAGAAATTAAAATTATAGTTTTACCTACCAAACTAAGACATTCATTTATAAAAGATAAATCAGCATTAGGTAGTCCAAGCTTGTATGTGGTCATCAGTAGGAAAAAAGTGGCCTCGGTGCCAAAAAATTAAAAAAGTAACCATCAATTCCAACAGAAACATAGGTTTCCCTCTAGAAAATAAAGTACAAGCAGACATTTGCAACCTGGCAGTTGAGAGTATGCATTTTTCGCCTTGAGCTATCAAAATGTAACATATTTCAGAAAATCTCAAAAGTAACGGATGGTTAGTTTTCTCAGAAGAAAATAGAACATTATCGTAGATTTTCAACGTGGCATGTTAGTGTACGCATTTTTTTATTCACGCCATCGGAATGGAACCTATAGTCGAGTCAATGCCTCGCATAGTAATTGTAACCTTGGAGGGATCAACGCGGCGCCTCGTAGTAAATCCAACCTTGAACTTGGATGAATGAATGAACCGCATACTCCACGCGCTGCTATACGTGTTCATTGACATCGGGTATCTCATTCTTTTTATCTCTCTTCGTTTTAAGTGAATACATAATCCAATCGTAGCTCGTAATCAATTAGTTCTCGCTTACAACAGAATTTAACAGTCAATTGAGAAAATATCGACAGATTTAAATCTACAATGCGCGATGACAAAATTTTGATCCACGTTCAATGCAAAAGATTTTTGGTTCAGATTACCGAAATTTTTAAATAATTGGTTGATTCATCTAAGATTGAGGATCACAGGATGAGTAGAAACCCTCTGTTCAGTGGCGTGACGTGCTTTGCGATATATCGCTTGATCTGCCATTTAAACCTATGGAAAAGGATCGATAAACAGGTTGTCCACAACAAACACCTTAATAATCGATTCTCTACCACAACTTCAAATGGGGAAATATCGATAATCGATTATTCACCTCGCCACTGCCCCGCATTAATGGGTAAACGAACATCCCTTGGAGACTTGAACGCTCGGGAAAGAAAAACAACTAATCGCGTACCCGGATCTTGGACCCGGCTATTTCTTCGAATTTTGAATTGGTCCATTGCGCTTTACACATAAATACGTTTTGATGGTTACAGCCTAAAGTTTTCAAAAGAACATCGAGGGAGCTGCGTTTTTTGACCGCCTTACGCCCCCCCCCCCCCCCCAGGCGCGCTTTGCGCCTCTGATATCGGCTCAGCTATCATTTTTGTTACGAATTTTGAAATGCGGTATCTATGACTGAAATTATTGGTTACTAAAACCGAACAACTTTGTATCTATTATGCACTGTAATTCAGTATCTGTACAGTTGAACTTTTTTTCACTGAGGGTCCGTTCTTTCAAGAGAGCAGTGCACGTGTAAAAATGAGGTCTGGAGAATATAGACCTCATGGCGATGGAATGGAAAAGAACATGGAATACAAGTGTTCCATTCTTTATGAAATTCTTAGCTTTCATCCGAAAGACTATCATGATATTTTTCAAGTTATTAAAACTTGACGAATTTTATCTTCGATAATATAAAAAATACCTACCTCATTTTATATTAGGCAAGACAGTACCGTATGTTGATGGCTAAAGTCGAAGAATGCGTATGATCACTGATTTGTTATAAACTATGTTGTAAAGTCTCAGCTCATGCTTTCATAAGAAATTTATGAACAATTGTATTGGAATTCTTTTTGCACTCTCCGCACCTATTGAAAATGAGCATATAAAAATTCGAGGGGATTTTCGGCTTGATTCCGTTAAATAAGTTAAATAGAATCGGAGATTTTGCAATTTTTCAATGGAAATACGCATTTTTTTTACTTCAGCCATAGGAATGTGGTTTCTTCTGCATGTTTGCATGGTTTCATTTTCAAGACTTAAAAAACACACAAAAACGGCGGAAAAGGTACCGTTTTACTCGTAATTGTAGTAACTAGAGCTCTCTTGCGGAATAATGTGGACTTACTACTGATTTGTCCAAACGAAAAGACAGTGAACCCAGAGTGATCGAATTTGCTAAAATATACGTTTTTACTGGAAAATACTGATTCAAGCTGTCACACATGCAGCGATTAATTTTCTGACGTTTCAATTCATCTTTTTTTTTTCAATTTACATTTCAGAGTTGAAAAAAATAATTGGGATATCGGATTATCAAACAACTGCCCACATTATCCATAATGTATTGAATTCATTTAGTGTGTAGACTGTAGAATTACCCGAAACCCGGGATCCCTACTACTAAGTTTAATCCCAATTCATCAACAAATGAATCGTGATAAAATCACGGCATATAAATTACTCGCTGACACCTGAACAACACATGATACGTGTTTCATTGATTAAATAGATAAATGACTTAAACAAGCATTGAAGGAGATGAATTTGGTAAATTTGCCATTCTACGTTAAAATTCAGTTTTTAACTGAAAACCTCACGATTTTCGAGAAATTCTGCGTGAAATACTCGTTCTCCGCAACCTGACTGCAATCCAGATGGGAATATTTTCCTAAGGGCTTGATTCCCTAATCAATTTTGCTCAAAGCGATTTCTCACGTTGTTTCTTATTATTTTACCGTAGTAAATCAAACAGTTAATGAGAAGCGGCTTGTGAGGAAAAGGGAAGACCGAAAAAATCTTGCATGCACGCATAAAATTAAACAAAATGTTGTCCCATTTTGGAATATACTTTCACCAATTAATCCTAGACTTTTAAGGGGAGACTTAAAGCGAGGTCTTAGCTGCTCAAAACGTGGCTCAATCGGCAGGACTCACCAGGATTCCTACATATTAAATTAAAGTGATGATAAGATCGAATTTTATGAGTGGCATGCCATTTCAGCCATAATAAAAGAACTGGCTTTATCCTGTCTGTGCACTTGCACGGTAATTTAAGTTACTTTCCCTTGCTTTTTAAAGACTCTCGGTTTTCCATCCTTTACCGAGTTTCAACTGGCGTATAATTGGTCAAAGATTACATTTTAAGGAAAGAAAGGAGTGCCAATTATGTGTCTCACATGTTGAAAATATTGAACTAAGATGATCGTATACTTGCATGGTGATATTAATTTTGACCTGTCCTTACTTTTACTTTTTACTTGAACATATTGATTAGGTACCTTTGTTAGAGAAGTCAGCCTCCAAGGATAGAAATATTTGGATTCCAAAATCTGCGGGAAATTTTGAGAACTTCAGTTGAACAAGTGAATGAACGTTGTAAAGTATGATGTAAAAAGATTGCATTTTTAAAATAAGAGGAGAATGCTCTCATATATTTGTGCACAATTCATCAGTGAATGTATGAAATCTTAGAAGTTTGCAATGAGAGTTTTAGTCATTCATTTTATTTTCAGGCCATTTTCCTAGGGGTTCGTGATGAACGACCCTTGTTGTAGGGCACATTCATCAATACGGAGATATTCTCAATTTTTGGAGTGAAAATAAAACTAGAATAAATTTACAAACTTTTTTTTTCAAAAAAAAATAAAAAATAAAAAAAAAATAAAAAAGGGAAAGGTTTAAAATTTTAATTCATACAGAAATCAGTTGACAATTATTTGTTGACAAAACTGCATTTTCCCCCCAAAATTCAATTCTCACATTCTTATTCTTTCTTCAAAATTCTATTCTATAAGTCTATTCTTGTACACATAGTATGAATAAGGATGAGAAAAAAGAAGTTTCCAGGAGGAAGAGAAACCAATTCATTTCCTCATGATTTTCTTTTCATGTGTGAATTTTTGAGCACGGTGTTGAAGGATAAATAGAAGAAAAAGTTTGAATTTCTGCTCACTAACTTCGTGCCTTGATTTTTAGGCTCTTAGTACTTACATCGCCATGTCACATAATCATAAGCAAATGTTGAAATATAAAAAATTGCAAAAATTTACAGGTCGGGAAACCTTTTTTTTCTTTTTTAAGTGAAATTCACAATTCATAAAAATCACTCAAATTGATGGTAGACACAAAACGTACTGCAGTTCATGCACCATGAAAAACAAACGAAAATTTACCATTCACCAAGAAATTCGTATTTTACCAGAAGAAATTTGGCATCATCAAAACGCTAGTAGTACGATATTTTACTCAAAATTGTAATTTCTGTACATAAAAGATCAATAAACACTAAAATTCAAAATTTAAAAAAAATTCGTCAGATTAAGGGTAGATAGACGGAACGCAGCACGGCTGAATGAAAAAAGGAGGGGGGGGACATGCGTCGCAGCAATGTGGAATCGGTCCAGAAAAGAGCAAGGGGGGAGGGGCAGGGGGAGGGAGCAAGGGTGGCCCGGGGGCTGGCAATGCCCACCCACCTGCAGCGGGCTCTGAATCGAATCCGGGTCACTGGAACTCCGAGGTTTTTATCCGAGAGTCTTCATTCATACGACCGCGAAGCCCCCCCCCCCTCCTACCCCCCGCCCGGCCCCCGGGGGTCCTGATGCTGCTGTACCTCGCATTTCCTGTTTCCCTTTCAGCGCGACCGGCCACTTTGCCGTGCCGCACAGTGGAGCGAGCCGTCGGGAGAGCTTGACAATTATTTTTAAACTTAACAATTGAATAATGCAGAACTTTGAGAACCGGAAGTGGTTTCATTGGTTGCCTCGTACTATTTCCTTCGAAATGCATCCGTCAAATTGTACAATTTGACGAAAGAAACAACAAAATTTGAAGCGAAGTTCGATGTCCGAGCTCTCTCGGTGGCGCGTTGAACTGTGCGCCGCGCCGTCGCCATCACGTCAAGAATGCGCGTTTTGCCTTCTTGTCGCGGAGCGACAGTTGTTTGGTTTTTTTTTTTTTTTTGTTTTACACTTTCCAGAAATCCGACTAAATTTTGCGAACTCGCCAAAAAAATTAAATAATTTAATGCGAAAATTGTATGCCGAAAAAAAAAAAATTCTACAGAACACAAACTAATGAAGGAATGGATAAAAATCACTGAGGTAAAACGAAGCGATTCAAGCTGGACCTCTCCGGTCCTCTGGGGAGGTGGAAGGCCATGATCCCCCCCCCCCCCAAGAAAAAATAATTTTACCCCTTATTGATTAAGACAACGGTCCAAACCAGAACATTTTAACTCAATAAATGAAAAAAAATATAGCGTATCGCGCGTTTTTTTTCTCCATCCCAGTTTAATTGTAGGAAAAGGAGGATTTTTAATTTTTTTGAAAAATTCTTTAGGGCCTCCTTGATCTATGATTCAATTTAAGAATCCTCGCTTAAAATCAATGCATCAGGTCGAAGAACCAGGCCGCCACGCAACGAAGCCAAAGGCCGCGTAATTGGCCCCCAGGGCGTTGCTGCCGAATGGTGTTGAAAAAAAATCACTCATATTGCTATACTAACATCTTCATTTAAAATTCAATATGGCAACATCGGTCTCAAAGTTACCAGGAGCTGGAGTTCCGCATTCGCAGCGCTAAAAAGCTGCCCAAGCTCCATCGGGGCACGAGGAAAAAGCCGGCTCCGCTCCGTCCACACCCTTGACACATAGTGCAATGAACTCTCGTTGAATTCTCGAATCGGAACGATTTTGTCTTACAACCCTAAACACTCCGATGTTAAAACGGTTTACTTTTCTATTTTTGCGTTAAAGTCTCCGAGCCTGAGACTTAAGATGCACTGATGGACCCTAAGATACACTAGAAAAAAAACACATTGGATCTAGAGTCCAGACTTAAAAACATCGACAAGAAAAAGTACTCTTGATTCAATTAGAATCTAGCTTAAATAAAGAACCAAGCCTCTTAATTTAAGCGGATTTCCTTTTGATTCAAGCAAAAATCCGATTGAATCAAAAGTATTTTTTCTTGTCAATGTTTTCAAGAGTCTGGACTCTAGATTCAATGTGTTTTTTTCCCAGTCTACATTCCAGTATTATGGTACTATAAGCGTTTTTCATATTGTGGCCGTGTTATGGTTTACTTTTATTCATCTGCGTTAAAGTCTCCGAGCCTGAGACTTAATATGCACTGATGGGCCCTAGGATACACTCAAGTATTATGGTACCATACGCGTGTTTCATATCGTCACCTTCCAGGCAAAGTATCACAAGCGCCATGCGACGTTTAAAAATTTCCGCCGCCATTTTATTTTCTTACAGAGAAATTGTTCAACGAAGCTGTCCGAAAATTTCACTGAATATTCTTTGTGCTGCCGATAAAATTTAGTGAAATTTCCAAACAGATTCAACCAACAATTTCTCAGTAAAGAAATAAAATGGCGGCGGAAATTTTTAAACGTCGCATGGCGCTTGTGATACTTTGCCTGGAAGGTGACGATATTGTGGCCGTAATATGGTTTACTTTTATTCATCTGCGTTAAAGTCTCCGAGCCTGAGACTTAAGATGCACTGATAGGCTCTAAGATACACTGAAGTATTATGGTACTATACGCGTGTTTCATATTGTGGCCGTAATATGGTTTACTTTTATTCATCTGCGTTAAAGTCTCCGAGCCTGAGACTTGAGATGCACTGATGGGCCCTAAGATACACTCAAGTATTACGGTACCATACGTTTCATAATATGGCTGTAATATGGTTTACTTTCATTCATCTGCGTTAAAGTCTCCAAGTCTGTGATGAGTTTCACTTAAACATTCCTATTCGTCCGTTTCTAAAAATTGATCTATATTTTTACTTTTTATAAAAATTGTAAAATGAAGCTGGGTCCACACTATTTTGCAGGAAAAATAAGGCCAAAAAGTTAAACTTTTTTAATTACAGTAAGACATGTTGAGCGCTAATGACTCTACTAACTCTCGTGAGCTCTTTTGACCGTAATTGAACTTTTGAAACTTGTTGGCCTTGTTTTTCGCGCAAAATAGTGTGGGCTCTGTGCATTCTTGATGTTTTTTTTTTTTTTTTTTTATTTTATTATATACTATCATTTTATCTCATGGAACATGGGGAAAAGAGGGACGAGATAAGTGGTAAGGAGGGCGAAAGACAAGTAAGAGGGAAGGGAGTTTTTTTTTTTTTTTCTAACGTTCTAGCATGAATATTGGAGTTTTGGTAATAACGCCTTGATGCAACTATTCGCACTCTAAGGACATCCATGTTGCATGCTAAAAATTCGAGGCATTCCGGTTATTCTAGCCCATAAAACAGACACTGCCATGACTGTGCAAGGCGGTGGGATACAATATCCTGACATGCAATTATGGTGCAGGAATATCTTTTTCCGCCGTCTCTCTCAGTTTTCATCTTATAATGTCATCTTGTCACACATTCTTAACGGCTAGCAACTTTTTACTGCGTACACTGCTTTATGGGCTAGAACGACCGGTGCGCCTTCTATTGTTTAGATGCAAAACGCATGTCCAAGAGTACGAATACTTGTATCAAGGGGTTGTTATGAACATTATTGAATGCCTTGCCTCATATGACTGAGATATTTGCATAACAAGCCGCGCCCCAATTCATTCTACCTGAATGCCGTTAAAAAATTAAATTTAAAAACGTGCCCATTAATAAATGATAATGTTTCAAAGGTGTTCGGTTGAAAAACAACTTTCATTGATTTTTATTTTATGGAGCACAACTTCATCAGTTGATGTATCCCGGGGATTAAGTTGATACTACAATCCAGCGATCACTCGAGATACACCGTAGCAAAGTATGCACATGGTGTACCAAACCATCTGTGGTATTTGTAGAATTTTTTCTTGGTTGTTTTTGGTCGCTTGATGTATGGGATGAAAGGTTGAATAAGGAAGGGACTTCAGGGGTCAGTCTCCCATGCTCTCGAAGTCCTCAGCTTCCCATGTAGTCCACGTGGAACATTAAATTGTTCACTCTAGGTAACTGACATTTTTGGTCACAGGGACCAATCTTCAGTTCAGGCGACTCGAGTTTTTGTTAGACGCATAACTGTTTGTATTTGTCACTGAAATTTATGGTACTAACTAACAAGTCGCTCTTATAGCGCTTCTGTGCGCTCTACGACACCCAACCGCCACTAATAGCGATCCTGCCAGAGCTCCTCCGGCAGGTCGCATCTTCGCAGATCAAATTTATGGTTATCTAAACAAAAATCCGGTCTTCACGACCAGAAATTCACCGAAAACATTAGTAAAAGCATTAAATTTCAGGCTTTGTAAGCGAAATATTATTCTCGATGAGTACTTTCTTTTTCGTTTCCCCAGCAAATTCCTCCAAGCACAGCAAGCAACCGAGAGAGCTACGCTTTAACGGAAGCACCGCTTTGGTCATTCGCACCAAAGTCCGGGATGTTAGGTTCGGAACGTCGCACAGTAGATCGAGTCAATTAGAGTGGTCGAACATAAAATTTTTGACTAAAACTGCTAATTTTGATGTTACATTCGTCACATTCTAAATTTGCAGGGGTGTGTCTGGCAGAAAATTTTACGACGAAACCAATGAAACCACTTTTAAAACCTCAAAATGTCGTATGAACGGAATTATGAGCTTTTAAAGATTCCAAATTTTGTCCAACCTCTCTCATTAACTCGATCCACTGTGCGTCGGTTACCAGTGGCTTGATTATTTAAATCGACGAACAATGCGATAGACAAAGAACAACGGAAAATAATAAGGGGAAAAAATGGTGGATTATAACTACAGGACCTCACGCGGTTTGCAGTCAATTAGTCCATTACTGGCCTCCTTTATCAATTGCAACCATCCGCCTCCACCAACAGGATTATGTTCTCTAAGTATTCTTTTTCTACACTGGAAAAAAAAAACACATTGGATCTAGAGTCCAGACTCTTGAAAACATTGACCAGAAAAAATACTCTTGATTCAATCGAATTCTTGCTTAAATCAAGAACCAAGCCTCTTAATTTGAGCGGATTTCCTTTTGATTTAAGCTTAAATCTGATTGAATCGAGAGTATTTTTTCTTGTCGATGTTTTTAAGAGTCTGGACTCTAGATCCAATGTGTGTGTGTTTTTTTTTCCAGTGTGCTTACCTCCTGTATCAATGCAACCATCCGCGTCCACAAATAGGATCACGTTCTCTATGTCTTCTTTTTCTATCGCTCCGTCTATCGACCTAAATAATCAGCCCGAAACTTCAATGTTCCATACGAACTGAAGTTCAGTCCGTACACCTGAAGTTTTCCTTCATTGTATAAAAACAAAAACTGGCAACGCCTCGGCGTCCGCGCCGTTTACTGAGAACAGCCGCGAGCCATCCGCAGGAAGGGGGGAGGGGGGGTGGCGTCTGAAGCGCAGCGCGGCGGGGCGGGGCGGGGAAGATGCGTTTTAGTAGGTCAAGTTGAAGCATCTTTCCAGTCGCGAGCTTTGCGAACGCGCCGCCCGGTGGATATCGAACTCCGGCGCCGCGTCAGGTCATCGAAGTTCATTTTCAACCGAATGGAATCGTGTTTGTTTGTGGTAATTTCGGCCATTTGGCAACCCCGCTCGAAGACCTGCGATCGCAGCCACGGTTCGGCGCTATCCTAGAGGAAGTTTTGAGCATCCGCGGCATCCTCCCCTTTGATGTTCGGACCGGCTTTAGCAGGCGGCTGATTCTTTAAAGTGAGAGACAAAGCGATAGGCAAAGAAGACAAAGGGAGTGTAGTGCGGTCCTATCGGTCAAAATTCGTGGTTCTTATAGACAAAGGGGGTAATGGCCTGGTTACACGCTCAAATTTCCGTCAAATTCCGATCAAAATGATGACCAAGATGGCGGTCGAGAGTTATATAGATTGATGAGTAAAATTAATTAAAATAGCGTGTTGATTGAAATAAGCATGAAATAAACACGGTTGTGTGGAAATTAGATGAAGGATGAGCCCCACAGCTCCATCACCTACCGTCAAATTTTTGCAGGACGCAGAAAGTTGATGGTAAATGGTGCGCACCAGTCACCACTTAATCGGAAATTGATGAGAATTTGAGCGTGTAACCAGCACATAAATGATTGACTAACGATAAGGTCTCTCACAGGTTATCGTAGTTAGTCTAATAATTACCACCTTTGTCTATTGTAACCATCCGCTCCCACCTATAGGATCCCTCTATATCCCTTTTTTCCTCTTCGTCTATAGCTTTGTCTACCAATTTCAACAATCAGCCCGCAGGAAGGAGCTCAAATACACAGAGATAAAAAATTATACTTTTTTGGGCTAATTCAGTGACTTATATTTAATTTTTTGGAACATTTAGCCAATATAAATACTAATTTTTGTCTGTAGTCATTAGAGGATTAGACACAGCCATGCTTTAGGCTTTTTCAAATTTTAAGCACGGGAGAAGAGAGTCAGGGGTCGTCCCCTAAAATTGTGGCACTACCCCAAATTGGTGGGTGGTAGCAGTGGCGCGGCTTGAATGATCGATTATCGATCTGTCTTCATTTGAAGTTACGGTAAGGAATCGATTATTAAGTTGTTCGCTGCGAACACCCTGTCTATCGATACTTTCCCATAGGTTTAAAAGGCAAAGCGATATCGCGAAGCACTCCACGCCACTGGATGGTGGGGACGTTTCCAATTAATTGTGGTAGTACCGAAACTCAAGTTGGGGTACTACCACTTGTGCCTTTGTTCATTTATTTGGGCTAATAGCATGATTTAGTTGAGTGCTACCACAATAATTAGACATTTCTACATCACCCAACAACCCCGTGCTCTTTTTTCCGTTGGGATTAAGACTATGTAAAATCTCTTTCAACAGATCCACTCATTACTTCCGTAAGAATTTGTCACCACCATTGGGCTTTGAACCTAAGATCTACTAATCTAGAGTCAGGGGTACTGACCTGACTGACCGGGCCGGCAAAGAAATTAAAAGAAAATAAAAACTAAAAGAAGAATTGGTCGGTTGGAGATTCAGGATCTCAATGAAGTAATTTTCGCCGGGAATTTCAATGCGGTGAAAAAATATAGCCGGAGCGATTTTTTGCAACGGAGATATCCGCCGAGATATGCGAATGGGAGGTCTGCTTCGAGCGTTGGCAGTCGTGAAATGCTTGAAAAGTGAGCGTCTCCCTTTCATATTTGCACAATTACTCCTTTTGCGGCGAGCGCATTGCCTGACCATTGTCACGTTTTAAACAGTTTTTATGATGCTTAAACACTTTCCCATGGAGCTTTGCGCCGGAACCCTGCGTTTGAATATAAATAGGCAGTTTTGACCCACTCGTGTGACCTATTAGCATCGTTCCCACTAGTTTTTATCCTCGCACTCCGAGCAAATTAATTGCGAGCAAAACCCGAGAGAGAGGGGGGTAATAACAAGAATACAGGAAAGATAAGCTGCATAACAAGTTCGGGTGCAAAAAAACAGGTCTATTAACACGTATCATTCGAAATGATTTTGAGCACCGTCTAAATGCATGCTACATACACCGAAAAAAAAGGATGCTGATTTAACCTTCTGGGTGTAAAAAAGTGTGTGACATCTCACAAAACGATGAATCAACCGTCTCAGCAGTTATTTTAGCAATGACAAGATGTAAAACTAACTGCTGTGGCGGTTAATTCAGCGTTTTGTGAGTTGCCGCACACTGTTTTACATCCAGAATGTTAAATCAGCATCTTTTTTTTCGGTGTACTTGTTTTTGGTGACAAAATACGCTATACTATATTTTTATATTGAGCCTGAGGCAAACCTTTACGTTCCATGTATGACGGTTCGTGTATTGAAAGCTTTTTATTTTTGTTTTTTTTGTAAGTTTATATATTTTAAGTTTGTTTATTTTTTTTTTATATTTTTTTTTTTTTTTTTTTTATTGATTAGGTTTTCATTTATCAACCATATAGGCTCTTCAAAATTGTATGTTACGATAGTATACTTTTTCTCTAAAAAAAACAATATTGACAAAAGATGCAACAATAAAATAAAATGTGAATATAATTCCTAATTAGGATCAACTTGGGAATAATAATTGGGATAGAGCGGATCAAAGACCTCAATGACCTCACAATCAGTTGTCAGTTTTCGAATTCAACGAATTTCAACCGTAATCGTATACGCCTACATACATTCAGCATTGAATTTAGAAATCTTCAAATATTTTTGGGTTTAAAGTCTCCATTGTGAACTCAAAAAGAAAAATCGTACTTTCAAATTATGCCTTGTCTCGGTATCCGTTCATTCACAGATATTCAATGAGGGCTTTCTTTCTCACATTGTTCTAGAATCATACCGACAGTTTGAAACTCCATCATTTTAATGGGTTTTTAAGGAGGCAATAAATGTTTAAAGTGTTTATGAGCAATTTAATGCCTTTTTTGCGCCTGTAGAACTGCTGAACCACGAACATGGCATTATAAGCACTGATCACATTCTAAGGATTATTAGGAGCTCTGACACAAAGCATGACTCGATCAATGCTTAACCGTGTGCAGGACTGGCTAATGATCGTGCTCTATTGTTCTAAAACAACTTTCTTTTTCATCCTCTCATAATTTTAGTTGGTATTGCCTCGAGCCTCTGAAAGAGTTTTTTGAGGTGTTGTAAAAGAGTTTGATCGGTTTTTGAGAAGGGATGGTTAAAATATGCGAACACGTTAAAATAAAGTCGATAATGTTTTAAACCAATTCCTAACTGCCTCTCCTACTAGACATCACACCAAAAAAAAATCCATTTTCATGTGGACATGTAATAGAATATGGTTGTACTTGCTCAAGTTGCATTCTGGGTCCTCGTTTTTTAAAGGGAGGAGAGGAGGTAGCCCTGATATTTCATTCATTTTTTTGCAGGATTGAAATCCTTCAAATTTAGGGAGACCGTCGCTTCGACTGAAATAAGGCACCTCTGGAAAATCCTCTTCTTTTTTCCCGGTTTATTGGCCTATATTTCGTTAGTAACCCTCAGCCATCAAAAGAGTGGAAAACAAAGAGAAAGTAAAAGCAGCTCGAAACGGAAACAACAATCGAAAACACAGGAAAAATCGGAAACAAGGCTTTCCGCTTCCTGTGTTTTCGATGGCCATCAAAAGATTGGCACATCCATGCTCCAGGCTTTTTAAATTTTTAGGGATAAGGGCCAAGTAGAATCTGTTTCAGCAGATCCACTCGTCAGTTACGTAAAAATTTTGAAAATCCTTACATTAGATAAAATTATTATTTGGACCTGGTAAAGCGCGGCCGTGCACCCAACGGCTATCTTGCACCCTTCACTTGACTCTCAATAACGTTAATATAAACACCTTCTTTGGATTTTTCGAGAATTTCAAAAAAGTCCACTCTCAATTTTCCACACTAAAGTTGGCAGCACCGACTGAGCTAGTTAAGCGCCACGCGTCTAGCCACGGCGGCGCGCCGCGGAACGATTGCGTCGTCACACTCTTATCCTTTGTTCGATGACAAAGCCGATTATTTTCACGGTATCCTCGGCGAATCTTTTGTAATCTGATAGATCCAATTACCTTAAACACATCTTTGTATCACTGCTTCGCGGGGAGCTGCGGCTTTGATAGGAACATGCCCACCGACGTCGAGGCTTCTAAATGAAAGTTAACAAGATGCTGACAGTGTGTAAACATTGATAGACACGTATCGACGGTGTCAGTCCGCAGCCACGTATTTCGGTTTGCGACGTCGCAGACTCCCTGTCATACTTTATTTTTTCAATGGAAAACCACTCAACGGAAAAATGGACTTGGTCCCTTTTGAAAACAACCGATTCAATTAAATGGAAACGTCCAAGTTGGAACTTGACCCCTACCTCTTTTTCCCGTGATAGGATCTCTCATGGGTTAGTCTATTACTATCGGTAATCCAGGATTGCGCGAAAGGTCTCAGAAAATATATTAGGATTGCGCGAATAGAGACCTTATCCCGAGAAAAAATGGATCGTTCAAGCTCATTCAGGATCGTTCGATTTTCAATGATCGTGAATGAGTTTGAATGATTCTTCAATGAGCATCAATGATCCCGAATGAGCTTGAATGCGCTGACTCGTTGGATCATTCAACTTGAATGATCCGGATCATTCAAGCTCATTGAAATTCAATGATCAGGATCATTCGAGCTCATTCGGGCGCATTAAAATTCAATGATCAAGTGAACGATCTGGATCATTCAAATTTGAATGAGCTGACGAAAAACTCATTCAAATTGAATGATCCGGATCGTTCATTTTTCAATGAGCTTGAATGATCCATCTTTTCTCGGGTAACATCTGCTACAGGAATGCGAGAATTGAAAACAGTTGGGAAATAAAGTCATCGATGTCTTGCCTTCTGGTGATAAATTGAAGTGAAAAGATTTAACAATGGTCGTGGGTGTAAAGAACTGTCCTAACTTTTCTCGGAAAAATATTTAATCGAAAGAAACGAGGTAACGTTGAAATGCGCATACGGCGTCGGCATAACATAAGCCTTTTAAGCCCTATTATTCGGTGCCTCGATTATTCAAACGCAAGTTCCAATAATCGCGCCAAACACAATGCAGCAGGCGTTAAACGTATATTGGCGCCTGCAAGACTTTAGGAATACTTCACGCACTGCGCCAAATCGCGCGGTCGGCGCACAGCCCATAGTAGCGCCTACAAGACAGCATGAATACTTCTCGCATTGCGCCAAACACACTACAGTCGATTAGTTGGCGTGAAACACATATTAATGTCTGCCACAAGACTGCAGGAATGCTGTAGGACTGCGTGTCATCATTTTTGACTTTCTGCTTTAGTTTTTACCATAATTAAAGGAAATATGTATCCTCGGAACGATTCAGAGAGGCAGATGACATTTAATTTTTTTTGGTTACATTAAAATAGAATAGAACGAACGAAAATATCGGGTAGAAATTTTCGATACTTATACTTGAAATCATTCAGGCAAAATCGCGGAAACTTTTCTGAAAACTGTGTGTAGCTTTTCAAAAATATTTATTAAAAATGAAACATAAAAGTGGTGCATAACGCTACAATCAGAGATAAGTATACGCTTTCTTTCGGGAGCACCCCTCGGGTTTAGAATCCATTCATCTCTTAAAATACTTGGACATGGTTGTTCTACGATTTTTACGTGTACGTTTTTTTCAGTGGTTGGCGGGCGCGTAGCGGTCGCAAGTCCCTAGCTTACTTTTTAAATGTCTATGAAAGCTCTCTGGGCTATTCGTGCTACGAAGGCTATCCATCGAAGAGAGACATGCCCGTAAGTGAAGAGGGAACACTGAAAAAAAAATCTCGGTGTATTTACTAAGAAAAGGGTAGAATTACCAAGAACTCAGGGTTCTATTTGATCCCAGTTTTTTCTTGGTAAAATTACCATTTATGGAATTGGTCATTTTACCGAGAAATCTCGGTAAAATTATTAAAATTTCTCGGTAATTTTACTGGACCTTGGTAAAAACGCCAATATATTTTATCGACTGTGGTAGAATTACCGAGATAAAATGGCAAAGTTACCGGGACTTGATAACCAATATGAGTGGTATTTTTACCTGGAAAAAACAGTAAAATTACCGGTTTTCAGGTAAGCTTACCGGTCTGTCTTGGTAAAATTGCCAATAATTGGTAAAAAAAGTGAGATGGTAAAGGTTCCAACGGACCTTGGTAAAAACGCCGAGAATTTTTTTTCAGTGCTCCGCCGATATGATCGCTACGTTTTCATTGTGTCTTCTGTGTCTGAAGCTTTATCCATCAATTCCATCAATCATCTTTTATTTCTTATCTGATACTTTTTCCCATGAGAAGTTTTGCTCAGCCGGACTTACAGTTTCCGGAAAACGAGTTTTTCGCGAAGCCAAATCGAATATTCCTCAGTGGATCGGTCGGATGAGGGAATTCGGCTGAAAACGGGGAGGAAGAGAAACGAGAGCCGATTCCCGATCGGGAAGTGTGTCATCGGATCAGCGGGCTAAGATATTCAGATCACACAACGACAGTGCGAGTGACGTCCAATTTTTGATGGTTCGACTCCGCGGAGGCCAACTTTACATATGTTTACGCTGCGAGACGTGAGCGCCATTCTCCTGTCGTGCTCCCTCTTTTTTGCCAGATCGTGCTGAAAATCATCGCTTTTCCCCGTTTAAACACGTGTAAATATCCACTATTTATCGCACAGCCTGGTAGCCTCGACCGTAACTTACGGTCCGTAAGTGGGCAAACAGATCCGTCCCCGACGAGAGTGTTCCAGACCGCGGATCAATGTTTTGAGGTCTGCGCTGTCGGGTTTAGGAAAAACGACGTATCGACACTCGGACGTTGCCTAAATTCTCCTGGAACACGGAAAGAAATTAAATGTTGATTTAGCCTTGATACTGTTAAAAAGATGTCCGACAAGTTTCAAATGCTGATTTTACATTTTAACAAATGCTAACGTAACTACGCCCACTGCAAAACGTGCACATTAAAATGTTATGTTAGCATTTTTGTATTGTAAAATCAGCATTTGAAACTTGTCGGGCATCTTTTTAACAGTATAAATGCTAAATCGACATTTAATTTTTTTCCGTGAAAAATGTTAATTTTCCGAAAAAATTGCTGTCAGAAATTGTTTGATAATTTCGGAAAATTTAACACACGGCGATACTTCCTTGCTAAGGCAGCATGGAAAACATTAACAAATTTACCTCGAACAAATATTTATTTCCGTGGTCAACATGAAACTTTCTCTTGACATTTTCGAATTTTTCGGAATAAAGTGCGAATAAAAGTAGTTGAGAAATTTGGGGACATATATTCAAGAATTATCTAGAGATGACAAATTGTATCAAGTGTTAATGCCTGAAGACACGTGCGGCGTTTATCCTTAGCGAAAGAGTGGATCTTGAAATTTTAAAGAAAAATACTTGTTGAAGTCCTGAAAAATATATGCGGAGGCAAATGGTTGGATGCTTACAACATGACATTGCTTTCATGCTAAGAAAAAACAACGTATGAGCACTCTAACAATGTCACCCCTTCCTCTCGCCCGGTAAAATGTTTACTAGGAAAGTTTGGTTTTTAGATTTTTTTTAAAAAAAAAAAAAAAAAAAAATTGATACTTCCGATTACAGTGTGAAAAAAATTCTATGCAAAATTGGTAGAAAATATTTACAAGTTTTCTAGAAAACTTATGTTTAATCAAAGGAAATTTGGCAATGTCTGAAAGCTCATACGGTGTTTTTCTTCAGCACGGAAGTGCTGACCTCACTTCTTCCACGAAGTAACCGATCCGAGCCCGGGAGATCTTGTCGATCGTCAGTTTGGTTTTAGTCACGGGTAAATGATTTTCCCCTATCACGTTTCGATGTCAATGAATGGAAATGGAGACATTGTCAAATATGTAACCTCTGCTGTCATTCTACTAAAAAGAGCAATGATGAAAACAGGAAATCAAATTTTCTTCAACATTCCATCAAATCTAATTAAAAGTCTCTCTACATGGAAAGCGGTGCATTAACACATAACTCGCTTACTGCGGGCTGTTGTTGAAATCTGTAGACAAAATGATAGACAAGGAAGACGTAGGAAGTATGAAACGATCCTTTTGGTTGAAATGGGTGGTTCCTATAGATTAAGGGAGAAAATGATGCATTGACAAACTATAGGGTCTTTCGTTGGTTGCCGTTAGTTAGTCTATAACCTACCTCCTTTGTCCATTACAACCACCTGCTTCCACCAATAGCAGTGTTCGAAACTCAACTTTGAGTTTTAGGAGCCATGCGGCGCATCAAGCCCGACTTTTAGGCGCCATTGAAGATTTTTTGGGGGCCAAATTGACTTTTGGCCTATATATTACGGCATATTTAGTGAAAAATTAGACTCAAGATGTTTTCGTAACAGAACTAGTAAGTAGCTGTAACTTGGGGAAGACAAAAGCACTAAGGATGAAATCGTGAAGAATAGAAAAAGCTTTCACTTGTAGTGCTGAAAATTTCGAATAATCACCCAATATGAAAATTCAGATTTTTAAGGGGCAATTTTAAGGGCCACGTTGGCGCAGAGCCTTCATTTTTTAGACGCCATGGCCGATTTTTTAGGCGCATTTGGCGCGTTGGCGTCTGTGAGTTTCGAACACTGACCAATAGGATCCTACCATACGCCTTTTGTCTTCTTTGTCCATAGCTTTGTCTACCAATTCCAACAATCAGTCCGCTGGCGGTGTGAAAAAACCCAATTTTATAAAATTAAAAATCGTGAAATTCCTTCGAACGTGGCTCATAAAATAGACACTGAAAAAAAAGTTCGGTAAATCCGAACTAGTTAGGATCACATCAAACCACGATTTTGTTCGGTGCACACGACCTAATTATTCGGTCTGCTCAGCCGAACTGTTCGGTCCACTGAACCGAACTGTAAGAATTTATTATGGTTCGGTCGCACAAACCGAACAAAACCTGGTTCCATATGATCCTAACTAGTTCGGATTTACCGAACTTTTTTTTTTCAGTGGAGTGCATCACTACATAGTTTTCTTACTCGGTCCATTACAATGAATTATGACTACGAGAATCCAAGGTTTTTTTTTCCTTTTTTTTGCAGTGAAAATCTCTCGTTTCGTTCAAACGAGTGGTGAGTGTGGAGCGGCGATCGTCGTGACTGCATTTTTGGAGCAATTAGGCCATCCTAAAAACGGCCACTAGCACCAGAGGCCGCGGCAGGTGTAAAATTTCGCGCACGAACAAATCGCGCCTCGCTGCCACTCACGCAACCAATGCACACTGCACTAATTACCGTCCCCGGTGTTGGCTGACTGCCCTAATATTCGAAAACTTGAGTTGTAAGTGGGAACTTTTCCGAGGAAGCTCCAAAAAATCCCGTGCAAAATCTAAAGGGTCAGTTGTAAACTTCAGCTAAGGCGAAAATAAAGAGTTACTTCTTCGAGGAAATGGCTAAAAAATCACGATGAGCGCATCGAGTAAGTCTGAGATACACTCCTAACTCCACAATCTTCGTGAGAAAAATGCTTTTTTAAGCTTCCCTCTTCTAAAACGTTTCTATGGCACGTCTGAACATTTCGTAAGAGGAGACGTTCCATCCAACCCTAGCGCACTAGGATACTATACAATATCCAACATGGCCGACGCCAATTCGCCAAAACACACGTGAGAAGAAGGGATTTTATTCATCGACGTCTACATTTTTATTGCGTTGATCTAAAGTCAGGGAAGGATTTCAGGGGCCTTGGATCTTATCTTGAAGAGGAAGACTTGCTTCCGGACCTTTCGGATCCCCTCATTCCTTTTTTAACTCGAAATTTTGAAATTTTGAAGATCGTGTATGAAGCCGACTAAAAATATTGATCATCACAGTTCTACTTCCGTGCTTACTCCGACGTTCATCAGTCATCAATAGGCAAATATAATTAGATTTTTTGCTCAACTAGTTACTTACTCATCAATCACCATTCGACAAAAAATTGCGCTGACGTTTGATTTCAAATTCTGCCTCATCCGATTACAATGCTTTCTTATTGATGCGGGGTTTCAGAATATATTTCCGCTGACCCTGGGAGACCCGATACGCTTACACTGAAAACAAATTCTCGGCATTTTTACAAAGGTCCGTAGGTACCTTTACCATCTCACTTTTTTTTACCACTTATTGGTATTTTACCAAGACAGACTGGTAAGCTTACTTAAAAACCGGTATTTTTACCGTTTTTTCCAAGTAAGAGTACCACTTTCATTGGTAATCAATTCCCGGTAACTTTGCCATTTTATCTCGGTAATTCTACCACAGTCGATAAAAAAAATGTTGGCGTTTTTACCGAGGTCCGGTAAAATTACCGAGAAAGTTCAATAATTTTACCGAGGTTTCTCGGTAAAATTACCAATTCCATAAATGATAATTTTACCAAGAAAAAACTGGGATCAAATAGAACCCTGAGTTCTTGGTAATTTTATCCTTTTCTTAGTAAATACAACGATTTTTTTTTTCAGTGCTCGACAAATGCTATTCACTGGGCTTCTACAGCTCATGCATAGTTTGGCAACAGTGTGAGATCTCTTGCCGGCGTCTTGGACGTGGCTCCGGTGCGACTAGCAATTAAAGTTTGTGCAAATGCGCCGTATTAGTGTTCGTGATGAATGTGTCTTGCATGAACGTGTGTCCGTATCCACCGGTGGAAAGTTAGCCTCCTCCTCCTCCCATACTCGGTTCCATGGTCAAGATCACGACGGCTCCACTATCCGAGATCATTAAGTTGGAAAGAAAAGCGGAGAGATACAGCTGGAAACGCTTGTACTTTTTCGCTTAAACCTCAGGAAAATATTCGTCACATACACTTTAGTCAAAATGCAAAGGAAATAATTGGATTGCATTTTGCGATAAGGAACCAAGAGCATTCCAATGTTGCTAAGATTGTAGAACTTACGTTCTTTCAATAAAATTAGAAGTTCCGGAATTCTGGTTAGATTTTTTAAAAAGTTCCGAAAAAGCTCCAGAAAATGCAAAAGATCCGGAAACTTTAGGGAATTTCAAAAGTTGCTGAAAAATTCAGAAAAATCTCAAAAGGTCCGAAATTTGGTGCTAGGTCCGGGTAATGGGAACACTGGTGATGAGCATTTAGACTGCATTTTGCAAAAAGGAGCCAAGAGCGTTCGAATAATGCTAGGATTGTGCAACTTACGTTCTTTCATTAAAACTAATGAATTCATGCAAAAAATTAAAGCAAATGTAATTTTCGTCTTGAAGTTATATTTTATTGGGAAAAAGATACAATTTGTTTAGATAGTCAGTTTATATTTGCAAGGCTAACAAAGTTGCACAATCACTGGAAAAAAGTCGCATGGATCTAGAGTCCATACTCTTAATAACATTGACAAGAGAAAATTATCTTGATTCAATCCCATTTTTCCTTGAATCAAAGAACTGGGCCTCTTGATTCAGGCGGAATTCCGTTTGATTCAAGCAAAAAGTCTGATTAAATCAAGGGTATTTTTTCTTGTCAACGTTTATATGAGTCTGGACTCTACATACAAGTGACTTTTTTTCCAGTGATCTTAGCGACAGTGGAACTTTTGGTTCTTTTTTGTAAAATGCAATCCATTTGCGAACTGCATTCAGCAGAAAGGAACCAAGTCACATCAGTTTTCGCCAAATTTAACTGTGCAATTTAATTTTTTACAAAAGAGCGTTTGTGCTGATTTCTTCGAAGATTTTAAGGAATTTGCTTCGTACTAGGTAGAAAATTCACTGAGATTTGAACAAAAATCCGCCCACCGTTTTCATGTAAAAAATTTAAGTTCAGATTAAATTTGCCATACCTGTTGTGGCCTGGTTCATTTCATTTTCAAATTGTCTGCGCCTTTTAGAAAGCACCTCTGGTGTTTTCTAAAAGAGAGTAGCCACTGAACTCTCAATTGTTGCCGAAGGATGTGTTTTTCACACAAAGGAAACATACTATATACACTTGGGTATCTTTCACTATACTTCCTCAAGAATCAGTGGCATCAACGGCGAAAACGCCTGGCTCTATTCCAAATTTTGCATTTCCTTCAGATGAAAATTCCTATTCCAAAAAAAACCCTATCATATATCATCCATGAGTCGATTTGTCTTAACTCTCTTCAGAGAGAGACTCTAGGCAATACCTTCCTCATGTAGATACTCTGTCTTGCTAAGATAAAAGAGCGCATCAGCCTTCAAACACTGCCATATTTCCTCCAAAAAAACGACTTTACTGGAAAAATTGTGAATACTTTCCTTTCCAAATAAATTTGTTCTCGATTTAATTTCAAATATCTGAAAATATCAAGGAAAAAGATGCATGACCTTCCTCAAAAATACATATTTTATCCGGGGAATTGTAGCAACCTCTAGATGTTCATACGGCGTTCTTCCGTACTGGCATGCTAAGGAAGAACACCGTATGAACATTTCGGAATTGCCAAATTTCCCCTGATAAAACATGTATTTAGGAGGAAAGTTCTGCATATTTTTTCAGATATTTTCGATTAAATTGCGCAACAAATTGTTTGAAAAAAGTGAAGAAAAATACTCAAAATTTTCTCGGTAAATCAGGTATTTATCGAAGGAAATATGGCAACGTCTGAAGGCTCATGCGGCGTTCTCTCTTAGCGCGGCAGCGTGCATCTTGACAGTGCTGCAGTCCGAGTGAGTGCAGTGCTCGTGGCGGCAAAGAAGCCGGCACATTAGGAAGCACCTCAGAGTCCAGCCATGGGAGTCGCTTTTCATGCGGTGCATTGTGCATTGTGTGGCTGACCCATATCCGGAAATCGAGAGTGTTTGTCAACCGCGCCGTCAGGTCCAAGTTCCTTTCGCCCGTCGGGTCCTGTCGTCCAACTCCACGCCGCACAGTGGATCGAGTCAATTAGAGAGGTCGGATATTAAATTGTTTACTAAAACTGCAACTTTTGACGTTTTCGTCATATTTTAAATTTTAAGGGGTGTTCATTGAAGAGGATTTCACGACAAAACCAATGGAATCACTCTTAGAACTTCAAAGTTTTGTATAAACGGAGTTGTAAACTTTTAAAGTTTCCAAATTTTGTTAGACCTCTCCTATTGACTCGATCCAACGTGCGCCGCACCGCACAGTGAAAAGAAACTTTGAGACTGGTTGGACGTGAAATTAAAACTTTAGAAGAACTCGCCAGGGCCATCTCTTTATAACGCATCTCATACACATTTTCTTTTTCTTTCATTGCGGTCGAAGGTGCACGATTCCAGAAGTTAGTCAGATGCAAAAAACAGGTTCAATGAAATTCTGTTGAAGAGGCTGCAATTGAATGAATGAAAGTTTGTGTTCCTAGTCTGGCGTTAAAGTCTCCAAGTTTTGCTAGAGCCACTTGCGTCCCAGGTACCAATTCCGAAAACAAGCTTTGCAAAAATTCGTGTTTTTAAAAGCAAAATTCTAGACCTGCATTTGAACGCAAGTTTGTATTCCTAGTCTGGCGTTAAAGTCTCCAAGGCTATCTAGAACTACCTGTATCCTGGGAACCGATTCCGGAAACAAACTTTGAAAAAATCCGTGTTTATTAAAGCAAAATTTTATGTAACAAGTTTTTATCCCTACTCTGGCGTTAAAGTCTCCAAGTTTTAGTAGAATTATTATGCGTCCTAGGAACCACTTTAGAATTCAAGTTTTGAAAAAATCCGTGTTGATTAAAGCAACATTCTATCAGAGAGATTACATTTCGATAGATACGAGTTTGTATATATACTCTGACGTTAAAGCCTCCAAGTTTTGCTAAACTTACATGTTTCCTTAACTGTAGAAACCAATTTTGAAATCAAATTTTGAAATAACGCATGCTACTATTTAAGCAAAATTCTATATGAGAGACTGCATTTGGACACAAGATTGTATTCATACTCTGACGTTAAAGTCTCCAAGTTTTGCTACAATCATCTGCGTCCTAGAAACCAATACCGAAATGAAGTTTTGCAACAATTCGTGTTTATTAAAGTAAAATTCTATCCTAGAGACTGCATTTCGATGGATACAAGTTTGTAGTTCTCAAGTTTTGATAGAGCCATCTGTGTCCTCTTAGGATACAGTTTTTTAATCAAATTTTGGAAAATCCGTGTTCATTAAGCAAAAAACTTTCAAAGAGACTGCATTTAAGTGGATACGGGTTTGTGTTTTTACTCTGGCGTTAAAGTCGCCAAGTTTAGCTCGATCATATCGACGGTGTAGGTCGGCAATCACATAACTCGTTTGCGGTGTCAGAAAATCTCCGCCTCTATGTTATTTTTTTAAAGGAGAACAAATTGACGTCATTCCATGAACTTTTTGCAGAATTTTCTTCGCACAGAGAAGAAAAATCATGGCAGTTTTAAAGAATTGCTGTTGAGTAGTTTTCCGTTTAAAAAATAAAGTATGACAGGAAGTCTGCGACGTCGCAAACCGAGTTATGTGATTGGCGACTTACACCGTCGATATGCTTCCTTAACTGTAGATCGTAACTAACTGTAGTAGTTTTGAAATCAAGTTTTGCAAAAATCCGTGTTTATAAAAGCAAAATTATATGGAAGACTCTGCATTTGGACGCAAGTTTGTATTCCTACCGTGGCGTTAAAGTCTCCAAGGTTTGCTACACGGCGGCTGCTGGCGAGGCTAATCTGGAGCTGGGCGGTCGGCCGGGACTCGGGCATTTGGCCCGGGCAGTTGGGCAGGCGTCCAACGAGGGGATAGCATGCGTGGCTGCCTCCAGGGTGGCGGCCCGCTGCCCGCTGCCCGGTGCGTGGACGCCGAGTACGACCGCCATGCTGAGGAAAAACGCCGTATGAACCTCCTGGTGTTGCTAAATTATCATTCATAATAATACGAAATTATTAGGGAAATGGGTCACTAAACTATGAACACATTATGACCTGCGAATGGATCGGATACGATAGTGGTTCGATGTATCGTTTGGTTCAAAACAGGAAAACATAACCTCAAACCAAAATTTTAAGATATTTGTCAGAAAAGCTGATAATGAGAAATTTCGTGGCAATTTCACTACTCTTGGCCAATTGGTATTCATGCAAATCAAAAATCTATCACAAAAAACCGGTTCTTTCATTATACTCAATTGACTTTTGAGACTATGTTTATGTTTTGAATCAATCAATATCGAACAACTCCACATAAAAATTATATTTTATTTTAACAAGCATCAATGGGAAATGAGAGGAGGTATCAATTTGACTGCCGCTGTACGTATTTAGCAACATTTTCCTGCCATCCCGGCGCGTTAGAAATTCCTTCGAGTAATTGGACATTTTAACAGCGGGCTTGTCCGGGATTTGGGCTCCAAAAATACGCAATAAATCACCTCGTAACTTGCTCACTGGTACTTTCAGAACATGAAATAAATAGCACGAGGTTTAGTGATCCATTTGAAATATTTTTCTCCCGATTTCCTAGGCTATGAATGCTATGATGTTCGAAATTCAATCTAAAACATCCGATAATATGAAGGAAAAATATTCATAAGGCCACCAAAATAATTCTTCATCAGGGGAAAATTGTAAATAGTTTCCTCCCAATTTTCAAAGCTATTTTATGCGCAATTCAATTTAAAATATTAGATCGTTTGAAGAGAAAGTATGCATAACGCTCTTCCTAAATAATTCTGCAACAGGGAAAATTGTTAATATTTTCCTTTAATTTTTAAGGTTCTTTGTCCAAAATTCAATGTGAAACATCCGATAATTTGAATGAAGAAAACTTTCTACCAATATAATGGAGATGTTGCATGTGTGAGGGATTTGCGATTTGACCATTGATACCTAGGTAAAAGTTCGCGAGAAACACGATGGTGCCACTGGTTTTCTCTGAAATCAACTCCCAAGCTCAAAAAAAGCTCTCAAGTTGAGGCCAAAATGGAGGGGATATCCCTCGCTATCCTAAGAGTCCACCTATACATCAAGACAAACTATCCATGCAAAGATAGGGAGCAAATACATTAGCAGTGATGCCGTATTTTCAGTTTTGGAGTCTCCAAATAAAGTGGCAACCCTGCTACCGTATTTGCTCCCTATGTTTGCATGGAGAGTTTGTTTTGATGTAGAGGTGGACTCTTAGGGAAGGGTGGGATATCCCCTCCATTTTGGTCTCAACTTGAGAGCTTTTTTTGAGCTTGGGAGATGATTTCAGAGAAAACCAGTGGCACTATCGTGTTTTTCTCGAACTTTTACATACGAATCAGCAGTCAAATCTCAAATTCCTCACACATGCAACATCTCCATTCTGCATCGGGAGAAATTTGGCAATATTCGAATGCCCATACGTCGTTTTTCCTTCAAAAGACAAACGAGGAAAACGCGAATCGGATCAGCTGAGTCGTGGGACCCGGGACTACGGAGCTGGACCTGCTCTCGATTTGATTGGATTAGCGCGACGTGCTGCGGCGAGCCGCGTGCGGCGGCGTGCCGCGGTTAAGTAGCCAACAGCGTGCCGCTTACCGCATGCCGCGCCGTCTGAGTACCCATCCAGCCTTGTTGCCGGGCGCTAACGAGCTAACGAGCCACCTATCAAGACTGAGCAGGAACACCGTACCAGCACGCAAGGGTTGCCAAATTCCCTCTCAGATAAAAAACGAATTCACCCGGAAAATAGTGAATTTTTCTCCGAATTATTCAGACAGTTTTTTTCACAATTTTTTCCCAAAAATCTGAAAAAATCAAGGAAAAATACACATGTTTTCCTCAAAAGTACGTGTTGTATTCTAAGAAATTTCGCAACTCTCAAATGTTCAAACGTTGTTTTTACTCAGCTAACGAGCTAGCGAGGCAGCTATGAAGACTAAGGAAGAACGCCGTACGAGCCTTCAAAGGTTGCCACATCCCCTTTAATTAAAAACGAATTAACCTTAAAAATAGTTAATTTTTCTTCAAATTATTCAAACAATTTTGTTGAAAAAATTTTCTAAAATGAATGAATATTTCAAGGAAAAATATGCTTGTTTTCCTCAAAAATACATGGTGTATCTAAAGGAATTTGGCAACTCTCAAATGCTCATAAGGTGTTTTTACTTAGCGAAGCAGAAGAGGTCTCATCCGGTGCACCATCAAAATATGAAGGAAATAGGGCACTTGGTGAATGTTGCTCACCGTCCACTGATGAAATTCAACGAACCGTCACACTTTCCCGTCCAAACACGTGTAAGCTGTGTTTTTCTACTAAGACCCGGTTCTATCACCTACGGTTAGATTAAACCTTTCGTTGAATCGAAACTTTTAACAATATTTTGGGGGATTATAAGGCTTCTAATAATACGTTTCACGATTCAGGTGTCGTTTGCAGTTCAGTTGGGGCATTTTGAAGGCAGTTTGGGGCAACTTGAACCTTAATCTCTGGTTATTTTAAGAGGTACCAAGAGCGCTCGTTAAATTATAACCAGAGGCTAAATCCGTAAGAAGGGTGATGGAACCGGGCTGAATGGGCTGTGCAACGTTACCTAAAAGTACAAATAAAATAAGTTTTGAGAAAATGGACCTATAATCGTTGGAGCGGAAAGTGTTGTTGAACGAATTCTCAGTTCTTCGTGAATCATCTTTCTGTATAAGAAATCTTAATCTTAATATTAATCTTCCTTTATAATTTTCCGACTGAAAATGAATCAGTTGTGAGTCGAACCGTCTCGGGTTTTTTAATGTTATATTTTAGCCTTGCTCCCCGTTTTCTCCCTGTTTTTCTCCTGTTTAAATCTAAATAAACTATATTCACATTAACATGAGCCCCGATATCCATAAGAAAACATGTATGACAGAGCTCGTGCCACATTTGATTTAGTAACTTTTGATCACTGCTTCCATTTCGCGGAACTAACATCGAATTCCGGAACCTCTGAGACTTTCCTGAATTTTTCCCGGAACTTTTGAAATCCCCAAAATGTTCCAGATCTTTTGCATTTTCCGGAAATTTTTCGGAACTTTTAAAACATTCTAAAAAGAGTCCGGGAACTTTCAACGGTCATGGAGTGGGAGAAATGGAGATATTGCATGTGTGAAGAATTTGCGATTTGACTACGGATTCTTATGTAAAAGTTTGCATGAAACGCACGATGGTGCCACTGGTTTACTCTGAAATCATCTCCCAGGCTCAAAAAAAGCTCTAAATCTGAGGCCAAAATGGAGGGGATATCCCACCCTACCCTGAGAGTCCACCTCTACATCAAGACAAACTCTCCATGCAAAGATAGGGAGCAAATACATTGATAGGGCTGCCACTTTATTTGGGGACTCTAAAACTGAAAACACGGCATCACTGCTAATGTATTTGCTCCCTATCTTTGCATGGAGAGTTTGTCTTGATGTAGACGTGGACTCTGAGGGTAGGGTGGGATATCCCCTCCATTTTGGCCTCAACTTGAGAGCTTTTTTTTGAGCTTGGGGGTTGATATTAGAGAAAACCAGTGGCACCATCCTGTTTCTCGCGAACTTTTACAAAAGAATCAACAGTCGAATCGCAAATTCCTCACACATGCAACATCTCCATTGAAGAAAAAAAGTTCCGAATCCCGGAACATTTGACGGACCTAGAATGGGATCACTGCTTTTGATTTGAACACATTAATTCGGTATCTCGATGATGCTGCGAGTGGACCGGAGCATAGACGACGTCTCCGAAAGGCGTTATTAGTCCGTCGGTCGGAGATGGTCGTCTCGCACGGACGGTTCCGGGACGCACGAGCGACGCGCGACGAGCGACGACGCACGTGCGGCACAATTACACACGCGCCGCGACGTCAGCCGACGCCGATGTCAGTGTCCTTCTTCGTCGCGACGTCGCCCGCGCAACAGTGTCACGCCGATACTGACCTACACCACTCCGACATTCAGACACTCGGACCCGGACCTAGTTGCCGGCGTGTCATGCGAGAATGATCCGTGATATACCGATTTTGCGGCTGCGGTTCTCTGCCGTGCTAGGGAAAAACGCCGCACGGTGGATCGAGTCAATGGTACAGGTCGGTCATGGGCGATTCGGGCGAATCGCATTTTTTAAGGGTCAAAAGTGTTCCTCAAGAGTTATATTTTAAGGATCTGACATTGATTTGGAACGAAACATGTTCATTTTTGTGACCGAAGGCATCAAAGAGGGGCTTTGCGTAACTTTTTATTTTAGCGAAAAATCGTCCGAGTCTTTCTATTCCATTTAACTTGCTTCTGTTTAAATTAATGCTAATTTCATTGACATATTCTTGTTCTTCAGAGTCTGGAGAACACATTGCACTAGTAATTTTTTGTATTCGGCCCATTTTTTCAATGATTATGTTTGCGCTAATGTGCTCATCTCTAAAAGCGAAAAAAAAAAGTTTAGGTAAACTTTTAACTACCCATCCGCCACCATCCGCCAGAAAAATTTGTATAGGCATGTTCGTAGGAGTCCTGAGAATACGATCCCGCAAAATTTGGGTGCCACTTTGCGCCACTTTGGCCGTGACGTCACTTTTTCTGTTGCGTTCCGAGATTGTGCGCGAGCCTTATCTCGAAAATCAAGCGACCGGTGAGCTGCCGCGGCACTTAGCTTGCTTCTGTTTAAATTAATGCTAGTTTCATTGACATATTCTTATTTTCCAGAGTCTGGAGAACACATTGCACTAGTAATTTTTTGTATTCGGCCCATTTTTTCAATGATTATGTTTGCACTAATGTGCTTATATCAAAATGCAGAAAAAAAAAGTTAAGGTAAACTTTTAACTACCCATCCGCCACCATCCGCCAGAAAAATTTGTATAGGCATGTTCGTAGGAGTCCTGAGAATACGATCCCGCAAAATTTGGGTGCCACTTTGCGCCACTTTGGCCGTGACATCACTTTTTCTGTTGCATTCCGAGATTGCGCGCGAGCTTTATCTCGAAAATCAAGCGACCAGTGAACTCTCGTAACTGCTAAATGACCCAGGTAGGTATGATTCCTGTTCATCAGAAACTGAAAAACAAGTTTCACCATCAAGACGTGCTCTTTGGCCCGTTTTTCGTATTTTCATTATTTCCTAAACTACATATCTATAGGAGAACTAAAAAAAAAATCGGGCATATTTTCACTCGGACATCCCTTTATATTCCTTATAGAAAGCTTTTTTGGGACGTATGCGTAGATAGCTAGCTTGAGGAAACTTTTAGCAAGTAACCCCCCCCCCCCCCTTTACTTGCCTGGCCCCTGACTATGATGCCATTTTATCTGTTGGCCTCCGCGATCGCGCGCGACCGGTCACTGGTGAACTCTGATAACTGATGCTTCTTTCAAATACGTACATATTTTTTAATTTTTCACCTATTTCGATGTAAACAAAGTGCAGTTAGTGCGAAACTAATTACACTGCGAGTACGTTTTAACGTTACAAGTCCGGGAAATTTTGGAATTTTTGCGGTTTTTTGCGTTGCTTGTTTTTTAAGTTTGATGCGGTTTGAGAGCGGAAGACGAGGATGAGAGTGATGGGGAACTGAATATGAAGAAGAAGAATAAGGAGAAGCAGATGACAGATGACTGTTACATGTTTAAATTTTTTTTTCTTTTCTTTTTTTTTCTAGCCATCTAGTGTTTTTCCTACTCTAAGTCCCTGTTCCGTCCTCTGAATGTAAATATGAATTTAAAGTAAAAGTGATCTTGAATATTTTCAAAGAATTCATAAATGTATTTCATTTGTTTTCTCACCGATCTTTATGCATAAGAATGATATCTTATGACAAAGTTTCGAAATTAACTTTGCAGTGAAGGGAATGATTTATCTGATGCAGCAGCTCATAACTGGGGAGGTATTTTTGCGTATTTGTGACACTTATTAGTAAGTTTTCATAATTTTATTCATAATTTATCCTCTTCCATCATGAAAAATTAAAAACTCCGTCCTACGAAGTAAAACACAGACGCCTAAACTTTGCACCTGTATAGTTTTCCCGACAAAATGCACAAATACGGGTCTTCAGGTACGTTGTTCACCAAAAATAACATCAAAAATGAATTCTACGCGAAAAATTACATGAGATATGTGGTACATAATCGATCAAATGACCAGGAATATTCGTTATCCTCGTAACATTGGAAGCGCAACGCTCCATGACCGACCTCTCCCATTGACTCGATCCACCGTGCGCCGTATGAACATTCGAGAGTTGCCAAGTTTCCTGCAATAAAATGTTTATTTTTGAGGAAAATTATGAATATTTTTCCTTGAAATTTTCAGGGACTATAAGTGAAAATGCAAATAAAATTATCTGAAAAATTGGAAGGAAAATATTCACGAGTTTACCAGGAAATTCGTGGTTTTTCAAAGGCAATTTGGCAACGTCTGCAGGTTTATACGGCGTTTTTCCTCAGCACGGCAGTATTGCTATAATTCTGTTGTGCTAAGGAAGAACGCCGGCTTGAGTTTGAATTCTCTCTCCGTCATAAACGCTCCATGTTATTTTGAAAATTCGAACGTGTGTTTATTGCAGTAGGAAAAAATATGCACTTGTGCGTCTAGCCCTCCAATCCATTCAATTATTGCACCATTCAACTCGAAAATTTTCGAGGGCAAGAAAATTTTTGACGTTCTGCTATTAGTCCCCTGTCGTGCAGGCCCGCCACAAGGGGGGGGGGGGGGATACTGGGTCCTTGGTACCGGGGCCCGGGCCCTGGAGGGGCCTAGCACGGCAGTATATGTATAAGGCTTAGACAAATTTCACTAGTTTACCATCAAAACGCGATCGTACAGTGGGCCACTCTCCTTACTGACCAACTGACCCATTTCCACGTGAGCCGAGGCAGACTTTTCCTGCGTCCAGGAATTTCATCCAATCCGGCGACTGATTTTCGACCTCATCATGATAACCGGGGGATCATTACCCGAGAGCACTTTCGTTCTCGAACCACAACGCGCCACTCCGCCTCCTCTGCCCGAGCCCCCGCGCACGATTCCTATCTGCGCGTGCGCGCGCCGGCGTCAGCGCTGAATGAAACTCAGCCCCGGGAGGGGGGCTAATCGCGGCCCCCGGTGCGGAGGTCGGAGGGGGGTCGCGGAGCGGTTAGCCAGCCTGGCGACTGCGACTGCGCGGTCGGAGCCGGGAACTGACCCAGACAACAAGCCCCGCCCCGCGCACCGTCCGGGCACTCGCGTTATTCGCGCTTCGACACGCGGCGTCGCGCGTTTGCACGCACCGCGCGGTATCCGAATAGTTTTCCGGGTTAGTCGGCTGCGCCAATTTTCATCGCGATCCGGGATCGGGCCGAATATTCGGGATCCTCGAGGTAATTACTAATTTTCCTGGAGTATATTTGCGATCCCCCCCCTTCCCTCCCTTACACACTCCCCGCACACTTTGCACACTGGAAAAAAAAAACACATTGGATCTAGAGTCTTAACTCTTGAAAACATTGACAAGAAAAAATAATCTTGATTCAATCGGATTTTTGCTTGAATCAAAACGAAATCCGCTTAAATTAAGAGGCTTGGTTCTTGATTTAAGCTAGATTCTGATCGAATCAAGAGTACTTTTTCTTGTCGATGTTTTTAAGAGTCTGGACTCTAGATCTAATGTGTTTTTTTTCCAGTGCACGTGGCAAAATTTCATGAATAATAAAATCTTGAAATTTCACGTGAAATACTTCATGAAATTTCAGAAATTCATAATAGATATCGAATATGATACCGGTTCCTTTTCATGTTTCGCAAATGCAAAAATTATGATTTCCCTCTATTTTTGTATGTTGGAGTGCGAGTTGCATACTCTAGCCCCCGATGAATACGAAATATTTCATAGCCTCGTGGAATTTCATGAAATGTTTCACCGAAATTTCCAATCTTTCATTTCTTTTTTACGTTTCATGCCACCCTGACTCTGCAGTGCAATACTTCCGTCCTGAGGAAAAACGCAGTCATGCAAAGTGTTGGTGATTTTTATTGTAAAGACGCCGTATGAACATTCGAGTGCTGCCAAATTCCCTCCGATCAAAATAATGCTTATGTTCGCGGAGGGTTATAAAAATGAAAGGTTTTAGGTAAAATATTGCAACCGTTACCACACTTTCCGCTGCAATTCTATCATGTTGAGGGAAAATGACGTTAGATAGTGTTGGTTATTTCGGTCGTAAAAACGCCCCTATTAACAACGCCGTGAAACGCCGTAACAAAATTCGAGAGTTGCTCAATTTCTTCTAGTGAAATGTTTATAATCGAGGAGGGTTATAAATGTTTCTTCTTGAAATTTTCAAGTTTTAGATCGCAAATAAATTTCTAAAAAAAAAACCAAAATAGAATTCGATGATTTCTCTGAAGAGTCATATTTTATTGAAGGAAATTTGGAAACTTCTAAAGGTGCATGTGGCGTGCCACTTTAGCGTGGCATAATAAACCACTAGACAAGGTGCAAAGTCATACATCATGATCTGTCGATGGCCAAAGTGAAAAACTACGTTTACGACGTTGCAGTCTTCTTGTCATATTTTCTTCAGTCTTTGGAAAAATATTCAACGAATTTTTCTAGAACTTGATTTTGCCTCCCTATCACCAGAATATTCTGTATGAATTTCAACCTATAAAGATGACTTGAACACGCGGTAGTACCGCGATTTCGCACCTTAGCCACCGACATGTCTCTCGATCACAGTGCGCGTAGAACAATATTTGAGCACTGAAATTTACTGCAAGTAACTCTTCACAGATATATTAATGTTTTTCAGTCCATACATTCAAACCTTCCGCTCAAAAACAAAACCCACAATCTCTTTAAGTTGAGTCGCACGCTAAACGTCACCATGACAGTTTTTGGAGTCAGTGTATGATAACCTCAAACCAAAAATAGTGGTTGAAACGAAATTAAAGTACGCATTTAAACCATGAAATGGACCTCAACGGATTTACTTTCCCTGAATTCCTTCAAAAAAACATTTTTAACGACATTTATAATGCGCCTGAACATTGTATTCTTCTGAATACCATTAATGGTGTTGTTGTGCATCGTCAAATGTTTAGTTAGAAAACAAAAATTTTTGAAACAACTACTCCGCCTCTCATGTGTCTAAAATTGCATAGACGCAAAAATGTAGGCAAACTCGTTCCCTTTATTGTGCTTTTGTTTTCCACGACAATACTTGGCTCTTTTTGAAGACAAAGAAAAAGTTTTAGCATCAAAACCGTCGGGTCTTTGATTGACTTTCAAAGCAACTGCGTTGGTCTTGATCAGATCGTCGCACTTCTGACGTAAGAGAGTATCTAGATTTTTACATGAGCCTCAAAAAGCATAGATTTATACGGAAAACAAGGCTCACGCGGAAATCGAGATATGCCCTTACGTCAGAGGAGCAAGGAGATACGATCTCCGGGACTAGAAATCACTGGAGACAGTGACATACTTCACATGAAATCCCCAAGAAGAATAATCTTCTCCTACGACCATTGCTCCATTAATTAAATTTTACAATCGTCGCGTTGCTAAAATGGATCGTTTTATCCTAATGGATTTTCTCTCTTTCTTTGTTTCAGTCTCACATCCGTGACTTAGGTTATGTTCGGTACTGCGATTTCGGATAAAGAGGACTAATATATTACGAACGGCTATATGACCACAATCTACAGATATATTTGTAAGTATTCTTTCACGTTGTCTCTTCTAAAATTAATGGGTTCCATTATGAATTCTGTGTGAGCTTATATGAAAAAATTAGCGGAAATAGCCCGAACAGTGTTCTTTCCCGTACAAAAACATGGTCTCAAATCATCTGACCTTTAAATATTACACATTTGATCCTGTAGATCATTGCACTTAACAAATAACTCTGCACTGCTTCCATTTCCCCAAAATGGCAAAAGGTCCGCTGCCGATCAGAACAAAAACATCACAACTCTATTTGAAATTGTCTATAAAATGAAAAACAAGGAATATTCATACTTCATACAAATTTTCTTGCGAATTTTCTTTGAAGTATTTCGAAATCATGTTTGGCTGCAATACTTCAACAAACTACATAAATTTTGAACATAGTGCAAAAATACATGGAAAGATAACTAATTGAAATCGCCGTTTACGTAAGAAATACATCAGATGATGTCATTTACCATGGCGCCACTTATGCGCGATTACTACCGAATCGTCCTAATCTGCGAATTTTTTTCTTCTTCACCTTCGCTCCCCGTAACACAAGTTTGCACTGCCTCAAAAATTACATAAATCTCTTTTCAACCCATGATGTTTTGTGATGGAATTGGCAAAAAATTGTCACCTCAAGGCGATTTTTCATCTTATATTTTCGACAAATGTTTGCTGTGCATCGCTTTCAATGTTCCTTAATGCAGTCATGAACTATTTCTTTCCATCGGTAATGCACGCCTAACCCCCCTCCCCCCCCTCTATCATGGCCGGATTCACCTACTTGCCGCCTATGGGCCGCCTGTATTTTGCCGCCCACTTCTCATTCGTTTTGAAACTCGATAAAAATCATCAAATGAACGTGTCAGCGGGTGAGGGGTGCATAAGACGCATTTAATCGTGTTGAACACATTTTTTGGGAAAGCTCTGTCAACACTACTAGCAAAAGTTCTCGGAACTTTGCGCGAAAGTTAAGTTCCGTAAACCTATCTCTGTGTGGACAAGGCCTTCCATTCATAAGAAATGAACGAACAAATTATAAAAGAACAAACATAAATGTGGATCAATGATTTTAACTTCCGCCGCCGCGCCGCGCAGACCGCACCGTGTTTGGCGCAATGCGTGAAGTATTCCGACAGTCTTGTAGGCGCAATGCGTTTCACGCTGACCGCACTGTGTTTGGCGCAATGCGTGAAGTATTCATGCATTCTTGTAGGCGCTATCCGTTTTACGCTCACGCTGACCGCAATGACCGCACTGTGTTTGATACAATGCGTGAAGTATTCGTGCAGTCTTGTAGGCGCTAATATGTGTTACCTGCCGATCGCCGCGCCGAGGGCTTCTCCTTTTCTCAAGTCCTCGTTATCATTTCTCTCGAAGTCGCGCCGTTCCAGGCCAAATTGCGTGTTTGGTCTCTTTCTTAACTCGACTTATTGAAGGTGCTGCCTCTTGTATCACTAAGAGACGACAACGTTAGAAATTACTATACTCTCAGGAAATGAGAGATTTTGTCGCCTTCTCTCGTTTGTAATTTTGTTTTTATAAATCCGATTTTTGTATACCCACACTTTAAAAAATTGCAAATTTTTGCCGCCCCTTAGATTTGCCGCCATGGGCCACGGCCCATGTGGCCACCCCCTTAATCCGGCCCTGCCGTCTATAGAGCGTTACGTAAAAAGTTTCATTCTATCACCAATTAAAGTAGCCTAGGTCACCTTTAACAATATAAATTCTAATATAATTGTATCTCTTTCATCTGTCATTACTCCTTTATCACTTGAAAAACTTCTGAACTTTGATCGGTGAGGAATAATTTAGTTTCTGTCACTCTTTTACCTAAAAGGGCTCTGTTCAAAACCACTTTTGAAATCTTTCTGGCGAGAAATATTTTGATCGCAGTATTTACTGTGCCTCTTTCTCCGAAAAATGCTCTTTGCAGCACCGCATGCTTACGCATGCTGGTGCGAGACTATTGAATTACAGCTATTATATTCTGCCAAATTTTCCGGCAGAGGTAAATCAATGAAACGCATCATGCGGATGCATTTTGGTGAAAAACCACTTTATTATACGCATTTCATTTCCCCTTTTACCTGGTGCGGCAACCATTAAATCAATGCTTGCAAGCAAATGCTGATGATAAGCATTTTGTCCAAAGATCTTTTCCTCCAAAAAAAAACCCTTTAAAGGCACACATCAGGGCTTTCACCGTCTAGAAGCCATTTACGAATACACTCGCAAATGCGAACTAAATGAGGCCTCCCTATGGAGAAAAGCTTTTACAAATGCCTAGAGTTGAAAAATATGAATGAAGTTAAGTCAAAGGTACAACCCCCAAGGTCATATTCATACAGTTATTGCTGATTCAGCCTTTTTCCTTATGAAGCCCTGTATAATTCACACTGTGGTTAAGAGAAGATTCAGTGAGCTTCAAGCATAGCATAATAAATTGGACCATTCCTGCAAACTTAGTGTTTAATTCCACAATGTTACTCTAAAAATGGACCCTCACAAGAGATTTGCACCTACCCTAAAGTCTGTCAAAATCATATAATAGTTTTCCTCTGTTATTTTTTTATTTTTGCAAAAATTTATGCTCGTAATGCGTTACAAGGGTTCATTTTCAGAGTTAAAATACGGAAATTCACAAGAGGTTCGAAGAAACTGTCTACTTTATGATGCTGTGTTCAGGGCTACCTTGATCCTCCCTTAATCACAGTGTTAACCATAAAGAGCCTCCCAAAGAATGGAACCGTTTCAGGAACAACGACCAACAGGGAACCTAGAATCCTAAACTGCATGTTGAGGAAGAACGCCGTATAAACATCTCAGAGTTGCCAAATTTCCTCAGATAAGAAATATATTTTTCAGGAGAGTTGTGCATATTTTTCCTTAAAATTTTCAGATATTTTACATTAAATTGGGTACAAAATTACCTGAAAACTTTGTGGGAAAAATTTACGCAATTATAGTAAATTCGTTTTTTATCGATAGAAATATGGCAACGCCTAATGGCTCTTACGGGGTTCTTCCTAAGCGTGGCAGTGAACACCTGCCATTCGTACGACGTCTTAGGTTTTGGTTTATATTATTCTTCTAGTTTTGCCCACCAAGACACGAAAAATTCTGATCGAACCTTTCGTAAACAGTATGGGCTTCACCGTTACTCACCGTTGCTCAGTCCTAGTCTAATTCCATACGGTCGGCGTATACAAAATGGTCGCAAAGGACCATCGACTCTACAATGTCACCAGTGGCGTGGCGTGCTTTTCGATATATCGATTGATCTGCCATTCAACCCTTTGGAAAAGGATCGATAAACAGGGTGTTCGCAACGAACACCTTAATAATCGATTCTTTATCACAGCTTTAAATGGGAAAATATCGATAATCGATCACTGAATTTCACCCGGAGAGCACGGCTCGGATTTTTTCTCCCAACTTCCCGTTCAGATCCGGTCGAGTAAGTCAACAGCGTCGAAATGAGCCAGCGCACAATAGATTGAGTCCATCGGAGAGATCGAACATGACGTTTTTGACTAAAACTTCAAATTTTGATGTTTATTTTGTCACATTTTAAATTTTACGGGGTATTTATAGAAGAAGATTTCACAAGAAAACCAATGGAACCACTTTTAGAACCTCAAAGCTTCGTATAAAGCTTTGTATCAGTGCTGTCATTTCCTGGAATCAGTTCTGAAATTCGGAACTTTTCAAATAATCGGAACTTTTTCCGGAATTTTCAGCTATTTTTGAAATTTCCTCGAAATTTGCGGGTTTTCGCCAATTTGACCATTTATTCGATCAAATTTCAGGATTTTTTGATCAAATTTGACGATCTTCAGAACTAAATCTTAGCGTATTTCGGAAGTTTTCCTCGGGAATTTTTTTTAAAAAAAAAACGGAATTTGTCTCGGAACTTTGGCAAATTGGAATATGTTCATTCCGGAATCTTTTGATAAAATAAAACGGCAGCACTGCCAAGAGTTTCAAGCTTTCAAAGTTTCCAAAGCCGGCCAGGTTAGCCTAGTGGTCAGCGCGTCTGACTCTAGACCAATAGGTCCCGGGTTCGAAACCCGGTGGTGGCGACAAATTTTCACGGAACTGACGTGAGGATCTGCAGAAACAGATTCTACTCGGCCTTGATCCCTGAAAATTTGAAAGCCGGAGCATGGATGTCCCTATCGCCCTGTTGTCTACGGACATTAAATCTCTCTCTATAGTTGGCTGTAGACCTCTGATAAGAGGTGTAAGCCATTAAAACCTGCAAAAAAAAAAAAAAAAGTTTCAAAATTTTGTCCAACATCTCCCATTGACCCGGTCCACCGTGCGGCGCCCGAAATAAAATACCCGGCGCATTAATAACATTCTAATAAGATGGTCGCGGCCACAAATCTCGCGGAGACGCCGTTCAACCCCCCGGTCCCCCTTGTTTTTCCCCCGGTCCGTCCAATCCGCCGGGGCAAGAAGAGTATCTAGCTCACCGGCGACTGGTTTTCAGGTCCGGTCCAAAGATGCTGCACCGTCCTCTCTCTCTCTCTCTCTCTCTTCCCGCGGGTCATCTCCCCCTCTCTCTCTCTCTCTCCTTTTTTTTCTAATAACGGATTCAGAAGAGTGAAGTAGATTAATGTTTCGTTTAGCGCTTCGAGCTTGCCGCTTGCCGCTCGCGCATCGATAGCACGCACTATACTGCCGTGCTAGGGAAAAACGTCGTATGAACCTTCAGGCGTTGCCAAATTTCCTTTCATAAAACGCGATTTTCTTGGTTAAGCTCTGAATATTTCCCTCCCAATTTTTCAGATAATTTTGTTCGCAATTTCACCTAAAGATTCTGAAAATTCCAAGGAAAACGCATCGATAACACGCACTATACTACCATGCTGAGGAAAAACTTCGTATGAACCTTCAGGTGTTGCCAAATTTCCTTCCATAAAACGCGATTTTCTTGGTTAAGCTCTGAATATTTCCCTCCCAATTTTTCACATAATTTTGTTCGCAATTTCATCTGAAGATCCCGAAAATTTAAAGGACAAATGGACGGAGTTAAACAGAAAGGAACCAAGCCACATCGGGATCGAACCGAGAAAAAGAGGTTTAAAGTTTGGCTCCTGCATAAGTCTCAATGTAAAAGATAAACTGCGAGTTCAATTTCTGCAAAATTTGCTCCAACAAAAACTTTGAATTTTTGGCGATAGATAGTAGAGCAGTGGTAGAGTTCGAAGCCACTCATAACTCAATTTTTTCCAAAATGTGGGTTGATTCCTTTCTGCTTAACTCAGTCCAAATATTCGTAACTTCCTTCAAAAATAAACATTTTATCGAGATAAATTTGGCAACTCTTGAATGTTCATACGACGTTCTTCCTCAGAACGACGGTATAATGGAATAATCGATTTTTATTCCGGTAGACGCGGCAACGAGGGGCGAGGCACGGTATCAAAACGTTGACACAATTAATTTTGGCGGTTTTGGCGGACCGGACGTTTTTACAGTTATAGTTTCGGTTTATGGCCGTCCGTCGTTCCGGTTCTTCCGGAGTGACCGCCCGCGGGGCCCTCCGGGTCGGGGGGGGGGGGGGAGAGAGAAAAAATCAAAATCCCCGCCAACTTCCTCATTAACCTATGCGGCTTTGGGGGGTCATAAAAAAGAAACTATTTGTTCCGAAAACTTCTCGCTGCCTTTCGAAGCCGGGCTAGTCGTCGCTCGGCCGACTAACGATACTGCGCTTCGAGGTGAGTCCGGGGAAGCGTTGAGTCTTATGGACGGTAGGGTTCATGGCGGAGGGGGGTTACGTTCTTTTGTCTGGGGGGCGACTCAGATCAGATTAAGGAGTTTAACAAACTTTGATTCGGAATCGGAAGAGGAGTAACGGGAATTTTGAGCGCGGCGTTTCGGAGTATCGATCGGTGGGTGTGTTCGGATCGCGTTGATATTGATTTTGCCGAGTCGGGTAATGGACGAAAATTCAGGGTGTCACACAAATGGACGTATTTCTATCAAACAGAACTATGTGCAGGTGAGAAATATGGGGTGTGCTCTAGAAATCTGCATTAGAAGCAATGTAAAAGTGTGCGTGATTCCTTTTGAAGAATTGGAAAAGCGGGATATTACAGTCTATCAAACAGACCTACGTGCCAACAGAATGCGGAACTCATGAACCGCGGGCATGGCACGAGAGCGTTGTGAACAGGGCTCATGAGTTAAAGAGTCCCGCGCGAGAACTCCCCGTCGCGCTCCGGCTCCTTCATTGCCGCTGACGTCACTGGCGCTCTATTATTCTCATTCACTCTTACGGCCAGAGAACTAACGAGCACACCCCATATTTCTCACCTCCACATAGGTCTGTTTGGTAGAAATACGTCCAAATGTCATGGTCCGCGAGACTCCTTCGTCTTGAATAATAACGAACAGAATTGAACCAGTGAGTTCGAAAACACACCAACTCGGGTTTTTTTTCGATTTTCACTTTTCTACGGTTTAGTAACACTCATGGATAGAAGCATCTGCACGCAAAAGGAAATTTCGAAATTGCAATCGGAAGTGCTCGAAACAGCGACGGGAAAAGGGGAAAATCGAAGTATTTAATCGGGAATACCAATTTTTGGCCATTTCAAGGTATATGGGTGACCATCCGATTTTGCGGTTTTCTTTCTTCGGTTCAGTTTACCTTGTACCAACAAGTTATATACATATTCAAGCGTTATTCAGGTCGAAAAATATACATTTTTCAGGGCCGACTATGAAAAATCAGTATCTGAAAGTCGGTGAGAACGAGAACACACCAACTATGAAATTTTTAAACGCTTAGTTCTCTGTCACCAAACATGGTGTATCGATTTCAACTTGGTGCTTTACAAGGTCTCTAAGTACTTGTCCTTTGGCACCAAAAAGGTTTTTCTCGGGCTAACTTTTTCGCAACCGACCCATTCACGCTCCTCGACCACCCTGTCGAAATGGTTCCATGGAGATTTCATGCTCACGGTCCAATTTGAGCATTCCGAAGAAAACGATTCTCCTCCGTGCGTTTTTTCTCTCTTTTTTTCGAAACTCCGCACGTGAGGAGCCGCGAGTCCGAGAGACTCGGATCAAGATGAAAAAAAAAGTTGTGTTGTGAGCAATGACATCGATACGGGATCGATCACAGGCGATAATGGAAGATCAGCCGGAGCATCCGGACTAATCACTTATACCCACACTTCGCCTGCTCCCGAGTCCGGGTCGGGTCTCGGACAGTGGCGAGGCGCGAACGATCGATTATCGATATTTCCCCATTCGAAGCTATGGTAAAGAATCGATTATTAAGGTGCTCGTCGCGAACGTCCGGTTTATCGATCATTTCCACGGGTTTAAATGGAAAATCAATCGGTGTATCGCACAGCACGCCACGCCACCGGGCTCGGACAGAGGCGAGGCGTGAACGATCGATTATCGATATTTCCCCATTGGAAGCTACGGTAAAGAATCGATTATTAAGGTGCTCGTCGCGAACGTCCTGTTTATCGATCATTTCCACGGGTTTAAATGGAAAATCAATCGATGTATCGCAAAGCACGCCACGCCACTGGTCTCGGACATTCCCAACTCTGCGCCGGGCGGCGACGATCCAGTTGTGTCCGCGAGGGGGGTTCATTAAAAAGTCACCTCTTGACCCAGAAAACGAGGACTTTCGGTGGTGGACTCGCCAAGAGTCGGAACTGACAAACAGACAAACATCGCCCGAGAGTATTGTTTGTTTGTCTCAAACCGTTCGATCGGTCGGGGATGGCTAAGCGCGCGGTGTTGACACGTCTGCCGGCCTCCCTAAGAGATAACACTGGGAAAAAAACACATTGGGTCTAGACTCCAGGCTCTTGAAAACATTGACAAGAAAAAGGACTCTTGATTCAAGCAGATTTAAGCTTAAATCAAAAGGAAATCCGCTCCAATTAAGAGGCTTGGTTCTTGATTTTTGCTTAAATCTGATTGAATCAAGAGTATTTTTTCTTGCCGATGTTTTCAAGAGTCTGGAACCTACATCCAATGTGTTTTGTTTTCCCAATGAAGTCCGATATTTTAGTTTTCTGCCGTGACACAATGGATCGAGTCGATAGGAGAAGTCGGACACAATTTGGAAGTTTTAATGGCTTATAACTCCTTTTATACAAAACTATGAGTTCTGAAAGGGGTTCTCTTGGTTTTCTTGTGAAATTTCCTGCAAGGAGCACCCTTTAAAGTTTAAAATGTGCCGAAATAATCATAAAAATTTGATTTAAATGCTTATAACTCCATGTATACAAAACTATAAGTTCTGAAAGGGGTTCTCTTGGCTTTCTTGTGAAATTTCCTTCAAGGAGCACCCCTTAAAGTTTAAAATGTGCCGAAATAAACATAAAAATTTGCTTTAAATGCTTATAACTCCGTTTATATAAAAATATGAAGTTCTAAAAGGGGCTCCATTGATTTCCTTCTGAAATTTCCTTGTAGGAGCACCCCTTAAAGTTTAAAATGTGGCGATATAAACATAAGAATTTGCCTTAAATGCTTATAACTCCGTTTATACAGTAGTATAAAGTTCTAAAAGGGGCTCCATTGGTTTCCTTGTGAAATTTCCTTCAAAAAGCACCCCTTAAAGTTTAAACTGTGGCGAAATAAACATAAATATTTGCAGTTTTAGTCAAAAATTTCACGTCCGACCTCCCTAATTGAATCAATCCACTGTGCGTGATAGCGAAGAGGGCAGTGACCGCAAAAATGATGTTTTGAGAAAACGGGCTCAAAAGCGTCTGACCGGAATATTTTATTGTTAGAAGCTTTCGTTCTTTGTCAAATTGCCACTAATCGTCCGAAAAACTCCTAGGTATCGTTTGAATGATTAAAAATCGACCGATTTTATGTAAATTACATAAAAAGGGTATTATTCATTTTCATGCTAAGTTGTTTTCAGGCAAGACAGCCGTAAGTGCTATCCTCTGCATGCTTTCGTGGTTGCATTTTGGACACACAACAAACACATTTTCAGGTTAGAAATCGGCAAAGCACTGTTTTTATTGGCTATCAGGAGGAATAAGGTCACTTACAGCTGTTTTACCTGAAACTACGCCATTTTTTGCGCACTTAAGGCTTTCTCATGTGTCTCGTCTTTATGCAATTAAGATGAGTTTTGCTATTTTAGCTATTGAATTGATTTCATCTAAAAGAAATTAGACGAATTTTGAAGGAAAATCGATTCCGAAAATTGAACACTTACTGCTCTCTTCGCCATCACGGCACTTTTGACAAGATAAGCCTAGCCTAGAGCCATACTTATAATCTTTCTTTAACCATCCCCTTTCCTCAGAGGACTTTCAATGCGCCTCGATGATAAAAGGATAAAACAGTTTACTTTTCTATATCTGCGTTAAAGTCTCCAAGTCTGAGCCTCAACTGCAATCTGACAGATGCGGTACTTTATAAGTCTTTCAGGGTCGTGTTCTTTTCTACACAAAAAACCGTATCATAGGCCAAGGCTAATTTAGATGAGATAAATTTTGAAGAAAATTTATTTTCGAAAATTTGGCCGTCACCGCGCTACGGCACACAGTGGATCGAGTCAATCTGGGAGGTCGGACATGAAATTTTTGACGAAAACTGCAAATATTGGTGTCTCTTTTGTCACATTTTGCATGTCAAGGGGTGCTTTGGGAAGGAAATTTCACGAGTAAACCAATGGAACCACTTTTAGAACCTTAGAGTTTTGTTTAATCGGAGTTAAAAGCGTTTAAAGTTTCCAAATTTTGTCCGACCTCTCCTATTGACTCGATCCACCGTGCGGCTATTCGTAGCAACCGACTGGGGTGGATCTCTTACCGGAGTTTTCGGTTGAGTTTGGCAGCGATGAGGCGCGCGTTGTCAGGAGTAAGTACTTGAGAAAGTGACCATCATTATGACTTGCATAGCATCTTTATGGGTGTTGCCGGAATAGCTCAGACGTCATGTAATGGATCACCAGACAGGGTCAGACCTTAACTTTGTAGTTATGTTTTTCAAAATGGTCATCTGTATAGAGCATGGTGAACTATTCCCGTAACAAACTGGACTGGAGTCAACATGGACGAACCGAGTTACATTTTAAAAAGGGAAAAAAAATATTTAGGAATAGATTTGATCTTCTTTTCTGAAAATTATTTTTTCTAATCCACTACTCTAGTTTTAAGGTGTATGAATGTAGTCTGGGTGCTGTGTGAGAATAGGTTATACATGCAAAAGTTGAAAATGAAAATTAAAAATGGTTAATTTGTTTGTTATTATATTTGTAAAACGAAGTTAATTTACACTTGTAAACAGGTGGTTGTAACATAATTTGTTGAATAAAAAAAAAAAAAAAGGAATAGATTTGATCCTAGCTGGTCGCTCAGTTTCTCTTTTGAAGTACTTGAAGTCGAGAAATTATATTTTGTCCAAGAGGTACTATACTTCATCTCTGATATTGAGTCTCATTGGAGGATAAAGCCTCAAACTACTTTTATCTTCGGTTCAATCTTGATGTGACTTATTTGCTTTTTGTTGTGCTCAATCCAATTCATAACGTATGGAACACTGGAAAAAAAACATATTGGATCTAGAGCCCAGACTCTTAAAAACTTCGACAAGAAAAAATACTCTTGATTCAATCAGATTTAAGCTTAAATCAAGAACCAGTCCTCTTAATATGAGCGGATTTTCTTTTGATTTTAGCTTAAATCTGATTGAATCAAGAGTCCATTTTCTTGTCAATGTTTTCAAGAGTCTGGACTGTCGATCCAATGTGTTTTTTTCCAGTGAAGTACAAATGGAATACAAAATATATCTCACTCCAATCGGACGTGAAACCTGATTTGAAAAATATTCTTCAACTGCCTAGTGTCCGTCTTAAGTTGATATGTATTTCTCATCAACGAGTTATAAATAAGGACAAACGAATGAATTATAGGTGTGAACGAGGATTAAATTAAAATTCACTAGAAATCAGTCACTCTTGGACTACATTCTGCAATGAAGAACTGTTATTTATAACTCATCCTATCTACACAAGAGAAATAATAGCATATACGGAGGAGCTGTTGCAATTCATTTTTACAGAGCACCACGGAGGTATAAAAGACATATATATGCATGTTGAAAATAATTCGTCTAATGCTGTCTAATGTTTTGGGGTTAAATTTTTCATGATATGGTATAAATATTTTTTGATTATGGGACCCTTCCCAGAGGAAAATAGGTTCATTGACAGGAAGTAATTGCAGGCGGATATTGAATTGATCTTCACTCAATTTGAACGCTCCCTCGAGTACAATGCTAATTGTTCATTGTTTTAAAAGTTCGTTCTCAATGCATCAAAAGTCATGTCGGGAAAAGAAAAGCCTACTAAAGCTTCTACGTTATAGTAGAGTGGGATGATAGAATCTATGACTCATTAATTAAATTAGTGAGACAGATGAAATCAGTTCCGACGTTGGAAAGACAATGACCCCTGCATGTCATTTTGTGTCTGCAGTAATGAAAGTCTCTGCCTGGTTGAATAATTATTCATTTTTTGACTGGTTTCTCAAAATGTTTTGCGGTATAAATCTGAAAGGAACCAATCTTAAAAGTCACTATAAAAATTAATAAATCGTTGAAAAATGAAAATGTCTTGGCCCATCTCCACATTTCCGATGATGTTCGATGATGAACAGTTCCCGCTAGGACTTTTTAGATTCATCAGCAATTCTTGTTTTATCATGTGGGTCGATTAAACTTTCAAAAACCGTCAATGAGTTTTTGTAAACTTTTTCAACTATATATAACCGTTTTTTTTTTTTTTTAAAATGTGATCCAGTTTTAATTCCTGCTATTTTTGTTTTGTGGCAGGACTGAGCAGGTGATCTCCGGAACTATGCTTTTGCTGCGAGCCCTTTTATTTGCTTGCGTCGTCATACACCGGGTAAGTAATACTCAATTTTATTTTTTGCATTCCAAGAGCCAAGAAAATGGATTATCCTAGTCATCTATATTTCATTTGCTCAGTTTGAATCGCATTTAGCAGAGAAGAACCAATGCTATTACAGTGTTGTAAAAAGTGTGTATCTTCATCTTCATCCAAGGAAATTGCAAAGAAACAGGAAAAAGCGTTTGTTATTGTACCAAAAAATCATTGGTTTGAAATGAGAACGATCTTAAGCGATTTTGAAAATTCTGTAATTGCGCTGGTTTCCTCTGTAAAATGCGATCCAGCTGATGGCTTACTGATCATCATGAAAGATATATTTATTAAACAAATTGATTACTACAGCTTCATCACGCGTGAAAAAAAAACGCCTTACGATCATTTGGCAGTTGCTATTTTTTTTCCGATATTCCAGGGAAAGTTACAAATATTTTTTCTATCTTGAATTGATCGACATAGCATATTCAATTTCGAGTAAAATCTTGAGAAAAATTTCGAGAAAAATTTATCTGAATCATGTGAAAAATTTAGTTTTTATCCGTATAAAGTTTGAAAATTCCACATGTCCATAGGCGTTTTTCCTTGGTGCAGTGGAACTGAAATAATATGCTTATGGTTTTTATATGTATATACCAAGCATTCTTCGGAACACATCTTGCCTCTATCTCGTCATACAAGCTTATATCTACGTATTCTACGTGCGTTGGAGTGGGAACTCTTTTGTCGTGTTTTTTAAACCACTGGCAGTGGCAAATACATATATTACCGTACCGTAGCCCGTAAGTACGGCCTCCACGGCCGGAGTATTTTTTTTCTGCAGTGTGTGATAAACAGTGCTCCTATTCCATGTCCGTCAAAAGTTCTGGGACTCAGAACGTATTTGTTCCAATTTCTCCCACTCCGTGGCCGGCAAAAGTTCCGAAATCCTGGTTATATTTTTTCAAAAGTTCCGGAAAATGCAAAAGATGAACCTTGCTGGATGAAAATGCCGGAAACGCAGAACATTTCGAGACTTTCAAAAGCTCCTGGAAAATTCAGGAAAATCTCAAAAGCTCCGAAATTCTGTGCTATTTCCCGGAAACATGAGCACTGGTGATAAACATGTAACAGTTTGCGAAAATTTAAATTTTTGGCGGGAGAGGAACTAACAGTTACCGATTCTCTGAAAAAGACCCGTCGGTACGGTTCATGCCGGCGGCGCGTAACTGAAACCCCCGGTAATTTTGACCCGGACCAATTGACCCAATGACGAACGGTATCGCGTCTCCGCGTACGTCATTCGCGGTCCCGCGTTGCCAGACTTCCGCCGGATCCCCCCGTTCGAGGCCCTGAATCGGTAATTTACGGCACCGGTGCGGCAACCCTGCGGAGGATCAATACGGGTGGGTTGAGCCGCGAGAATGCGAGCAACGACGAACAAGCTAATTTGGTAAAAACAAGCTCCGGGCTCCGGGTTGAATAAGGCGTACTACGGGAAAATAGGTCCGTGCGGAATCGTTTATGGCTCTGCCGATCCACGCGCGTTCGTCGACGTCCAGTTAGACGACGTTGCCTCGTTCTCGTCCAGGGTTAGGGCCAGGGGTCAAGCGCTGAATGAAATCAGGGTCAAGGGTAACCACCAGCGGGCTGATTATTGAAATTGATAGACAAAGCTATGGACAAAGAAGACATAGAAAGGATAGAGCTATCCTATTGGTTGAAATGGGTGGTTCTTATAGACTAAAGGAGAAAATGATGGACTAACTATCGGGTCCCTCGTGAGGATAAGGGGATAGTAGAGCTATCCTATTTGTTGAAATGGAAGGTTCCTATAGAAGAGAGAAAATAATGGACTAACTATCGGGTCCCTCGTGAGTTGCCGCTACTTAGTCCATTACCTACCTCCTTTGTCCGTTGCAACCACCCACTTCCACCAATAGGATCCCTCCATATCGGTTTCGTCTTCTTTGTCTATAGCTTTGTCTATCGATCTCAATGATCGGCCCGCTGGGTTAGGGCTAGAGGTTAAGCGCTAAATTAAATCAGGGTCAAGGGTAGTCACCAGCGGGCTGATTATTGAAATGGATAGACAAAGCGATAGATAAAGAGGACATGGAGGAAAAAGGGATTATAGAGCTATCCTATTTGTTGAAATGGGTGGTTCCTGTAGACTAAGGGTGAAAATGATGGACCAACTATCGGGTCCCTCGTGAGTTGCCGTTAGTTAGTCTACTACCTACCTCCTATGTCCGTTGCAACCACCCGCTTCCACCAACAGGATCCCTCCATATCGGGGTTGTCTTCTTTGTCAATAGCTTTGTCTATCGATCTCAATAATCGGCCAGCAGGGTTAGAACTAGGGGTCGAGCGCTGAATTAAATCAGGGTCAAGGGTAGTCGCTAGCGGGCTGATTATTTAAATTGATAGACAAAGCTAAAGACAAAGAAGACAAAAGGGATATGGAGGCTTCTTAACAAAGAATATCAATGTCGCAGGCAAATAGTGAAATCAGGCATTTTGTCAAATGCCTGGGCAAATGGTCAAATATTCTTACTCAGATTGAAATTTTTATTCTCATCATAATTTTAGGTAAAATCATTAATATTTTCTGTGAGTAAAAATTATCCGTAAAAATGTGTGTTTTGAAGAGAAAAGGTTAGTGCATATAGGAAAATTCTTTATCGTAAAATATACCGAAATCAATTTAGTGCTCCTTTTGAAAACTCTGGTTTTTTCGTGAGCGAGGGGTGTAAATTGACGTAGAATAAACCTAGATCCTATTCAAGTATTAAACCTGCGACCTGCTCTATAGAAGGGGCCGCTCTTTCTGGAAAAAAGGTTTCCTTAACTTTTTGCAAACGCTTATACCACTTTTTCTACAATCAAAGAATGTTAGTTCTGAACACGGGGAAAAAGAGGTATAGTGGTTGTTGGATTATATGGGAAATTGGGCATTTCCAATTAATATTGAGGTAGTACTCCAATGAATTAGGTTACTAACCCAAATGTTGCGGTACCACTATAAAATTAATTTAAAATGCTCATGTCACCCAAAAAATCGGCGTATAAGTACCACAACTTTAGGGGATAATCCCTAACATTCTATTACGAGCAGTAGAGGCCTTTCATGTAGCCTTTTTTCCGTGGAACCTCAGGCATAATACCCCCTTCAATTTTTGAGATTTCAAGGCCAGATTCTCACCCTTCATGCGCATTTGCAATAAGTCAAAGAATATCGTTCCCCAGAATTTAATATGCCCATTGGGTCGTTCACGACCCACCCCAGTTTTTAACTTTTTAAACTTAACGTTTTAAACACACTTAGTGTAAATTAGGGAATTTCATGTGTTCGACACAGGAAAATCCATGTCTGGGATATAGGCAAGCCTGTTTTATTTTTTTTTTTTTTTTTGTGTGCCTCAACACGTGTTTACCCTGTCTACATAACGTGAAAAATAATAAGTAAATAAAAAATCAATTTTATAAAAATTAGTTTTGGGCATGTATGGGTTAAGGACCCTTTTCATATATTCGGTCACACACATACTAAATTGAAAAAAAAATAATTAAAATAAAAATGCGACAACCGTGAGCTTCAGAAAGGGGAGCACGGCCCCCTCTTCCAGGGGGGGGGGGGGGGGTCACCTCATCGACCGTAACAATCAGGCTTCATTCGGCGAGACTGATGCCAACCACGCAACTCAACTGCAGGGACCGCGTTTGTAAGTAGGCGGGGGAGGGGGAAGGACTGCGCATCATAACGCACGCACACAATCGCGATCGACGGATCCATCTTCGATTGTGTGCGTTTGCGTGTGCGGTACTGCTGTGCTATATTGCAACGCAGTTTGCGGTGTTTTTTTCTCCGTATCGAGGAGGGGTAAGACCAGTGGCGGGAGCCGTTACGTCGCTGCTCTCGGCCATCGATCGATTCATGTTGACAGTTTGAGGAAGAAACGGTCTGAAAAGATTCAACTACACTGAAAAAAAGTATGGTACCGGCTACTATAAGTCTACTTTATTTCTTACGCAGTGATAATATTTAGTGAAAATGACCAGAGTTATGCACTGAAAAAAAAAGAGAATTTTTTTGCCGCCAAGAAGTATTTCCTCTTAAATTAAGAATTTTTGTGGTCAATATGAGCAACTTTTTTTGCTTAACCCGAAAATTATTTTTCTTGTATCAAGAAAGTCAGCTTAAAGCAAGACAAAACAAATTCTTGGCGGCAAATTCAAGAATCATTATGCTTGATCCAAACTACTTTTTTCAGTGTAGTGGTATTCACTAGAACTTAGGTGAATTTTACCACAATATTGTAGATGCCATTATTATACAATCTGGTGCTAATTACCATACTCGGATCTCTGAGTCAGAGCATGGTGAAACCTACTATATTTTTTTTTTTCAGAGTAATAGAGATGTTTTGAAGGTTAATGGATGATCATCACTTTGAGGAAGTCAAAATTGTCATAAAGGGGGCAGTGGCACGGAATTTTTGGGGAGTTATAGCACTGCAAAAGTATGGTAACGGCTCTAATAACTCTGCTTGATTTTTTACACAGTGATACTATTTAGTAAAAATGACCAGAATTATAGTAGTATTCACCAGAACTCAGGTGATTCTTATCACAATATGGGAAAAGCTACCATACAATCAGGTGTTAATTACCATACTCGGATCACTGTATCAGAGTATGGTAAAATCTACTAGATTTCATTCAGTGTATATTTCTAACATAAAATCTCGGGGAAATACCGAATATATAGGGTACTATCACAATCAGTTGGAGATGCCAATATCATCCAAGCGCCTCCATCTCTTTTTTCCGGGCGGTTTTGATCCAATGAGATGTTAGTCTTCTAAAAGGCCTTAAATTAATACCGGGCATAATGAACAACTAAATTAGCCAAATCACATAATAAAATAACAACTTAATCTGAAGAAACGCCGCACAAATAATTAAATTCATCAAACATGATAACAACCTCATGCAAAAACCTGAGCAATAGTCGATCACATCTTATGATAAAAAAATGTACATAAATTATTCGATACTCACGATCAACACGATAATGGTTTTAGGTGAGACGTGTTTCGTAGCTCAGAGCTCCATCATCAGTCGGTACCAAAAATTTTTTATCATAATTTGACTTGTGGTGTGCCCCCCCCCCCCCTCGATGTTTCCATCACATCTTAGTTTTTGAAAAAAATGCATAAGTCGCATGCAAATAGTCGAATCAGGAATTTTATCAAATGTCTAGGCCGGTAGTCAAATTTTGACAGTTTACGAAATCCTGTAAATTTATGGCAAGGAGTTCACTGGTTTTCAATATTTTTGGAAGAATAACTCTTCAAACCTGCGAACTCTCCTTGTTCCCTCCTCATCAAATGCCTCTCGCACATATAAATGTTGAAATTTTAAAAATTCCATGTTTAATGACATGCTGAAAATTTCAAGATAAATGTGCTTTCAGGTACTAAAAATCTTTTAAATACTATTGTATGCTGCATATTTTTACAAAGAATTCTTTCTTACTGGAGCAATTAACTATTTTGTCTAAAATTAGGGAAAGAATCAGAATTTCAATCTTGGTTGGAATATTTCACTATTTGCCTAGGCATTTGACAAACTGCCTAATTTTACTATTTGCCTTCGACACATACATTACAGGTTCTAATTCTCGGTATCTATGTTTCTCATTGCATTTACAAACATGTGACTCGAGTAGTCATATCCAATGTGGAAAAACAAAGGAATTCTATTGATCATCAGGCAACTAGACGACATTGACAATCACAGGGGAGGGGTGCCCCTCAGCCCCTTGTCCTATTTGAGTGTGCGCTGTGCGCCTTATGAGTACAGATCCGTTACCAATCAGACGAACCCGAGTGTATGAACTCATGCTAGTCTTGTCTCCGCTTGTTCACGAGTGTACAAATAGCGCGTACCACGTTGTACTGCCTGTAAAAGGGCAGCCCGCTCTGCGCCGGATCCAAGCCTCTCGAATGCGTGCGTTGCTTCAGAACAGACCTCTAGCCATGACGTCATTTTAGAAAATCTTCATTTAGTTCTTTACCATAGTCGTATTTTGTTCGGAGACAACACCCGCAACATGTTGCGAAAACAAGCAACAATCGCATTTTTTTCGAAGTTGTTTTGTGTTGTTGCGGTGGGCTTATTTTGGCGCACAAAATTTGGGAGCCCCCGAGGTAACAATTGTTGTGCAACAAATGCAACGTCCTCAGAGCATGTTGCTATACTGTTTCCCAAAACAATGTTGTTTTCTAACCTAAAATTGGAAGCTGTTCTCTCATTGGCTGTTTGGAACTGAGTGAAAAAAAGAAGAAATAAAAACAGAAAAACTTTGTTGTTCCGAACAAAATACGACTCATGTAGCAGATTTCTATAATGTCGGTATTTAAAGGAATTTTAAGAGATTTTCAAATCTACCCTTACAAAACTGTCAACATGCCCGAGATAAGAATCCGTTTTATTATTTTTTTTTGCACTTACAATATCCACCGTGCATTTTCATAGTCTTCGTGTCCCATACTCAGGTGAACTTTGACAAATATTTCACAGCGACATTACTTACAATTTGACTTGCTTATGTTTTATGTTTTGCAGTTCATTATGCGTCTCGCATCAATATAAGAGATCTCTAGACTTTGACAAAAGTGTCGATGACGATTTTTCTTCAAATATTTTTTTTAACTATACTTTTAATTATTCCCTCCAATAATCCTGATCTAACAAATTTAATTTAATGTTGGCCTCTTTGTCTATTGCTCAGCCGATATAGGGACCGCTTTTTGATTTCAAACTGCCTCAAGTATTCTAGTATACCTACTAGTGACTATACCTTCAAATGGACTGCATTTTCGATTTGGAACTATAAATTCTGGCTCTTCTGGAAAAACACTTATGTGCATAGGGAAACTAGTGGCACATACGTCGTTTTTAAACCGGGTTAGAATTTACAGTCCAAATGACGCACCGGCTCAACAGCAAGAAAGTATCCTCACTTATTTAGAATAGATTTATCCGGTATACTTTTATCTAATGCTTCTGATATCAAAGTACGGAGGACGACAACCATTTTTCTATAACTTTTTTTAACGGTAGTGTAGTTTTCTCAAAATAATTGATAGTTGAAATTTTAGCAAGGTGGAGAAATGGTGCTGGGTCCACACCGTTTCGCGGGGAAACAAAGCCAAGAGATTCCAAAAATTAAAATTAGAGTCAAAATTACCAGTTATTTTGACTGTAATTTTAATTTTTGGAATATTTTGGCTTTGTTTCCCCGCGAAATGGTGTGGACCCAGCACCATTTCTCCACCTTGTTACATACAGTTCGGGTCACTTCTTAGTGTTTAATTTTTTCAGTTGAAATTTTAGTGAGGAGAGTTCTTTCATCTCAACGGTGTTCATATTCTTCGGGGAACTTAAAAACGCGCCTACATAGAAAACAGCTGAGTGCTTCTCTAACATGAACGTAAATGAGCTTTCCCGCTTGTCCATCAACGCCAATAATCAGCCCTCTGTGCGTTCGCGCCGTTCCTACACCGGTTCTCTCGATTGGTTCCGACGAAACCTCAATTCGTGGACCATCGCCGAACAATTCGAGAGGCAGATGAGCAAACACATCCGGAAGTGGCATCGATCCTGGACCGAAGTGATGAAACGGCACGGCCGCAAAAACCTGTTCCTTTAATGACCGTGCAATACTACCAGGACTCTGGGCGCGAGGTTGCCTATCACGTTCGAGTAAATAATAATAATCGTGAAAATCTTTGCGCAGTGGGTTGGTTACAAGATTTTGCCAAAGCGAAAAAGAAAGTTACTTCGTACGACAGCGGGATGATTATTGGAATTGATAGACAAATATCTAGACAAAGAAGATATAGGGAGTATGGAGCGATTCTTTTGGTTAAAATGGTTGGTTCCTATTGACTAAGGGAGGAAATGATAGACTAACTAAATGGCCCATCGTGGGTTGCCGTTAGTTAGTCTATTATCGGTGCCTCCTTGGTCCATTGCAACCACCCACTTCTACCAAAAATATCTCTCCAAATCCCTTTTGCCTTCTTTGTCTATAGCTTTGTCTATCGATTTCATCGGCTCGTCAGGCGAGTCTGAAGAGCATTCCTAACTTCACATAATCGCAAAAATAATGTCACGTTTTTAAACCTTAGGGACACTTGTTAAATGTGCATCCAACCTCGTAAAGTATGTGCATTTCATGTGTTTGAAATTAATGAGTCAATCGAAAAATTTGTGTTAGAGTGAAAGAAGGATTGTATGGACTTTTTTTCTAAAAAGAACTTTGTTAAACGCAGCACTCCTAACTTCACAATCCGCGTACGAAGTATGCGATTTTCAAAGTTTCCCGTTTCAAAAATGATACTGCGACACAGTTCAGCATTTCGGAATAGGAATCGTTCCATCCAACCCTTGCGCACAAGGATGCTACAGAATATTCAACATGGCCGACGCCAACCCGCCAGAATACACGTGACGAGACGAATTTTTACCATCGGCCTGTTTACATTTACATTTATTTTACGTCGATACAGACCTTGGCACTTCCTCACGATTTGCGGGCGAAACCGTCAGCCATGTTGAATATTTTGCAGCATCCTAGCGCACAAGGGTTGAATGGAACGACTCCTCTCACGAAATGTTCACCTATGCCATATTCTCGTTTTAGAAGCGGGAAGCTTGAAAAACGCATATTTCTCACGCAGATTGTAAAGTAAGGAGTGTAATTCAGACGTTCTCGATGCAATAATTGTGATTTTTGAGCCATTGTCTATGAGAATTCCCTCTTCTCTTTGCTACATCGAAAAACAAAGGATGCTGACTTTAACATCGTGATGTAAAAAAATGTTCGAAAACTCATAAAACGCTGATTTAACCGTCACAGCAGTTACTGTGGCAATGTCAAGATGTAAAGCTAATTGATGCACTGGAAAAAAAACACATTGGATCTAGAGTCCAGACTATTGAAAACATTGGCAAGAAAAAGGACTCTTGATTCGATCAGATTTAAGCTTAAATCAAAAGGAAATCCGCTCAAATTAAGAGGCTTGGTTCTTGATTTAAGCTTAAATCTGATTGAATTAATAGTACCTATTTTTTCTTGTCGATGTTTCTAAGAGTCTGGACTCTAGATCCAATGTGTTTTTTTTCCCAGTGTGTGGCGGTTAACTCAGCGTTTTGTGAGTTGTCACACACTTTTCTACATACAAGATGTTAATTCAGCAGCCTTTTTTTCGGTGTATTGCTGATGCTTGCAATAGGCCCATTTCGCATCAGAATTTTGCAACAGAGCCATTCGGCAACAGCGAGTGGGAACGCGCGCAAACACATTAAATTAGCGATCCTTGCCTCGTAAAATCGGCGATTAGACCCGAGCGTAGCTGCTAAACAAAATAGGTGGCCGGCGGTGCGGTGCGCTCGTCGCGGTACCCGCGTGACGTCACCGAGCGGGCAGACGGACCTCCGCCGGGTCGTCACTAGGTCAGAAAGCGAGCCCGCCCGGGGGCTCGGCCCAGTATGCTAGGTCATATTACTTGCTCCAGCTCGGCTGTTCTTGACACTGAGACGGTGTTGCCGCTTCGGTGGGGATTTTTCGAATATTTCAAAGTTGAACTTGACCGTTCTCCTTGGAGACTTAAACGCGAGGTAGGAAAGTAAACTAACATTTCTGCGTGCAGAGACTTGGTCTAAAAACTGCAATTGAATGTATTGGAAACCGATAGTAAATTTTAAATGACTCGTTACGGACACAGTATAGCATTCGCAAGATTTTATTGGAGACTTAAACGCGGGGTGGAAAAGTAAACTAATGTTTCTGCGTGCAGAGACTTCGTCTAAAAACTGAAGTATGTTTTGAAAACCAAAAATAAATTGAATATGACTCATTATAGACACAGCAGAGCATTGGCAAGGTTTTCTTGGAGACTTAAACGTAGAATAAAAAAATAAACTAACAGTTCTGCATGCAGAAATTTTGTATAAAAACTGCAGCCAAATGTATTGGAAACCGAAAATAAATTAAATATGAAAGATGATTGAAAACCGACGAATTTTACGTTGAACTATGTCGTTGGAAAAAAATACCACATTAGGATAGCCGCTATATTCTTCACTTACAGCAAATGTATATGTAGGGTTTTGGGTTTACAGTAAAAAGGTGGTAATATTTTAGTCAAGACAGCAGTTAGCAAAGATCATTCACGGAAGTATATGGACTTACTGCTGCATTGTCTACTAAATAGGTAACGGCAATCCTTGCGCACTGCCTGCTTTCTCAGGTTTGTTATGGTTGAACGGAATCAATCAACTCATTTAAATTGGATTTGTTGAATTCTGAAGGAACCGGAATTTCGAATAGTTAGGCGTTCTCGTCCACTTCGTGAAAACGGTAGAATGGGTGAGGTTCTGTGCAAGGTCTGACAAACCTGCATTGAGGTGTCTGATCGACCGCGACCAGTCTGCAACTTGCGCTGCCCCCCCCCCCTCCTCCCCCCATCCCCCAAGAGGGGGCATCTTGTGCCTACCTTCGGCACATCCTTGTGGCTTTGAAATTCCGACTTCCGATCCTAAACTTGGAAAGTTTGAGGAATTTGATGAAACTGTTTTAATGCCGACGGACTATTTTGATTGACTCTTAATTATTTCTGCTAATTAACTTTTAGTCTATCCTGGGAGGAAACGAAGAAGGCTATGCTAGTGATGAAACTACTATGTCTTGATTTTTTCTAAAGTGTCTACAGGCAGAAATCACCAAAAATTTTGAATCGGTGCCACCACTCGGAAGAAATAGGGATTGAATTGCCTTGAACAGTGAGGACAGAATCATCATACCCTTTTTATATCAATGGACACTCTGAGACAAAGTAAGAGTCAAAACCCGAAAATACTTGTTTTATTATTATCCTATACTTTAACGCGGAACACGTGGAAAATATTAAAAACTTCGAAAATGTATTCATGCATTAGAAATAAAAGAACGTGTGTAGTTCACGTTTCAACAGTAAATTCAAAGGTCCAGGTCGCAAAATGCCATAGCTAATTTTAGGCCTGATCAACCGTTAAATACAATCGCTACGTTGAGCATTGTCTGAACTTTGATTCCAAAGACGTTTCCCTTTTCCTCTGATGCAAGGCAAGTGTCACATTGTCAAAAAAAAAAAAAAAAAAAAAAAAATCACCATACAGGAAAATTCTTTCATCGTTAATTATTGCATTTACAATTGCATGTAGGTGCCTTTATGGACGAGCCAGATAAAGCAGTCCCCTATCGCAAAATTAGGTCCCATTGGGCGTCAAATTTTTATTCTTTCCCTTCAAAATTGAACATAATAAATTTTAAGCCAATTAGGATGTTGGAACTATGCACAACCATACTCCAGGCTTTGACATTTTCAGGGATTAAGTCCGAGGGAAATAGGCCCAAAACACCCCCCAAAATAGGAGAATCCCCCCAGGAAATAGGCCCAAGGGTGACATTTCGCCAAAAACACGATGGTGCCACTGGTTTTCTCTAAAATCATCTCCCGAGCTCAAAAAAAGCTCTCAGATTGAGGCCAAAATGGAGGGGATATCCCACGCTATCCTGAGAGTCCACCTCTACTTCAATACGAACTCTCTATGCAAAGATAGGGAGCAAATACATTAGCTGTGATGCCGTGTTTTCGGTTTTAGAGTCCCAAAATGAAGTGGCAGACCTGTCAATGTATTTGCTCCCTATCTTTGCATGGAGCGTTTGTCTTGGTGTGCAGAGGTGGACTCTCAGGATAGCGTGGGATATCCCCTCCATTTTGTCCACAACTTGAGAGCTCTTTTGAGCTTGGGAGCTAATTTCAGAGAAAACCAGTGGCACCATCGTGTTTCTCGCGAACTTGTACATAAGAATCAATAGTCAAATCGCGTATCCCTCACACATGCAACAACTCCATTGACCGATCAAATTTGGCAATAGCTGATGTGGCTTGGTTCTTTTCTGCTTAACGCGGTCCAGATACAACTTGGCAACGTCTGAAGGCTCATACGGCGTTCTTCCTTAGGACGGAAATGCGGGGCCGCTTCCTGGCCGGCAATTTCTCACCCTCATTTGAATGGCGCTTACTCGCACTTGTGAACTACTTCCACGACCCCTCCCTCCCTCCCGACCGATGAACTGGTTAATAATTCGCTCACTTCATTATTTCATTACGCTCGATGCCCCGCCCTCGCTCCCGGAGGCGCTGCCATGACTCCTCAGCGGAGCACTTAGCGCGTCTGGCTAATTGCCACCTCATTGCCAAATTTACCGGGAAAAATTATTAATCTCCGCTAAGGACCTAGGGCTAAAGTACCTATTTAGGAAGAGCACGGGCATGTTGATATTTTTGAGGTTAGGTCATGGAGTACCTACGTAGGGAGAGCACGGACATGTTGGTAATTTTAAGGTTAGGTATTGGAGCTTTAAGGGCCCAAGAAGGCAGTCAATCTATGAATCCAAATTATTCAGAGGATGATTTCCTGTTTAAGGCGTTTGTGAAGCACGTATTTGATTTAGCTTTTGCTTAAATTTTCTCATTTTTGTGACAGAATGTTAATTTGTGTACATTCTTGGCCATCTTGGTTAAATATTGAAAATCTGAAGATTGGTAGTGACATGTTTCGTGTTAGAATGTTGGCTGCCCTTTTGGGACATAAGAGTTTCATACTTCGACGTGCCTGCACTCTCCCTACATAGGAACATAGGAACTCTTCTTAGGATCATGATCATAGTCGTACCCTAGACAACTCCTTTCTTTAGGAGGCCCTTGATGTTCTTCGATCATAAAACGGTTTACTTTTCTCATCCTGCGTTAAAATCTCCAAGTCTCAGCCTTACTAATGCATCAAATGCCCTCTATTGATGTAGTACGTTCCCTAAACAACTTATTTCTTCAGGAGGCCCTCAGTGTTTGACGATAAATTTGGCTAACTTCCCTCTTGATTACGAGCAGAAATAACCAAATTTTTGAGCAAGGATTGAATCATCACCTTTAGAAAAAAAAACAATTAGTAGAAATTAGAATTATACGAGCCAATTTTACAACCTCAGAATGGAGTTTCGTCTCTTCGTCTGGGTTACGGCATATACTTTATGATGCAAAATAGAAGTATACGTTTTTGCCCATTTTAGAAAGAACGTATGTGGAGTTAGTTTTTCTATGCAGATATGTGCTTTAAATAAAAAAAATGCTAAAATGTAACCAAAATCAGCCTAACTACATCAGACATTGACACTTATCTTGGATAATTTATTTTTTTTTAACAGGAAAATAAGACACCAATAAAATTTTTTGATTCATAATATGTGGTAAATTCACAAAATTTTCAAAAGGAGCCATAGCTTAGTTCTCTTTAAAAAAAATACACGCAAGAAAATAGACAACGTGAAATGTAGTCCGGTTAGATCCGTCTAATTTGTTGACGCATTTCCAGGAGCCCCTTTCACAGAAACGCTGAAGACCTAAATCTCGCTCGAGAAGTTGAGAAGCGAAGAAATCATTGACAGAATATAATTATACTTCACCTTCGAATTGGAAGTTAAGATACCTGATTTATGACCCGCGCTTTTAGCGGCCTGCCAAATCCTGAATTCGCAAAAACGACTGGTCAGCAACTACAGGAAACTGGATTAGCTGGATTAACTGTTCGCGCTCGTTCGATCGCCCTGATAACAGTTTGATAAGAAAATTATGGTGTCCGCGATTGGGCCCGGTCAAAAATCAGCAGCCAATAAATTTGATTAATGCTAAGTCCCAGCCCACTTGACATTAAAAAACTTCTGCAGATCGCTGTTTTATCCTGATGAGAAGACACCAGTCGAATTATGAATGAGCCCTCAAAGGCATCGAGCTAGTGGCGAGGCGTGATATTCGACTATCGATATTATCCCGTTTGAAGCTATGGTCAAGAATCGATTGTGGTGTTCGTAACGAACGCCGTCATAATCGATCTTTTTTCATAGGTTTGAATGGCATATCAATCGATACATCGCAAAACTCACCACGCCACTGGTATTGAGGTGATTCGTACTGGGATTTCGGCGTGATTGAACTGGTGTGCGATTCTGACATTTAGCGAAAATCAGGACGATAGCTATGCGCTAGTTGATAATATGGCGATAGTGTATGGAATCATTCTAGGCATATGAAAATGCCAATTTCAGAGAGATGAAAACAGGATTTGGCTACAATGAAAAACGTTCCATTCAGTACAGAGGTCAATAAATTACGGTATCAAATGCGACTTTTTTTCGTTGCCAAATCCTGCTTTTCTTCTTCTTCTTCCGTCTTCTGACTAGGGCCGTGACCCTGTTTGTCTAGCCTCTAAATTGGTACATAAATATGACAAATAAAATATGATGGTGATGAGAGGGGATTAATTCTGTGGGGATGAAAGGCAGCTCTGTGCCCATCTCTTGGGCGGTCGTCCGGGTTGCCTGAGACTATGAGGTCGCAAATCCTGTTCGCATTTCTTTAAATTTTGAATTTTTCATTTTTTTTTCTTTTTTGTTGATATTGCGCTATTACATTCGTAGCAGGGCTAGTAAGAAGCAGAGGAAGTAAGAGAAAAAGTAAAGAAGAACGAGAAGGAGAAGAAAAAAAGAATGTAAAGAGGAATTGAAAGATTTGCAACTTCACATTGTTACATTCTCTTCTTCTCACGTCTATCCTTCGTCCCGATTCTGAAGACAAACACTTCGGTATAAAATATCCGTAAATGTTAGATACGGGCTGATTATTGTCATTGATAGACAAAGTAATATACAAAAAAATACAACGGGAAAATGAAGTGATCCTATCGGTGGAAATGGGTGGTAGCAATGGACAAAGGAGGTAAATAATAGCCTAACTAACCGCAACCTACTAGGGACCCTTTCGTTAGTCCATCATTACCCCTTCAGTCTGTAACAACCACCGGTTTCAACCAATGGGATCGCTTCATTTTCCTTTTGTCTATAGTTTTCTTCATCAATTTCAATAATCAGCCCGCTGATATGACTTTATAACAGGACTCAGTAAGCCATGTAGTCATAGCTTTTTTTTCAGCGAAGCGAAGTCGCGGAGCTCTCCCACGGGCGCGAAAAATCAGCTGATTCGAGATTGATGATTTGATTGACCTGGATCACCTGATTGCTCTGGTATTTAATGTGGCGGGGCATCAAGGCGGGGCCGACCCATCATCACGGAGTGCTAATGCGTCGGGTTATACAGGGTGTTCGGGCTCTAATGGGCCAGACTTTGGAAATTGATTTTCGGAATCAAAAAATTATTTTTTTTTCAATGCGAGTCTCTGAGAAAACCTCTTTTTTTATGCTACGCGGGGGAAAACCGAACTTAGATCCGGTTTGTATGACCGAGAATTTTGGTAACCTGAACTGAGAAAAGTTGGTGTTCAAACTCCGAGTCTTAGGCAGATTAAGAATGTGGTAGAGGATATTCAAAGCATCGCAAACTGAGAAATGTTGAGAGACATGTTTATGGATCAAAATTAATATGTAGCATGCGTTTATAGCCGGCTTTCTTCTAAAATCCAAAATAGTTCACCTCGCAAAAATTTAGTTACAATGACAGCATACCAGATAATGTGGTGTTCAATTTGAAACGATGTCTATTCCTTGCGACCGAATTTATTTTTTTCTGTGTGTCTTACTTTTGGTATTCGGAAGATCCATTCCGGACTCACAGCGCTGTCGAACTGGTGTGCCATCTAGCGCATCTATCAAGAAAAAATATCGGCTGATTTTGACTTTTTAGCCAAGAGAAGGACGATATCTCCTGCGCATGAGCCCAAAGATTGCAAATCAAACCAAAATTTGCTTCTATGCGGAAAATGAAAGCAGGATTCTTATTGAAAAAAACGTTCCTCTCGATGTAAAAGTCGGCATATTAAATGCAACGTTTTTTTCCAAAAAGATTCCCGCTTTCATTTCTCCAAATTTTTTAATGTTTTTTGGTTGAGAATGATTCTTTCGGCTTACACTCAAGACTTGTTTTTACTTAATCGCGATTCGATATATCGCACACAGTTCGACCACGCCAAGAACCCGAGCCAAATCATCTGAACTTTCGGACCTGAACTTTCCGGAGTATAAATCTACCGAGATTTTTTTACTTAATCGATTCGATATATCGCACAGGGTTTGACCACGCCAAGAACCCGAGCGAAATCATCTGAACTTCCGGATCTGAACTTTCCGGAGTCTAAATCCACCGAGATGTTTTATACATAATCGATATGATATATCGCACACAGTTCGACTACGCCAAGAACCCGAGACAAATCACCTGAACTTCCGGACACCATGTACAATCATCCGCATGGGATGCGATTATACATAAATGAAGATACGACGAGGACCGTTGGCGGAAAAGGGAAAGTAAGACATTAGGAGATTCTGCGCGACCTCAGGCGGCATTGTGGGAATCCGATCGCGGATACCTGGATCCAAAAATCCGATGAGACTCGAGCTCTTTAAAAATGCCCGTATCTCAGGGCTCCTTACTTAATGGACATGTTCGGTTCAAGCGTCGCACAGTGGGCCGAGTCAATTAAAGAGGTCGGACATGAAATATTCGACAAAAACCGCAAACTTTGATGTTTATTTCGTCGCATTTTAAAGTTCAAGGGGTGCTACTGGAGGAGAATTTCACGAGGAAACCAATGGAACCACTTTTAGAACTTCAAAAGTTTGTATAAACGGAGTTATGAGCGTTTAAAGTTTCCGAATTTTGTCCGACCCATCCTATCGACTCATTCCACTGTGCGTCGATGGACCGGGCCGCCGGTGAGAACGCTGGGATCGGAAGCCGGAATGGCAGCGGAGTTAAAACGCGGAACGGGGAACGGAATTAGGAACCGTAAAGGGAACCAGGAATGCGCGGCCTCCAAGCGTTGACATTTCGAAAATTTCACCCGTCGTCGCACTCGAGAGCCTGGCCGGGCCGTCAAGACGGAAAATTAAAAGCTCCTGATTTTGACCCACTTCCCCGCTATCTAGGCTTCTTGTCAGGCAAGTTGAATGGGCCGCTGGCCAGGGTGGGATTAAAACACACGGTTTATCGTACACTCTTAAAAATGGAGGAGTGAAATTCGGTGCCAGAGACTATATAGCACCCAAAAACTTTGAGTGATATGAATGGGAAGTGCTCTGGGAAAAAGAACACATTTGATCTAGATTCCAGACTCTTGAAAACATCGACAAGAAAAAGTTCTCTTGATTCAATCAGAATCTAGCTTAAATTAAGAACCAAGCCTCTTAATTTAAGCGGATTTCGTTTTGATTCAAGCAAAAATCAGATTGAATCAAGAGTATTTTTTCTTGTCAATGTTTTCAAGAGTCTGGACTCTAGATCCAATGTGTTTTTTTTTTTTTCCAAGGTGCTAATCTGTACGAGGATGTAATGCGTTTTTGAACAGTTTCATAACTCCACGCAAATTTGAGAATGGATACTCTCATGTGATGCACTTTCTTAATTGAGAGAAGAAGAAAAAAATTCACAAACGTCATTAGCACGACATCGTCACTTTTCAGATTTTCAAGTTAGTTTCAGTATGAGAATGTCCAAATACTTATCAAACGTTCTCCGCTGGCCATTTTTATGCTGGTAGAAACAATGTACAAAGAAATAAAATCAAGAGTTTGCTATTTATACATTTTTGTTCATGAAATTCAAACAGTCATCCACGCTATCTTCTTGAAGAATAATATCATGCCGGTAAACCCTGAGCATTAAGCCACACGCGTCCATCCGTTGAAACGGAAAATGAATGTCAACGCCTTAATACAACTATTCGAGCTCCTGGGATGTCCGTGTTGCATATGCAAAAACTTGAAGGCGTTTTGGTCTCCACGTCCCTACGACACTTGCTGGCGCCGCGTTTCATCGCCAGATGCTAGTTTCTCGAGGAAACGCGAAGTGTTTCTTCGTCAAGAGGAATTAAATTCTTGTGAGGCCATCTATTTTGCGTTGGATGACTGTTTGACTTCCATGCACGAAAATTCATAAATAGCAAGCTCCTGGTTTTATTTCTGTGTACATTGTTTTTATCAGCATGAAAATGGCTAGCGGAGAACGTTTGATAATTATTTGGACGATTGCTTACTACACCTAACTTGAAAAGCTAAAAAGTGACGATGTCATACTAATGGTGTTCGTGAATTTTTCAATTTTGTTTTTAAATTATAAAAGTGCATCACAAGAGAGTAGCCATTCTCAAACTTGCGTGGAGTGTTGTAACTGTTTAAAATGCACAGAATCCTCCCACGGATTACTTAAGTAATTGGTCGATAATCAGATATTCTTGTTACGATCATCCTTAATATCAAGTCGTTTTCCATGAGAATGTTTTTTTGCCACCGCGGTAAAATTTTACAACGAACCCATTCCATCCATAGAAAATCAGTCCTTAGTGTCGTCTGTAAAGTTGTCTTATCGATCTTTCGGATAATCTTCCCAAAACGAAACAAAATGAATCTCATATGTGCGATCCAAATGGATTTTGTTAAAATCCGGCCTCCAGGAATCTTTTTGAACAAGTGACACTTCCTCTAATCACTCACTTTTAAAGAACACGAGCACTGCTTCGAAAATTTTCTTTTCATGTGACATTTCCTCAATTAAATTATGCGTATCCGCGTGTTAAGTTGCAAACCGCCTCCAATACCACGTTAACATGGCATGTCCTTCTTTGCGATGGATCGATTGATTAACCCGCCATTTATTCCTGTAGAGAAGGATCGAAAATCAGGGCGTGCGCGACTAACACCTCAATAATCGTTTCATTAACATAGTCTCAAATGGGAAATTTTCAACAGACGACCGGATGAACTGGTAAATATTAGAACCGAACATGCCGATTTATAATCTGATGAACTTTAGAATACAAGTATCATTATAGACTTCAGGTGTCTTCAGGAGAGAGACTTGTCATGTTTTAACATTGTTTCAAATCTAGGTGCCGCGACGTCTGCGAGAGGGAAAGCGCCCTGTTGTGACTTAAGAGTCCGTAATTGTGACAAGTGCTTCTTTGATGGAGCAGGAGACCTTTCGGTTATAATGAATAACTGGCATGTTGCCGATTTTAGTCGTTTCGTCTCGTATTTTCACTTGGTTTTCCTTACATACGAGGATACTTTCCCCACAGAATCCTCCACAGATTCCTCCACATCCCTTTTGTCTTCTTTGTCTACAGCTTTGTCCATCAAGTTCAACGATCAGCCCGCTATCGCAGTTAAGAAAGGATACTTTCCCTACAGAATCTTCTACAGATTCCTCCACTTATCTTTTGTCTTCTTTATCTATAGCTATGTCTATAGCTTTGTGTATCAAGTTCAATGATCAGCTCGCTGTCGCAGTTAAGAAAGGATACTTTTCCCACAGAATCCTCTCTCCATATAACGACAGAAATTGACTCATTTCATTGACAAACCCTTAAAAAACGGCAACTGAGTGGGCCGCGCGTCAATGGAGGACAAGAAGGGCGCTAAGCCGAGGCTCGAAGAGTCGGAGAAAATGAGTTTGGGCGGGCGGGCGCGCGGATTGAGGCCAGCTCCTGATTGTGAGGCTCATTCCCGCTCCCGAAAACAATCAGCATACGAGTGATGAGTGTAATCAAAAGCGGATCCCCTCGCTCCCCCCCTCCCCACCAACCCCCACCCAAGCGGCCGGTGAGCACTTAGCAGGGCAGAACAAATTCGAGTCCACCTGTTAATTGAGTCGCAGCTTGCAGCCTCCGTTTGGATTCGAGCGCGTCGTTACTTTACTTCGCTAAGGAAGAACGCCGTATGAACCTCCAGGCGTTGCCAAATTTATTTTAGTGAATGACGAATTTTCGGGGAAATTTTTTAATATTTTACTGCCAATTTTTTGCATAATTTTGTTTGCGATTCCACCTACAGTTCCTGAAATTTTCAAGGAAAAATATTCACAGCTTTCCTCAAAAATAAACGTTTTATCGACGGAAATTTGGCAACTCTCGAATGTGCATGAGACGTTATTCATTAGCATGGCAGAATTGGGTGTTGCTAAATTTTCTCTTGGTAAATGTTTCTCCTTGAACGAAAAAATGAAGATCTTCGATTTTTCTTTGAATTTCTCAGGAGCTGTAAAAAAGATTGTGAGTAAACGCTTCTTCACAAATTTTCCAGAAAATTTGAATCTAAAAATTCAAAATTTTAAGGAAAATCGCCGTATATGGACGGTCAAATGCTGCTGGAATTCCTCTTGTAACATATTTGTTCTCAGGGGAAATTATAAGTAGTTCCATTTTGAAATTTTAGGATATTGAATATTGAATTTTGATTGAAATTCTCTGCACTGACAGAATTATGGTAAAATCTACTATGAGTCTACTTAATTGGTCACACAGTAATACCATTTGGTGAAGATGCGACCAGAATTATACTTGTATTCACCAGAACTAATCCATACCTCTGTCTTGAAAATATTGTAACTCCGCACCATTTTATCTCTTCCACGCCTCAATCGGACGTATTTATGCTAATAGGAACTATGTTGCATGCAAGCCCTATGCTCATAGTTCCTTTCAGCATGAATACATCCGATTGCTCTCCGTTAAACCTTACATCCAGAGATCGTAATCGCATGATATAAAACTATGGACTTCCGAGTAGCTCAGATTGCATACACCACTTACATGAAGGCAGTCAAACTTTTCTCTAATATTTTCATTCGTTTAAACAACGAAATTATCTACAAAAGAGGTTCTTCTAATACACTCTTGCCATCTTGCGTCCGTGTAAAAAATTACACTCCTCAAAGTCATTTTCGACATTTCAGCCTCAGCTCCGGTATTTTACCAACCAAAAAGAGATGTTCAAGTCGACCGGACCAGGCCGACGTGGAGTCGATTTCATTCCACAATTTATAAATTAATCGAGAAAGAATTTACGAGGGAGTGGCAGTGGTTGTCGGGTCTCGGTCAACAGAGGCGGTCAGTTCGAGGCGGGGGGGAGGGAAGGACCAGAGAAGGTAGCTTGTCGCATTTGATTGAGGTACCTAATGAGCGAAATGTAGAATCCATCATATCCGAACCGGAACCATTATAATGTCAGGATCCAATGCACCGCAGCCTGGCATCTGGCGGATTATCATAAAAATCGATGCATTTTGATCAGGGGCTACTGCTCCTACGAACGAGACAGCATTCAAATTTTCACCGGGCTTCAGGCGAGGTGCCGCGATGTTTGTTTTGGAGACCGGGCCGGAATTCTTCCGGTTTTGGAGCACCGGAGAACGGGGACAAATGAAAATATCGCGGGAGATTAGAACGCTAGACACGGTGACACCACTTTATAAATTGATCGGCCCACGCACAGTGGATCGGCATTTGGAAACTTCAAACGCTTATAACTCCGTTAAATCAAAACTTTGAGATTTTAAAAATGGTCCCAATGGTTTCCTCGTGAAATTTTACCTCGCACTGAAAAAAAATCTCGGTGTATTTACTAAGAAAAGGGTAAAATTACCAAGAATTCTGGGTTCTATTTGATCCCAGTTTTGTCTTGGTAAAATTACTATTTATGGAATGGTAATTTTACCGAGAAATCTCGGTAAAATTATTGAACTTTCTCGGTAATTTTACTGGACCTTGGTAAAAACGCCAATATTTTTTATCGATTGTGGTAGCATTACCGAGATAAAATGGCAAAGTTACCGGGAATTGATTACCAATAAAAGTGGTATTCTTACCTGAAAAAAACAGTAAAAATACCGGTTTTTAGGTAAGCTTACCAGTCTGTCTTGGTAAAATTACCAATAATTGGTAAAAAAAAAGTGAGATGGTAAAGGTACCAACGGACCGTGGTAAAAATGCTGAGAATTTTTTTTCAGTGCAGGAGCACCCCTTAAAATTTAAAATGTGACGAATTGAACATCAAAATTTGCAGTTTTATTCAAAAATTTCGTGTCCATCTCTCTGATTGACTCGAACCACTGTGCCACGGTCGACTGTGATTTTGCTGGCGAAACCAAATTTGTCGGACGTCCGTTGCAGGGTTATTAATTGCCGCAGACTACCGGCTGCATCCATGCAGGACTGCATGCGGAGTTGGCCTATAAAGTTTTTTATTTAGTGATTTCCCCTTTTATGTCTTTTTTAGGCGAAAGGGAGCTTGCTCTCGTGGAACGGCACTCCCTGCGCATTATTGCGGTTGCATCGTTGGTCCGATTTAACGCCTATCAATTGGGGCCGTTTAACGAGCAAAACATAAAATGTGAAGTTTCGGCAGGTCTCCATTAGGGTTATCGTCAAGAAAACGACTTCTCACAAAACGCACAGATCTCGGGCTTTTTGCAGAGACATGTGCAGGTCAATGAGAGGGCTTAGATTTTTTCTTTCTTTCTTTTAAATCAATAGAGCTGGATAAATGTATGTGGGCCAGCAATATCTATTATCGTTAACCACCAAACTTTTGTCTCCTAAACGATAATTTAAGTAACTCATACAAGGAAACACAATTTTTTTTAAAGTGAAAGCTCACGAATAGAGTTCTCTTTGCTCATTAGAAGAACCTCCTTTCCTGCAGTCGTCTAATCCTCTAAGGGCAATTTCACACAGATGTTACGCGCTCTCTTACGGTTGAAACTTTTGAGCTTCCTAATGCGGCAACGTCTGTTAAAAAAAATGAAAAACTCAAGCATTTTAAAACGATAACATTTACGAACGCTGTTGACATTTATATTCAAGAGTAGTCTTTTTGGATATTTTTAAAGTAAAATTTAAGCCCAATACAATTTAAATATCTCTTTGCGATAACTATAATTCTATTGTACTTTTTATTACTTCAAATACTTGGAAAATGTTGGAAGCTGTGAAGAGAGTATGCATTTTTTTCTGGGAGTTTTTTCACGTTAATTTTACCATTCATTTTTTTACTTCTAAATAGTCAAAAATGATATCCTAAGTGAAATACTTTCCCACAACTTTCTCAAGGATTTTCTCCAACTGTTTTTATAGCCAGTACTACTGGGGTATGCACTCAATGAACACGGACATTTGAAATTGCTGATTTAACAATTTTGTTGTTTAAAAAAGTGTCCGACGTGTTTCAATGTAGATTTTAATTAAAACGTGCTAACTTAACCACCCTCGTGGTTAATTTAGCTTTCTTCTATCGTAGAATGTACATTTAAAACATGTTGGACATAATGGGCCTGTTGCATGCAAGAGATACAGCCGTGCGAATAGACTTTTCAGAGGTTAAATGACACGAAAATTACGATGGTCACATTTAAAAAGTCTGAAATACACTCCTTACTGCGCAATTTGCGTTGCTAGGAACGCGCTTTTTCAAATTTCCCGCGTCTGGGGGCAGAAACCTAACGGAAAAAATTAACGGGAACTCGCGGCTATTTCCGGTCAACTAAAACTGACAACATAACCTAAAAATCGGAGCTCGTGATATCGTGAAATGAAATGTTGAAGAATTGCGTTGGATATTTAAAAGTTAATCGATTTGGTTACCTCATAAAGCGTATATGGACCACTGTAAGAGATCACGTCGGATTTGTACACAAACTGAAGGAAAAAATAACAACAACAACAACGACTCGACATCCGGAAATCACCGAGCCCGCCGTTTGCTCGTTTCCGGTGATTAGAAAACTGCCCCCAGACGCGGGAAATTTGAAAAAGCGCGTTCCTAGCAACGCAAATTGCGCAGTAAGGAGTGTATTTCAGACTTTTTTAATGTGACCATCGTAATTTTCGTGTCATTTAACCTCTAAAAAGTCTATTCGCGCGGCTGTATCTCTTGCATGCAACAGGCCCATTTAATTGTTAAATCAGCAATCCATTTTTCCGTGAATGTTTCATAGATCACTTGAGACAATGGCTGTAACTAATTTCCCTCCTTTTCTGTTTCAGCTCGCCGGAGAAGAAGTGGATGTGGTCGAAGCAGTGTCAGGCTCGGCGCCCGAACACAGGACAGCCCCCGAAACCAATGACACCCCTAGCCAAACAGCCCAAAACAGGGACGACACCGAGACGGCCAGCTCCGACCAAGTAGCGCAAGAATCCACCCCCGACCAAGTACAACAAGAATCCGCCCCGAAGATAAACTACGGTCCGCCACCCCTCCCGCCAAACCGCGGCCATCCCCTCTCCCTCCCCGTGCGCGGACACCCACCCCCTCACCATGGCCCACCCGGTAAGCTCTACCACCAGGCACACATCAAGGGACACCCCGAACACCCGCCCCTCCACGGCTACCACGGTCCACCCCCACCACCACCCCCAATAGCTCCTCCACAGAAAGCCCACCCACCAGCACTCCCACCCTCCCCCGAGGTCCTCGACAAGCTCTACAACGGCGGAGAGCCTTGGCCCATCTCCACCTCCGACATGCCGAAGATCGTGTCCCTGGACGTCAAGTGCGAGAAGAACCTGATGAAGGTCTTCATCGGCTTCGACAAGCCCTTCTACGGGATCGTCTTCAGCAAGGGACACTACAGCAACGTCAACTGCGTCCACCTCCCGGCCGGCTTGGGCAGGACCTCGGCCAGCTTCGAGATCAGCATCCACGCCTGCGGCACCGCCGGGAACACCGAGAACGGCCTCTACGGCTACGGCGCTGACTCCGGGTCCGGAACCTACTTCGAGAACATCATCGTCATCCAGTACGACCCGCAGGTCCAAGAAGTCTGGGACCAGGCCCGGAAGCTCCGCTGCACCTGGCACGACCAGTACGAGAAGTCCGTCACGTTCCGACCCTTCCCGGTCGACATGCTCGACGTGGTCCGCGCCGACTTCGCCGGCGACAACGTCGGCTGCTGGATGCAGATCCAAGTCGGCAAGGGCCCCTGGGCCTCCGAGGTCTCCGGCCTGGTCAAGATCGGCCAGACGATGACCATGGTCCTCGCCATCAAGGACGACGACTCCAAGTTCGACATGCTCGTCCGCAACTGCATGGCCCACGACGGGAAACGCGCTCCCATCCAGCTCGTCGACCAGCGCGGCTGCGTCACGCGCTCCAAACTCATGTCACGCTTCACCAAGATCAAGAACTTCGGGGCCAGCGCCTCCGTGCTCTCCTACGCTCACTTCCAGGCCTTCAAGTTCCCGGACTCGATGGAGGTTCACTTCCAGTGCACGATCCAGATCTGCCGCTACCAGTGCCCGGACCAATGCTCCGACCCCAGTGCAATCCTCCACGCTCAGCACAGTAGCCTCCTGGAGGCCCACCATCCCGCCATCGGACCTGAAGCCGGAGCTTACGGACCTCCACCAGCCCAATCTCTGCCGATCGACGTGTACCTCCACGGAGGCACCCGACCTAGGGACGAGAGGCGTGTTAGGAGACACCGTCGGGAGGTCCCCGAAGAAGAGGAGGATGTTGGAGTCAGTAGGATCATCCGAGTAGTTTCCACGGGAGACTTGACCTTCTCCCTAGACGATTCCAGTAACTCCACGCTTCCTCCGATGGTATTCCCGGCCAGGCCGGACGATGGCATGATCTGCATGACCACGCTAGGCTTCTCGGCCACCCTCTGCGTACTCTTAGCCATTCTCTTTGTGACCTGCATCATGTCCGCCTTCCTGTACACGAGGCTGAGGCCGTTTAGTAAAAAGAAGCACCTTTCTTCCACATTCTCATCTCATAACGTTCCTAAAAAATCAAAATGCTTCTTCTCGTTTTCATAGTGACGCCCCCTACTTGAAGTCGATGCGAATCGGAAAGGGCCAGAAATATCGACTGGTCGCGTAGAATTTTCTAATTGGCGATAGCTAAAAATGCGAGTTCATGTCGGTTATCTAGTTGCGTCATTTCGACTGAATATCAAATCTGTACTTGATCGCAATCGGACCATTAAATCACCGTTTGGTGAATAAACGGTGAACAACGATAGAAATACAATGGATTGACTGATCTTATTCTTCACCAGTGGTGAGTTTCATATCCCACCAGGAGCAAACCTTAAGTTAGGGTGAAGATAGTCCTTAAGTAGGTGGTTTCCATAATTTCTTATTTGACTCCTCTGTTCTGAGACCTCGGTCAAATTTAAATAGAACTATTTGAAAATCTTATAGACTACTACCGATCTATAGTATTTATATTGTTGTTTGCGGGTCGCGTTTTGCCTATACGGCCGAGGGACGGCGCAACGATGATCCATCGATAAACATTTATAAATGATGACAAAAATTTGAATGCTGATGAGGGTAAGGTTATAATGACAAACGAAACTAGTTGGGGATATAGTACCCGACCTACCACCAAAGTAAATTTGAGTAGTGATACATTCAAGCGTCTTCCTTCTGCCATTTTAAGTTTCGTAAAAATTGACTCGCTCAGTCCGCATATCCCTTTCCGAAAGTATTCGAATAAAATGATTCTGAAACCCCGTTGTACCTCTATCCGGCAGCTATTCCGTGACGTAGCGTGCTTTGCGATATATCGATTGATCGACCATTTAAACCTATGGAAAAGCATCGATAAACTGGTTGTTCGCAGCGAACACCTTAATAATCGATTTTTACCACTGCTTCAAACGGGCAGAATTATCGATAGATCGCAAAGTATGCCGCGCCACTGTAGCTATTGTGCCAAATAATTGGTTTATTACTGTGCTAAGTTAACAAATACGTATTAATTAATATTTGAATGGTGAATTTCGATGCCAAAACAATTTACGGCTCCGTTTTTTTCTGTTTTCGAAAAGGAAACTTGAAGAACGTGAGACGTTAGTAGCTCCTTTTAATATTGAATTCAACGCTCCAGTACGTATCATAAACTGATCTGTTTAAATGCTGTGAGGTAGGAATTAAAGTAGAGGCTTCTGAAGGAAGCCTCGAACGATTCCTCCGAATTTGATACTTAGGTACTTTTTACCACAATAGAACCCACGATAGCTATAATTATGTAAGTCTTCTAATTGTTTACAGTTTTATACAATTTTATACAATTTTTTATTTTTTTAAGATAGTTTAATTTATGTTCTTATCATAATTATTACATTGTTTTGTGTATTTTATTTATTCTTACTGGTAGTTTCCTCGACTATGATTCGCGAGGTAATTTGAGCCTAGTTCACAACACTATGGCTGGAAAAAAGTCGTAAATTTCGAATTTAAGCAGTTTGCTAACACGCATTGAAATCCACCCGAGAGAATTCTATTTTTCAATGCCGTCTGTAATATTTCTAATCTTGTTTTCTCTCTCAGGTCTCGTGTTAGTTCTGACTGTTCAAACTGTCAATTCTAACTTTTGTGAGAAAAAATAGCATAACTCTTCACAAAAAGTCACGCAGAAAAATGTGTAAAGTAATAAGAGTAAATGAATTAGAGAAATGAACGTTTTCATAAATTATTCAGGGCGTTTGAGGTAATGACACGGTGGTAGAGCAAGAAATAAGAGTAAACTCTTTACCTTTGCTTTTAGAATTATGATTTTTACTTCAGGGTAATGTTAAAGTTGAATTATATAGTTTTGAAACCGAGGAAGGGGCGGAAAAAACTTCTCTGTTCTGCGAATATTATTGCTGCGAATCTGTTTTCTAATGTATCACGAGGTAAAACCTCATTTATTTTCGGACCAAAGATGGGTTTGTTGCTGTGAACTAGGCTCTTATAAGGGTAGCTAAAAAGACTGTTGTATATTTATTTTGACTTTCAGTTATAAGTTTCGCCATCGTGCTGTGCATGCCATCATTGATTTCAGCGCCTTTTTTCCTGTAAATCTCCCGTCTTTATAGGTACATAATTAAAGATTTTTAATTGGCCTAGAGATGTAATCACTCAATCGATGTATCAAAAAAAATTTTAAAATCAAAATTTGTTTAAGAACTAATCATGATCAATTATTTTCAATGAGTGCCTTGAATAATAATTTTCCGTTAATTTCAGGTATGCTATTTAACCGCTTGGTCAATGTCCTAAGATTGAAAAATTAGTGAATTTTAACTGTGATTTTTAGAATCAAAAGCAATTCTGCGTTTCATTGTCTTGATAATGATCGTTGGTAGGAGTAAGTTCATGGTATACGTGCCTCTATCTCTATACTCTAGGCTCAAGGCTAGCATAAAATCACGTATAAATCTGACGGAAGTTTCTCTCTTATTTTTCGAAATAATTTTCTGTACTTAAATTATTTTTCCTTCTTTGTAAGTTTGCTTGCGTAAATTTTTTAATTGTGATTATTGTGAGAAAGAGTGCGAGGAGACAAGATTGACTGTGTCTTGAGTGTTAACCATGGTGTGCCTGATTTATTAACTATGTATTATATTTATCGTATTCCTTCCTCATCTCTCCATTGACGGATTCGGTAAATTGGCAACATTGTTTTTCTCCATTTAAACCTATGGAAATTTATCGATTCTTGGAGGGGCCAATTGCTCCGACTAAGATCGATTATTTAACATAGGTTTAAATGGAGGAACCTCGGTGTTGCCAAATTGCTGGATCCGTCTTTACCTCTCTCCTGATTGGGCACTGTGAAGATTTACGTTTGAATTGACGCATGAGTAGAGCTGAAAAGTCTAACATTTCTTTGAAAATTATGTTTTTGACTTTGCTACTCATTTCATTCAGTAGACTATTTTTTCATTAAGCGTCAAAGTACGGGTGCAATCTATAACGATGCGATTTCATTTGTCAATTTCAAATCAACGAGAAGGGAGGAACACGATCATGTTGCCTGTTTTAACAATTTGTTTGATGTAAGTTACTTTTAAGACGATTAGCGCAGAAAAAATTGTTGTAATGAGGAACAGTAGTATTTACCTAATAGCCCTTTTTGGGTTGGGGATTATCTGATCTTTAAAAGAAATTATATGATCTAGATACATTTCCATCTCAATGAGCGCTCTTGTCCGAATCTAAATAAATAACGGTAAATGAAAATAACCGGGTCAAGAAAGAGAGCCTTTGATCAATATCTTATAGGAAAAAACGTTTCAAAGACGTTCTCTTATAAAATTCTGTCATAACAAACGGGTTTTAAATAGATTTTCAGTCGTATTCTGCACAAAAAGCTCAGTACTTTATTCTATTTTCTTTTATTTTTTACCTCACTTTTTTTTGTTGTTCTTTCTCCGCACTTGGCGTGAGACAGTTTCCAGAAACATTCTCCACCTGGGGATTTCTTCTGCGGGAAAAATGAATAACTTCTTTGAAAAAAAAAATCTGCATAGCTTCGAAGACTTAATCTCTGTGTGCAGAGCACGACCTCCATAAAATAAAACAAAATCAAAAGAAACATCGAAATTTATTGAGCAAGAGAAAACTTGAAGCTTCAGTTCGGTCCTTTCACCAACGATATATTTTCGGTTTGACCCTCGGAGTCAACGGTCTATTCATTCTCTTATACATCTAGTTTCAATTGTCTGATTCTGAAGAAGCACTAATAAATTCTTGCCCGTGATTTTTTCCTTTTGTTTCCTCCTGAAATTTTTTTTAGGAATCCCTAGAATATGCTAAAAAATAATTAAAAAATAAAATTATTATAGTTTTACGGAAATTAAGTGCTCAATTTCATATAACTTTTTTGTTATCATGTAAAAGTGTAAATAATGATGTTTATCAGATATTACTTTCATAGTTAATAAGTCAATATTTTATGTATGTTCAATTTTTTAATTATTTTTTAAGCTGTAATTATCTAAGCAGCAGTACGGTGCAAATCTTGACCATGACTCTTAGCGTGAACTATGGAAACCAGCTCCCAAAAAAAGTGACAATGGATCAATAGGGAGGTAATACCTCTTTTACGAAAAAATAATACCGGCGATATTTTACCGGCGTTCTTGCTGGAAAGGGTTAAATTATCAGAAATTCTTGGTGCCTAATTATCAAAGCCTTTATCAAAGTGTTGCTGAATTCTTTCTCGTGTTTTATGTTTTTAATAGAGAACCGAGCAGCACTCTGATTTGAAATTTTGTACATATGTTCTTTATGATATGAAGAGGATTCACAAAATCGTCGTCTCCCGGACGAAAGAACGTAACTCCATTCCAAGGTTGCAAAATTGACTCAAACAATTCAATATTTTACAAGAATAGACCTGTGCGTGTTTTTGGAGAAAATTGGTCCGATTCTCGCATATAATCAGAAGAAAAATCAGGGAATTTTTCAGTCAGAAATGCACAAAATTCTCCCGGTAAAATTCAATTTGCGCGAGGAAATTTGGCAACATTGAAATGCAGTCACGTTCCCTCGTGCGGGAAACGACGAAATTTTTCGAGACGTTTTGTTGTGCGGTTCTTTCTTGAGAAAAAAAAATGAAACACACTGAAAAAAAATTCTCGGCGTTTTTACCCAGGTCCGTTGGTACCTTTACCATCTCACTTTTTTACCAATTATTGGTAATTTAATTAAGACAGACGGGTAAGCTTACCTAAAAACCGGTATTTTTACTGTTTTTTCAGGTAAGAATACCACTTTTATTGGTAATCAATTCCCGGTAACTTTGCCATTTTATCTCGGTAATTCTACCACAGTCAATAAAAAATATTGGCGTTTTTACCAAGGTCCAGTAAAATTACCGAAAAAGTTCAATAACATTACCGAGATTTCTCGGTAAAATTACCAATTCCATAAATGGTAATTTTACCAAGAAAAAACTAGGATCAAATAGAACCCTGAATTCTCGGTAATTTTACCCTTTTCTCAGTAAATACACCGAGATTTTTTTTTCAGTGCACGAGAGGAAATGTGTTAGCAGTCGGGCTGAATCTCGTGGAATCCCGGGCTCGAGCCGGAAAGGCCAAAGGCGACGAAAAAACGGCAACGCGTCGCAAGGCGGCTCCTTTCTTAAATGCGTTCCGCGCGCGCTAGGGTGTGTGTGTGTGCGTATGCAAACGGTGGCTGGAAGCAAAAGCCGGAGCTCGCGCGAATTGAGGTTAGTCCACGGCCGCGGTCCGACATTAAAATTCCGCTGGAAGAACCGGATTCCTCGTCTGCAGAAACAGCGTATCGCGCCGTGGGAACTATGGCAGGTTACGCGGTTTTGGGTTCGGAAGTGGGATTTGGGATCCGCGCCCCGCTCCGGCCCCGGCGCTATTTTATTGTCTCGGAGCCAGGTCTCGGGACTAAAAATAAATTAGTGGAAAAAAATCGAAAGAGAAAGAGATCCTCGAAATCCGGTCATCGATTCCGAGAACCTCCCGGGGCGCCGACGCCGCGAAAACTTCTACTCTCGGTTTTGTCGTAAATTCTGCCCCGGTGAAAGTTGCCCGGGCCCGAATTTTGCGGGGGGTCGAGGGAGTGGGCAGTGGATGGAGTCGGGTAAACTTGATTTGATTTTCGTCTGCGATGCGCGTTAATTCATCAAGGGAAAGGAAAATCTTAAATTTACCCCCAAGAAATACGCTGGAAAAAAAGTTTGGATCTATAGTCCAGACTCTTAAAAACGTTGACAAGAAAAAATACTCTTGATTCAATCGGAGTTTTGCTTAAATCAGGAACCAAGCCTCTTAATTTGAGCGGATTTCATTTTGATCCGAGCAAAAATCCGATTGAATCAAGAGTGTTATTTCTCGTCATTGTTTTCAAGAGTCTGGACTCTAGATCCAAGCAACTTTTTTTTCCAGTGTACACGAAAAAAATGAAATTGCTGGTTGAACAAATTTATAGTTAAAAAAGTGTCCGACATGTTACAATATAGGTTTTACAATAAAATAATGCTACTTTTGGTTAATTAGCTTTCTATTTTTGTAAAATGTACACTGAAACATGTCAGACATGTTTTTTTAACAATAGTTGAGGCAACAATCCATTTTTTCCGTGTAATTTTTCTCCAATGAAGAATAAGCTGCACTGGAAAAGAGGCCAATTCAATCCAGAGTCAAGACTTATAAAAAGTTGGGCAAGAAAAAATTGTCTTGATTTCATCGGATTTTTGCATGAACCAAAAGAAAATTCGCTCAAATAAAGAGGCTTGGTTCTCGATTCAAGCAAACATTCTACTGAATCAAGAGCGTTTTTCCTTATCAATTTTTTTTCAACTCTGAACTCTAGATCCAAGAGACTTTTTTTTCCAGTTTGCTTGATTGAAGATACTCTACCAGTGCACGGCAGATGAAACTTCCCTAAAAATTCGTTGACGATACACAGAATTTTTTTATTCACCCGACAACCGTGTCAGCCAGAGAGGATCCGGTCGCGCGGATGTGAGAATGCAAACGCGTCTTCGTTGCCGTATCGTGCGGAAGAAGACGAACATTCCCCGAAATTAAGTTAATTAAGTGCACAACTTGGCAATCGTGTGTGCAACCGGCTCGGTTTGTCGATGCCTGTCCCGAAGATCCAACGAAAGGTCGCGACCACCTCGGAATGACATCTGGTGGTCGACAAGAGCCACTAATTCGACCTATTTTTTGTTTCTCGGGCGTTTAAGTCTCCGAGGATATGTATAAAAATACCTGCTGGTTTTAAGAAATCGATACAAGTTCTGTCGTATCCGAAAGGAGCCGTGATAATTGGTTCTTTTTGGGTAAAGTAGGTCAATCTGCTACGGCCGTATTCATAGTCGTTCTTTGGTTAATACACAACCGGAGGGTATGGTAACTTTGATCAAAATTATCGTCAAACAAGATTTTTCCTTATTAATAATTTTTGTGGAGGTTACCATACTGTCTGGTTGTGCCGTTTTTTAACCGGAGTGTGGTAAATGCCTAATGCCACCCAACTGTTTTTTCCTTGAAACTGGCAACATTGTTTTTTCTCAATTTAAACCTATAGAAATGTATCGATTCTTGAAGATGCTAGGTACTCCGACCGGAATTGATTATTTAACACAGGTTTCCCCACAATTTTTCACCCAATGGTTCTTATCGGAAGGCAAATGTTTGATACATTGTCACTCTTATAGGCTATCTCGCGTATTATTTGTATTGTACTAGCTACTCAATCTGATTTAGCATTTTTTCAGTTCTGCATAGATCAAGTAGTAACAGCTGAATTATTAGAGCATTTGTGCTGTCCGCGTTCGAGTAACACCTCTCTATTTCATTCATCCCTCTGATTTTATAATCGATGCAAAATGTCTCTACTATGAAAATGTATTTTGGTATCTTTGCACGTATCATAAAATCGGTAGACTACCCGACTAAATACATAGCAATCAAAATAATATCTGAAAGTATCCTAAACAGTTACCTCGAAATCTTAGGGATACAGTTGTAATGATACTCTTTATTCTTCATATTCCACCTAAAAATTTGCTCATCTTAGAATTTTTGTCTCCGAAGTAGCCCTTTGATTCACTTTAAGAACATTTTCGGTATAATCCGGACATTTTCTCACATGATGATGAACTTATTTATGAATTCTATAATTTTGAACCTTTTTCTTCAAATATCAGCCGTCGGTGAAAGCACTCCAAAAACGTAATGAACCGCTTTTTTTGATTCACTTGTTCACACATTCAGAGAAAAAGCTTCATCCAAAACTAAGGAATTCTTTGAGAGAAACGTATAAACTAAAATTCTAAACCAGTATGTTTGCTTCGACCTAGCTTGAAAGAGGAAAAATATTTGAGGTTAGGTATCTAGTCATTATGTTTGCTCAAAATTAAGGCGCCAAAAGTCTAATAGCTAATATCGAGACATCTGCTGATTATCGGTCTAAATTTATCGGGGAAAACATGTATGCACTTTATTCTCCATCTTCTAAGAAGTGGTTTTAGTATACTCTCATACCGACAGCCAATCAGTGTTTATTGAGCGTGTCCTTTTGTACATCTCATCAATTAAGCGATTTTGGCGCCAAAAATAATTTTCTCCCTCTCTTGCATGAAATTACCTTTGCGTAGGCCGTCTTTTTCCTCTAGCAAAGCATTTTAGGAATATTTAGTATTTTACTGTCATAGATTCACTTGGCTTTGAGACTGCTTTTTGGGCGAAATAAAGCTCATTCTGCGAGGAAGCAAAAACCCCCATGTGAAATAATAGATAATTTAATTGTTTTTAAACATACATGTATTGTACGTTAAATTAACGGATTATACTTTAACTGATATTTTTGTAAAATAAAACAAATTTATAAAAAACGTGTGTTATCAAATTCTTACATGTCATTCGCCCATCTATACTTCTTTGTGGTAAAATTCTGACTACTTTAGGAATGTGCCTACTTGTGAACTGAGTTAACACAGAGCCACCAAGTGGCATTTTGGGGAAAAAAAGAGTTGGGAGTTGTCTTGAACTCACCGATAGTCAGATTGACCATATTATGACCATCAAATTTCATAAGCTCTAAAAGGTCAATAGTTTGCAACATTTTGCATCGCAATTAGAGTCAAATCAGATGATCTACAATTTTAGTTTTCAGCCCATCTGTCCAAAAACTTTGTGATCGTGTAAAAACTATTACACCTCTCAACCTCCCTTCAAAAACGTCTTCGCCCGTTTACTAGTTGCTGCATTAGACGAAGTTTACTCGATTTAAAAAAAAATGTATCTATAATGAGGCCGTTGCATGAAAGAGATAAAACCAAGTGAACACACTTTTTACAGATAAAATTGCATGAAAATTATGATGAACGCATCAAAACAGTTTGAAATCTACTCCTTAACGTGCAATCTGCGTAGTTTGTAACTACATCTTAAGTTTTCCATATCCACGGGTAGTTAGCTCTCAGTTACCACTAAGTTTGCAAAAACAGAGCAGGAGTAAGAAACTAAACTTGAATGAAGAATAACAATTCCGCAAACTTTCCCTGAACTATGATTTTAATAGTTTTTAAGCGTTTGTTCCATTTTTCTCTCCTGCTTTCCAAAACCAAATGCTTTGAAGCAGTTAAAATCTAACGTATAAGAAGAGTAACAGTTCACGAGATTTTTGGTTTATTTTGGGTAGGTTTTCTCGAGTTCCTCCTCGGGAAAACTTGACTGCCGACTACTTGGAAAAACTGCCCGCAGACGCGGAGAATTTGAAGAGGCGTGTTACAAACTACGTAGATAATGCTCCAATGAGTGGAATTCAGACTTTTTTATGTCCTCATCGTGATTTTTGTGCGATTTTAACCGTAAAAAGTCTATTTATTGCGTGAAACAGACCTATTGGATCATGGATTTCTTTCACGTCCATACACCATATACGAGAACTTCAGTTCCATTATTGAATATATTTGGACTACGTTTTGTAATTTGAAACTATAAACTCTAGCCCGGTTTAAAAACAACGTGCGTGTCATTAGTTTCCCTATGCACGTAGGTGTTTTTCCAGAGGAGCCAGAATGTATAGTTCCAAATTGCAAAATGCAGTCCATTTGTGATGAGGGGTCGAGCTTTCAAAAAAATCATTCTCAATATTCACCTCGTAGAAGGAGAGCATATAATAGACGTAATTTGAAAAACCTTTTAAAGCGAATTTAGCGAAAATATTCTGTCCAAAGTCGGCATTACAATTTTTATTTCAGCTCGAAAAACGTCGGAGCTAGACTTTAAAGACGAATGAATATTTTACAATGAACTTTTAAGTTAACCTCCTCCTTCATTGGTGTTTTTCAAACATGAAAAGACCTAATTCTTCTGCTTTAAAATTTGCCTGATGAAAGCTGATTCAGATTCTCCACAGAAGGTCAAAGAAAATTCTCTGCTCCTGAAAAATCATATTATCTCTGAGTTATAGTTTCTCTTTTTTGATCAATATCGACTTTCAAACAGGAAATGATCAAAAAAGTTAAGCCGTGGTACATTTTCTTATTTGATAAAATTTCATACTCTGGTTGATTTGTCTTCTGAGAGGAATGTTATAAAACCAATCACAATTGCAAATGATTAAACTTGTCGGTGAATCATGTTATTTTAAGAGGAAATGACCCTATGGTTTAGGTGGAAAGGCTTGGAATTCCTCGAAATCAGAAGGAATTATATCGACCTCACATTAAGTGACTAAGATAAAATTGACTCTCACATTTTTTCAAAACTAAACGGGATCTATCGACAAGGAAAATCTCAAAGTCAAAAAAACTAGATAAATATTCAACTAAAATTTTCCATCACAACAGTTATTTCCTATATATTTAAAAAAAAAAAATCTGTTAGATTGAAGCACAGCTCAGGCAGGTTCAATGATTGAAAGAAAACATCAGGTTTACATTTACAAAATTTGATCGATCAAAATTATTTTATTTTTCCATCAACTTACCATTTCCCAGAATTATTAAAATGGTAAAAAAAAAATAAGGTAAAAAATTCCAGTGAGGATGAGCATATTCGCACTCAAATTTTAAAAAAAAAAAAAAAAAAAAAAAAAAAAAATAAAAAAATTCCAGTGAGGATGAGCATATTCGCACTCAAATTTAAAAAAAAAAAAAAAAAAAAAATAAGGTAAAAAATTCCAGTGAGGATGAGCATATTCCCACTCAAATTTTACTCGTCTTGGAAACAATTTTTGCGAAAACCCTGTCAACAATACCAGCAAAAGTTCACGGAACTTGGCCCGAAAATTAACTTCCGTAAACCTATCTCTGTGTGGACAAGACCTTCCATTTATATGAAGTAAACGAAAAAATTATGAAGGAACAAACATAAATGTGGTTTAATAATTTTAATTTGACGCGCTTAATAACGCGCTGACCGCACTGCGTTTGGCACAATGCGTGAAGTATTCTTATAGTCTTGTATGTGCTATGCGCTGACCGCAGTGTGTTTGGCGCAATGCGTGAAGTATTTCCACAGTCTTGTATGCGCTATGCGCCGACTGCTGCTGCACGCAATGCGTGAAGTATTCATGCAGTCTTGTAGGCGCTTTGCGTTTCACGCCGCCCGCTGCTGTCCGCAGCGATCGCATTGTCTTTGGCGCAGTGCGTGAAGTATTCATGCAGTCTTGTAGGTGCTAATATGTGTTCATGCCGACCGCCGCGCCGAGGGCTTCTCCTTCTCATCTCAAGTTCTCGTCATCATTGCTCTCTGCGCGCGCCGAGCCGTTCCAGGTCAAATTTTGTTTTTGGTTCCTCTCCTAGTCTTACTCGACTAATTAAAGGTGCTGTCAATTGAATCACAGAAAGACGACAAAATTAGATATATACTCTCAGGAAATGAGAAATTTTGTCACCTTTTCTCGTTTGTTCGTTTTTTTTCTCATTTTTTTTCTGAATCCGATTTTTCTTTATAGCTACATTTAAAAGAATTGTAAAAGTCGCCCCCTAAATTTGCCGCCATGGGCCGCGGCCCATGTGAACACCCCCTAAATCCGGCCCTGTTCAAGTTGAGGCCAAAAGGGAGGGATATCCCATACGCTATCCTGAGAGTCCACCTCTACATCAAGACAAACTCTCCATACAAACATAGGGAGCATATACATTGACAGGGCTGCCACTTATGCCTAATCTTTTCCCAACCTAATCTTTGTCCAAAAATACTGACCCCTGAGGATGGGGGACAGAGCCCCCCGCCCCCTTCGCTCCCAAAATTAAATGCCGCTAGATTGACTTAGAGGCTATGGGAGAAGATGCTTCCCTACATAATTCCGAATTTGACAGTCCTGAAGCCGCGTTAAACATCGTCTGATGTGAAACAGGGTGAAGGAGGGGAGGGGGGGCCTTTACTTGGTCACTTTATAAAAGTACGGACTGCTTGTATCAATCATGAACAAAAAGTTGCAATCCTTCCCTGATTTGCAAAAACTCGCCTAGCACAGTGTTGATATCCAGCATCCATCAGTCTCCATCAGGCGAATTTTATTTGATTCTCTGCTCAACGGACGATAAGTAGCGTTGACCTCTAAAGACATGGCCTCATCTGAAAGACATTGGCCATAAATGTCAACACTACATACGGTCTCTAAAAATGCATTATTCCTGCTCAGGACACCCTGTAGAACCAATAAACTTGCAATTACTCCGATGCGATATCTCAATTTGTTTGTTTTTTTAAACGACCAATTTCCATTTCACTGGATCGCAGAAAAAGATCGAACGCGGGGACGCGACGTCCAAGTCGCGATCCTCGCCGACACTAGCGCGCGCCGCACAGTAGACCGAAATATCGGGAGACGTGGACAAAATTTCAAAAGCTTTAAAATCTTAAAACTTCTTTAATGTGAAACCTAAAAGCATGAAATTCAACCTTCGGCTCTCTAACAAAATGCCTTTTACGAGTCGCCTTTTAAAATTTCTAAAACGGGACGAAGTAAACTTCAAATACTGTGGTGTTGGTCGACTAATCATGAGTCGGTCCCGCTGTGCGCCCGGCCGACACCGGCACTAGCCCACCAGGCACCTGTCGGCATCTCGCGGATTTCAGAGGGGGCATTGACTTCCACAATGGCCGCGAGAGGGAGACCCACCGTTGCCAATTCTACGCACGTCCCCGCATTACCCATATGCAAATCCGCACCCAATCGGCAAACACGGCGAGACCCTGACTCGACTCTCTCTGCGGCCCGGTCTTCGTGACCTAAAGAACCCATCCGAGTGCCGCCGGCCAATTCCTCACCCCCTCCCTCCCCTTCACTCTTCGTGGGGGGGGGGGGGGGGGAGCTTGCGAACTTACGGCCGCGGTCAGCCCGACTCGGCGCCTCGAAAATAAAACCGAAAGTAGATGCCGGGCGCGTCGGATGCACTCCGCACCTTTGATTTTCATGACCCACTTCCCGGCGCGGCGCCTGTGGGTGACCTTTTCGCAAGTGAAACTCGGTGCTTCGGCGGCGCGCCGCGAGGAGCGCTGGCGTCGCCCCGCAGACGATAGAGTTAACGATTTAAGATAGAGTCCTGAGTCCTTTATACTGAGAGTAAAAACAATGCGAATCCATTTCTGATTGGTTCCCGTACTTCAGGCCTTCTTAATGTCACAAACGTCGGACATTGGTCGTTTAAAAAAACAAACAAATTGAGATATCGCATCGGAGTAATTGCAAGTTTATTGGCGCTACGGGGTGTCCCAAGCAGGAATAATGCATTTACAGAGACCGTATGCAGTGTTGACATTTATAATCAATGTCTTCGGATGAGGCCAAGTCTTTAGAGGTCAACGCTTCTTATCGCCCATTGAGCAAAGAATCAAATAAAATTCGCCTGATGAAGACTGATGGATGCTGGAAATCAACACTGTGCTCGGTAGAGTCCCTTTATACGGAGAGTAGAGACGATGCGAATCCATTTCTGATTGGTTCCCGTATTTCAGGCCTTCGCGGTGTCACAAACGGGAAAAAAGATTACAGTTTCATCAATTGCAAAGATTATAAACTGGAATGGACCGGGACATTGGGAGTCCGGCAAGAAACAAATGGAGTGAGAGAAGGAACGGAGATAGGAATTCGGGAATGGGTTGATCAAAGATTACAGCAAATGTCCGATTTTTGTAATCTTCATTCCCGTTTGTGACATCCACAAGCCGCGTTGTCTCAACTCGCTCTATATAGAGGGACTCCAGTGGATCCGAGGGCCGAACCCCGTCTGTCCAACCACCGGTAACAGATCGTATTCGATACATCGAACAGCTGCGGGCTGATTGATGGACAAATTGATAGACAAAGCAGGACAAAAATGATATGAGGGGATCCTTTTGGTCAAAGCGCGTGGTTGCAATGGACAAAAAAGTAGGTAATAGACTAACTAATAGCGGCCCACGAGAGACCAGATAGTGTTTTAGTCCATAATTTACCTCCTTACTCTCTGAACCACCCATTTCAATCAATAGGATCGCTCTATACTCCAAATGAATCGATGAGAACGAAAATACACCAACTCGGTAACTCGGAAATACTCAATTTTTATGAATGACAGTCGATTTTCATAAAGGTCATTGAAATCAGCGCAACTATTCCAACTCGGACTTTTAAAGTGTCCTTGAGTACCTGTCTTTAGGCACCAAAAATATTTTTCTTACCCTAACTTCTTCACCTACTGTGCAGTTTTGTGCGTGTCTTGATTATTTTCATTTTTCGAGTTGGTGTTTTTTCGTTCACACAGATTCAAATTCCCTCTTTGTCTATAGCTTTGTGTATAAATTTCAATAATCCCCGAAGGCCGAAGAGGTAAGGGCCGAATCTCGTCGGTCCTATAGAATTCCTTCTTTTTCCAATTATGAAATTTGTCTTTCAAATTAGTCCACATATCGTCGCTCCTCAGGCGTAAAGACGTATCTCAATTTCCGAATAAACGCCAGAAAGCATGGTTATTTATGTAAAACGGGACTTATATAGAAACCAGTATAAGCCCTCACGTCAGATGAGCGAATATGGAAGACGCCACGTCGGTTGTCGGTTGTCGACACTTATTGGCAGCGTAAGTTGCCTTCAATACCCCGGGTAGGCAATTTTAACTACTGTCATGCGTATCGATTTACACATGTGCGTTAATGCTGATCTTCGTAGTCATTTGAAAGTGTGTAAACTCTAAGGTTTCATACTATACAAACCAGACCCCGAGAATGGCTAGAAGCCTTTAAACTCATCGTGTAATTAATCGAAAAAGTTTCCAGACAAATATCGCGGCCATTTTATGGTGAACCATGCTTCAAATTTATCAAGCACTTTAAGATGAACACCCTAATGAAAGGATGACCGGGAAACCCCAATCGGATTGAACTGTATACTTGAACGGTTAAAGAATTAGCTTTCTACCGGGGGTTTTCACCCTATAGGAAAAAATAAATGAATCAATTTCAACTAGTACCTATTTTCTCGATGCCATTAAATGCTCTTGATGTTTTAAGGATAAATATTTCTAGAATTTCCTCACCAAGGGTAGCAGTGTTCGAAACTCACAGGCGCCAACGCACCAAATGCGCCTAAAAAATCGGCCATGGCGCCCAAAAAATGATGGTTCTGCGCCAACGTGGCCCCTAAAAATTGCCCCTTAAAAATCTGAATTTTCATATTAGGTGATTATTCGAAATTTTCAGCACTACAAGTGAAAGCTTTTTCTATTCTTCACGATTTCATTCTTAGTGCTTTTGTCTTCCCCACGTTACAGCTACCTAATAGTTCTGTTACGAAAACATCTTGCGTCTAATTGTTCACTAAATATGCCGTAATATATAGGAAAAAAGTCAATTTGGCCCCTGAAAATCTTCAATGGCGCTTAAAAATCAGACTTGATGCGCCGCATGGCTCCTAAAACTCAAAGTTGAGTTTCGAATACTGAAGGGCAGTCTAAATTTCGATATCGCGATCACTGCTATCCGGAAAATTCGTCCACATTTCTTTGACTCAATGTCCCCTTCATATTTGACCTCTTTCCGAGGCGAGACTCAACTGAAATCCCGGAGTCAGGACTAGGGTTAAAGCCTCGTAAACGACAGCCGGACTCAATTCCCGCGACAGGCGGACAAGGGACCATGGGACATCCATCACTTTTCCCCATCGCCTCGCATTACGCATATTGTTCCTCAGCGCGCATCCACCACCATTCCGTTAATTTACGGCACGGGCAGAGGCGTGCGTCCGTCCGTTCGTATGAGGCCCGAGTGTGAAAGTACGCTTGTAAATGTTCGGTCCCCCGGTTTCCGATCCGAGAACCGGCAGACGCGAGACGTATCCCCCTTTCCGAGTGAGCCCTGGAGAACACGCAATCAAATGAGCGATAGGGCTCACGGGAAAATCGAGATCGTTCGAGGGGCGACGAATTAAGTGTTACGACGGATTTGTCTTTAAATTATTAAGATTCCACCAAATGAGAGGATGTATTTGGAGAAGCGCGGACGAGTCGCCCCGGGGGGGGGGGGGGGGGGTGGAGGCCCGGAACAACTTTTAGAGCATCTCCGAGTGTCACTTTTGTCCACTAACCTACTTTTACTCTTAATCTCGGTTTTAAAACCGAAAACACTCTAAAATCGGAGACCTGCTCGCTCGGACGTGTGCCCCGGCGCTGCGCGGTGGAACGAGTTATGAACAGTTGGGATGATCGATTTATCGATGTACCCCTGTTTGATTCTATGGTAAGGAATCGATTATGATGGTGTTCGTTCCGAAGAACCTGCCTATCGATCCTTTGTCATGTGTTTGAATAGCAGATCAATCGATATATTGCTAAGTACGGCACGCCACTGGTTAAAAGGAGGTTGGACATGGTAAGGAAACTTTTTTAGTTCGTATACGAAACTGAGAAGTATACATTTGGTTTCATTGGTTATATCCTACAATTTCTATCCTACGCACCCCTTAAGATTTATAATGTGACGAGGTGAACATCTAAGTCTAAAGTTTTAGTCCAAAATTTCATGTCCGACCGCTTGTAATGGGTCACTCTACTGTGCGCTACGCTGCCGTGCTAAGGAGAAACGCCGCATGAGCCATCAGGCGTTGGCAAATTTTCTTCGATAAAATACGAATTTCCTGGTAAACTTATGAATATTTTTCTTCCAATTTTTCAGGGACTATTCTTTGTATTTTGATCTAAAGTTCCTGAAAATTTCAAGGAAAAATTTGCAGAACTTCCCTCCTATATAAACATATTATCAAAGGAAATATGGCAACTCTCGAATGTTCATACGGCGTTCTTCCTTAGCACGGCAGTACGCTGAGCCGGCCCAATCCTGGTGCAAGCTCTCCGTCGACATGTATTTTTGACCGTGGTTTCTGGTTCCCGGACCGGTAGAAGATTAGGAGAAGGTTATTAAGAAAAGAGTAGGAAGAAGCAAAAAGAAAAAATAATGAGAAAAAATACAAAGAAAAATAATAGTCACCACTAAGTTAGTGGCAAATGGGCCAGAGTGTGTAATGCAACTATTTCGACCTCTAAGTATACGAAATTGCATATGCCCAAAATTGAAGGCAAACTCAGTTACTAGACCTCTAATTCTCGCTCGATCAGACGCCTGGTTCAAATTTAACAGAAATGCATCAAGTTGCATTTTAGCGAAAACCGAGTGGAGTAATTTTGAACTCAACTAGTCGTGAATATTCTCCTGTCAAACTTGAAAAAATGTTGGACATGTAAATGGTCAGTAGACTTTGTTTTAAACTTTGAGTCATACGGAGGGATAAAACTTCAAACCTCTTTTCCTCTATGCGACTTAGTGAGTTTCTGTTAGACGCTGTTCCAATTTTACGATTTTGGAATTAGTATACGTTCTAACCGATAATCATGTCCAAGTGGAATATTCTGTATTAATTTTAAGTTTTTTAAGTTGGCTTGTTTCTCTTTGAAAAAATAAAATAGGAACGAAAATTTTGAAACATATCGCAACGGAGACTTGTAGTTTTGCACCGTGGCGATGGGCATGAAACGTATCATCATGGTGAAGTTCTGTATGATATATCTTCCTATGGATGAACCGGTCAATACGCAAAAAAACTTGCAACTGCAATATTTTTTTCAGATCTAAATGTGGTGGATTGTACCAGACTTTCGAAACATTCAATGAGAGATACTCCCGTAATGAACCCTCAGTATAGCCTCTTTAAGACCCCTTCACGGCCTTTTTTGACAAGCTGTGGTAATTATTTTTAGAGTTTCAGGTAGTGTTTGGAACGAAATGCATCATTATCTACTGGATTTCATTCATGCTGAAATACTATTGCGCCACAAAAAAATACACTGGAAAAAACACGCAAGACAAAAAAAAAGCCTCGTCAAAATATTGATAAAACATTTTTGCGTAAAATTCACGCGTTGAAATCAAACATATAGTGCATCATTAGACGTTATTTCAGACTATTCGTCGAAATAAAACGTAAACACCGAATCGGGTGAAGGTCGTTTGGCTCATTATTTTGGGTCCCATCGCGAGTGTACAATGGATCTTAAATTACAAGATGTAACTTTTGGAGCACTCTTAGTTCTAGTTATAATCAGTCGGGAACCCTTTCAAATGAGAATCATGCGAAAATCATCAAAACCTAAAGTATTGCCAGACGTATTTGTTGCAAAGAACTTTTGGATTTCAAATCGTTCTCTCGTTTTTCCTTCCCTACTCTTTCGCAATTACATCTCTTGAACTCAAAATTCTAAATTACCAAGGTTTCACTTTTTTGGTATGGCTTGTCCCAAATTTTTCATGAAATAATCCTTTATGCTCGGAAATTAATGTCAGTAATGAGGTTTTATTGGCAGTGACCCTTATTTTTTTTGCAAAAGATTACACGTGGACCGAGTTTATCGTATAAAACCAAGTCACATCAAAATTTAACCACGAAAGAGAAATATGAATTTAAATTCCTGAATGTGATTAAACGTCAGAGATGAGGTTTATCGCTCAAATTTATATTCAAAAGTATTACTTATCGACTTTGAATTTTTGATCGTAGAGGGACCTTCCTTTCCCTCCAAAGGACCCCTTCTAGGGTGATTCTTCAAAAGTTTAAAAGAAGTCCTGTGACATTACGACAGTTTATTCGTAAGTGAAACATTGGCGGGTCCAGCAAATTGGCAGCATTGTTTTTTCTCCATTTACACCTATGGAAGCGTATCGATTCTTGAAGGGGCCAGGTGCTCCGACATGAATCGAATATTTAACACGAAACTGTCAAAATTGTGAACAAAACTTTCCGAAAAATTTGCAGGAAACCGCTCGCAGCTTTCCCGGTAAATTCGTGCTTTTTCAAAGGAAATATGGCAACGTCTGTTGGCTCATACGCCGTTCTTCCTTAGCACTTCAGTACAGGGGGTCCACGTCAAGTTTGTCACCAAAAGTGGCCACCGAACGCGGCGGCCCCCGGGGCCCGGAGTGGTTGAATGAACCGGGGGGAGGGGGGGGGGGGGGTTGCGGCGCTGAACAGCTAGTGCGCATGCGCGCGGGGCCAAAAGTCGGAGCCGCGCTCATTATTTCATAACGGCGACCCAAACCGCACGGCCGCGGCGGGTCTCTTTCCTTTCCTTTCTTTAATTCTTACACCTTTTTTATAGGTTATCTATTAATTAAGCGGGTTCGAGGGGGCCCCGCCACCGGGACCCCGAGACATATATCATTCGCTTTTCGAGGTCAGATTCGCTCCCGTGCCTATGCCACTGCCCGCTCTGCCGTCCTCAGGAAGGACGCCGTATGCTGCCGTGCTAAGGAAGAACGCCGTATGAGCCATCAGACGCTGCCAAGTTTCTTCCAATAAAAACCGAATTTACTGGGAAAATTGTGAATATTATTTTCCAAAATTTACTGACAATTTCGTGCGCAATTTTATCTAAAACATATGAAAATTTCAAAGAAAAATGTGCATGCATGTAGTCAAAAATGCATGTTTTATCGGAGGAAATTTGGCAACTCTCGAATGTTCATACGGCGTTCTTCCTTAGCACGGCAGTATGGGCCCCACTATCTCTGCATGGCTCTTCCATAAAAGCACCTTTCTGCATAGGGAAACCAATGACTTATATGTTGTTTCTAAAATGATCCAGAAATAGTGGCTCCTTATTGCAAAATGTAATCCAATTGCTCCTGTAGGAACAAAATTCTCAGTACAATTTGCATCGCACAAAATTATTTTAGACGATTTCCAACTCCTGGACCAACACTTACCTTGAAATTTTCAACACGTCATAAAAAACCGAATGTTTAGAATTTCAACATCTAAAAATATAAGAAGCAATCGAGGAGGAAAAGACTAAAAGAGTTCGTAGGTTTGATGAGTTATTTTTCCAAAAAAATTGAAAACTCGAGAGCTTCGCCATAAAGTTACAAAATTATGTAGACCGTCAAAATTTAACTATCTGCCTAGGCATTTGACGAAGTGACTGATTTTACTATTTGCCTGCGACACTTACATTCCAACATGGGCGACCCAATTTTAAGAATAACATCAGTAGACCAGTAGACCAGTAGAACAGTAGAACAGTAGAACAGTAGAACAGTAGAACAGTAGATCAGTAGAACAGTAGAACAGTAGAACAGTAGAACAGTAGAACAGTAGAACAGTAGATTGGAGCAGTGGCGTGCCGTGCTTTGAGATATCATCACCTTCCAGGCAAAGTATCACAAGCGCCATGCGACGTTTAAAAATTTCCGCCGCCATTTTATTTCTTTACTGAGAAATTCTTGGTTGAATCTGTTTGGAAATTTCACTAAATTTTATCGGCAGCACAAAGAAAATTCAGTGAAATTTTCGGACAGCTTCGTTGAACAATTTCTCTGTAAAAAAATAAAATGGCGGCGGAAATTTTTAAACGTCGCATGGCGCTTGTGATACTTTGCCTGGAAGGTGACGATATATCGATTGTAATGCCACTTAAATCAATGGAAAAGGATCGATAAACAGGTTGTTCGCAGCGAACACCTTAATAATCGATTATTCACCACAGCTTCAAATGGGGAAATATCGATAGATCGCTATTCATGCCACGCCACTGGAATGGAGATACGTTGTTTTGGACTTTGGTCATCGATGAGCGCTGCTCTCATCTCGGCCATCTACCCAGACGTTTGATTATGGTGTAATTGGCTCTTAGCTCCAACTGGGAACTTGGATCTAATCAAAATCTGTGCCCGTTCTGTCAATGAAATTCGCTTAAAAATTGGCTCCTCGCATATTCCGGCCTCATTCGCAGCCGCGATATCAAGATAAAGTAAATCCAACGCCTCACTTCTCCTCGCAGTCGTGAAATTCGACCGTCTAAACTGGGGTCAGCTCAGGCGAATTTTATAACGATCGGTTTCCCCTCATCTGATCCCCGATCGCTGTTATGGGTGGGCCAATATTCGCTTGATTTATGTTAGCCAACGCGCTCAAGAGGCCAGCATTGTCCGTTTGCCAAACTTATCATGAAATTGGCGAAGTCCCGGAAGAGAGGGGAATTAACGAAATAATGAACTATTCGTACGTTATCTTAACAAGACCGCTAAAAAGCACCTCTCAACAATTCACGAAAAAACTGTTAAAAATTATGTAAACTACATTTTAGGAAATATCCAAAAAATATTTTTTGAGAACAAGAATTTTGAAAAATCTTTGAGAGGCGTCTTTTTAAAATTCGAGGGGTCTCTCGAGTTTTTATGACGGTTGTTCACGGAAAAAATAACTTAGCGCTAAGCCCTATCATTTTAGGTAAAATATGGCCAACTGCAGGCAGTAGTGCTGGTCCCTAAAGCCGTAGGGCTCAGCACTACTGCCTGTGCGATTGGCGATATTTTACCTAAAGTGTCACGGCTCAGCGCTACAGTGTTTTGTACGCGTTAGTAACAGTGATAGTCCTTCAGAAGGAACAACAAAACAACATGTAGTACAAAATATGTCAATTGTGGAACTGCAGGTGTGCGTGTTTCTTTTGCGGTGTTTGAAGATATTCTCTCCCATTTTATTCAATGAAAGGAGAACAAACCAACGATACAGCATGAAAATTCCATGGATTAGTTGTGACGTAGAGAGAGAAAATCAGAGAAGTTTCCAAAAAATGAAGTTGAGTAATTTTCCTTTCTAAAAATTTGGAATGGCAGGAAGTTTGCAACGTCGTAACCTGAAATACGCATTTTTTTGCAGTAACAGTTCATGTATGGCACGTTTACACGATGCTGACTGATATCGTGCAAGCTCGCAAATAGCACTCCAAGTTGAGGCCAAGATAGCATGACAGACAATGAGGCACCAGAAATGGTACAAACAAAATCACAGTGATATAATTGTTTTCTCTTCAAAGTTCAAAGTGGAAACTAATTCACTCACCAGGAAGTTTAGAAAACAACTCTACAAAAGGTATAACGACAGAAAAAGTCCGCAATCACATATCTCGTGTTCGGTGTCCGAAAATATCCACCTCTATGTCATTTTTTAAAGGAGAACAAATTGACATCATTCCTTGAATTTTTTGCAGAATTTTTTCGCACAGAGAAGGAAAATCACGGCAGTTTTAAAGAATTGCCGTTGAGTAGTTTTCCGTTTATTAAATAAACTATTGACAGGAAGTCTGCTGCGACGTCGCAAACCGAGTTATGTGATTGCCGACTTACACCGTTGATAAGTAATATATTATTGTAGCATCATTTAAATTTCAAAAAATCATATACAAGTGTAGGTGGTTGCAATTCTTCAATGAGTCTGTTGCTCCCAAGAGAGACAGCAAACGGCGCACAGTGGAACAAGTCGTTGGAGGAAGGCGGACACGAAATGTTTGACCAAACTTGTAAAATTTTCCGTTTGTCTCATCACAATTTTAATTTTAAGATGTGCTTATTATTTAAAATTTTACGAGAAAACCAATGAAACTACTTTTGAAACATCAATATTCCATATTCATGAAAATATACGCTTTTTAAGTTCTTAATGAAACATGTCCGACCTCTCCTGTTGACTCGATCTACTGTGCGGCGTTTTGACTTTTTGTGAATGAAATAACCCGGAAGTCAAATTTAACACATCGGAGGTTTCTAATACTTAGAAGCGGATAATGTGCGTTGTCATTGTTCAGCATTTTCAAATTTATCACGTCTGCGGGCACTTTTCCCTCTTTGCTAACAATCGCGATATCTCGGTGAGAGATTTATGCAAACTCAACTTAAAATTATAAATAAATAAATAAATAAACAAGCTCGCTAACTGTTATAAATCTGTCTCGGATATTATTTTAAGGGTGTTTGAGCGTTTGTTTTCTCCTCATTAAAATAAAAGAGCAAAATCAAATGCACCTCAAATTGATTGAAATCGTGCGGAGAGGGATTTGAAACAGTCTGCGATATCGTTCATTTATTAAAGTTCGGTTTTCTTGCGTCTTTCTCCCAGTAAACCGGACCATTGCAGATTAAGAAAAGATTATGCCCATTGACATAAGGAAGTTTAATATACTAACATAAACTGATTGCGGTAGACGCACAAGTTGTATAGACAGTAAGTTGGAATTTTTTAGCCACCGTGCCTTAAAAATCAGTATAAAGCTGGATATTTCACTACAGAGGGAAAAAACTCATATGAGCACAATTTTCCCTCAAAAAGATACGCTGTTTAGTGCAACACTAGTCACGACGACCGTTCAGGAAGGTAACTGCAGACGCGCTTCGGGTCTAATCGGACCCATCATCGGTATGGCGCAGCTTCTTGAATTTTCTGCTACCAAGCTCGGAGGGTCGTGAAAACCAACTACTAACCAACTAACTAGTGACTAGTGTTACACCAAACAGCGTATCTCTTTGAGGAAAAATTGTGCTCATGTGAGTTTTCTCCCCTCTGTATTGATTTTTCAGCTTTATGCCGATTTTTAACGCACGTTGGCTAAAATATTCCAACTTACTATCTTAAGTTCAATACACCTGATACGAGATACGGACACCCTAATTTGTACATTTAGAGGGTAGAGATATCTAATATAGTGAAAGAAAAAAAGAGAGAAGATCATCTCACTCACGAAAAATCCCCAGAGTTAGCTATGTCTCCTTTGAGAATAAATAGACCACTTTAAGCAGAAATGAACCAAGCCACATCAGCTGTTGCCGAATTTATTTGATTAAATTTTACATGAAAACGGTCCCGCAAATTTTTGTGCTAATATCGGTGAAGTTTTTTGCATAGTGCGAAGCAAATTCCTTGAAAGTTTCAAAGGAACCCGCACAATAATTTTTACGTAAAAAATTAAATTGCCCGGTTAAATTTGGCTTACTGAAAAAAATGAGTTAGCGTCAGAGGACTAAAAATGGTTTCTATACACTAACTCAAATTGTGTGATTTGGACACACATGATTTTTGGTTTCTGTACACTAACCACTATTAGTGCTGGAAACTAATTCCGCTACTCTAATTCGCATTCGGTAGGGTTGGGTCAACCTAACCTCAAAACTGAGAGAGGAGAAAACGGCTTAGCGAATGATAACTGGACAATACTTTCAGGAAAAGAAGATTTCTTAAAAGACGAGAGGTAAAAATAAACTGACCGGTTCCAAATGAACGGCAGAGGAAAGGAATATCCCATAGGTATGTGCAAGTAGACAGAATTATCCTTTAGAGAGAGACACCTTCACACATGAAACGGTAGCGAATGTTCACACTGAATAAACATATCTCGTCCGAACACTTGAGATATTCTTTTGAAATTACGGGAGAACACGAACTATAGAAGTAAGCAGTAAGTTCACAGATTTTCGTAAAATATAAACTGAACGCGGAACGCTTTAATCGCAATTTAATACAGAAGATTGACGACTCCAACGAATATCATGCTTGTTTACGTTTCGAATCGAACAGACGATTTCTAACCTTAACAGGTTTATTTATGTTGCTTTCGAACGTTTTCAAGAAAGAGAGGACACTATAAATCATACCGGGAGTATTTACATTGTCAAACGAGCCCGAAATTTCACATTTTAATTGATTTTCACGAGCTGACGCGATTGAGGCTGTTGTACCGACGCCACTTTTTCGAAACTAAATAAATGTAACGGACAATGTGGCAGTTAGCGTTGAGGGCGAATTAGTTTGACCCGAAAGTGAATTTGTCTTACCACAGCGCTAATTTTACAGCTAGTGCTGTTTTCCAATTCTGGTTCGCGCTCTAGTAAAGTCAAGTCAGCGTATGAAGCGAATTGATTGGTGCTTCAGTACAATAAATTAGTTCTGAAGCCTAATTTTGATTCTACTTGGCGAGAACTTACCAAATTAGTTCTCAACGCTAACTACTTTTTTTTCAGTGCAATAGCTGACGTGGCTTTGTGCCTTTCTGCTAAAAACTGTCAAAATATCGAATTTTCAGAGGATCTCTATGAACTCTGCATTTGATCAGTGAGGAAAAGTAGAATCTTATTTCCGATTTCTGGCAACTTTGCGTCGGCGCCAAAGTCAGCTGGCCCTTTCCTCGGCAAAGAATGAGGCGCCCCGACCTCTGCTTTCGCTGCCGTTAATTCGATTTCCTCCGCCAGATAACACTTTGTTGTATTTATTTGTTTCTTTGTCTTTAAGTGCCTGGGAAGAACAAGGTAAAAGTTATCCCGATAACGGATCTTCGCGGAGAGGGTGCCCCAATAGCCAATAGCCTCGCTGATTATTGCCGGGTTCGGCCCGTGAGTGAAATGCAAAAAAAATCTTCATTTCATCGTGGTTGCGTTGATCGAAGAGTTTGCCGAATTCATTCGAGGAAACCAAGAATGTTCATGTGATGCAGCATTGTGACACACTCGAGTGCTACGAAAACATTCAGATACACGGAAAAAATGGATTTCTGATTTAACAATTGAATTGTTGAAGAATATGTCCGGCATGTTTCAAATGTACAATTGAATTGCATTTTGCAATTTGGACCTATAAATTCTGGCTTCTCTGAAAAAACACTTATGTGCATAGGGAAATTAATGGCACATACGTTGTTTTCGTACCGGGCCGGAATTTATAGTTCCTAATTGCAAAATGTAGTCCAATTTACAATACTGCCGTGCATCGCTAAAACGCCGTAAACCCCATTTTACATTTTTTGGAAACAATGTATCATAGCAGAGAAACTTATTGTGTACCTTGGGACAAGGTTTTAACAGAAATCCTTCGCAAATACTATCAAGAACTTACCTGAAAATTTGAGGTGCGTGTGCAAAACGGTTTTTAGTTTATTAACTGTTAAGTTCCAAAAAACGCGGGAAAATCTTGATGGATTTACGGCCTTCTTGCTTAGCACGGCAGAATAGTGGACAACTAATTTATCAACCACGGGGGTGGTTAATTTAGCATTTGTTTATTGCAAAATCTACAGCAAAACTTTTTCTAACTACAAATGGTTAAATCAGGAATGAAAAAAGATTTACAGTCCCTCCATGAAGTTCCCTTCCACTGTATCAGATTCACCTTTGGCCTTCCAAAAAAAAATGGAAAAAAGTCCTGCTTGACTTTGATTGCAAAACCGGCACGTCATAAAACTATTTTTTCTTGGAAAGCACCTCATTATTCTTCGCAAAAAAGAGGCGAAAGTTTTGAAAAGAAAAAGACAACACGCACGGGTTTGCTGGGTTATAAAAAGATGAATCTTTGCTCATAGTTCATTCGTAATTGGAAACTCAATGCTATATCCTCTTGCAAACTTTTGATAGTAGATTAAGTGCTTTCTTGGAATTATGAAACAATATTCAATTGAGTGCGAACAACTTTAAAAAGTTGTGAATTTCAGACTCTTTTATTCGTTTTCAGCGAGATGTACCCTGTGTTTTGAGGAAAGTTGCTGCAATTCGAAGTGCCAATGAATAAGACAGTTTAGTAAGTACAACAATTCAAACAAACGAACAATTACAATAACTATGTAGGTTCTTGAAAAGAGTAATTTTCTCTACTTTACATCTTCAAAACTAAAAATACGTCAAATCGGCATGAAAATTACGTATAGGGAATAATCTCAACTTTATGATAAGCCCAAATTTTTGTTAATTTATGTAGTCATGTATGAGAGATCTTATATTTACTAAGACCAACTACCGTTAAGACCGCGTGCTTACCCTCCGCCGCTTAAACGGATCGCACCAAAGTTTTCAAAGGCCCATAAAAGCAAAAGTACAGAAAAATAAAACGAAAAAGTAATTATTTTGTATCTCCTAGTTTAAGCTTCAAATCGGTATACTAAACTTGTTGAACATTTTTCATCAACTTAACAGTGAGAAAATAAGATTTTGTGCAACATTCTGCATCTTTATTGTCTGTTCACCTCTCGGCGCGCCTTGAACTGAGTTACTTTGATACAACCATCCGCCTTTACATCGAATTTGTTGAAAAATATTAAAAGCTCTACAAATTTATATATTTTTCTTTAAAAGCTGAAGCAAATCGCTCCATAAAGTCTGTTTTTCTCGCTGATTTAGGGATGCATCGTGTCCTATAATTTCACGGAATGAGTGGTTAAACACATCAGAATCAAAATTTTGGAAGCATAATCAAATTATTATTATTATTATTATTATTATCATGTTCGGATTTACCTACTTGTCGCCTATGGGCCGCCTGTATTTTGCTGCCCTCTTCTCATTCATTTTGAAACATCAATGAAAACCATCAAGTGAACGTGCCGGAGGGAGAAGGGTGCATAAGACGCGTTCACTCGTGTTGGACACATTTTTTGCGTAAGCTCTGTCAGCACTACTAGCAAAAGTTCACGGAACTTCGCGCGAAAGCTCAGTTCCGTAAACCTATCGCTGTGTGGCAAGGCCTTTCATTTGTAAGAAATGAACTAAAAAATTAAGAAAGAACAAACATAAATGTGCTTTAATAATTTTAACTTCCGCCGCCGTGCCGCGCTGACCACACTGTGTTTGGCGCAATGCGTGAAGTATTCATGTAGTCCTGTAGGCGCTGTGCGTTTCACGCCGCGCCGCGCCGACCGCTGTTGACCGCACTGTGTTTGACACAATGCGTGAAGTATTCATGCAGTCTTGTAGGCGCTAATATGTGTTACATGCCGACCGCCGCGCCGCGCCGAGGGCTTTTCCTTTTTCATCTCAAGTCCTCGTCATCATTTCTCTCTGCGCCGCGCCGCTCCAAGCCAAATTACGTGTTTGGTTTCTCTCTTAACTCAACTAATTAGAGGTGCGTAGTCTTTTGTATCACCGAAATACGATAAAAGTAGAAATTAATGTACTCTCAGGAAATGAGAGATTTTGTCACCTTTTCTTGTTTGTAATTTTTTTCTGAATCCGATTTTTTTGTACCCGCATTTAAAAAAATTGCAAAATTTGCCGCCCCCTCATTTCGCCGCCAGGAGCCGCGGCCCATGTGGCCACCTTCTTAATCCGGCCTTGATTATTATTATTTTTCCTTCCACGATTTCGCGTGTTGAGATTAAATTAGGAAACTTCTGTGTACCAGGAGTTGGGTAAATGGTCACACGAAGATACAGTGGTTTCAGTGAATTCAAGTTTCCTCGAAAATCCAAAATTAAAATCTTTTTTAATCTAAAATTTTAACTTCTTGATATTTTTTAATAAAAAGCAAATGGAAGTTAGAGTATCCAAATGACGTTTACTGAAAAAGAAACTTGTAACGGATGAATGCAAGAATTGAGTGCTTATTGTGCAAAAAAAAAAAAACATGCGCACGAAATAAAATGGGTCACAAAAACTTGTGTCTTTTATTTAGTATTCTAAAAGTACCAGGCGAGTGGATGACGAGATGGTTTAGCAGGTATTTAGCAAGGTATTTACGCACCGGAAAGGCGGGAAAATGATGGCGGTGAAAGGCCACAAGAGTCAAATCGATATCTCTTCTCATTTTCCACGAATGCTTGTAAAAATCAAACAAATTGTAATTTGGTATCGAAGCTTATTAACTACAGACGAAATAAAAAGATCCGATTCTTTGATCCTGAAGGTATAGTTTGAGGAGATAAAAAACGTGTGTTTAAGTGGGAATTTCCCCCAGATAACTTGACTAGGCGATGCATTTTCTCACTTTTAAATTGATTTTTATGCCATTTTCCATAGCAGAGAGAATAGTAAAAAATACCGCGAAATCAGCTCTAAAAACACTCTCAGACAAAGCAATATAACAATTTGTGTGCAAATTTTCCATTCACACCTTGTGCAGTGATTCACCAAAAAAAAAAGAATCTTAAAGCCACCAATAAGTTTTTTTCTTATAGATCAAGAATTTTGCTGCTTAATCTAAACTAATTTTCTGCTTAGCCCGAGCATCATTTTTCTTTCATCAAGAAAAATTTAGTTTAAATCAAGATACAAAAATTCTCGGCGGCAAACGGATTGCATTTTGCAAAAAGGAACCACTAGCGGCACTAGCATTGCAATGATGCTAAGATTGTGCAACTTCATCCTTTGCAATTAAATTGCGGAAATTGTGAAAAACTATGAAATTTAGATGGTATAATTTTTGTCTTAAATTTACAGTTTTTAGCGAGTAAAATAGAAACTATTAGGAATAATCGGGTTGGTACTATTCCGGCTAAAGAACGTCTTAATTTTTTGCAGCTTCGTCGTCGTGTTGACGGCATTTCTCGTGCAACCGACGATCTCGGACGGGGGAGACAACTTGGTAAGCAGACGAGCAGGAGGCGGATCGACAAGAGTAACTCGAGAGATCTCGAACCAGAAAAACCATCAGTCACCTGGCACCAGAGCACATTCTCACCCCCCAGGAGCGATGACGACCTACCCTTATCCCGAAAGTACCTCGCCCGAAGGACGTCTTCCGATGACGTAAGAGCGGATGGAAGAGCCGACCACCCGAAGAAAGTACGGAGCAGAAAAGGAAACGAAAAGAGGAAGGAAAGTGCTGGATCTCCGTCGCGATCGGGACTTGATTGGAGGATTGGACGATCAACTTCCTTCGACGAGGAAGATCGACTCAGGCCGGAAATGGTGAACGCTGCAAGAAGACCATATGCAGTTCAAGATTACCCGCGCGCCAGAGCTTCTAATTACTTCGAGACTGATCGATACAGGCCTGAAATGGTGAACGTTCCATTTAAACCATCCCTAGATGGCGTTGGAAGAGATGGTCGATCTACTTCCTTGGACGAGGAAGATCGATTCAGGCCGGAGATGGTAAACGTTGCAAGAAGACAATCCCCAGATACACGCGCGAAAGGTTCTAATTCCTTCGATAAGAATCGATACATGCCTGAAATGGTGAACGTTGCGAATAGACCATCCCTAGATGGAACTGGAAAAGTTGGACGTTCTTCCGTCGATGAGGGAGATCGATTCGGGCCTGAAGAGGCGAACGTTGCGTCCCCAGATAAAGTTAAGGACTACGCGCGCGCCAAAGCTGAACATCCGAGCAAGAAGCTGAAGGAAAGGGGTGACAGCAAAAGGTCGGCCGGATCCAAGTCGTTCAATAGCTGGGCGTCCTGGTCGTCGGGGGTCAGGGTGCCCAGTCCCAAGTGGCAGGAGCTGCCCAGCAGGAGGACGCTTCTCTACTTGATGACGAGGAGAGGGAAAGCGCTGGAAAATCTCCCGATGGAACCTGGCGACGTTGTGGTCTGCCACCTGGTCAAGCAACACATCGTCACGAGGTTTCACTGGTTTCTGGCTGTGAGCGGGTAATGACTGTCTTTTCCCCTTGCCTCTTCATCTCTTCTTTTATGCTGAAAGCATAGTGAGGGTCGTATTCTTGGTCATCGCACACGGTAGATCGACATTTCACCGAGCGACATTTCACCGCGGCAATTTTTCACCGTGGACCCTTTTCACCGCAGTGACCTTTCACCCTGGACCCTTTTCACCGCGGCGACCTTTCACCGTGGACCCTTTTCACCGCGCGACATTTCACCGCCTGCGATAATGTCTAAGGCTTAACTTTTCCTTCACACTTTTCCAAGCTTACACGGAGAAAAAAACCTCGTGCAAGGGACCCGAAGTTCAGGTCATATGGATCTCTGAAGTTTTCAGATTGAGCATCTAAACACTTTAGATCTAGCTGTCGATGTTCGGATTACACATCTGAAACTTCAGTTCTTACATCTGAAGTACTTTAGATGTGAGAACCGAAGTTTTTCGGATGTGAAAACTGAAGCACTTCAGATGTAAGAACTGAAGTTTCAGATGTGTGATCCGAACCTCGACAGCTAGATCTAAAGTGTTCAGGTGCTCAATCCGAAAACTTCAGAGATCCATATGACCTAAACTTTGGGGCCCACGCACGAAGTGTTTTTCTCCGTATAGGACTGGCCAACGCGGAGTTCACAGTGTTGTGCCAGCCTTCAATACCATTATTCGTTCGAGAAAGGCCCTCGATTGTTGTTAATTTGCAATTCCACATTTCAATTGGAAAAATGGGGCGTCGTCTCCTTCTCCTTCTATTTAGTCTTCGTATCCAAGTTTCTTCAAAATAACAACGTAATTTCCAGAATTTGGCACATTTCTAAATTTTCTTTGCACCAACAATTTCCTCTGAACTATATATACAGCCTTCATAGACAGCCAGCTGCTTATTCCGATTGCTTGTAACGTATTTCACGTTTTGCATTTTGTAGTGCGTATTGTAAAGGTCGCCGCGGTGAAATGTCCGCGGTGAAATGTCACGCGGTGAAATATCACGTGGTGAAATGTCACGCGGTGAAATGTCGCATAATCATCACAGACATCCATGGTGAAACTGCAGAAATGCGTAACTCGGTTAGCGGCATTGCAGACTTCCTGTCATAGTTTCTTTTCTACATAGATAACTGCTGAACATAATGTTTTTTTCAGTGGTTTTTTTTTATCTTTATGAAGAATATATTCTGTGATAACTTTGAGGTATGGTGTTGATTTGGTCTCCTATTGAAAAATAAAATAATTGTGGAAATTTGGAAACACCGCAACCGAGATATGCGGACTTGCAGTTTCACCGTCGACATAAAGAGCCCGACAAAATAGTTCCCTTTTCTTGCGGAAACTCGGGGATGTTATTCGAATTAGATGGCTGAGCCCTCTGACCGTTTCGCGGTCCAACCTGTCAACCCCCGAGGCGCTTGAGCTGAATTCTTATGATTCGCCTCGTTTAATTCCTCGTTAAGTTCTTTCGTTTGATTTTTAAAAGTTTCCCAAACCTGTACATGCTAACAGTTTTTATAAAGGGCTTCCCAGCCAATATACTTCAAGACAATATACCACCGTCAAATATTCTTCATGGATGTTCGAAAAGCAGAGATTTTGCAGGGCAATTTTAATGAATACTTTAACTCTGGTGTGAGCGATTAAGTATCGCGCGAAACTGAAGGCGTTTCTAACTGGTAACAATAGATTGATAGGGCTCACAACAACGCGTGTCATGTAAACAAATTAATCAGGTAAAGCCGCATCTGGGACTTTATATCTTTTTTTTTGCAGGCACTGTGTATTTTTACTTGTCTAATCATGATGAAAGGTATTCGAAATCATCTCTCGTTGTTTTTGTTCTTTGTTTCTTTATCCTTATACCTCACTTAATATATCAATCACTAGACATGCATGATATGTTTAATGAAGGTGAAATAACAAGGGGGCGGGAAACAAGGCTAAAAATACAGAATAAAACCGAGATGCTTCGCTTCAAAGTCGAGCCATTTTCAATCGGAAAAAACGCTACATAATATATAAAAAATAATAAAATCGGTAATATACATGACATCTACATAAAATTGGTCGAGAATAACGAACGAAAATCTTAAATTAAGATTTTTTACTCTCAATGTTAATATTCATGACTAAATATGGACTTACGACAAGGTAACATGGTACATTTTCGATTGGCATTATTATCGTTTGTCCTCAGATCTGAATTGCTGCACCTTATTCCAAGAGATACTAAACACCAAGGTTTATTCGCTCGAGACCAAATTGACAAAGTACGGAAGAGATTCCCGAACTTTGATTGCAACAACTGCAAAAATCTTGGAAGTGGAGGTAAGTACGATGTCTACGTATTCAGTTTCAAGTGACTTGGAATTTTTATTTGTGATATCGTTAGAAGAGCTCGTTTTTATGTAAAGTTAATCCACAATTAAATTGTGTACAACAAATAGACCATCAAACAACACTGCCATGCTAAGGAAGAACACCGTATGAACCTTCAGACGTTGCCAAATTATCTTTAATAAAATGTTTATTTTCAGGGAATTCCGTGAGCATTTTTCTTTGAATTTTTCAGAGAATTTATTCGCGGCCAGATCTAAATCAACTGAGAATTTCAAAAGAAAATGTTCATAACTTTCCTCAAAAATAAATATTCTATCGGAAGAAATCTAGCAATTCTCGAATGTTCATACGGCGTTCTTCCTTAGCACGGCAGAATAGACCGATGAACCCGGGAAAATGTAGCTATGCGAGGCAATCCGTGCGAAAAATTTCGCGCTTTTTCATGTCAGTTCTAAAGAGTACAGGGAGGAAAATGAAAATTTGGAGGAAAAAGGACGAGAGGAAAAAAAGACGGAGGAGGAGGGAAAAGGATGAGGAGAAGAAGCTGACGGAGTGAAACAGCATTTGGAATTTTTTCTAAAAAAATCAATCAGCCTAAAAAAACATCCTATCCTTGAATATTACTGCGCCATTAGTCTGAATATGCACATTTTGACTCCAACAGCTTTTAGCTTTTTGGAAAAATTCAAAACCATGAATTTTTCCTGAAATTAAATCCAAAGCTCAAAAAAGCTTTCAAGTTCAGCCCACGCTATCCTGAGAGTCCACGTCTACATCAAGACAAACTCTCCATGCAAAGATAGGGAACAAATACATTAGCAGGGTTGCCGTGTTTTCAGTTTTGGAGTCCCCAAATAAAGTGGCAGCCCTGTCAATGTATTTACTCCCTATCTTTGCATAGAGAGTTTGTCTTGATGTAGAGGTGGACTCTCAGGATAGCGTCGTATATCCCCTCCATTTTGGCCTCAAGTTGAGAGCTTTTTTTGAGCTTGGGAGTTGATTTCAGAGCAAACCAGTGGGACCATCGTGTTTCTCGCGAACTTTTACATAAGAATCAACAGTCAAATCGCAAATTCCTCCCACATGCAACAACTCCATTCTGAATATTTTTCCTCCATTCGGGCTGCACGCGCAATGTAAGAGGTATCCATGCAGTCTTGTAGGCGCTGATACGCGTGAAACGCTGTCCGTGCACGACGCGCAATGCGTGAAGTATCCATGCAGTCTTGTAGGCGTTAATACGCGTATCACGCTGACCGTATTGGGTTTGGCTCCATTTTGGTCTCAACTTGAGAGCTTTTTTTGAGCTTGGGAGTTGATTTCAGGGAAAACCAGTGGTGCCATCGTGTTTCTCGCGAACTTTTACATAAGAATCAACAGTCATATCGCAAATTCCTCACATATGCAACATCTCCATTCGGCCCCTGACATATGCAATTAGAACTCCATTTGGACGTATTTCTACCTAACAAACCTATGTGGAGGTGAGAGATATGGGGTGCGCTCGTTAGTTCTCTTTGCGTAAGAGTGAATGAGAATAATAAAGCGCCAGTGACGTCAGCGGCAACGAACGATACGCGCTACGACGACGAGCTCGTCGACGGTGCGCTTTAACTCATGAGCCCTGTGCACAAGGCTCTCTTGCCATGCCCGCGGCTCATGAGTTCCGCATTCAGTTGGCACATAGGTCTGTTTGATAGAATGTAAAATCCCGCTTTCCCAATTCTTCAAAAGGAATCACACCCACTTTTACATTGTTCCTTACGCAGCTCTCTAGAGCACACCCCATATTTCTCACCTGGGTGAGAAACCATAGGTCTGTTTGGTAGAAATACGTCCATTTCACCCATGGTTTGGTGAAAATCGCATATTTTTACGCTTGCAGGCTACGACGCGCATGATGTCGAAGAAAAAGCGACACAGTGGGTCAACAGAGTCACCTTCTACGATGAGGACTCCTGCTCCGGCTATCACTGGATTGTCTGGTGGATAACGAGCACGATCCCAAAGCCGGTGCGCTTCGTTCCCGGTTTCAACAAGAAACTCCACAGGGACTGTCGCTTGAACACGATACAAAGGGACCCTCATCCCTTGGTCACCGACGTGTTGCTGCTGCCTAGTATGGAGGATGCTGCGGCCTATGCGCGCGAGTTCAAGGACCATAGTGAATGGCCTGTTGAGCTGGATAGTGCAAGCGGTGAATCATTGTAGTATTTGTTGGATTGGAGAAAGAAAGATCACATGAAAGATCCCATAAAATTGGAAATAATTTACATTTTAATAGTAGTAGTTTTCTTTTGTTTTTTTTTTCTAAAAAAATATGTGGTTATATCTTGAATTTTGATACTGTTAGCTTGCTGGTTCCATAACTCATGCATTGTAGAGTTTTCAAAAAGTTTAGTTGTGTTTCAAGTGTCTGGTATGTTTGTTACTTGATAAGTTTTGTGTGTTTGCTGTGTAGAATGTGTTCGGTAAGAATGGTGTGTATGGTTTGATGTTATTCATGAATTTGTTACGTCAATTGAGTAAAGCGTATGTTTTGATCGGGATGTTTGACATGCCTCCTAAGTTCAGCATGTTTGACGTGTTTAGTCTATGTAATGTGTTCGTATTATTTTATGTGTTTGGTCTGTTTGATAATTTAGTATGTTTAATGTGATGTTGTTCATGAAAGAGCAAATTTTACGTTAGCACGTTTTCTTTTCGTTCATGTTTTAGGTGAAATTCTGTGTCTTAAACAAAAGGTTCCCTGTGCAGTTTCCCTTTATTATTTTTTGTCAATTTTGATTGCATTCCATGAAAAATTATCCGTTGCTTCTTTTTGTCTATTTTCTTTGTATGATAATCTTAAGTAATAATTAATTTTGAGCTTTTGCCAGTTTTTATACTGAAAATTAAAATTGTAATAAATGAAAATGAGCAAATATACAAGCATTTTAATCATATCTACAGCGTAGCAAAATTTAGTCATAATCAGAAGAAAATTGTGATCCAGAACCATTAATTCAGTTCACATGGGATCAAATGTAATACATTAATGCCCTATGAAATGAAACAAATGAAATTATATGTCATTAACTGTAAAAAAATCGAAGTGTGAACCCAGAACTCAAGTGAAAAAGAAAGAAAACTCCTTGGCGCATTTAAAAAAATATACACGTTTGTACTAAGTATATTTTAAAGCAATGTAACTCTCCGTTCAGGATAAGACTGCTATTAGATTTTGAGTTAAACGGGTACAGATACACTGAAAATACGGCGCCAAAAAATGGGCACATTCAGTACTCACAATTGGTATTTTTTCCCCTAGAATATCAACGGTAAGTAAGCTCATAGAGAAACGGATTCTCCTTGAGCCTTCAATTCGCGAAACTGCTTTTTATCCCACATATCACGTGCGTGGCATAACTTCCGAAATGAAGGAGAATTATGTTGCGGTTTGAAAGACTCGTTCCTGCCCGCCGACTCTTAAAATGAAACTTTCTACTATTCTTAATCGCGTATCATATGAAATTCCCGTTGTTTTTATTAATACATTTTTCGAAGTCGAATGCATTATTTTCTTTTTCATTTTTCATGATATATGTTTTGAGAAAGGAGGCATAGCACATACCCACTTCGAACTAGTTGGTTGCTCTCTAACGTACAAAAAGCGGGCGGAACTGAGTATTTTTAAAAGTGTTTGTTTTTTTAGTGATCCATATGCTAACTATTAAGTCATGGCCTTAATAAGACTATATCTCTCCGCTTGCTAGCATCCGAAAGCTATCATGTCTTAATTCAAAGTTAGAAAACAATAAATGAAGCGACTTTCTGATAGTCTTTGGAATGGATTAACACTGGATATTTAAACTGTTCGATGTGTTACATGTCAATTTTTAAGAAGTAGCAAACATGCGAGCTTTCAAAATCACTATAATTTTACTATAATGAATAATTAAATCATATTCCTCACACTTTTTTTTTATTTCGAATGCATTTTTTAACAAAACACGCGTCTCACAAAATCTGTAGCCAACTGATGGTGAGTAGATGAAATAAGATTTAGATTCGAATATCTTACAGTTATAGGTATTGTAATTACTTTAACATGGAGAAATTATTTTCATGCATGGTTTTCATTCGTGGGTGGAAGAAAATTTCTTGAAATTCCAGAATTATTTGCGTACTTTTCATTTTGAAATATATTTGTTCTGCTCGAGAAAATTAAATCAGATTCTGGGTTTAACGCCCACGGCAAGAGCAAATGAATTTGTAAAAATGCGTGGATGAAATCCTCCATTCGTTCGCACCAACAATAATCTGATGAACTTTTTCAGTTGTGGCATCCTGAGAGCCATGTATAAAGAATTGCACTCTCCTCTATAACTCTGAATACAAAGAAAGCACACAAGAGGACAGCCCAAAAATACAAATACAATAGAAAGAGACTAAAACATGAGTGAACAACGTTTGTCTCGTCGTCACTCAATTTTTTTTATTTTTCGTTTTCGCAACCGGAAATGAGCTGGTATAACGGCTCTAAACGTTCTGCCTTTTTAATGTTTTAAAAATATTTTTAGCCTTGTTTACACCCAAAATTAAATCACTTTCTATTGTTCTGAATATACATGTATTGGCTTTTTGTCTGAATCAAAGAATCGCATTATCAGGACAAAATGAAATGAAGTGAAAATGAGAAGTGCGCTTTGAAGGGATCACCACGAGTGAAGCTGAAGCTGTCTTGAAAGCGGCAAACAGGTGCAAAATAATTTTTTGAGCAACTGCCACATAACTTTCAAAATGAAAAGTTATACGCTCTTTTCGTCACGGACATTAAATTTTGACACCTTAAAGTGTCCTAAAGTGATGATTATTCAGGGTCAAATTTTTTTAAAAAAAAACATAAAAATATTAAAAGAGGGACTCCCTCTATTCCCTCAAAGTTTCAATAAAATAATTAAACCTCAAAAAGAGCAACATAAAAAGAGCTTTTACCAGGGAAAAGCTAATGTCTTTGACGCTGTCTCTTTAAATACAGCTATTTCAGAGGTTTGATTATTTTAATGATACTTTAAGGGGAAGGAGAGAACCCCTCTTCCAAAGGTTTAAGGATTTTTTAAAAAATTTCACTCCAAATTATTTGCCCTTTGCGACCCTTTAAAGTTTCATAACGTATTGTCCGTGGGAAAAAAATGTCCTGTTCCAAAAGAGGGATTCTTGCGTGCGTGGTAACTAACACAGATATGATTCGTAGTCACATGCCGAGCATTTAAAATGGACGGAATGTAGAATGTCTTTGTTTTCCTCTTAGTAAAAGTTAATTTCAATTCTATCGTGGCAATCTACTCGTTGATATGAGGTCTCATGATGCAAGGATACATGTCACTTATCTAGATTTTTACTAAAATTTAGATCCTTAATTAATTTACAGTCTAATTCCTCATTACTTTTGCTCAAATCTTCGCATGATGGTGTCTTAAAAACTGTGAAGGTAGAGTGGAGCTTCATATATGACTGCGTTTTGAGAGTTACGTTGTACTTGCTGTTGAAACGGAGACTGCCGATTTCATAGTATGTTTTCTGTAACAAAATTAAAATTCTGTCAATGCAACATTCTAGAGAGAGTTTCGAGTGAGCACTGCATAACAATAACGATAAGAAATCCTGCCAATTGATCACATTATCCTCCATCTAAAAGCAAGGCAGACGATAGAACTGTCGCAACATCCAGAAACACTATGGAAAAAAGTCTCTTGGATCCAGAGTTCAGACTCTTAAAAACTTTTACAAGATAAAATAATCTTGATTCAATATGATTTTTGCTTAGATCGAGAATCAAGCTCCTTTATTTAAGCGTATTTTCTTTTGATTCCAGCAAAAATCCGATTAAATCAAGAGTATGTTTTCTCGTCAAATTTTTAAAAGTCTGGACTCTAGATCCAAGAGACTTTTTCCAGTGATTTGTCCTGAAAAGAAGAGCTTTTAAAGTAAATTCAAGCGAAAAACGAATTCGTGAGCCCTCAGAAGCTCAGAGCTACTATTTTTATTGAAAAAGAGGCCTAAATTCGAAATTATGTAAACATTTTCTCATTGGCTTGAAACGTTTGACACTATATGAGACGACAATCCATGGTTTCAATCGCCTTGAATCCAATGCAGTTGAACCGCACAGTATGATTTAGACCATTACAAACAAAAAATTTCTTTTAAAACAACGACAAAATTATTCACTCCAAGCGACGATAATATTGCGAGCATGTTCAAGATGGAATTGGAACCTTATTTCAATAATCCTCTTTTTATCATTGAAACCTAAAAATTAAAGTAACAAATATGGGTGAAAAATACATGGCGGTCAATCCTTTTTATGACGGCAAGAGACATATTGGCGCGATATTTGCCCGTTTAAAACGGGATTGCATCTTTATAGACTTTCAAAGTCTAGCTCTCGGCTAAAAGACTGAACGATAATCGAAAAAATGCAGGAAAAAGCGAAAACTGAGTTAAATATCAAGTTTGCAACTACTGTCCCGTTGCTAAAAGCGGGGTCAAAGTAGCTTTTGTATCATTACTATGGAAAGAATGGTGCACTGCATCAATTTCTAATAAAAAATTCTACAGTGCGGAGAGTTCTACAGCTCTAGGCACTATGGTGAAAAAGAATGGTTCACTAGTGAAACCGGGCTGAAACCTATAGCCATCTACAACGCACTACATAGATGTTCAAAGTCTGATTGCCAGCTAGGTAGAGAATCTACAAAACTTCCGTAGGAGGGATGGATATTGTCAAGAGGTGCGTTAAGCTAGTTTGTTTTCACGTGTTGAAGAATAGGGCAGGGACCAGCGTCACAAAAAAAACAAGAAGAAAAAATCCAACATGAGTATGTTGGAAAAGCGTGCCGAATAACTGAAATGTTGGACAAATACCTCTTATTTTCACGTCTTTGCTTTTTGCATCAATTGGTACTTTTTGCTAAATTTGGGAGAAAATATTGATTCATGAACGTTGACATGTAAATTAATTTTAAAGATTCCGTCCAATTATCTTGATTTTAAGCTGATATGCGGCATTTGCGCACGACCGTGATTTGGGCGAACTGCCGTGCATCGAAATCGCGTTCAGTTAATCTCTTTGGATTTCGAACTGTAACTTCTCTCCTATTCGGCCGATTTGTACAAATGAGGTCTCTTTTTATTTGTACTTCAACGGAAAGTAAAGAAAAACTCGCTAAATAGACGGAAAACAATTTTTGAGAAAATTTGGTGGATCCTGGCATCACGGTGAATGGTTAATCGGTTAATCGCCTCGCCGTCTTTTATTGCCTTGCTCGAAACCGGACACCCAAAGCTATATCGCGAGATAACTGTAGTGGTTTAAGTGGATTTCGGCAGGGGCCATGGTTTGTACATAGTATAATGAGTCACGAGGCTCATCACAGATTGCACTTACAGTGCAAGACGCTCATTGGCTATAGAGTTTTGGCGGGAAAGAAGGTTCTAGAGTTGAGTCCTCCGAGCGTAAGAAAGCTCCTATGAGGTTTCTGTCAAATTGAATAATACGGTTTTGACAGAAAAATGTTCTCAAGGGTTTCCAATTAGCAGTTCATTAGATTTTTTGGTAAAAGACCATCAGGGCTTGACAGTGTAATGGTTCAAAGACAAAGAAACGGGTGCGAGGAAAAAAGTATTTGGACGACCCGTTGAATAGCATTGGTTGATCTGTGTGCTGTACTATGGTACATCCGAGTGATTTCAAAAAGCGAGCCCTACTGGCACGCTTAAAATTACACGGGGAGAGGAGGGCCAAAGAAACCAAACATTTAGCGTTATCAGAAATCAATACCATCAAGTCAAACACACTGAAAAAAAAATCTCGGTGTATTTACTAAGAAAAGGGTAAAATTACCAAGAATTCAGGGTTCTATTTGATCCCAGTTTTTCTTGGTAAAATTACCATTTATGAAATAGGTAATTTTACCGAGAAATTTCGGTAAAATTATTGAACTTTCTAGGTAGTTTTACTGGACCTTGTTAAAAACGCCAATATTTTTTATCGACTGTGGTAGAATAACCGAGATAAAATGGCAAAGTTACTGGGAATTGATTACCAATAAAAGTGGTATTCTTACCTGAAAAACACTATAAATACACCTTTTGAAATAAATGCTTACCAGTCTGTCTTGATAAAATTACCAATAATTGGTAAAAAAAGTGAAATGGTAAAGGTACCAACGGACCATGGTAAAAATGCCGAGAATTTTTTTTCAGTGCAAATGAATAAAAAAATGATTACGGGTAAGTGTAAAAAATTGTAGTACAAAACCGCAAGTCAGAAGAACAAAAAATAAAGTCAACCCATCACATTTTTTACTCCTTTTTTTCATAGTCTGCCCTATTCATTAGAGGTTCATTTTTATGTAACTTTGGTGTTTTGCACGTGTCTCATTAATTTTTTCAGGAAAATGTGGTTTGCAGTTCATAGTCAGCAGTCGGTTCCTTCGTGTTCAGTTTCATTTTTCTAGTCACTGATGAGTACTCTTTGTAGCATCAAGACATGCCTTGATTGATCGATTTGCAGAAAATTAATACTAGTTACGCATGAAAACGATGAATTACGATCACGGCGTATCAGCTGATTTATATTCATTTTTGCCGATAATAGACGTTTTTAATTCCAAAATGTTTTTAGTTTGATTTAAATTTCCTGTCAGTTTTTTTTCAAAAGAATATTTCTAGCTTTTTAACAGAAATTCTTATAAGTATATCAAATTATCACAATCATTTTATTGAGAGTTTTTGATCTGGGGTTCACAATTGACACAAATGAGACACCTGTAAATGCAGATGCTGCATGTGTGAGGAATTTGCGATTTGACTGTTGATTCTCATGTAAAAGTTCGCGAAAAACACGATGGTGCCACTGGTTTTCTCTGAAATCATCTTCCATGCTCAAAAACAGCTCTCAAGTTGAAGCCAAAATGGAGGGGATATCCCACGCTATCCTGAGAGTCCACATCTACATCAAACTAAACTCTCCATGCAGAGATAGGGAGCAAATACATTAGCAGTGATGCCGTGTTCTCAGTTTTAAAGTCCCGAATAAAGTGGCAGCCCTGTCAGTGTATTCGCTCCCTATCTTTGCATGGAGAAATTGTTTTGATCTATAGAGGTGGACTCTCAGGGTAGGGTGGGATATCCGCTCCATTTTGGCCTCAAGTTGAGATCTTTTTTGAGCTTGGGAGTTGATTTCAGAAAAAACCAGTGGCACCATCGTGTTTCTCGCGAACTTTTACACAATAATCAACAGTCAAATCGCAAATTCCTCACACATGCAACATCTCCATTCCGAATCAGCTCCCTGGCTGCGCAGATCAGTTTTCCTTACATCGGTGGTTGCAGCGAAGGTAGACCTGGGTCCGAGGCCCACTTGCCGCCAGATGATCTCGAAGGTGAGGTTGCTCTGTTTGCGGGACCATGTCCATCGAACGTGCGCCCTGAGTTCGCCCTCTTTCCATCGGAATCGATTGCGGTCGACTTTCGGCTTGCTGAGGCTTTCTTCCAGGCTCAACAACTTCTTCGGGCTCAGCATCTCGCCCGTATCAGCGAACCACAGCAACTCGTCATCTGCAAGAAAAAAACCGTGCGTTATTCGCAGGCTGATAATCGAAATTGATAGACAAAGCTGCAGACAAAGAGACGAGGAGAGAGCGTGGAGATCCGATCGGCGGAAGCGGGTAGTTGCAACGCACGTAGGAGGTAAGTACTACCGTGCTAAGTAAAACCGCCGAAGGAGCATTAGCATGTTTCAAAATTTCCTCTTAGCAAATAGATATTTTTGAAAAAAGTTCGAATCTTTTTCCCTTGAAATCTCAGACTTTTTAGATCAAATTACGAACGATTTCCCGTGAAAAATTGGAAGAGAAATGTTCAAAAAATTTCCCGAAAATTTGTGATTTGCTGAAGGAAATTTGGCAACGCCTGATGGCTCATACACGGCGTTTTTCCATAGCAATAAGGCAGAGTACTGCCATGCTAGGGAAGAGCGCCATATGAGCCTTCAGGCGTTGCCAAATTTTCTTCGATAAAACACCGATTCCCTGGTAAACTTATGAATATTTTTCTTCCAATTTTTCAGAAAATTTTGCTCGTATTTTGATCTGAGGCTCCTGCAGATTTCAAGGAAAAATACGTATGACTTTCCTCGAAAACAAACGTTTTATCAAAGGAAATTTGGCTACTCTCGAATGTTCATACGGCGTTCTTCCCTGGCATGGCAGTAATGGACTCCTAAACGACAACAAATGAGGGACCCTGTAGTTAGTCCATCAGTTTTCTCCTTAGTCTATAACAAATATGCGTATCAACTGCAAACAGGATCGCTCTTTATCCCTTTTGTCTTTCTTGTCTGTCCCTTTGTCTATCAATTTCAATGACTAGCGCGCTGTGGCTACGAAACAATTTTTCGACCTCGCGCAGTAAAGCCAGTCTTTAGGAAAAATTGGATTTTAAATTATTGACTAAAACTACTGATTTCGATTTATTGTCACATTTGAAAATTTAAGAGATGCCACCCGAGGAAAATGTTACGAGAAACCCAATGATATCACATTTAAACCTCTGGCTTTCGTATTAATGGAGTTATAACCTTTTAAAGTTTCCAATTATTTAAAATATCGAACGGTTCTCCTCGTTGATAACTTTTAGATCTGACTTTTGAATTAACTTTTCAATCAACTTTTAAATTAAAACTTTTAATCTTGCCGGTGAAACATACTGTATGTCGCTAGAAAAAATTCGATTTGCAGATCCATTAAAATTCAGTGTTGCGACAAGCTTTCAGATGGAATACTTTCGATTAGTTTTTAAAGTCACTTAATTGAAATCGAGTTGACGCTCAGAATTGAAATCCATCATGCGCTGATTATGGGGGAAAAATCTAAATAAAATCTTGATTACTCTCATTTTAATATGAGAAATACCGTTACTCACCTGCCCCTCTTTCTATGAAAAATCTTAAGTCGCCAGTAAGTCCCGTCAACCGTTTCTCGCAGTACTTGGAATAGGCTTGCACTTGAACCATGAACTCTTTTGGAACAGTCAAATCTCTCAGGAAGAAAATATGTTGATCCTGTAACAATTTAAAAAAGCTCAATTTTACAAGATTCACTCTCACTTGCGGGTAAAAACGCAATTCACAGCATTTTTCTTTCAAATTTTTATCTAATCTCGCAACAATGACGGAGCAAAGAATTTCCAAAGGAGATTCAAGACAAACAAAGAAAATACGTTGGATTCATTTTTTTATATTTAATGCATCTCTAAGAAAAACTTACTATGTTTTTAAAATTCAGAAATTTTTTACGGATGTTTTGGTCCTCAGGTAAGAGCAGAAACTACTGTGTCATCCTCATCCTACCTGTGATTATACAATAATCTTGTATAGCTCAAATGCCTTATTGCAAGCTATAGCAATCGCCGGAAAATCAAACAGCAGGCGACGAATAAAGTCATGTCTCAAAATTGAATGAGCGTAACAAGAGGCCCGCACATTTGCGGATTGCATACTCTCAAATTGAAGGCATTTTACGATTCCGCAAAAAGGAATGTCTCATTTGCGGCTAGTATTTCCCCACCGTCCCAGCCCCCACGGTCATTTTATTCAAGGGCAGTTAAAATATTAAAATTGGACTCAAATTTTGCACGCCGCACATACTCTGTATTTTAATGGTATGACAATTAAGATCATGCCTAAAGAAAAATTAGCAAACTCTAGAAATTTCCCAAGAAACAGCAACTCGCATATGGCCGGATTTACCTACTCGCCGCCCATGGGCCGCCTGTATTTTGCCGCCCTCTTCTCATTCATTTTGAAATATCAATAAAAACCATCAAACGAACGTGCCGGAGGGAGAAGGGTGCAGAAGACGCGTTCACTCGTGTTGGACACATTTTCTGCGTAAGCCCTGTCAGCACTACTAGCAAGAGTTCACGGAACTTCGCGCGAAAGTTCAGTTCCGTTAACTTATCTCTGTGTGGACAAGGCCTTTCATTTGTAAGAAATGAACTAAAAAATTAAGAAAGAACAAACATAAATGTGCTTTAATAATTTTAACTTCCGCCGCCGTGCCGCGCTGACCACACTGTGTTTGGCGCAATGCGTGAAGTATTCATGTAGTCCTGTAGGCACTGTGCGTTTCTCGCCGCGCCGACCGCTGTTGACCGTACTGTGTTTGACGCAATGCGTGAAGTATTCATGCAGTCTCGTAGGCGCTAATATGTGTTACATGCCGACCGCCGCGGCGAGGGCTTCTCCTTTTCATCTCAAGTCCTCGTCATCATTTCTCTCAGCGCCGCGCCGCTCCAGGCCAAATTACGTGTTTGGTTTCTCTCTTAACTCAACTAATTAAAGGTGCGCAGTCTTCTGTATAACCGAAATACGACAAAATTAGAAATTAATGAACTCTCAGGAAATAAGAGATTTTGTCACCGTTTCTTGTTTGTAATTTTTTTCTGAATCCGATTTTTTTGTACCTGCATTTAAAAAAATTGCAAAATTTGCCGCCCCCTAATTTTGCCGCCATGGGGCGCAGCCCATGTGGCCACCCCCTTAATCCAACCCTGGCAACTCGATTCATGTTTTTACACCGGGTGGGCAGTCTCCATGGATGGAACTATGAAATTTTCAAAAGGAAGAGCCCCATGACATCCAAAACTCCACTGCTACACTCCCCCCGCTTCCCGGCTTCTACTGCACCCCGGCGCGGCACTCCGGCTACTTCGGCCTCGACTTATTAAACTGTCTGCTGCTTACCTTTGGCACGAAAAAGTCCCTAATGAATGACACATCCGCACTACGAGATTCCGAGCTAGACCCGAGCACGTGTCCTAAACTGATTCTGTATCTTGTGATCGGAAGACTAGAATTCGGAGCCTTCCATCTCAGCTCCGCCCACACAGATCCATTCACCATAGCTACCGAGTGAATCGTGATTCCAGTTGGTGCCTCTGGTCCCATGGGCTCTTTACAAAGAAAATAAAAGTTATCAAATACTTGGTAAATACGAGTAAAAATGCACTGCATGGGAGAATAAAATGAATGGAACACTTTGAGCTATCTATTTGTATGTTGTGCGTACTCATTTCACTTCATTACGTATACTAGACTCTCTGAAGGCGTTTTATGTGCGAAAGCGATTCGCCCTCAGCTGCGTGTGCAGCAAGTGTTGTTACCAACGTGTTGTGCGTGCTAGTTTTAGCTCATTACATACTCGACTCTCTGATAACTTTTCATGCGCGCAAGTAGAGCAACCTGTTGGAGAACAATAGAAGTGAAATTGAGTGGATTGCTCAATCCCTACTTTGTTCGTTAGTTCGTTTGTTCTTTCGTTTGTGTGCGCTATTTGCGCACATAAAACGCCTTCAGAGAGTCGAGTATGTAATGAGCTAAAATTAGCATGCACAATATGTTCGTGACGGCAATTGCTGCGGACGCTGCATAAGGCGATTTGAAACCAACGGTATGATACACGGTATGAAAGGCATTTTAGTTCTGAAATCAATGTTGTTATTGTAACCAATAAAGTTGTATTTCTTGGTCTTTTTAAGGAGGATTCTTGGAGCATTCCAAGATAGACTGAATGCAAAATAATATAAGCCGCGCTACAGATTTCCAGTCTTGGCGGGAAGTTTAGCCTAAACTTTCCGATTAGAAAGCTGGCTGTAAGATTTCCAATAGCTTCTATAGCCGGCAACACAATTTCTTATAGCCTTTTATAGCCGATGGCGATTAAGCAACAGCCTGACGATAAAGTGTATGCTATCCGTTACTAATTACGGATGCTAGGACTAGGACTTAGTGAGTTTTTGGACTACCACTCTCTTTTTGGGCCGTAGTATCTTGATTTATTTTGCGAGGGAAGCTCCGTACTTTTGAAGGATGCCTGCCATTCCTAATACGTCGGAGAGCCTTCAATTTCGTACGATACTGTGCAATAACTCTGGTGTGAAATAGTTGCTTCAAGTGCCGTGCTTCACGCACTGCGCAATGCGTGAAGTATCCCTGTTAGGTTTGTAGGCGCCAGTGCGCCGCCACTCCGCTTTGTGTTAGGCTCTAATATTTAATCTAGTGGAGTCAGCGTTGTTCAACTCATGACTTTGAAATGTTTGCACACTCTGTATGGATTATTCTCATTTTAATTGATGAAACCAAATATGTAGTAAAGGAAAATATAATGTGCGTTTGGTAAATATTATGGTGATTCCGTGCAAACTTGCGAATTTACAAAGCACACGAATTTCTACAAAATTTCTTATAGCCTTTTATAGCCGATGGCGAAAAAGCAACAGCCAGGCGATAAAGTGTAAAGCCCGGCGACAAGAACTATAGCCCGGCTGTTTAATTTTTTATCGCTTCGTGTAGCCTGGCTGTATGATTTTTTTCCACTTTCTACAGCCAGCTGTATGATTTTCTATCGCCTTCTTCAGTCGGCTAAAAGAACTCCTGTGGTATTTTGAAACGCAGCTCCTATCGCCAATTTTTACCAGGGTCACAATAGCCTTGAAGAAGAAGAAAAAAAATGCGACAAAAATGTACCCAAAAACAGTTTGCAGGAGGTGAATTTATGGAACGTGTAGTGTTCCGGGTGCTCCAAAAATTTACAGAGGAGACTTTCACAACTTTGTTCTGACCAATATTCAAAAAACGTTATTTCCATCTATAATTGGGCCAGTTGCGCTGGTAACGGGATCGTGTTTTGATGCTTGATTCTTGTAGATTAGCTATAAATACTAAGATCCGTCCAAACGGTAACTTTCTACGTTGAATATTAATCGAGATATGGCCCCTTGAAAAGTCGGGGTTTCGCGCGCGTTACCGAGATTTCTCGGTAAAATTACCAATTCCATAAATGGTAATTTTACCAAAAAAAAACTGGGATCAGATAGAACCCTAAATTCTTGGTAATTTTACCCTTTTCTTGGTAAATACACCGAGATTTTTTTTCAGTGAACTTACCGAAAGAGAGTTGGAAGTGGTTGGAAGGGAGGGAGTATCCCTTGGTGCCGTTCTCGTTGACGGCGGCGACCCGTATCTGGTACCAGCGGCCGTAGGTCATGACCCTCATGAGGTTGACCCTGGGTCGAATCTCCCTCCGGACGAGGGTCCACGGGCCGAGCTTCCTCTCGGAGAAGTTGCAGCCGAGGTGGTGCCGCGCCTCCACCAGGAACACCAGGCCTTTTTCCGACCCGCCCACGCTCCAGCTCCCGAAAGCGTCCAGCGTCTCGTGCGTCGCGTTCTTCTCCAACTTCTCCGTGATGGTCACGTTTTCCGGGATCCTCGGCAAATCTGAAAAACAAAATATTATGCGCATAGGCGGATTTAGCAATTTGGCAACACCGAATTTCCTTCATTTAAACCTGTGTTAAATAATCGATTCTTGTCGAAGCATCTGGCCCCTCTGGGAATCGATATCTATATTATACAGCTACAAGCAAAATCTTGGAAGCACTATTTCTGACGAACTGCCGGACCGATGAGGATGATCTTTACATGTATGTCATCTGTAGTAGATGAAGATGTGCAAAAAATTATGAAACCCCGAACTTTTAATGTTGTAGAGCTTTTAAAGCTCATGTCACTCAAGTCCAATGTTAATAGCGTGAGAGATATGTCGTTTCCGCTAGAAACGTCAAGGTGTGGGATTCTACCTGAGTGACTCGAATAAACAATAAAACAATGGAAAAGCTCGTGAAGGGCTCCTCATTCGAAGAGTTGAGGAACGGTGCATCGCTCAGGGTTCAAGGTCCAAGGTATAGGGTTTTTACTCAATTTTTTTCCTCATTCTTCCGGCTTCGATTTGTGGCATTGGTCAATTTACTTGATTGCTGAATTTCTATTAATATTTACAGCAGATAAACAGCAGATAAACAGCAGATACAAAGTGAGAAGGCAGGCGCTGCGTCGCGCCGGGACGGACAAAATATTATTAACTCTTAACGGTCGAAATCCGATTTTTTTTTTGTTTTAAATTAAGTATTTAAAAATAACAGAATAAATGGAAATTTCTCCAGTAAGTGGACGGTGGAATTATGTACATCCAGCTATTCCTCATCATTTACAAATCTGAGTGTTACGTCAAAAATTTTGGAATCGATGCAGCTCGAACACAAAATGGTGTATTAAAATGGAAGACCATTTTTGCCTATACATATGCGTATAGGGCCCGCGCAGTGGGCCTGAGGGCGCGAGGCGCCCTCCCGAGGGTTGGGCCGCGTAGCGGTCAGGGGGCAGGACCCCCTAGTATTTCCGTAACTTTAATTGGAGAAAAAACAATGTCGCCAATTTGCTGGATCCGCTAATGATTATGCGTGAAGAAATCTTACTCTACAAGGTGTTCCAGGATTAACTACGAATATTGAAGGAGTCGATTCTATGGGTCAAAAAAAGACGTTTTTATGGTACATACGTATAACTTCTTTTTTTTTTTCAAAAAACCAGTGCTGCCATCTCCCGGAATCAATTCCGAAATTCGGAAAAATCGGAACTTTTCCCGGAATTTTCAGCTATTTTCAGAATTTCCTCGAAATTTGCGGTTTTTCGTCAGTTTGACCACTAACTTGATCAAATTCAGGGACTTAATGATTGAATTTGACGATCTTCGGAACTCAATCCGGAATTTTTCTCGGAACTTTGGCAAATCGGAATATGTTTCCGGAAATCGGAATTATTTCGGAATCTTTTGATGAAATAAAATGGCACTACTGCCAAAAACGCTTTCCTTGGGGTCCGCCCCCATCCCTTTCGCGCCCATCCCGCACTCCATTCAGTCCCATTATCTCGAAAACGATGAGTCATTGCAAAAAAATGTGAGACACACTTTCGGAATATTTTTTAACGCTGAATCTAGTGGTGCCGTCAAAAATAAATTTTTGTCGATAGAAACATTAATTTTGGTAATTTTTAGGTTTGATACCCCCTAAACCCCTCCATTCCTTAAAATGAGTTTTCCTTTTTTTTGTTCATTACTGTTGGTTTATAAACATCGTCACTGTGTCAAAATACGATTTTTTTTCTCCTACTTTGGGGGGCCGTGGCCCCCAGGGAAAGCGTTTTTGGAAAAAAAAGTCATACCAAAAAAAACGTATTTTCTTGACCCAAAGAATCGACTCCTTCAATATTCGCACTTAATCCTGGGACCCCCTGTATGTCATAAAATCATAGGCGTAACAAGCGTAACACTTAAGGACATAACGCTGGGGGCATGCGGGTGTCCGCTACCCCTTCTTATGCGTCATCCCTCTTTGCGCATTCGGCGCCTACTCAATCCACTACCCACTCTGCCGTGATAGCGAAGAGAGCAGTAAGTGTCAAATTTTCGAGATCGAGTTACCTTCAAAATTCGTCTGATCTCTTTTAGATGAAATCACTGAAATAGCAAAAACAGCCACATTCAACTTAATTGTGTAAAAAAGAGACTTATGAGACAGCCGTAAGTGCACAAAAAATGACGTAGTTTCAGACAAAATAGCAGTAAGTGACATTATTTCTCCAGAGAGCAAATGATATCAGTGCTTTCAAGGAAAGTTCCGCCCTCTTCTGCCAATTTCTAACCTGAAAATGCGTTAGTTGTGTGTCCAAAACGTAACCACGAAAACATGCAGAAAATAGCACTTACGGCTGTCTTGCCTAACAATATCCTAGCACGAAAATGAAAAATACCCTTTTTTGTAATTGAAATAAAACCAGTCGATTTTTAATCATCGGAACAATTGCTTGGAGTCTTTGGAGTCTTGGAGTCACGAAAATGGAAAATACCCTTTTTTGCAATTGAAATAAAACCAGTCGATTTTTAATCATCGAAACCATTTCTTGGAGTCTCTCAGAGGATCAGGGGCAATTTGACAAGGAACGGAGGTTTCTTTCAATAAAAATTTTTCGGTCTGAAACTTCTGACCCCGTTTTCTCAAAACTTCATTTTTACACTTACTGCTCTCTCGCTATCACAGCAACATTCTCAAACAGATCTCTTACTCTTCCCCCAATTTTCCCTCTAGCTTTTTGCCACTTGGTCTGCGGAAAATTTTCAGTATTTCGAACCAATAACATTGCGACACCTTGCGGTTAATGTGGCTTAGCTGTGTTTTTTCATTTTTTTTTTTTATCTACTTTTTTCCTCTAAATCATCCGATTTTGGCGACAACACTTTTCCGTCCCGAGTCCGTGCGTCATTCGGTCGTAAAAGGCAAAAACTACGAAATTCACTAAGACTAAAATCTTTCATCGCGATGTATGCATGGGCTCCGATTTTGCCGAGTTGATCGGAGAGCCTTTACACAGCACACTCACACTCAGCACAGCAATGACATTTAGAGTACCTATACAATGCTGCCGTGCTAAAAAAGAACGCCGTATGAACCTTCAGGCGTTGCCAAATTTCCTTTGACAAAACACGAATTTCCCGGTAAACTTGTGAATATTTTTCTCCCAATTTTTCGGCTAATTTTGCTCGCAATTCCACCGAAAAGTCATGAAAATTTCAAGGGAAAATATTCATAACTTTCCTAAAAAATGAACATTTTATCCATGGAAATTTGGCAACTCTCGAATGTTTATACGACGTTCTTCCTTAGCACGGCAGAATGTGCGTGATGCTATTTGAACACTTCACGATACCTTTTTAAAAGGATAGGATACAATTTTTTACGGCGTAGCCCGAGACAATGGTAATGGGAAAAAAACACCGGGGGGGGGGGGGGAGAGGGCTAAAATACAAAACCCCGAGATAGAGATGAATTAGACCTTTCGACTCGGTTTTGAAACAATGCGTCTCGGGTTTTTTATTGTTGTATTTTAGCCTGGTTTCCAATTTTCCCCTTGTTTTCCTCCTATTTTTCATGAAGTCTGTAGATTCACTTAGGGGCCGGCGTAAGGTAATCCTTTCGGGAATTTGCACTGAGATACGTTGGAGTAAAATTAAATTTTTTGGTGAGCCTCCAGACTTGAAAAATATTTTCATATCACATAAATAACTCGCACTTTTAACAATAGGGCCACGTTAAGCAGATAGGAACCAAGCAACATCAGCTATTATCACATTTAATGGAGGTGTTGCATGTGTGAGGGATTTGCGATTCGACCGTTGATTCTCATGTAAAAGTTTGCGGGAACCACGATGGTGCCACTGGTTTTCTCTGAAATCATCGCCCAAGCTCAAAAAAAGCTCTCAAGGTGAGGCCAAAATGGAGGGGATATCCCACCCTACCCTGAGAGTCCACCTCTGCATCAAAACAAACTCTCCATGCGAAGATGGGGAGCAAATACATTAGCAGGGTTGCCGCTTTATTTGGGGACTCCACAACTGAAAACACGGCAACCCTGCTAAGGTATTTGCTTCCTATCTTTGCATGGAGAGTTTGTTTTGATGTAGAGGTGGACTCTCAGGGTAGGGTGGGATATCCCCTCCATTTTGGCCTCACCTTGAGAGCTTTTTTTGAGCTTGGGCGATGATTTCAGAGAAAACCAGTGGCACCATCGTGTTTCTCGCGAACTTTTACTTAAGAATCCATGGTCAAATCGCAAATCCCTCGCACATGCAGCATCTCCATTGAACGATTTAATTTTTTACTTCAAAATGTTTGTGCGATTTTTTTTTTTTTTTTGGCGCGTAATTTTTCCCCCCTAAGCATGGCAGTATCGAGGTGAAAAGAGACAACAGCGGAGGAATTCAAGGCCGATGGGCATCCACCCGAAGAGGACTTTGCCCCCGGTGCTGGATGCACCAGAGACCGAAGACCAGCGGTCAGGGGCCCAGTTCGTCGCCTTCCTGACATAAGGGCGTAACTACACTCGACGATGAGCCCTGTTTTCCATATAACTCAGTGCTTCCTCGGGCTCATCTCAAATTGTAGTTACGCCCTTTTGTCAGCCAAGCGACGAGTTCATTGCCGCAGTTGCAGCCTCTCTTGGGAGTGGACTGCCGAGCGCGCTGCCGTCCTAAGGAAAAACGCCCTACGAGCATTCAAACGTTGCCAAATTTCCTCCTAGAAAATATCAATTTTTGAAGATAGTTATGGATATTTTCCCTTGAAATTTTCAGACTTCCTAGATCAAATTTCGAAAGGAATCCTCTGAAAAATCGGAGGGAAAATATTCGCAAATTTTCCTGGAAATTCGATGTTTTTTAAAGGAAATTCGGCAACACCCGATGGCTTATACGGCGTTCTTCCTCAGGAGGGTAGACTACTGCCGAGTGCGCTGCCAGGCGAAGGAAAAACGCCCTACGAGTATTCAAACGTTGCCAAATTTCCTCTTACAAAATCTCAATTTTTGAAGAAAGTTATGGATATTTTCCCTTGAAATTTTCAGACTTTCTAGATCGAATTTCAAACGAGCTCCTCTGAAAAATCGGAGGAAAAACATTCACAAATTTTCCAGGAAATTCGATGTTTTTTGAAGGAAATTCGGCAACACCCGATGGCTTATACGGCGTTCTTCCTTAGGAGGGTAGACTGCTGCCAAGTGCGCTGCCGTGCTTAGGAAAAACGCCTACGAGCATTCAAACGTTGCCAAATTTCCTCTTAGAAAATCTCAATTTTTGAAGATAGTTATGGATATTTTCCCCTTGAAATTTTCAGACTTCCTAGATCGAATTTCGAACGAGGTCCTCTGAAAAATCCGAGGGAAAATATTCACAAATTTTCCTGGAAATTCGATGTTATTTGAGGGAAATTCGGCAACACCCGATGGCTTATACGGCGTTCTTCCTTAGGAGGGTGGCGGGGACGTCGCAGAATAATAACTAATAAGCGGAGGCCTCGGCCCTTGCTCTTGGACTCCGGCAGGACTCCGGTTCTAATTTCTGTGAAATCTACGTACCTGGATTGCTAATTAGTCCGCGCGGGGATCGGCAGGAAGCGCCGCACGAGTGCGGGCAGCATTTATCGGTGATTCCCGGACAGTCCATGTCCGAGCGGCAGGCCGCCACGCAGGCTTCCAGGAACACCGCGTCCGCGTCCACGTTCTCGCCGCTGCCCAGTGCCGTGGCCCTCGAGTCGTCGCTCGCGGCGCCGCAGTCGCCCGCTTTGGTCCAGCTCCAGCGCGTCTTCAGGCATTCCTCCGCGCACTGCAAGAAGACATGACGTCATATTTAGAGTCCCTTTATACTGAGAGTCAAGACAATTCGGCTCATGGATGTCACAAACGGGAATAAAGATTACAGAAATTGAACGTTTTTCGTAATCTTTGATCGGCCATTCTCAAATGCCTTTCTCCGTTCCTCCTCTCATTCCGTTTGTTCCTTGCCAAACCCGTAATTCCCTGGTCCATTCCAGATTATAATCTTTGCAATTGGTGAAAATGTAATCTTTATTCCCGTTTGTGACACTGTGGAGGCCTAAAATACGGGAACCAATCAGAAATGGATTCAAATTGTCTTGACTCTCAGTATAAAGGGACTCTAGTCGTAGTCAGCTAGAGTACTTGTATAGCGAGAGTATGGACAGATCGCTTCATGGAGGGCTTAGGGCCCAAAAAAGCAGCCACCCTTCTAACCAACTTCTAACGCACAAAATTTCACTGCCAGTCTGTAGATTCGAATTCTAACGAAGATGGCTAAGAAAGTACATAAATGAGCGTTCTTCCACAAGAATGAGTAAATTTATGCAAAAACTAAGTCAAATACGTGCTTTATAAACGATGGTTCGTAACAATTGTTGTTGTAGTAATAAATCGCTCTGAATAATTGAAATTCATAGGTTGGCTGCATTTCTGGGCCCTAACTTTATTGGGGGAGGCATCGGTGAAGGCCTGATGGATTTTCGGAGTTTTACATCTGTCTATACCTCGCTATACAGGTACTCTATAGTCAGCATGTGGAGCGCTTGTATCTGGCATGCAGAAAACAGGCCTCTTGCGAACTTTTGCGAGAGCTAAAATAAGAGTTGTTCCTCATTCTGCCCCGCTAATGCCGCAATCACACGCTGAATTCAGCAGCTGATTGTGGAAGTCAACAGTCATCGCGAAACGGCTGAAATTTAGCAAATTCGAGTTATTTTCATCCAGATGTGTATTCAATCTACTCGAATAGTTCAGACAAATTCAACAAAAGTCCGATGGTTGCTGAGAGTCGTTGCTGAATTTTGCGCGTCACGCGCAAAATTCAGGCATCGGGCCGATGACTTCCACATTCAAGCCACATCCAGCTCCCACATTCAGCGTGTGATTGCGGCATAAGGGAAAACGCTGTTTGAACCTTCAGGCGTTGCCAAATATCCTTTGATAAAACACGAATTCCTTGGTAAAGATATGAAAGTTTTTCTTCCAATTTCACATATAATTTTGTTCGCAATTTCACCTAAAGCTCCTGAAGATTTCAAGGACAAATATTTATAACTTGCCTCAAAATTAAACATTCTATCGGCATAAACTTTTTATATTTATTGGCAACTCTCGAATGTTCATGCGGCGTTCTTCCTTAGCACGGCATTACAGAAAATGTCTCAAAATCACGATGAGCGCATCGGCAAAGTCTGAAATGCACTCCTTCCTTCACAATTTGCGTAAGAAATCAGCGTTTCTTCGAGCTTCCCGCCTCGGAGACGATACCACGGCACAGGTGAACATTTTATTAGAGAAGTCATTCCATCCAACCCCTGCTCACAATGATACTACGTAATGTTCAACAAAGCCGACGCCAATCCGCCAAAACACATGTGACGGGACGATGATTCTAACCACCTGATAACAATCGGCGTGTTTGCACTCAAAATGTCCTCGCGTTGACAGATATCTACCTTTGTTGACCTCGTGCTCTCCTCAAATTGCGCGCGGAAGCGTCGGCCATGTTGAGCAGGGATTGAATGGAACGACCCCTCTAACAGATTGTTCACCATCCTCGTCGAAGGTCCATTCCCACCAACCAGAATTTCTGGGGGGGGGGGGGGGGGGCAGATGATATTGTTTTCAAAGCTAAGGGGCCAGGCCACCCCTGGACCCCCTTTTCGTGCGCCCATGCAAAACACGCGCAAATTTTCGTCCACATTTTGTATTTTTGTGAAGTCAAATCATTGTAATTTCTTGTAAGGATCCATCTCCAAAGTTTCACTTCTCAAGTTTACTAAAGTTGAGCAACTTATGAGTTCCTTTTCGTGACACTATGTTCATTCTTCATGCCTGTGCTTGCTGTACAGATGTAAAACATATGGAAGGGAGCCTTTCTCCCTGAGGAAAGGAGCTGTTTAAAAAGTGAATTCGACCCTGGAACGCACGTTAAGAACAATTGCATTGTGCATTGAAGCACCCTAAGACACAGGCGACTTTAAGGACTTGAATGACTTCACTGGAGACTTTAACGCGGATGAGAAAAGTAAACCGTTCTCAAACGCATTTAAGGGCTCTTAAGGAAGGGAGTTGTTTGAGGATTGACCATGATTGCTCTGCGGCTATTTTCTTAAAACTAAATTTTTGGACTTATACTTTTGATTCGACGGCAAACGTGTCAACATAACCCTAAGAGGGCGTTCGGATTCTTATGCGTCTCTGAAGCATTTCCTAAATGGAGGATTAAGGAGTCCATCAAAGTAGCATCATTAAGACGATCATTTTTGCCAATTTTAAGCTAAATTTAGTAAAGCAACTCCGGAAATGAATCTTTACAAGGGATTACAATGATTTGCTACCGCAAAAAGTATACATTTCGGAAGAAAAAAATCTATCATTTCGACAAACTTTAAGGTAGACTCGAACCTACCATATGACTTACGAAACTCGTGGTGTATTTTCTTTCGTATTTTGTAGTTTTTGTAGTGGCAAATTATTGTAATCCCTAGTCAAAATCTATTTTTAAGTCAAACTGATGCGAATTTCGCCTGAGTTTTTTGTAAAAAGTGTCCTATAGTTATGCTGGTATACAGTTTTAACGTAGGTTAATTTAGGATTTTCTGCAGGCGGAAAATTTAAAAACTCTACGTCCAGTATGAACTAAAAATATTAATTTCTCCCATTCTCGTTGATGTTGAAAGTCTTGGAAAAATGTCCATATCTTGCATGTAGGTTTTATAGAGGACAGTTGTCGTAGTCTTGTAGCGTTGAAAACCTCATTATAGACTGTTCAGGCAACGCTATGCGTGGCTTTTAAAATTTGCCAGATGTTACATGCGTAAAAAAAATTGTAGAACGTGTGAAGTCCGGCGATGGAATATGCATGACGCAAAAAAGTGAAGATCAGAAAAAATCATTTGACGTCATTCTGTTAACGGTTTCATATTTCTGTACCGAGAAATGTCAATTTTCAGTTCAAAAAATCCACGTAGTAATTATTTTACTCAGATTACGTGTTGCAAATTGTATACAAAGTTTCCAGGATTTTTTATTTTTTCCAGGATTATTCAAATTTCTTTGAATTTTCGACAGTATTCCATCAGTTCAATTAATTCTCAATAATTTTTGCTGTGTTTATATTTTGTTTTTTTTTTTGAAAATCTGACAGCGAAGTCATTGTACATCTGCACTTATCCTCTCTGACGTTGGACTTTATTCAGTGTTTTCCCCCTTGTTTTTTGCACAATTTTAATTTTAATTCAAGTTGACTTCAACTTCAATTTTAATTTTCTTTTTAGCTCGCTGCTTCGTAGGAACTTGTAGCTGAGTATTTTCACCAAAAACCTGTGTCGAGGATATTCACCTCGCAGTTCGCTAGGCACACGCTGACATGTTTCTGTAGTTATGGACCGTCAATGATTCGTGTGACCACCCGACGAATTTCAGCTGTGGGTAAGTCAGTTTTTATGCTTCCCATTAAAAGTTACCTGTCTTTAAAATTATTAACGGTCCATCATTTAAGTTCATGTAAAGCAGTTTAAAATTTTCCAAAGCATATTCACTCTCTTGCATAAAAAAATTAAAAAAACAAATTAAACGAGTTTTGGCCGTTTACCGCCCGACGAACATCAGCGACTGTTCATGTACCTTCATTTTAAGCATAATCTTAATGATCTCATCTTTTATCACTGCAAAATAAATAACGTTGCTATTGTGTGAGTAGAATGTTGTGTCAGTTAATGACGTAAATAATAAGACAATTTTTTGTCAATTCATTTTCTTATTTTCTTAGGACTGACGAAAAAGTTTCTCACGTGTAAGAAAGGATTTTCTTTTCATTGTGGGAAAGGAGGCGATTATTTTGACAATTTTTTGTGAGTTGAGTAGTCTTAAGAGATTTATCTACTTAAAACGGCAAGTTCAGTTTCAGCATCTGCGTCACAGAAGTCATTTTTTCCCTTCAGCTGCATTGTCGTTAATACGTCCGTAAAGCATTGGTTATCGCTCTATGGATTACAGTGTTTCCTCGAAATTTCCATTCAAAAGACATTAGCTCACAGGATGACCTTCAAAGCTCAAGAAACAAATGATCATTTCAAAGGATTGACTATCTGCTTCCTTCTTCTCACATACCGTCGTTTCTCTGACGCCAATGTGTAACTGCTTTTCTTGTTGAGCTTTTATATATGTATGTATGTGTTGCAGGCAATTAGTCAATTCAGGCATTTTTTCAAACGCCTGGGCAAATAGTCAAATAATCTTACTTGGATTGAAATTCTGATTTTTTTCCTAATTTTAAACAAAATAATTATTCTGCTCTCGAGTTGACAAGGAGTTTCTGTAAAAATTGACATCATCCAATTGTAAATAAATTAAATCCAGTTCTTAGACGAGCTTCCATTTCGGGATTTTCAGCTTGTCGTATAATACCGACCTTTTAACATTCTGAAAGTTAAAAATATATGAGGAGCACTTGGAGGGCAAAATACAAGAGAAGTTGGTAGTTTTGATGAATTGTTACTTTCAAAACAATGGAAACTTAAAAGTTCCTCGTCAAAAACATACAAGTCTTTGTACATTTTCAAAATTTGACCATCTCTAGGGATTTGATAAAATGCCTGATTTGACTATTTTCCTGCGACATATGTACGATATAGCTCCATACATCTCGCGGATCAGGTGAAAAGGAGATACTTTAACGCACATAACGCGCTAAACGCACTTTAACGTCAGAGGAATGACGATACTTCCCGAACCGCAAGAAATCATTTCCATTAATTACTCCATGTATTATATTTTTTGTACATTGCTTACACTGTGTTCTCTACGAACCTTTCATACTCGCAAAAAAATATGGAAAAAACTACACTTGAATGACAAATTTCTATGAGTCTGGTGTGCACAAAAATATTTCTCGACGAAAAACGTGGCAGATTTTTCAGCTGCCCCTTTCATGCACACGGAATCACGGATGTCTTTTTTTTCAAGTAGTCTGTCTCATCAACGATACGCGAAAAATATTCGATTTAATTTCCTCGTCTTGGGCGTAGGTGGGCTAAGGAAAGGGGTCCAAGGGGACCTACCCTAGGGTGGGACTTATTTTTTAAATCGACAAAACCAAATATTACACGGTCTTAAATCGGTCATAAAATCTACAAAGAAAAAGTTACTTAAAACAGCTTACATTGATTCAATTCTAATTCAAGAATGACAGGCAGAGAAGGTAAACAAGCAGAGAAGCAGAGAAAAGATAGCAAATAAAAAATAAACTCATATTGAAATAGACTTAAAATATAATAAATTAAATAACTCATCCTTAAAATGAACTCATATTAAGGTATTAAGGCAACGATTACTATCTTTTACCTCTATAAATTAGATACCTATACGTTGGACCGTGTTAAAGCAGAAAGGAACCAATCCACATCAGCGAATGCCAAATTTAATTGGTCAATTTAATTTTTTACATGAAAACGGTTGTGTGGATTTTCGTGCAAATTTCAGTGAATTTTCTCCATAGTAAGCACGTAGCAAATTCTTTAAAATTTTCAAAGGAATCCACATAATCGTTCTCTCGTAAATAATTAAATTGACCAGTTAAAGTTGGCAATAGCTGATGTGGCTTGGTTCCTTTCTGTTACACGCGGTTCAATTATGTTTAAGGTGATTCAACGGACGTTATTTTTTGTGTTAGAGCGACGTGCGATGTATCGCATCGATTCGTTCCATAATTTCAGCTACTTGTTATTTTTTTAGAATTTTGAGATCGCATTTCTGTTGTCATGAGGTTGATAAATTTATGTACCAAATTTCGCAAAGAAATTCAACGTAATGAAGGCGTGGTTTTTTTAGGGGGGAAATATCGCATTCAATTATTGCTATTGAAACTGCACTCGAATGCGATATTTTTCCTCTGAAAATACCACGCCTTTAATACGTTGAATTTCTTTGTCAAAGGTACATGGACTCTTCAGCCTCATGACAACAGGAGTGCGATCTCAAAATGCGAAAAAAAACGACAAAAGCCTGAAATTATCGAGCAAATCGATGCGATTATCGCACGTCGCCCAACACAAAACAAGGGTTAACCTTATGCTGTTTCGATGGATGCCATATTTTGTGTCAGAACGGCATGCGATATATCGCATCAATTGGTTCCATTTTTTCAGCTACTCGTCATTTTTCTTCAATTTTGAGATCGCAATTCTGTTGTCATGAGGCTGAAGAGTCCATGTACCTTTGACAAAGAAATTCAACGTATTAAAGGCGTGGTTTTTTTAGAGAGAAAACATCGCATTCGAATGCAGTTTCGATATCAGTATCGAATGCGATGTTTTCTCTCTAAAAAAACCACGCCTTTATTACGTCGAATTTCTTTGTTAAAATTGGTAAGTGAGTGCTTTAGTCTCCTGACAACAGAATTGCGATCGCAAAATTGGAGAAAAATGACGAGTAGCTGAAAAAAATGGAACCAATGGACCACTATACAAGGTACGAATTTCAGCATTCTGATACATGTTTCTTAACCAAAATTGCACGTAAAACACGATGCGCTCAACAAAAATTACCTATATCAACTCCTTACGAAAATATTTAATGATTCTTGATGCGTGAATTCAAACCATCAGCTCATGAAAACTCAATGCTCTACGTGATTCAAATCGCGTGCTAAACGTAACCATGACAGTCTCTGCGATATAAAAATCTGGCAACCTCAATCTTGACGCTGTGGCTCAGCTATAGCAAATTGCTTATAGTTTGAAGAACACACGGTGGGAAATGCGATGTATTCTCTCTAAAAAAACCACGCCTTTATTACGTCGAATTTCTTTGTTAAAATTGGTAAGTGAGTGCTTTAGTCTCCTGACAACAGATTTGCCATCGCAAAATTGGAGAAAAATGACGAGTAGCTGAAAAAAATGAACATTGCTCGATTGAGAAGCTTGCTGAAACCGTTGCAGTGCGCGATTTGACTCACGTAGAGCTTTGAGTTTCTTGTGAGCGGGCAGTTCGAATTCCTCGTGACCAATGTAAAATAAAAATGTTAATATCTCCGTCAGGAGTTGGTTTCAGTAATTTTCGTCGCGAGAATCGTGTTTTACGTGAAATCCTGGTTAAAAAACATGTATCAGAGTGCTTAAATTCGTACCTTGTCCAGTGGTCCATTGATGCGATATCGCACGCCATTCTGACACAAAATGTGGCGTCCATCGAATCACCTTAAATTCTGACATGGATCTACGATTCCGTAACTCGCGCTGTTTTTCAGAGACTCATCCCACGAGAAGCCGGCCGTGCAGAGCGTTAAGTATGAGGCTTTGGGGGCTGCTCGCTTTTTTTGGAGGCTTCCTCGTCTGCCAGGCGACTTTCTACATCGAGTTTCGAAGGCACGGCCAGAAATTGTACGAGTGCTCACGTCCCAACTTGTTTGTATATTACAACCCGAGAGCCGGAATCCAAGTCACGTGTAAACAAGTTACCAATACTTCGCCAGACCAACCGATTTACAGGGACTACAATTTCTACCTCGTCACTAAACCCGCAGTGGGGGATGGCGATTACGTGGTTCTTACGGACTCGAGAGGACGCGAACTCGCGGACGTTTGCCCGATGCTTATATGATGGGCGTTCTCAATAGCACCCCGGATCATCTGATTTTTCCTGTTGCAACCAACCCAACAGACCCAGCACTAGCAGACAGCAGAGAGAAAGTAAGATTCAGACCAACGGAGAGGGGGTCAGTTGCGCTGATCACAGAATCGCGCTTTGATGCTTGAATCTTGTAGATTAGCTGAAAATAATGGGATGATTTTGTGCGGAAATTTCAATCCAAGTTTTTCCCTCAGAAATTCAAGCTTCGATGGAGACGTTGCGTGGGTGAGGGATTTGCGATTTGACCATTGATTCTTATGTAAAAGTTCGCGAGAAACACGTTGGTGCCTCTGGTTTTCTCTGAAATCATCTCCCAAGCTCAACAAAAGCTCTCAAAGTGAGGCCAAAATGGAGGAGATATCCCACGCTATCCTGAGGGTCCACCTCTACATCAAGACAAACACTCCATGCAAAGATAGGGAGCAAATACATTAGCAGGGTTGCCGTGTTTTCAGTTTTGGAGTTCTCAAATAAAGTGGCAGCCCTGTCAATGTGTTCGCTCCCTATCTTTGCATGGAGAGTTTGTTTTGATGTAGAGGTGGACTCTCAGGATAGCGTGGGATACCCCCTTCATTTTGGCCTCACTTTGAGAGCTTTTTTTGAGCTTGGAAGATGATTTCAGAGAAAACCAGTGGCACCATCGTGTTTCTCGCGAACTTTTACATTAAGAATCAATGGTCAAATCACAAATCCCTCACACATGCAACATCTCCATTTCAAGTTTTCAATTCAAGTTTTTTGTATGGAAATGTCAAAATCGGAAATTTTGTGCGGAAACGTCATCTCACCCTTACGTTGAATACATATACTACCCCTCCGATCAAGGTCCGATTCTGGCAGCTCGCGCCTAATTTTCAACAGAGTTACAAAGAGGTTGTTCCAAAAACGCCGATTTTGCCCCCCCCCCTGGATTTGGCCCAAACTTTGCTCAGATGTTGTACTAAGTGTCCCCGATGCTTGGGCAAAATTTCAGCCCCCTCGGATAATTAGGGGGGAGGGGGCAGGGGGGCAAAGTTGCAATTTTTTTAAAACTTTAAAAATCGATATCTCGCGAACGGTTTGAGTGTAAGTGTTGCGGTTTGCGCTAAAAAACGTCAAAAAATATTCTCTACAAGAATATTAATGCTGTTTGCAAGGTTGCGTAATTTATCGCGGTCATAAATCGATTTTTTCGATTTTGAAGGTTCGACTTTTTTTCGTTTTTCGTCTCTCCTCTCTTTGGAATCGTTGCTACGTGAATAAAAACCTGTTGAGGTGATTCTCCATGAAATTCTGCATCTACCACACTTTGTTTGATCTTGGGGAAACGATTCGTTCGTGAGTTATAGCGATTTTTCTGCGCGTTATCGGTTACGCGCGGGCGGCTTATCGGCGGCGCTCCATCCCGCGCGGGCAAGGCAGAGGTTGTTTCACCGCTAGGGCCTTATATTCATGCTGTAGGCTGTAATTATCGATATTTTCTCCTCCCCCCACCCTTCCCCTGCAATACATATTTGTTTAATACTTCGTTATACAGGGTATCCCAGACCACCCGTAACAGGTCTTTTTCTCGGTTGGTTTAGGTAGTACGAAGTGGGGGGCCGCGGGATTGAATAGGGAATTGACCCCAAGGAATCCGAATTTCATGGTCCCGATGCCCCCCTAGCCACCCTCGGGGGGTAAAAGGGGGAGGCACAATGTCTCCCGACTTTGGGGATCGTGACCCCCTCTTTACCTCACAAGGGGGGCATGGGGGGTTTCGGGACCGTGAAATTCGGATTCCTTGGGGTCAATTCCCTATTCAATCCCGCGGCCCCCCACTTCGTACTACCTAAACCAACCGAGAAAAAGACCTGTTACGGGTGGTCTGGGATACCCTGTATAACGAAGTATTAAACAAATATGTATTGCAGGGGAAGGGTGGGGGGAGGAGAAAATATCGATAATTACAGCCTACAGCATGAATATAAGGCCCTAGCGGTGAAACAACCTCTGCCTTGCCCGCGCGGGATGGAGCGCCGCCGATAAGCCGCCCGCGCGTAACCGATAACGCGCAGAAAAATCGCTATAACTCACGAACGAATCGTTTCCCCAAGATCAAACAAAGTGTGGTAGATGCAGAATTTCATGGAGAATCACCTCAACAGGTTTTTATTCACGTAGCAACGATTCCAAAGAGAGGAGAGACGAAAAACGAAAAAAAGTCGAACCTTCAAAATCGAAAAAATCGATTTATGACCGCGATAAATTACGCAACCTTGCAAACAGCATTAATATTCTTGTAGAGAATATTTTTTGACGTTTTTTAGCGCAAACCGCAACACTTACACTCAAACCGTTCGCGAGATATCGATTTTTAAAGTTTTAAAAAAATTGCAACTTTGCCCCCCTGCCCCCTCCCCCCTAATTATCCGAGGGGGCTGAAATTTTGCCCAAGCATCGGGGACACTTAGTACAACATCTGAGCAAAGTTTGGGCCAAATCCAGGGGGGGCCAAAATCGGCGTTTTTGGAACAACCTCTTTTCAACCCAAAGATTTTGTGCATGTGCCCGAAAAGAATCCTCCCTATTCTGATAAAATAATTTTTAAGACACTCGATGGACGGGATGAAGGAGGGGAATAAGACGGTCGATGGGCCGGAGTGAGGAAGGGGAGTTCAAAGGCCAGAGTTTTAATAGAGCCGGTCTTTACTAAAAGAGGCCTTAGCTTACTATTAGCCATGGACAGTTATATGTGGCCCTGTCAAGGTTGAATTCCAAAAAAGGAATCAAAATTCAGAGTAAGAAGAAAGTCATTAAGAATATTTTTTGGCGGAAGCATCGTCTTGTTATGGGTGGTTTTACGATGACTCATGGAATAGTTTTGTCGCCGTAACAGACAACACATTTTTCGGTCATATTTTTAGGAGTAATGAAAATTACTCAAATTTGTTTGCATTACACAGGGTTACGTGTTGTAACGCTTTTCAAAGACTTATTGCCCTACTTTTCAATTTCAATATATAAACGGCCGAAAATGTGCAAACTTTTTACCGCGTAACAGACATCACATTTTCGTAATTTGCATAAGATTAATTGAGAAGTAGAACAATAAATCATTAGGAAGTGTTATAATACGTAACCCTTTGAAGATTAATCCGAAAAAATTTGAGTGATTATCATTTCTACTAAAAATATGACCGAAAAATGTGTTGTCTGTTACAGCGACAAAACTATTCCAGTTATCGTGAAACCACCCTTATTCAGTTGAAATTATTTGCTCATAAGCCGCCAACGGGTGATTCCGACAATTTCGCTGGCCGTGAAGCGGTCTTCGGGGGCATGGTACCCTAGTAACTAAGTAAAGGAATTTAACCGCACTTTTCGGTCACTTCGTGTTGTACATCCCATTTTAACGGAAATCATCGGTTACTTTTTCTCACTTTGCAGGTGACAGCAATGGGACCCGTTGTGGGGGAGAGCTTCAAGGAAGCCCTGATTAATTACATAGCTAATCCGTCCGCAATGCTGTTACATATGGAACCGAATATAGCGGCTAGCTGGCTTGGAGCGTTCGCAGCACTTCTGAGGAGGTTAACGGAAGTTTACGGATATAATATACTGATGGTAAGTGAACCCCAAAGACATACAGACGGAGCGCTGAAAGCAAAAAATGAAGCCACGCATCCTATTGGCTGGAGGATTGGCGGCAAAATCGGGCCAAGTTTGCAAGTTTAATGTAGGGCGGGAACGGAATTGAATTGCGTGACCAAATTATTCTAGGTTGATTCTTGCTCAAATGGGTCTATTGCACTCAGAAGATACAGTCAGATAAATACTCTCTGTTCTGATAAAATCGCACAAAAATGACTTTGAGCGCGTCAAAAAAGTCTAAAATTGATTCCTCAGTGCGCAATCTGCAAAGTTTGTAAAGGTAACGTTGCAGGGTGTCAACGATCATGGTGACATAGAAACCCTAAATCTGACCATGGAGTCAACGATTGTTGACGTCATGCTCATGCAGGCAGTGAAACGCAAGAATGGGCCCTGGGCATGGTGTTAACGATCACGGTGTCAACAAACAGAAAAATATCTTCCTTGTGAGTAAATTTGAAAAATCAAGTCTACAGGAGAGGTTTGGCTCACGTATGGTTAGATTAGATTAGTTTACGTCAGGATATGTACGGTTAGATTAGGTAGGTAAGGTTAAAGTTAGGTAGGGTAAGGCCGGGGAAAGTTAAGTTCTGTGAAAGTGGGCTGGGTTTTATAAGGCTTTGGGTAAGGTTAGGTTTGGGTTAGGTTAGGTTTGGGTTAGGTTAGGTTTGGGTTAGGTTAGGTTTGGGTTAGGTCAGGTTTGGGTTAGGTTAGGTTAGAGTAAATAACACAAGAAAAACAAGACTTGAAATTTGAAATATGTTATGGAGGGAAGTTTTAAGTTTCGTTAACGTCGTGATCGTTGACACCGTGATCATCTTTCATAAGAATCAGAATTTTTTATTTTACGTAATAGTTTGTAACACGCGCTTTTTCAAGTTTCCCACGTTTGCGGTAGAGTCCCTTTATACTGAGAGTCAAGACAATTTGAATCCATTTCTGATTGGTTCCCGTATTTTAGGCCTTCACAGTGTCACAAACGGGAATAAAGATTACAGTTTCACCGATTGCAAAGATTATAATCTGGAATGGACCGGGGAATTACGGGTTCGGCAAGGAACAAACGGAATGAGGGAAGGAACGAAGAAAGGAATTCGAGAATGGGCCGATCAAAGATTACGAAAAACGTTCAATTTCTGTAATCTTTATTCCCGTTTGTGACATCCATGAGCCGAATTGTCTTGACTCTCAGTATAAAGGGACTCTAGTTTGCGGGCAGGCGGGCAGTCGCCGACAACAAGGGTTCGCACAGACAGAGGAGTCAGAAAAACTTAAAAAATCGATTTCACTAACTTTCCATATTGTACGATTTCAATTGTTATCAAGCGTTTGTTTCCTTTCTATCTTTCTTTTGTAAAAACAAAAGTTGCGGGTGAATTAAAATCTTACGCGAGGGGAGTTTATAGCAGCTCGCGAGATTTTTTGCTTATTCAGATTAGATCTGTCTCCGGGCAAACCTGACTGCAGGCCACCACAAAAAACTGCCCGCCCGGTGATTTTGGAAAATAGTGTTAAAAAATTACGCAGATTGCGCGCTAAGGAATAAATTCCAGACTTTTTTTATGTAACCAACGTAATTTTCGAGTGAATTCACCTTTAGAATGTATATTTCGTTGGCTTGCGTGCAACAGACCCATATTCACTTCTCCGCATATTTTTTAAAACTTCAGATTATTTTTGGAGGCTAATGGACCACTAGACAAGGTACGAATTTCAGCATTCTGATGCATGTTCCTTAACCAAAATTTCACGTAAAACACGATGCGTATGACGAAAATTACCGAAATCAACTCCTTACGAAGACATTTAATGATTCTTAATTCGTGAATTCAAACCACCCGCTCATGAAAACTCAATGCTCTACGTGATTCACATCGTGCGCTAAACGTTTATCATGACAGTCTCTGCAATATAAAAATCTGGCAACCTCAATCTTGACGCTTTGGCTCAGCTCTAGCAAATTGCTTATCGTTTCAACAACATATGAGGGAAAATGAACATTGCTCGATTGAGAAGCTTGCTGAAACCGTTGTAGTGCGCGATTTGACTCACGTAGAGCTTTGAGTTTCTTGTGAGCGGGCAGTTCAAATCCCTGGTAATCAGTGTGAAATAAAAACGTTAATATCTTCGTTAGGAGTTGGTTTCAGTAATTTTCGTTGCGTGAATCGTATTCTACGTGAAATTCTGGTTAAGAAACATGTATCAGAATGCTTAAATTCGTACCTTGTCTAGTGATCCATTGTCCGTCGTCGACCCATTAGTCTCAATTCGGGCCAGGTAACGCAACGGTTGTTTTGGACTGTAACGGTTTATATGAACCAGTACGACCCACATACGCAACACAAAAATTGACTTCATCCGAGACTCCTGGTTGTTACCGAGCCAAATTAGCTGTACTATCGCTACGCGCTCCCAGGGGTTTGGGTCGCGTAGCGGTCAGGGGGCTTACCCCCTGATTAACACAAAATTTTGATTACTTTATCTTACGTGTAATATTATTTTTCTGCCTAGGATATTCCAATAAATCCAAGACTTAGAGAACCAGTCGGTAACGCTATGAGTTTGGCTGTGAAGAAAATGATCGACCCTTGCATGGTGTATATCCACCCCGACGCTGAAGGATGGTGCCGCCTGTACTGTCGTTTTCTGAATGTCGCTGCTAGATTTTTCCGAAAGTTAGAGTACAACCATATACATGGGGCTTGCCGTGGGACAACTAGATATTGCATCTGCTATCAGTCGCCCTCGTTTGTCCAAAGATTGTTTCTCCGATCGCCCGGTAGAACAATGCAGCAGTTCAACGCCTTGGTGAGGCTGTCGCCGCAAATCGCCGCCTCTCGCGCGTAACCCAACCCTGATAAAAATATTTGTGTTCTTATGTACTTTTGGTCAATATAGGTTGTGAAACACAAAGCAACACAAATTTTGTGTTGATTTTGGTTGCAATTTGTGGTGAATTTAGCGCAAAAAAACAATGGAGTGACTGAGAAAATGCATTCCTCCGATTGCGACGTTCGTATTCAACCACTCGTGTTTCATTAAATTCCTTCAAGAAAACTAGCTGGCTCTTCTCTCAAAATTCCCAACCGAAGGCTAGAGTTAATTTGTGTTTTACTTCCCTTATTAAACAAACTTTTGTGTAGGTATTAGATATTTCTCTCTGTGCGGCTACATTTTTCAACGGAAAAATCGCGATACTTTGGAATCGAGTCGCAATTTTTTTACGACTTTTTGGCGATAAAATTGCTAGGATCATCAATATCTGACCGATTGTCCTCAATCTTGTTGCAATATCCTATCTCTATATGAAATCCAAATAAGAGCCGGTTTTGTTAATTATATGTAATCATTCTAAGAGCTTCATGTATTTTCCATGCATTTCCATGCAGAATTTTATACTCTATTAAGGGTACAATTTTGAAATATCTTGTACCCCCTGAAAAACTATCTCCTGTAGCGCTTAAGTATATAGTTTGTAAGATTCCTATCCAAAATTGGATGTGTGGAATAGTTTTACCCTTGTATTTTCAGCTAAGTTGGTCTGTCAGTATCCGTCATCACAAAATGTGGTCCACATGAATGAATACCGTGATGAGAGTTTTGTCAATGATATTATAACAAAAAATTAATTAAATAAATAAATAAGCACATTTAGAAAAATGCACATTTTAGTTTTCATTATCAACACCTTGAATGCAGAAGATAGTAACGTTGAAAATGGAAACTTCTACTGCAGTCATTTCGCTCTTTTTTTTACCAGATATTATTGATGGTGCGGCACTGAACCTTACAGAATCATGAACAGCACCAAGTAACTAAACATGAAAGTTGTTTTAAGGTGACGCTTACTCAATTACAATGCGAGGATCATACAGATTAGTGAATACTAGGGGCTTATGGGGCTGCTTCGCAGGCCCTTATTTTTCCTGTACACATTTCTCTTTCACATGTCTTATTTTCTTTTTTAAAATTTCACTCATAACAAATGTTAAATTTAAAATTAAAATTAGACGTTTAAAAATTATTATTCTTTTAACAAAATCATAACTGCAAAGTTCGTTTACTAATTTTAAAAAAATAAATCAGAAAAAAAAGGATGGAAAGTAAATGGAAATTAGTAATAAACATATTAATACACATTGAAAAGAAAATAACTAATAGCGTGAAACAATATACATATTAATGCACATTGAAAAGGAAATAACTAACAGCGTGAAACGTTCTGATTGGAAATGAGAAAGAAAAATTGGAGGTTATTGACTTAATGAGGAAAAATTGGAAATAAGAAAAAGATGGAGCCAATCACGATTTGGGGGTAAAATTGGAAAAGAAAAAACGCGGGAAAAGAGAAATGTAAGTTGATGGCAGTTGAGTGTTGGAGGTAACCTCATTTAATGATGATTGTTGAATGAAAACAGCTGATAAAAAGACAGCAGATAGTAAAGTAAGATGCGTAGCAACAAAGCTTTTCCGAAAAACAAAAAAGAAAAAACCCCTACTTCCCCTCATCCAATTTATGAGTTTTTAGGGATTTAAAAATCGGGGACAAACCCCAGAAAATAATTTATAATTTTCCCGAAGCATTGAGTACAACACCTTTCAAATGAACCAACGCCCCTCGCAATTAGTACAGAGGTTAATTCACAATTTCATTCTATTTTTCAATTTATATATTAAGATATATATATTACAGTCAATTCATATTCGTGATGGTGTCAGGCAAAATGTGCACTGAGAGGGAAACTCAAATCGTTCAGTACAGCCGGAAATCAAGTTTGAGGTAAAAATATTTAGATTTTCAGATATCATTGCTGGACACTTTCTAAGATCCTAGATGGATCAAAAAGTGAAGCCATAATTTGCATTTTTTATGATGTTACAAAGGGTTTGAAGGGAATCGGTGCTAAAGTTGGCAAGATAGGCAACTAAAGGTCCCACCATACTTCATATATATTTTTCGCAAAGTAGGGATCAATCGGTCTCTAAATCAGGGATTCTCAAAGCTGTGAGCCACGGACCCCAAAAGGGCCGCAAAGGGCACGTGGGGGGTCCTTTCGGTGAAAGAGCTTAAGTTTTAAAAAAAAAGCAAACGAAACAAATAAAAAATAAATTAAAATAAAAAGTTGGTCGACAATTTGCAAGCTCAACCCTTGTATTGATGCCAGAGACTAGCAGGTTTGTGTCTCAATGTATTGCAATGCATTTATTTGCAATGACAATGTATTTTAAGTGACAACATGTACATGTACAGAAGGTCGAGAGTCACTGTTCTGAATTTGAATCGCTCTCAAAAAGAACATATTTTGGAATTTTTTAGTATCCCTTGTGCCGAATGGTGCAGAATGCGACCCCATCTTAGGGGCCGTCCCTGAATTCCGTGACCCTGAATTTTCGGTTTTTCAACATCCCTTCCCCCCTGTAACGCTCCGTAAAGCTATTCTTGGCTCCTCTAAAATATTACGTAACGCTTGACTGGACCCTCCCACTCATTTCGATAAAAATAAAATAAATATCTCCTTACAATTACTGAACGGATTGGCATTTCGATTTAGGTTGGAAAAGTGAAAGTATTAGAACATATTTTCGAGATTCTTCACAACTTTATAAGACAACCGACAAAAAATTTTACGGAAACTTGAAAAATATCTCTTAACCTCGTTACGTAACGCTTCGCTCTAATCTCCCCTCCCCCATCCCTCTGTAACGCCGTCTGAAGCTGGCAAAGACCCTCCTCCTTTGGAGCGTTATGCGTTATATTTTAGGGACGGCTCGTTGAAAGGATTTTCGTCTGACTCTATCTTTCCTTGGGCCCTGTCTCCACGGGACGTTTTCATGGGATTTGTCCCAAGTTCGAATCGCAGGAATGAAACTTCTGGGATTTTTCCCAGTTACCGTCTCCACTGGACGGGGCTAATACAGTCCTGCGACTAGTTTGCGCGGGAAGATAAATTAGTTAAAGTCGAGTATTTAACCGGGATTAAAATAATAATTGCACTCAATTGACAATTAGACACATTATTTTAACTAAACAAACATGAACAATTTAGTAATGAATAAAATATCGCACAATTCGTTTTCACTTCTTCTTCTTCTCTTAGTGGGTCCTAGGGGTATAAGTACCATACTTGGTACTGGGAAAAATATTGATTAACTCAATATTTTTCCCAACTTCGTAAGTGGGATTTTTCCCTGGGACAAATCTCGTGAAACGGCTCGTGGAGACAAGGCCTTATGAGTCCTTAGATTTCCTTAAGTGTCACTTTAACTCTTCCTCAGTACAAGACGTATGAGCTTCTCATTCAAGAAATGTTTTATCTCACATTACCCCTCCTTCTACACCAGACTGAGTTATATTTCACCAGACAGGCAGGAAACCACTTGCCACCACCACCACTTGTTGACTTGCGTCTTAATGAATGAGGTATTCTTAGTAGCAGAAATTGCATTATAATGCAACAGGTGAAGAGAGGAAGGAAAAAAAAACGACAAACAAACACCAAAAACGGTGAGATCAGCACAAATTCAACCGACGGAGGCTGCCGCAAATCGCAACAATACCCTGAATTTGTAATTTTACGAGCAAAAAACGAAAGTAATTGGAAGCTGTTATCGCTCCGTTTTTTTTCTTCTTTTTTTCATTACAGTGCATATAAAGTCAGATTTCGTTCTTCCTCTCGCGAAAGAACGTAACTAAATTTCAATGTTGCCTGATATTTTCGCGCAAATTGCATTTCAACCAGGAGAATTTGAAAATTTCTGCGAGAAAACTTCACAAATTGTTCTTCAGATCCCACGCGATAATCCGACAAATATTCGACGAAAATTATATGCAAGCTTATGCTCGTTAAAAATTCATTTTTTTGTCAATTTTGCAACCTTAGAATGGAGTTGCGTCCCTTCGTGCGAGAAACGACTATTCATGTGCCAGACAGTAATTCATCATGGCACAGTTTCAAGAGAAAACTGGGCAAATTTTTGGCATCTGTCAATAAAACCTACGTCTTACTTGACTGATTTCAACGCTAAAAGAGAGGAAGATTTGGTACGGTCGATATAATTATTTTTACTACCGTGCGAGGCCTTGATTGATAAAATGACGAGTTGCTCGATACCATCTGAAGCAGTGGCGTGGCTTGTTTTGCGATGTATCGATTATTATGCCATTTAAACCTATGAAAAAGGATCGATAAAAAGTATGCTTGCAGCGAACACCTTAATAATCAATTCTTTACCATTGGTTTAAATGGCATAACAATCGATAAATCGCAATTCACGCCACGCCACTGATCTGAAGGCCGCTTGACGAAACGTTTGTAACATGTTAATATTATAAGATTTTTTAACGAGTAGATAAGTTGTGCGTATTTTTCCATGAACAACAGAAAAACAGGCCGAGTGTGCCCGTAAAATCGATAGAAATGGAGGTAAATAAAACATAAACAGAAAATTGGGCATGATCCAACCCGATGTAATAAGAAAGAAAATTCAACGAACATTCTTGGAATAAACATCGAGGAATTGAACCGAGATTCGGGGAGAAAAGCCAAGCATATTCCGCAGTACTGAGGAAAAACGCCGTATGAACATTCGAGAGAGCCGAAATTTCCTTTGAAAAAATGTTTATATTTGAGGAAAGTTATGAATATTCTTCCAAGATATTTTCATGAGCTTTAGGTAAAATTGCGAACAAAATTATCAGAAACATTGGAAGGAAACTATTGTCAAATTTTCCCGAGAATTCATGATTTACCCAAGGAAATTTAGCAACGCTTAAAGGTTCATATGGTGTTCTTCATTAGCACGGTAGTATTGCAGTGTTGATGATATGGCACAACTTTGTTGCCATCGGGGAGAAATAACCAAAATATGCAAAAATTTAAACCATAATGGAACGAAATGGACGTATTTCTCCTAAACGGAACCAGAAACGGGGTGTGCTCGTTGGTCGAGGGTCGTATGAGTGAGTGGGAATTATAAAGCGCCAATGACGTCAGCGGCGACGATGCAGCCGCCGTCGCAGTCGCCCATATCGACGGTGTAAGTCGGCAATCACATGACTCGGTTTGCGACGTCGCAGACTTCCTGTCATACTTTATTTTTTAAATGGAAAACTACTCAACGGCAATTCTTTAAAACTGTCATGATTTTTCTTCTCAATGCGAAGAAAATTCTGCAAAAACTTCAAAAAATAATGTCAATTTGTTCTCCTTTAAAAGAATGACGTAGAGGCGGAGATTTTTAGACACCGCAAGCGAGTTATATGACTGCCGACTTTCACCGTCGATATGCGTTTTAACTCATGAGCCCTGTCCACAACACTCTTGTCACATGCCCATGACTCATGAGTGCCACATACAGTTGGCGCTTAGTTCCGTTTGGTAGAATGGAAAATTCCACTTTTCCATTTCCCCAGAGGGAATCACGCCCACTTTATAGATATACGTCCAAATGAAAGTTCGACTATAAAATTGCAGTCCCTTTTTTGGAATTCTCAATTTTTCATTTTATTTTATTTTTTTGTCTAATCGTGTGTATAAATATAGAGGCTGGTTAAACTATCAGGAGTTTTTGCCCATTGTAGAAACTTGCATGCACGAGTTTTGGAGACTTCGCAAAATATTTGGTTCCATTTTGCTAAAGGTGGTCAAGTAATTGTAAAAGTTTATAAGATAACAAATGATGCATGGAACTTCGGATATATTATTCGATTTTTATTATGTTACGATTAGATAAAATGAGCGGAATGTGAACTCACGTGTTTAAACTCAGGTAGTCTCAATAATTTCTGGAAAAAAAATAAAGCACAAGAATTAATGAAAAATCATGAACTTTCGCATTTAAGTAGAATAAAAGAACACTCAATACGAAATGGACATTAATGGCATCAGAAAAATAAGAGACACATGCATCTATGAAGAGAATAATTATATTTGAATTGCAGTGTGTCTTACTCTGGGTCAAAATTGGATCAGAGTTCGAATCAGTGATATACATTTTCACGAAACTGGAACTCACGAGAAAACCTGCAAAACCGTTTTTGTTTTAACTTGAACTTAATCACTGAAATTTCGAAAGTCGAGAGCATGTATAGGTGGGTAGTTCCGGTAATCGAGATGTTGCATGTGTGAAGAATTTGCGATTTGACAATTAATTCTTATGTAAAAGTTCGCGAGAAACACGATGGTGCCACTGGTTATCTCTCAAATCAACTCCCAAGCTCAAAAAAAGCTCTCAAGGTAAGGCCAGAAAGGAGGGGATATCCCACCATTCCCACCCCACCCTGAGAGTCCACCTCTACATCAAGACAAACTCTCCATGCAAAGATAGGGAGCAAACACATTATTGACAGGGCTGCCACTTTATTTAAGGACTCGAAAACTGAAAACCCGGCATCCCTGCTATTGTATATTTGCTCCCTATCTTTGCATGGAGAGTTTGTCTTGATGCAGAGGTGGACTCTCAGGATAGCGTGGGATATCTCCTCCATTTTGGCCTCACCTTGAGAGCTTTTTTTGAGCTTGGGAGTTGATTTCAGAGAAAACCAGTGGCACCATCGTGTTCCTCGCAAACTTTTACATGAGAATCAATAGCCAAATCGCAAATTCCTCACATATGTAACATCTCCATTTAACTGGTTCTGGCTGTCCGCTTTTCCGAGCTGTGAATAGCATAGTACGGACGACGTCGTATCGTCTCATAAAGACGTATCTCAATTTCCACGTGAGCCCTGTTTTACATTTGAATCCATGCTTTTTGGAGCTCATACGGAAATCAAGATATGCCCTCCTGTCACTGGAGGGACGGTAAGTCGCAATTCCTCAATTAAATAATTGTACAAACAACATAACAAATGCAATACATCCAATACCCTTCATTCCCTGCATTGCAAGTCAAGTTAAAAACTACTATTGTGCCTCGTATACCTTGACTTTTGAGTTCAGTCCAAAGATATTTAAGGAACTTAAATTAATGACCTAGGTGATGTGCTTGATGCCCACTTCTATAGAATTAAAGGCATTTTTCAAAATTTACAGTCCTTCAAAATGAGCTTTCCGTGTGATTTTGCTAAAAATGGACCTTGACCCCTAGCCCCCCCCCCAAATCTTAGCGTACCCCGAAATCCTTTGACGTGCATAAGGAGACCATAGATATGGTCTTCTCTGCAAATTTTTAATGAAATCGAACTGATAGATTCTGAGATATCGCTGTACACAGATTTAAGGGACGCCTGACGGAGGGACACACATTATTTCAAGTATGGTTATTTTGACTCCTGGGACCTTAAAACGTCTAGAAATTATGGAATTTCAGCCCCCCTCCCTTGCAGCATGACAATACTTCCTTTACCCTAGGGTGGCGAGAAAGTAAAAAGATGTACGTTTGTTCTTTTTTGCACATGAGGAACTGCGTCACAAAACAGCGCCCATTTTTAGCTTAGAGTGCATTTGTGGAACCAGCGTGACCACTAATGAGGCGTGAATGATCGATTATCGATATTTCTCCTCTTGAACTGGTGGTAAAGAATCGGTTATAAATGTGTTCGTTGCGAACACCCTGTTTATCGATCCTTTTCCACAGATTAAAATGCTAGACCGGTCGGTATATCGCAAAACACGACACGCCTCTGAGGGTGACTCCCATGAGCCCCATAATCAGTGGCGTGGCGTGAATTGCGATACATCGATTAGTATGCCATTCAAACCTATGGTAATGAATCGATTATTGAGGTGTTCACTGCGAACACCCTATTTATCGATCCTTTTCCGTAGATTTAAATGGCATAACAATCGATGTATCGCAATTCACGCCACGCCACTGCCCATAATATAATGCCGTGAGGACCTCCTTCTGCATGCAACTCGAAATCTGCAAATTTCTGACGCAGATGGTGAATTTATGAGCAGATTTACACTTTTTGATGCGCTCGTGATATTTTATGGCCGTTTGCATGAGAGACAATCATTATTTTTTTGGCTCCAAACGGGGAAAAAACGGAATTACAACGAGAAGTTATTAAAATTTTTGTATGCATGCCGTACTGTTACGACCTCGTCGCTTTCTAGGAATCTCTGACGGTCTATGACGCCTAACCGGCTATGCTCCCTATCTTTTTTGGAATGCAGTGCAAAACTATTTAAGCACAACAATGAGTTCATTTACCTCGAGAATTTTTTAACATATCGGGGAGAGATGTTTCGTAGAAAAATTGGTGGTGTGCATGTCTCTATTTCGAAAATGGCTCTTCTCCACCTCCAGAAAGTGAGTTATATTCCCTACAGATCAGGTATGCTCCCCTAATGTGAGATATGTCCTTTACATCTGGAAGAGTAACGTGATTGGGTTACCTTACCAAGTTGCGAGGAGCTAGGAACTCTAAATTGTTTCTTTACTGCTCTTAAGATGTATAAAGTGAAGACGCTTCAGAAATCGGGAGACAGAGAAGTGTAGGAATAAGGAGAGGGAGGAGAAAAATGAGAAGAAGAAAAATAAGAAGGGGAGGCAGAAGATCGAGAGTTAGAATATGAACAAGATGAGGAAACTGGCAAAGGAATTAGGGAGGAAAACATCAGGAGGAAGCATAAGAAGGAAAGAAAGGACAAAAGAGGAGGAGAAAAAAAAGAAAAGGAGGATAAAGAGGAAAAGACAAAGAGAGTGAAAAAATAAGAAGAAAAGTAAGAAGAGAAACAGAGCAAGGGAAGGAGGAGATGGTAAAGAAGAGGGAAAATAATGGTATGGAGAGGAAAAAAAGGAAGGTGAGAAGAAGGAAAAGAAGAAAAAAATAAAAAAATAATAAAGTAGTCAAAGGACGAAAAGAGGAAAAAGAAGGAAAATGCGATGAAGATGTGGAAAAGGAAGAAAAAAGAAAGAAAAAAGAAAGAGAATTTTCACTTTTCAAACTAAAACTGGCCTCCTTTTCCTCTTTTTTCCTCTTCTTTATCCCCCTTCTCTTCTTCTTTCCTTTGATCTCCGATTTGAAAGACGAAAATTCGTGTTAAAAGGTTCGAATCTGTCAGACTGGGGTTAATAATCGAATATTTCCTTCAAAATCTGCAAGATTCAACGTCACTCCATCCACAGCCAGGCACTGCGTCATAAAAAAGTAGGTGTTGGAACGGAGAGCGCCATGGACGCCACCAGAGGTCCGCGGCATTTCATTTTATTGGATCGTTAAAGTTAATCCACAACCGCAATGCAAGGAAAACACGCAAAACTGTGACGCAAAACCCCGCAAATTAAGCGGAGGGTCCCCATTCATAAGTCGGCGTCCACTCACCCTCCGACCGCTCATCAGAGTGGACTTCTCAGAAGGGAATGCATACGTCGGCACAGGCTAATCAAAAGGCTCCGTTTTATGGCTGAGAAGATTGCACGGCCAGGTGAGATGCCATCGGCACCTTTTTCACCCTCGAATAAAACCGTAAATTATGACCGGATTTAGTGCATCTCGTTCCCTCCGCGAGGACCGCTCACCGCTCGACCGAACGTCATGCCTGATCGCGAATCATTAGTTGGAATGGTCAGTTCACCGCAAAAGTTTATGGCTGGTTAACCGATTTGAACAAGCGACTCACACATATTTGGACCACGTTCGGCAGAAAGGAACCAAGCGACATCAGTCATTGCCAAATTTAACTGGGCGATTCAATTTCTTACAAGAAAACTTCGGGGCGGATTCCTTTGATAATTTGAAGGGATGTGCTTCGCGCTATGCAGAATATTCACTGGAATTTGCACAAAAATTCGCACAACCGTCTTCTTGTAAAAAATTGAATTGCCCATTTAAGTTTGGCGATAGCTGGTGTGACTAGGTTTCTTTCTGCTTGACGCAGTCCATTTAGGGCGGACGATGGCTATCTTTGTTGTGTTCAGTGATACAATCAGCGATTGTGTCGTGTATTTGTGAAAGAGTCCGAGCGCTAAAACTCATGATCTGCTGAAATGTGATTGATGAGGGGAACCAAGGCTCAAAAAATGTGTTCCGTCGGTCTATTTGAAAACAAGCTGTTCGAGTAACGTTAAAGTTTTGATCCCTTCTTGCGGTTGAACGCGTTGTAATGTTGAAATGGGATTGTTGCAATAAAATTAATGCTGGGTGGGTAGAATTGTAAAGAGAGACCTTATCGGCCATGAGACTGACTTGGGATGCTCTCTTAGTTTTATAATCTTTATCGAAAAATTCGAGTGGAATTCTGTATCACCTCGAGTGTATATTACTAAAAGTTTCCAAATGGTTTTCCCGACTAAATGAGAGACAAAATACTTCATGAACGTTCAAAAAATGGAGGATTCTACACGGCAATTTATGATACAAATATTTAAGCTCTGGTGTGAGCGGTGAAGTATCGCGTGAAGAAGTATAGCGAACTGAAGGCGTTCTCGATTTGTGATACAATTATGTGACAACACACAACGTTACCTACATCGTCAGGTAGTAGTTCCCATGCTTTGTGGGCATTCTATTCAGGCCCGCCACAAGGGAGGGATACTGGGTCCCTGGTACCGGGGCCCGGGCCCCGGAGGGAGCCCGTGTTACCCGTGAAACACCACTACGAATTCACACGCAACCCTTGTTTCGTAAGAAAAAGTGAAAAATTTACCCTAAAAATTTCGCAAAAGGTGAATAGATTTGCAGAAACACGCTAGGGCACTGTAGAATTCTTCTTAAATTTTCAAAGAAGTATACTTCCTGGAAAATTTTTATCTATTTTCAAGATTTTCAGTACAGATGGATATTTTTAGTAACTGCGTTTCATTTTCTTCCGTCGTCAGATGCTAAGAGTCTCCAGTCTGGGCATCCTCGACTTCAATGGCTCATGGCTCAACTCCCTTGCCATAGACAAACGAAGGGGGAGTCCAGGGGGCCTGGCCCTCTTAGAACTGAAAATTGTATCGTATGCCCCCCCCCCCAAAAAAAAAATAAAAAAAGTTCCAGATGTTTTGAATGCAACAATTTGCAAGTACTTTGTGCTGAAAGTAGGAAAAAAAAAAAAAAAAAAAATTATTCCGCAGAAATTGATGGAAAAATTATTTATGGAAGCTTCAAAATGCGTCCGATTGGTCGGATAAAGTCTAAAATTTCTCGGGGGATGCCCCTCGGACCAACCCCCCTCCATGTTTGGGGCCCGGACCTTAAAACTGGTACCAGAGCCCGAGACGCGCTCTGGCGAGCCTGCATGAAGGCTATTTCCGTTAAAATCTTCCGTCACATTCATACGGCGCAATGGTACAACTATTTGAACTCTCCGGAATGCGTAAGGTATCATGCCGCATTTGAAGGCGTTTTCAAAACAGCCAAGTTCCATTATCGGAATAATCGTTTTGCATAGTTCATATTATTTTGTTTCCATTTCTAACCACTTGTTTAATTATAATCCTCCTATCAAAACCACCCATTTGCTAAACACAATTCCAGCTGGAGCGCACTTCAGCTATGCATTCACCTACTGCAAAAATTTGAGAGGAAATCGACATGCCCAGCGTGCATGGAGGCTATTTCCATTTAAATCTTCCGTCGCATTTCTAAGGCGCAATGATACAACTATTTGAACTCTCCGGAATGCGTGAGGTATCACGACGCATTTGAAGGCGTTTTCAAATCAGCCAAGTTCCGATACCCGGATTATCGTTTTGCATAGTTCATATTATATTGTTTCCATTTCTAACCACTCGTTTATTTTTAATCCTCGTAGAGAAACCACCCATTTGTAAATACAGTTCTAGCTAGAGCGCACTTCAGCTATGCATTCACCACTGCAAAAATGTCAAAGGAAATCGACACGCCCAGCGTGCATGGAGGCTATCTCCATTTAAATCTTTCGTCGCATTTCTAAGGCGCAATGATACAACTATTTGAACTCTCCGGAATGCGTGAGGTATCACGCCGCATTTGAAGGCGTTTTCAAAACAGCCAAGTTCCGATACCCGGATTATTGTTTTGCATAGTTCATATTCTTTTGTAATATTCCGTGCCACTTGTTTATTTTTAATCCTCGTAGAAAAACCACACAATTGTAAATACAATTCTAGCTGAAGCGCACTTCACCTATGCATTCACCACTGCAAAAATTTCAGAGGAAATCGTCAAGGACGTCAAGGACATTCCGGAGACTAGAACTATTTTTCACCCGGGAACGATTGAATAGCAACAAGTTGAGCAGTGACTGGTGATTGTCGAAACGGGTGGGTCTTGAAGCAAATCTCTTGTTTACAACACAAATTGCTTGAAACTCCAGTCGTCTGTCATCATAAGGCGAATCCAAGCGTTGACTTCCAAAAATAACTTTCACACGGAAGGTGAGATAGCATTGAATGATCTCTAAAATATAATGTATCTAGTTAAAACTTTGCAATCTGAGGTGCACATTTACAACATTGGCAATCAGTTATCTGCTCACTACGACGCATAGAATGATAAAACACGTTTTAATGATGGCAAGTAAAAAGCACTCTTTTTTTTCGCATCCCTCAAAATCATTATAGTTCAAATGGAATCACGTTGTTGCTGACTACTTGTGGTGAAGTAATTGGACCGCGTTTAGCAAAAAGAAACCAAGCCACATCAGCTGTTGCCAAATTTAACTGGAGAATTCAATTTTTTACAAGAGAACAATATCAAGGAATTTACTTCGTACCATTCAGAAAATTCACTCAAATTTGCAAAAAGAATCCGCTCAACCATTCTTTTTTATTTTTTTTTACTTATTTCTTGAATTTTTGTTACCTTCTCAACGAGAAATATAAACAATTATTTTACATTATGAGGTAGTATTACAGAATGCCTCGACAGTTTGGAGGCATTTTTTCTTAACTTATTGGCAACCGTTTTCATGCAAAAAAATAAATTGCTCGTTTACATTTGGGAATGGCTGATGTGGTTTAGTTCCTTTCTGCTTCACGCGGTCCAATTGTACAGCTCCGAAGAGAGCGAGAACAAGAGTTTTTACTGGCAACGACTATCCTGTTCCAGTAGCGAATAAATCGATACCTAAAACCCCAAGATGTAAGGAGGGACAGGGGGAAAGGGCGGGCGCGGTGAGCCACGTCTATTTGAATCGGTTCCTGTTAGACCAGCATTAGTCCAGAAACTCATGACCTTGGCTCTCGTTAATCACGCAGGACGCCAGGGCTCATAAATTTTTGGTCTTCCGCCGTCTAACAGAAACCGATTCATTTGAGGTTCAAATTATGAACCACACGGTGTGGCGGCCTGACTGCAGGGTATATTTGCATTGCAACAGTGGCGTGGCGTGAATAATTGATTATCGATATCTCGCCATTTGAAACTATGGCTAAGAATCGATTACTAAGGTGTTCGCTGCGAACACCCTGATAATCGATCTTTTTTCATAGGTTTAAATGGCATAACAATCGATATATCGCAATTCACGCACGCCACTGCATTGCTCCTCTAGGTTGCCGGGTCGAGCCTGTTCAAAAGAGGTCTCTTTTTGTTCCAAGCAACTCGTATCCATGAGTTGATGAACTTTTGAGATTAAGCTCATGCCAATTAGCACGTGGATCGCGCTTAGTAAAAGGAACCAGAGCGATTCCAGTGTGGTAAAAAGTTTGCCTCTTTATAATGGACCACTAGACAAGGTACGAATTTCAGCATTCTGATCATGTTTCTTCACCAAAATTACACGTAAAACACGATGCGCACAACGAAAATTACCGAAATCAACTCCTTTTGAAGATATTTAATGATTCTCGGTGCGTGAATAAATTGAAACCACCCGCTCATGAAAACTCAATGCTCTACGTGATTCACATCGCGCGCTAAACGTTATCATGACAGTCTCTGCAATATAAAAATCTGGCAACCTCAATCTTGACACTTTGGCTCAGCTATGGCAAAGTACTTATAGTTTGAAAAACACATGGTGGGAAATGAACATAGTTCGATTGAGAAGCTTGCTGAAACCGTTGTAGTGCGCGATTTGACTCACGGAGAGCTTTGAGTTTTTTGTGAGCGGGCAGTTCAAATTCCTCGTAACCAATGTGAAATAAAAATGTTGATATCTCCGTTAGGAGTTGGTTTCAGTAATTTTCGTTGCGCGAATTGTGTTCTACGTGAAATTCTGGTTAAGGAACATGTATCAGATTGCTTAAATTTGTACCTTGTCTAGTGGTCCATTGCCTAAAAAATTTCTCAGAACATCGAATTTTTTGAGCGCTCACCACGCTAGTAGTGTACGCTCTTTCCGGCTGCTTTCCATAGACCGTGTTAATAATGTTGCAATACTAAAACCCGCGTTGCTCATTCTTTCCGCGGTCGCCCTTTTTTGTGGCGGTAAGCAATACCTATTTTGTCAATGTTTTTTAGTTACGATGTCCTCCTTTTTCCTCCTATCTTGTTTTTGCTTCCCACCAAAAAATTGTCAGTTTTAAAGGAAAATAATTTTGTAAACTGTAATACTGCACGTATACTTGGTTATTTTCAAAAGAATAGAAGAATCTGCACAGTTTTGAAAATACTGTAATCGCGCTGGCTCCTTTTTGCTTAATGCGATCCACGTTTTTATCGCATATTGTAAGATCAAAAACTCGAATCCTTTTTTCTCTCAAAAGATGATGATCTATCTCAACTAAGATCTGTGCGAACTTTTCAGAAATGCTTAACTATTGACATATCGACCGTTTTTGGATTTTAAGAAAACCGTAAAAAATTTGTTTAAAATTTACGAGTTACACAGAGAACAATAAAATGCTGCGATACAGCTTGGCTTGGGCTAATAAAAACGTTGTTTGAAGATCCGTGGATGATGCTTTGACTATCCTTGTATACTTATGTTTGCATTCCCATGATTTAAAGTTAACTGCGCGAGTAGTCAAGACAGTATCTTAGAATCACTTGACTCATTTTTAGAGTTTTATTTTCCCTCGGTGTAGGAAACCCTCTTTGTTCTTTTTTTAGTTTTAAATTTATAGGAAATCTAAGTTAAAAAAAGTTATGCAAAAAAAATGCATCAAAATGTTGTTAACGTCAAATCATTCATAATGATACTGGAACAAAAAAAGAAGGCAAAATGTGCAACACAAAAAAACTAAAAAAGAATCTGAGAAATTTCTGTTCGCACTTACTAAAATAAAGTGACAAAAAGCTTTAACATGTGCAAGATGGCTACATATTTACGTTAAAAATAACAAAAAAGTCTGCTAAGTATAGAATAATTTAATAATTGTTTTTAAAATTTTCCCTATAAAATGTGCAAGTTTTTTAATTTATTCTTTTTGCCTTTTTTTTTTAAAATAGCCAGTGTTACAAGAACGACCAAAAGTTATTTTAGCGCCAATAAAAAGATCCCATAAGATTATGAAACAGAGTGGACATTCGTAGCATGTTTCTAAATTAATGAACCTTATAAAAGGTATTTTTGTCAACTTTTAGGTGAAGGTATCTTTGCAAGCAACTCACAGTTCTTAGCTGAAGAGAGCTTTACAAGAATACTACAATCGTCTGTCGATCCCAACAACAACCCAACGTTTCGGTTTCAACTATGTTTCCCACGGTGCAGTGCCGACCCCTCACCGCCTCTCATGCCTCGTTATGCAACGTCATATCCTCGTTGCACTCACCTATGCACTTCAGACTTTAATTTTTGGTTCGAAGGCATTTTCCCCCCATGAGATCACCACACGACCGTTTTCCCCGTATCATATTTCGAACATGCTATCCGTGCAAACGAACACATACGACGGCGTGATTGCAGCCTCGTTGCAAAAAAGTGCAACTGATGTATATGTCTCATTCTGAGCAAGAAAAAAACACTAAGAAAAGTGGCCCAAATTTTATGTAACAAGACAGTAAAATAGTGCTGGGTACACACTCTTTTGCGGTGGAGACAAGGCCGATGCTAAGTCATTTAGTCTAAATTTTTCCGTCCCATCGCAATTTTTCTTGATAGTCTTTCCCTACTCGTTTTTTATCCCATTACAGTGAGTCCTGCGAGTAATATATCCTACTGGCTTTTTTTCGAGGGGTATTTGTCCTAATTGAAGTTGATACTTTAACATCAGTGAAGTTTAGAGGGAACATTTCTTGACATAACCTCGCAACTTGAATTGATTTCTAGGAAACACCCCTAATATTCTAATTTATGTTTTTTAATTTACTTATGTTTTAATCGAAAATAGGACAAATTTCCTTTGAAAATAAATTATAAGGACATTATACTTGTAGGACGACCTGTAATGAGGCAAGAGGAAAGTAGGAAAGAAATAATAGAAAAACTTGTAGGAGGAAACCTTTTTTCAGGAAAAATGACTTGAGAACGTCCTCAGGAATGGCCGACAAGGCCAAAAAGTTCACAAATTCCAATTAGAGTCCAAAAATTTCAAGCTCTAATCTCAGTCTTGTGCTAATATCCATTAAAGCTCAAAATTTTTCGACTGAAGTTGACATTTTTGAACTTTTAGGCCTTGTTTCTCCCCCAAAATAACGTGGAGCCAGTACTATTTTCCCATCTTATCTCACTCTAAGTAGATGTGATTTCCGGCGGCTAAAAAGTACTGCCCGCGGAAAACGAACCACGCAAAAATAGTGCGTTGAAGAGAGGACTTCGATGTAATTGACAAGATTTTGGTACAACTTTGCTGGAGAGGAAGTGCAATCAGTTTTCATATCTCCCGTGTGACTCATTTATATTTCTATCTACACCTGCTTTACGCGTTTTTTATTCGTCCTATTTGGAGCCTCAAACTTCTGCATTTTTCGCACAAAAAATTAAAACTGACAACACGCGTAGCTGGATAATATGTAGGTGACAGTGCACTTTAAATTGCCCTCGCTTTTTCCTCCTTTATGATGCTCTACGAGATGTAATGAAGAGAAAATGAGGGGGGCGTGAATATGTGGCAGGTAATCTGATCCTTTCTGGCTTGGTGGAGCCTTCCCGCTCTAGGAAAAACAACGTATGAATATTAGGTTGTCAGATCACTTTCGACCAAATGCATCTTTTCGAACAAATATATATCATTTTAATTTTTAGGAGTGCGGGATCACGTTGCGGGGAAAAAACTTCAAAGATTGTAATGAGAAATATTCACGACTTTCTTCAAGAGTAAAATACTATATGACGAAGTTTGGCAAACTCCGAATGCTCTTACTTCGTTTATACTCAGAACGGCAGAGTTTTTACATCAAGAAACTACACCTCAAGAGTACGTGATAGTAAAAAACCTCGAGTTAATCCCTCTGCCGAACATGACAGCTCCGTTTTCACACCTTCATCGGTCTAATGGACAGCTTTACGGAAAAAAGTAAAAATATCAAACTAGTTAAGAAACCAACAGCACATGGGCTGCTTACACTAAAAGTTAGTTGATCTTTATCTATAACCTCGCAAGCACTAAAGAATTATGCAACACACTTACTCTGCAGCGACTATTGAAACAAACTTTTAAATCATCTAAGATTTTAAAATGAAAATTCTTGAAAAACTGTCAAAATGTTTGTTTTGGGAGAGCCTGTTTGGATATTTTTTACGTAGGTTTGCAAAAGAGAGGGAGAGAAAGGGGGGAGAGAGAGAGTCGAGATGACACAAGCTTAACTTCAATTGAAGGGCAAATATAATGTGAGAGTGGCCCGCATGACAAAGTCAGAGCGCCTTGAATATTTCGGTATGCAACCCGGTCATCCTTCAAGCAAAAATAATTGCATCCAGGCGTTGTCATGTAACTGATACTAGAGCACCGATGTAGGGAGAGTACGAACATGTTGAAATATGGAGCTTTTAGGATCCAAAAGGGCACCCAACCCTCCAACACAAAATTAACCACTTCCAACCTTCAGATTCCAATATCAAACCAAGATGACCAAGAGTATGTTCACGAATGAGCAGTCTCCTACCAAAATGAGTAAATTTACACTAAAACTGATAGACCGTGGGCCAGCAAGGGGTAACCCTCCCCCCCCCCCCCCCGTGGGAATTTCGAAGGTGGTGATTTTCTTGAAGCTCTCGACTAGTAGAATAAGATTTTTCTTGTCTACGCGAATTTTATCGTGGTGGGGGGGAGTAGGCCCCCCCTAAACCCCCCAAAATTGCTCAGAATTCCGACTTTTCCGCGAATTTTCCCACTTTTTACCCGAAAAGGCTTGATTTTAGGGCAAAACTCCACATAACCATTCTGAAAGCTCGTAAAATTCTGGTCTAGAAAAGTTTAAGTGACTTTGACCAGGACCCGCGGTCCCCCAAAATGGGGGGGCTTAAAATGTCAAAATATCTCAAATTTCCGCGAAAATGACCGTTTCGCCGCGATTTCTCGCCAATAACGCGAAGAAGGTTGGTATTATCGTAAAATTGTTTACCCCTATAATAACAGAGCATTAATTTTTCATTCTAAGGGCGGCCTAACCCCTCGTGGGGGGGAGGGGGCCCCCCAGCAGTACCCACCCTATAAAAACCGTCAAGATTGGCCGCTTCCTTGAAGTAGCGTTATGCGCAAAAATGGGCGGCAAAATGAAAACAAGTAGCGTTTGTTCTGAGAGAACATCAATGTGGATTCTTGTGGGGGGTGACAGGGGGGAGGGAGGTACATCCTCCTCCCTCCCCCTCCCCCTCCCCCCAAAAAATAATCACGAAAAACGTTAATTAAACGCGAAAATTCCACTTTATAAGACGACTTTCAGGGCTTGTCATTGACACGCTTACACTAACATAATTTAACGAGGGGGGGGAGGGGAGAGGGTTTACCCTCCCCCCTCCTCTTCCACCCCCTCCCCCTCCCCCCAAATAAATAATCACGAAAAAATGTAAATAAACGCGAAAATTCCATACTCTAAAAGGCGACTTTCAGGGCGTGTCATTGTCACGCTCACACTAATATAATTTAATGAGGGGAGGGGGGGGGTGTTAGACATCTTAGCCTCCCCAGCCAACATTAAAAAAGGGTGGGGGAGGGGTAATTTATAAACGTTACTTACTTAATAATAGGAGGGACGGGGAAACCTAGCTGCAGTAGGAGAATTTTAAGATTTGAAGGGATACGTAATTAAATCAGGGAACGTAGAGATACTATTTTATTTTTTGGAAATGACTGAAACTGAGGGGAGTTTATTCATAATTGACGGAAATGTACATACTTAAGCTTATGTCAACATTTTTGAAACGTTTGGAGAATAGGCTCAAAGTGTATTGGATCGTTTGCCAAAGTATTCAATCATTCATTTGGTCACAGACAGAAACTGCAGTGATAAATTTATCAAAAACATTCAGCGATTATGGGGGGGATTAAGGGATACTTTTTCACGAATGGACCCCCAACCAAAATACCCCGTAGTTTGAAAAGTAATTTAGGCAAGTGTAAAAACAAGAACCAACTTATCGATCTATTCTTAACTGAATGGAACCGAAAGAAATACACCCAATATACTCACTGGAAAAAGTATATTAAGGCATGGAGATGGGTCTAGCCAGTTTACCTCCGCTGACGGTGTGAAAGTTGACTTCATCTTGCAAACTCAATAAAAATCAAACCAATAAGAAGCAAACATTCAAATAATTTTGCTTTTTTCCGAGTCGAACTATCTTGATAACTATTCGTCAATCAGAGTTCACTGCAGTATCTGTCTGTGACCAAATGAATGATTGAATACTTTGGCAAACGATCCAATACACTTTGAGCCTATTCTCCAAACGTTTCAAAAATGTTGACATAAGCTTAAGTATGTACATTTCCGTCAATTATGAATAAACTCCCCTCAGTTTCAGTCATTTCCAAAAAATAAAATAGTATCTCTACGTTCCCTGATTTAATTACGTATCCCTTCAAATCTTAAAATTCTCCTACTGCAGCTAGGTTTCCCCGTCCCTCCTATTATTAAGTAAGTAACGTTTATAAATTACCCTCCCCACCCTTTTTAATGTTGGCTGGGGAGGCTAAGATGTCTAACACCCCCCCCCTCCCCTCATTAAATTATATTAGTGTGAGCGTGACAATGACACGCCCTGAAAGTCGCCTTTTAGAGTATGGAATTTTCGCGTTTATTTAAATTTTTTCGTGATTATTTATTTGGGGGGAGGGGGAGGGGGGTGGAAGAGGAGGGGGAGGGTAAACCCTCTCCCCTCCCCCCCCTCGTTAAATTATGTTAGTGTAAGCGTGTCAATGACAAGCCCTGAAAGTCGTCTTATAAAGTGGAATTTTCGCGTTTAATTAACGTTTTTCGTGATTATTTTTTGGGGGGAGGGGGAGGGGGAGGGAGGAGGATGTACCTCCCTCCCCCCTGTCACCCCCCACAAGAATCCACATTGATGTTCTCTCAGAACAAACGCTACTTGTTTTCATTTTGCCGCCCATTTTTGCGCATAACGCTACTTCAAGGAAGCGGCCAATCTTGACGGTTTTTATAGGGTGGGTACTGCTGGGGGGGCCCCCTCCCCCCCACGAGGGGTTAGGCCGCCCTAGAATGAAAAATTAATGCTCTGTTATTATAGGGGTAAACAATTTTACGATAATACCAACCTTCTTCGCGTTATTGGCGAGAAATCGCGGCGAAACGGTCATTTTCGCGGAAATTTGAGATATTTTGACATTTTAAGCCCCCCCATTTTGGGGGACCGCGGGTCCTGGTCAAAGTCACTTAAAACTTTTCTAGACCAGAATTTTACGAGCTTTCAGAATGGTTATGTGGAGTTTTGCCCTAAAATCAAGCCTTTTCGGGTAAAAGTGGGAAAATTCGCGGAAAAGTCGGAATTCTGAGCAATTTTGGGGGGTTTAGGGGGGGCCTACTCCCCCCCACCACGATAAAATTCGCGTAGACAAGGAAAATCTTATTCTACTAGTTGAGAGCTTCAAGAAAATCACCACCTTCGAAATTCCCACCGGGGGGGGGGGGGGGGAGGGTTACCCCTTGCTGGCCACGGTCTATGAGTCAAATACGCGCTTTAAAAACGACGGGTCATATGAATAGTAAAAAAAAAGTAATAAGTCACCGACATGTTCGTATTGTCCGTAGTCTCCCTATATAGGTACAAGAAAAAAACACTAAGAAACGTGGCCCAAACTGTACGTAATAATGTGGTGAAATAGCGATGGATCCACACTATTTTGCGAAGAAAACAAAGACAATAGTTCACCGATTTCAATTAAGGTAAACAATGTTGAGCTGTTATGAACACCAGTTGATATCACCGCAAAGATGATATACTGAAAATAAAGCAATCCTATTGGTGGAAAAGGGTGGTTGCAATGGGCAGAGGAAGTAAGTAATAGACTAACTAACAGCAACCAACGAGAAATAACCCTATAGTTAGTCCATCATTTTCTCCCTTAGTCTAAAGGAACCACTCACTTCAACCCGTAGGATCGCTCCTTACTCCCTGTGCCTTCCATGTCTATCGCTTTGTTTATTAATTTCATATCAGCTCGCAGACCATTTGGATTACATTTTGCAATGAGGAGCCACTGCCATACTATGGCTTATTTTAGAAAGAACATACATGCCATTGGTTTCCCTATACAGATATAAGCTTTTACTCGGAGAAAAAAACTTCGTGCATGGGACCCGAAGTTGAGGTCATGTGGATCTCTGAAGTTTTCTGATCCCGCATCCGAAAACTTAAGGTCGAGCTGCCGAGGTTCGGGTCAGACATCGAAGCACTTCGGTATGCACCGGAGTACTTCAGATGTGTGACCCGAACCTTTCGGTATGTATCGAAGTACTTCAGATGTCTGACCCGAAATTTGGCAGCTCGACCTCAAGTTTTTAGATACGTGATCCGAAAACTTCAGAGATCCCTATGACCTCAACTTCAGATCCCACGCACGAAGTTTTTTTCTCCGTGTATGAGAGCCAGAGATAGTGGTTTCTTATTGCAAAAGGTAATCCGTTTGAATCAGTGAGAACGAAAACACACCAACTCGGTAACTCTAAAATCCTCAATTTTCACTAAGGACAGCCAATTTTCATAAAAGGCATTGAAGTGAGGGAAATAGCGAATCTGTTCCAACTGGACCTTTAAAGTGTCCTTAAGTACTTGTCTTTCGGCACCAAAAATGTTCTTCTTGGACTTACTTCTTCACATACTGTGCAGTTTTGTGTGCGCCTCATTCTTTTCATCTTTTAGAGTTGGTGTGTTTTCGTTCTCACTGATTCTTTTAAAACACTGGGGGAAAAAATACATTGGATCTAGAGTCCAGACTCTTAAAAACATCGACAAGAAAAAATACTCTTGATTCGATCAGATTTAAGCTTAAATCAAGAACCAAGCCTCTTAATTTGAGCGGATTTCCTTTTGATTTGGATCGCGTTTAACAGAAAGGAACCAAGCCACATCGGCTGTTGCCATATTTAACAGAGGTCTTTAATTTTCTACAAAAGAACGTTTGTGCGAATTTTTTTGAAAATTTTAGGGGATCTGCCTTGTAACATGCAGAAAATTCACTGAAATTTTCAAACAAATCCGCTTCACTGCTTTCATGTAATAAATTAAATTGCCCAGATTAAATTTGGCAATGTCTGATGTGGCTTGGCTCCTTTCTGCTTAACGCGGTCCATTTGAGCTTAAATTTGATTGAATCAAGAGTCCTTTTTCTTGTCAATATTTTCAAGAGTCTGGACTCTAGATCCAATGTGGTTTTTTCCCAGTGAACCCGTGCCTTTCCCGTAGAGTGGACACCCCGATTAAGATTAAGAGCAAGCATGGGGAGAACAGGGGGGGCGTACCTGTTGCGTGGGCGCTGCGGCATTGCGGCGGCGGGGCGGGGGGCCTGGCGAGCCGGAGCAAACAGCTGGACTTGCATCTGGCGGCGAGGAGGGGGTAGTCGGCGTCGAATTTGCTTGCGTGAGAGTCGGAGATCCCCGGGCCGACGCCGAGGAGCAGGTGGAGCAGGAGAAGAGCGCGTCCGGGCGCCACCGTCACGACGACACTACGACTGCACATGCTTGAGCGGCGAGCCGCGAGCCGACCGCTGTCCGCCGCGGCACCGCCACCGCCGGGCCCCCCGCCGCCCCCCGCCCCCCCAGGGGTCGCCCCGTGACCGCGCCTACCGCAACAACCACCCGGCCCTGTTGCCGAATCCGCGTCGGATCCCGGCAACGTCTTGGAGGCACCACTGGGGTTCCTGTAGAGGAAGGTAAGTGAAGCCAAGGTCTGCTCTTCCCCTGGTCGAGAAGCTAAAATGTAGAAAAAATGTACGTGGAGAGTACAAAGATGTCGAAATATGGAGCTCTTAGGGCCCAAAGGTTTAAGTGTACCTGTATAATAAGGGCCGATTGTAAGACCTCTGGTCAGGTGCTTGACGAAACTGGTGGTTTGAGTTGACCAGAGGTATAGGTGTGTATGACTCCCGGATTTCTTCAGGTCAAGTCCCGGTCAGTCTTCGTTCTCTCTTGTAAACCAGTAGTTAGGCTGATTAGCAGATTGACTGCTGGTCAGAGTCTGACCACTGATTTGGTGACCAGAGATTGACAAGAGATCTTACAAGCGGCCCTAATTTGAAAACACCGTGTTCATTCACTCAGTATTTTCTAAAATTTTTATCATGGAGGCCTCAAATGGGGCCAAATACAGTTAGAATTTCAAAAAATTCTCGAATCTATTCAATGCAACAATTTGAGAGTATTCTTTGCCGAAAGTGAATAATAAACGTAATTCTTCGGCAGAAATGAATGGAAAATTTGCATCACAGAAGCCTCAAAATGCGTCCAAACAGGGTTGAAATTTTAAAAAAATTCTGGAGGAGGCTCCCGGGACCCTATTTTGCACTGAGGGGTATTCCATTTTCTACCCGATCGTTCAAGTCTCCGAGGGTGTGGATCCGACGGAAACCACTAGCGCAACTGCGATTCACCCCCCAGACCCCCCTGTAGAAGGTGGGCCAGGCCCTCCCTAGCAAAATGACCTGGGTACGCCTATGGCGATGCCCAAACGTTCTTCCGCAACAATGAGAAAATGCACGTAAAAAGTAAGTAAAAAACACAGTTTACAAACGACGAGTCGTAGCAATTATAATAATAAATCGTTCTGGATGATTTGAATTCCTAGGTTCGCGCCCTGCGGACCCTAAAAGCTCCATGACCACAAAAATGACCGACATATCTGTACTCTCCAGTACTCTCTCCATTTAGGAGCAAACATAGGTACAAAACGCTCAATCGCATTGGTTTCGTATCAGTCTAGGCGGAGAGTTAAACCAGTGTTCCATTTCAATCGCGTTTAGCAGGAAGGGACCAAGACACATAAGCCATTGCCAACTTTAACAAAGCAATTCGATTTTACATAAGCGAACGTTCCTGCGGATTCTTTTGAAACTTTCAAGAACTTTGCTGCATGCTATGCAGAAAAGGCACTGTTTGCAAAAAAAAAATTCACTGTGTCGTGTTCATCTGTTCATGTATAACAGTTAAGTGTCCAATTAAATTTAGCAATAGCTGATGTGACTTGGTTCCTTCCAGCTAAATGTGATCCTTTTTTTCCCCAAAACAAATTCCCCTGCAAGACTAAATGAGCGTTTTGTCCCTCTTACGTGCTTGACTTGAAAGGAATACCTTCGTCTCATCTACCTCGAGGGTTTGAGAGAAGAGTATCCTACCTAAGCACTTTCTTCTGAATCCTTTAGGATCCGAAAGGAGCGGTGCCATTGGGTAGGAGGGGGGCTTTTGCCAATCTTTGAAAGTTACAAGTTGCTGCCAACCTCAACACAAAGTTGAGGTATCTTGAAGCAAAAAGAGCAAAGTCTGTTTTGCTGATGAGCCCTGGACCTCCAAAGAACAGTAGCGTTGCGGGGCTCATTGGCAAAATTGATTTTGCTCCTTTTGCTTCACTATGCTTAAATTGAATTATGTTAAAAGTTTTTTTTTTTTAAAAAAAAAAAAGTTATAACGCCAAAATTTGATAAAAAAAGTTTAAAAATCCTAGATTTGCATAATCGAGACATGAATCATGGGGATGAAAGGCGAATGGGCGACCAGACAAGATCTGAACTAGAAAGAAGCATCACATGTTTTCTCCTCAAAATCTTATTAGAAAACAATCCACACTAAGGGAAGTTTTGAAATCAACTCCTGAACCACACACATTTTAACGAGTCTTTTAATCACAGATAAAATGGATTGCATTTTGCAAAAAGGAACCAGAAGCATTGCAATGATGCTAAGATTGTGAAAATTTATCCTTTGCAGTAATATAACTGAAATCATGAAAAAATATGAAATTCACATGGTAATTTTTGTCTTAGATTCACAGTTTTCAGCGAGTAAAATAGAAACTGTCATTGGATAATCAGGTTTTTTTCCAAGACAAAAGAAGTTGCACAATCTTAGCAACATTGCAATGCTAGTGGTTCCTTTTTGCAAAATGCAATCCAAATGGAAGTTCGATTATACAAATGACGTCATTTTTATTTTTGTCATATAACCAATGTTAATAGAAAAACGTATACAATAATGTCTTGCTTGTGGTTGATTTTAAGACTTCCCGTTGTATGAACCGTTTTCCTTGTGAAATTCTGATGAGAAAACGCGTAGCGTCGTGCTTCAATTCATACCTTGTCTAGAGGCCCATCGATTCACGCTCTCAGTTATTCTAGCCTGCAATCCTACATGCGCTTCCAGTCTGGTAATCACACTGCCGTGCTAAGGAAGAACGCCGTATGAGCCTTCCGGCATTGCCAAATTTCCTCTGGCAAATCACTAATTTTCAGGATAATTTTTGGGTATTTTTCCGCCGATTTCTCAGATAATTTTGTTTGTAGTTTGATCTAAAGTGTCTGATTTCGAGGAAAAATATGCATAACAAAACTCAAAAATACACATTTTATTCGGGGAAAATTTGGCAACTCTCGAATGTTCATACGGCGTTCTTCCTTACCACGGCAGCACAGTACTGGTCATTTAAATACACATGATTTCGAGCGGTCAAGACGGGCGGACAGCCCGTTTGCGGCAGTGCGGGTACCAGTACTTGAGCTGAGGAAGAACACCGTATGAGCCTTCAGACGTTGCCAAGTTTCCTTCGATAAAAACCGAATTCACTGAGAAAGTTAAGAATGTTTCTTTGCAAAAGTTTCAGACAATTTTGTACGCAATGTAATCTAAAATATCCGAAAATGTCAAGGAAAACAATGCATGAATGTCCTCAAAAATGCATGTTTTATCCGGAGAAATTTGGCAACTCTCGAATGTTCATACGGCGTTTTTCCTAAGCACGGCAGAGTGCTGCTGAGCTGAGGAAGAACACCGTATGAACCTTCTGCCGTTGCCAAATTTCCTTGATAATTTATGAATTTTCAGGGAGAACTGTGAAGATTTTTCCTCGAGTTACTCAGAGACTTAAATTCGCAACCAGATCTAAATCATCTGAAAATTTCAAGGGAAAATGCGTGTAACTCTCCCCATGAACATACATTTCATCGGAGGAAATTTGGCAACCTCTGAAAGCTCATACAGCGTTTTTCCTATGCATGGCAGAGCACCGGACCCGCGTTTCTTGCAAATTACTCCAGGTTATGGTAACTTTATTGAGATATCTGAACTATAAATGGCAAGTGTATTCATTTGTGTGGTGATTTTTGATGAATCGCTTGAGGTTAACCTGTATGGAGCTATGAGGGTCGCAAATAGACGAAAAGGACTGACGAAGAGACTACATACAATCATTCAAATCTCTCTGGGAAGAATGAGACTGTCGAACATGCGATTCAACCAACTGAGTAGATTTTTTGTAGTAAGCAGCGACTGAAAATAACGTTAAAGAAACAACTTACAAAATGTCTAAAATACACCGCAATATACGCAATTTGTCACCACCGGAAAACTCTTGATCACGTGTTTCGGACCAATTCAGGACACTCTAAATCTTTTCCCGTGTATCTATTACCATCCCACGCGAAAGTTAGACCACGCATCTCGATTTGCGACGTTGCAGATTTCCTGCCATATTTTATTCCTTAAATACTAATGTGCCCAGAGTCAATTCTTCAAAACTTCTTTGATTTGTTTCGCTCTGTTTGAAGAAAACACTAAAAACTCCAAGGAATGATACTGATTTGTTCAGGACCGGATTCACCTACTTGCCGCCGATGGCCGCCTGTATTTTCCCGCCCCTTTCTCATTCGTAATAAAACTCGATAAAAATCATCAAGTGAACGTGCCAGCGGGGGAGGGGTGTGGGTGCATAAGACGCATTTACTCGTGTTGAACACATTTTTTTGGAGAGCCCTGTCAACACTACTAGCAAAAGTTCACGGAAGTTAAGTGCGCGAAAGTTAAGTTTCGTAAACCTATCTCCGTGTGGACAAGGCCTTCCATGTTTGGCGCAAAGCGTGAAGTATTCAGACAGTCTTGTAGGCGCTATGCGTTTCACGCCGACCGCTGCAGAACGCACTGTGTTGGACGCAATGCGTGAAGTATTCACGCAGGCTTGCAGGCGCTATGCGTTTCACGCTGACCGCAATGACCGCACTGAGTTTGATGCAATGCGAGAGGTATTCGTGCAGTCTTGTAGGCGCTAATATGTGTTGCATGCCGATCGCCGCGCTGAGGGCTTCTCCTTTTCATCTCAAGTCCTCGTTATCATTTCTCTCTAAGTCGCGCGTTCAAGGCTAGATTGCGTGTTGGTTTCTCTCATAACTCGACTAATTGAAGGTACTGTCTCTTGTATCACTAAGAGACGACAAAATTAGAAATTACTATACTCTCAGTAAATGAGAGATTTTGTCGCCTTTTCTCGTTTGTAATTGTATTGTCTAAATCCGATTTTTTTTATACCTACACTCAAAAAAATTGCAAATTTTTGCCGCCCCTTAGATTTGCCGCAATGGACCGCGGCCCATGTAGCCACCCCTTAATCCAGCCCTGGATTTGTTATCATTCAAAAAAATGAAATGGGAGAGGATATTTTCAAACGCCACAAACAGGATACATGGTCTGCTATTTTCACCGTCGATATATACGCGCATGTAAAAAACACAATTCATTCAAGATTGTAAATAAATCTAATTTTAAAAGAGGTGGCTCCCAGTGGCGAGCTGTGATTTCGATTTCGATCGAATTTCGATTATGCTCCATTTGAAGCTATGGTGAAGAATCGATCATTAAGGTGTTCGTTGCGAACACCATGTTTATTGATCCTTCTCCATAGGTTTAAATAGCAGAGCAATCGATAAATCGCAAAGCGCGCCACGCCACTGGTGGCTCGCCTCGAGCAAGTAAAATTTTGAATCACTTCAAGTTGACTTAATCTCTGAATTGATTATTTAAAATGAGTCTGCAAACTCTGCAGGTAATTTGAAATACGCAAATTCATTCCTTAACGCTCTGAATCAAGTAAACAATTATTTGAAGAAGTAGTTAAGAATGCATACAGGAACCTAATGAATTGAATTCAAAAAGCAAGCTTTAAAAATCGGTGCATCAACTCTCGCAATTAAATTCATTCGGACATACTATTCATATCGCCTCCGTAAAAGCTATCAAAGACTTTTGATTCCATCTTGAAGTAGAATCCGTATTAGTTGCGACGTTCTAGTGATAAAAAAGACGAGTTCACCTCAAAAGAGTCAGTGAAATGAAGGCCACCTAAGTTATTAGAATATTAAATACTTCAAATGAAACTTCAGATTTTTTTTTCTTCGAAAAAAGCCAGCGACCGATTGCATAATCAATGGAGATGTTGCATGTGTGAGGAATTTGCGATTTGACTGTTGATTCTTATGTAAAAGTTCGCGAGAAACACGATGGTGACGCTGGATTTCTCTGAAATCAACTCCCAAGCTCAAAAAAAGCTCTCAAGTTGAGGCCAAAATGGAGGGGATATCCCACCCTACCCTGAGAGTCCACCTCTACACCAAGACAAACTCTCCATGCAAAGATAGGGAGCAAATACATTAGCAGGGTTGCCGTGTTTTCAGTTTTGGAGTCCCCAAATAAAGTGGCATCCCTGCTAATGTATTCGCACCCTATCTTTGGCATGGAGAGTTTGTCTTGATGTAGACGTGGACTCTCAGGATAGCGTGGGATATCCCCTCCATTTTGGCCTCAACTTGAGAGCTTTTTTTGAGCTTGGGAGTTGATTTCAGAGAAAACCAGTGGCACCATCGTGTTTCTCGTAAACTTTTACATAGGAATCATAAATCAAATTGCAAATTCCTCACACATGCGCAACATATCCATTCATGTAAAATCCCGGAGCTGTTGCCGCAATCCGTTTTTCCAAATATCACCTACCAAAAAACTTATCGCAATTTTAATCTTTTGGAACGCTCGTAGCGTCATTTTCCGAAGACGCACGCCCTTAAAAACACAAAAAATTAACAACAGACTAAAAAATACCCCGCTACAAAAAGTTTCAGCTATACTTATGACAAAATAACGAAGAGTTACATCAATTTGAAAGAAAAATAGCAACTTTGGAAGCGCATATGAAGCGTTTTCGGGCATATTTGTATAGGAAAAAATCGTCATATTTTGAGCAGAAAAATCGACCCTGAAAGTTAAATACGTTAACATCCGGACACCCTGTAGATAGGCATTTTTACAGAATATTTTAGAGTCACGTTCCCTCGTCTGGGAAACTACGAATTGTCGAAAACTTCTAAATTTAGTCATATTCTTAAAGATACTTATTAAAAATCCGAGGAAAAGTAAGTAGTCCGTTTGGAAAATCTTCCGATTTCAGATTCAAAGTCCTATGCACGGAAGTATAGTTCGACAAGGGGAGCCTGTTGAAAAAGTATTTTTGACAAGAGATCTTCAAGAAGTGAAGAATGGTGGTGTAGCTGACAACCCATCCACTGGTGGAGACTCGGCACACTGGCGGAGTCAGCAAATTGGCAACATTGCTTTCCTCCATTTAAAACAATAGGAATGTATCGATTCTTGGAGGGACTAGGTGCTCCAACAAGAATCGATTATTGAACATGGGTTTTAATGGAGAAAATCCGGTGTTGCCAAATTGCTGGATCCGTCTCTGACTCGGCACGATATGCAACATCAAGAACTCAAACAAGGGTTCTCTCAAATGGAAAATTGTCGTACAAAAAAGGAAAACGTAGACAATGAGCGACTGCCCTGATTCTCCTTTGGGTTGCATTTATCGGCACGCAAAAAAAGTGTGAATTCACGGAAAAAGTATGTTCTTCAAATGAATGTCACAGAAATTGTAATAATTCACGCATATAAAAAAGAATTCACGCAATGGAAAAAATGTTGCACGAAAAATCAAAGTTGTGAACAGAAAAAAAAAAATACTTACACGAAAAATGAAGTGAAGAACAGGAAAATAATCCTCTTTCACTGTGGAACTCGCACGCAAATTTAAAGTGCAGGAGCGGTAAGCAAACGTCTCAAAGTTCATTAAAAATTCATAAAAAAGCGCGTTCGTCGTATTGTTAAAATTATGTTTTTAAAAAAAAATATTCGTCTTATTGTTAAAATTATCTTTTTAAAAAAAATATCGAAAAAATGAAGCGTCTTAATTTTAAACCAACAGAGCTTGCTTGGCTTTTGCGGGCCGCCCTCTCTTTCGCTTCTGGCCCAACGGAATTGTTTTGGCCTCTGGTGGTTTATTCACTAATTTCAGCCGGATTTGCATTCCCAATGTATGTTTACAAATGTGTTTTTCCAGGAAGTGAGGGCATGTGCAATCGAAGTCATTAGTATCCTGTTCATTAATTGAGATGGTCCAAATTCTGTGGTGGCTCTGCTTAAATTCGTCGAATGTCTTCCACTTGCTGGCCACGGCTTTAAATGCGGTTGGACGTTTTTGAGTGATATTCTCAGACATATTGGAGGAGGCCGTGAAAATCAGTGACCTATCTTTAATTGACCGTTTTAATACCTTCTTATTCATACAGACAGACCCATTGGTATGGGAGTTAGTGGGCTTATATTTATTTACCGTTCATTTGATTTATTCTTTCGTTTCAACTTGCGGCAGAATTCTGTGGTATCAAACGAAAATGTCGTGAAAAAAATACCGCGCAATTCAATAAATTTTGCGTGCATTCAGACGATTTTTGTAAAAAAAATTGCGTGCAAACCTCTTTTTTTTGCGTGTGCTTCATTATTCCCCTTCTCCTTTTAAGGATCTGTAGAGGAAGATCGGACGAGTAATATTCGCAGCCACTGGAACTGCTGTCAACTTTGAACGATCAACAATCACCCCTGATTAGCTCGGAATAATTCTGTGGGAGGTAATTTCAATTTCCTTCCATTGAAGAGCCAGAGAAAAACAGCTCTTTCTTGTTTCTTTCCGGAATTCGAGAATCGCTCAAATTTTAGAGGAACTAAGTATGTAGACATCATCTTGAGTGAACTCTCAAAATAATCAAATTATTCCGGTGGTGAAACTCTCAAACCACGTATCTCGTTAGCGGTGTTTAAAAATTTCCGCTCCTATTTTATTTTTTCAGAGAAGAGCAAATAAAATCATCCCTTGAAGTTGTCATAGAATTTTCTGCACACAGAGAAGAACAATCACGGAAATTTTTAAGATTTGACGTTGAATAATTTTCCTTTTAAAAAAAATCAAGTATCACAAGAAGTCTGCAATGTTGCAAACTGAGGTACGTTGTTTGGGACTTTTACCATCGATTTAACTGATTATATGTTAAAATAATATTATAGACCTTCAGTGAATACACAAAATTAAAAGAAGTTTCACTTCGACTTCGATCGAGACTTCAATCAATTTCTTTTTCATTTCTATTTCGCAAGCGGCAATTATTGGATCGCGAAAATTTCTGTTAGAATATTGCCGCGGCTCTATAGAGTGTAATAATTGTAATATTATTCATCACGTGCTTGGTATTAACGTAAAGGCAGAGGATTGTTAGAAAAATAGGAAAGTAGGAAGTTCTAATGAGCTCGCACTTCTTAGCTGTATATACAATTGCTAAAACGCTAATTGAAGGCGCTTTTAATGGCGCCAATGAAAACTCCGCGCGCGCGCTCTAGCAACGGCAGATGAAACTTGGGATGTAAACAATGAATGTTTTGGTTTTGTTGTTAGCGGCGAAATAGTTTTCGTAATATTTCGTCACTGTTAGCTGATTAATATTTTGCAAATCATGGCTACATATTTCGGTCTAGATCTTATGTTTCATATTGTCGAGAAGGATATCTCCAAGAAAAGTGATGTTCTACTAATATTCACCCACTGGTTGTTGAGCAGGGAAGGTTTCAAATGCATTGGTCTCGGACATTCTGTAAGTTAACCTTAAAAGTCTTTCTTGTTTTGTGGGTTGAAACCATTTCTTTTAAATTAAATACCTTTAATTTTTTTTTCTTTTTGTGTAGACGCTAGTCTCTATTAGTTTATATCTTGTTTTAACTCTATGATCCTCGGGTTTATCTCACATTGCATCATCCCATGGTGCAACGGAAGACAGCGATTCGCCAAATTCTCTTACTTACATTGTTAAAGCTCGCGTATCGTATATTCAGACGAACGTCAAAGTATTGTTTTTGTCACCACTCATCAGGGGTGCCATCTGACTGCATGTAATAACCTGTTGAGTGGTGGTAATTCAGAGCTAATCAGAGATTGACGTTTGTCTTAACATACGATGCGTGAGCTCTATATCCTCCGCGGCAAGATTATCGATGTTATGGCAGAGCCACAAGATAAGATATAGGCCTATCTTGACCATGCAATGGATCACAGTTTGATGTCTTATCAGGTTGCTTCTAACCTTCAATTATCAGGCCACTGCTCAGGAAAGAATTCAAGAGTTGCACTAAAGCAATTTTAAGCCTTCTTGCAAGCTGTTTGTGTATGAATATAAACCCGAAATTTTACTGTTGCAATAACTGGCAGAATTATCATCGCTTTAAACTGTACCCCCTCAATAACGTAAATTGCAGTCATCATCCAGTGCGTCCAACGCAGCAAAATTAACTGTTTTTTCGAACAACTTGCTTTTTTATCAAAAGATATTTCCTAATTATTTGACCCTGGATGTTTCTAACCCTTTTCCCAGAAGTCTCCTTAATAGTCATCAAAGTCTCAGTACTTTTTTCTAATGTATATGGGGGTCTAATTTTACAAAGGATTAGCAAAACTGCATCTTATCGGAGATATAATCGAAAGTTATGTTCAGTATTGGCTGCATAGAAGATCATTATGGACTTAATGAAATGACAAGTAAGTTGACAAGAGGAAAATAGGTTAACTGTGCAAAGTGTTCTGTAAAATTTTCAGGTGGATCACGATCACTGATTAATCCTATTTAACCGTCTAAATTGTTTCAGGAAACTTTTAAAGGAGATGAGCCAACCAGTGATGTTCCTCCAGATGGCTGGAATAAAGATGAAACTTACGCAGTACGTTATCTTAAGGATGGCGGGCTTTTCATTTTACGAGGTGTCAAATCCAATGATGATTTGGTTCTCAACTTATTGGTGAGCATCTGTGAAGTTTCACAATTTACAATAACATCTTCAAACTTAGAGGATAAGACTGGAAAGAAATGTTCAAAATTGGAAACATTTTTAGTAACTTGATATGCGAAAAAACTATTTGCCTTACGCAAACCTAAAACTTCTGCTCTTGTAGAACGATGGTGAACAGCAGTCAAAAATGCTCATGAGCCCGGAAAAATTGTTGTTGTAGTTAGATTTAGATGAAGGTGAAGTCTTAGTTCATTCTTTTCTGGAATCTAAAATAACTGGTGTTGGCATATGCCTATCTCTAAGAAACCTGTAAGTATTAAACATTAGAGATGGAGCATTTGATGCATCTGGATAAATTTTTGAGATAGACTAATCTGTCATGGTACAAGAACCAAGTAGCCAGTAAATTTTGAGGATTCTGATACAATCATTGTGGCAAATCTTACTTAGACTCAACTTGAATCAAAAAGCGACAGTCATCAAAAATTCGCTGAGCAAGTCAAGGTCGATAGATCTAGGTGGGTCCATTAGCAAGATGTTCTTTGGAATTTCCTGATCTGGGGTCGAATTCCCCTGATTTGCAGTTTCACTCCAAATATCTCCCCAATTTGCGTTTTTGCTGCCACGTTGCATAGTTCCTCCCCAATTTCCCTGATCGGGAGAACAGCTGAGTGGGACAAGCCAATCGGAGGAATCTGTTGGCAATGCGGACAGCCCTCACCCCCGATTTGCAGAGATTATCACACTCAACTTTTCTAACAGACTGACCTAGATCTATCGACCTTGGAGCATGTGAAAGTGAACATACTGAAAGTTGTAATTGGGTGAAGTATTTATCTTTAGTAGACAAGGTATGGTCAATTACAGTTGTAGATGTTTGATTATTAGGTACTTACAGTAAAATTGGAAAAATCTGATAAGATCTTAGGTACAAAATTGATGGAAACCTTACAATCATTACCTACCCTTTCTTTTTAATATTAAAGTTGAACCATTTTTGCCACTATGGCCTCAACCAATTAGGAGCATGGCGTTTTATTCTGCTGCTAGTCCTCTTTTTTTGTCTATGGTTAGTTCAAAGACTTTTTAAGTATTGATAAGATCGTTAATTTTAAATACCATCTCATAGGAGTTTTATATCCTCTGAATTAAAACGCCAGTCATTGATTTTATCGCACTGGCTCGATTCTATAAACAAAATCATCTTTTTATTAAAATATATTTCTCATTGTTTGTACAGCGAGTCTCAGATCTTGAGGTTGCATCAGTGGCTGTTAATGTGAATGAATCAGTTGGTGAATTGAAAGGTAAAATTGAGGAGATGATACCGAAGCATGCCGAGGTTTTTTCCACGCTTCAAAAAGAACTCATAGACCCTGTGAATCTAAAAACAAGCAAAAGTGCGACAACCCAAACACAGAAAGAAGATGCTGCATCTACAACATCAACTTTAACAGAACCTTATGGAATACCTGAAAGGCGTGGGTAAGGAAATTCTCGTTTATTGTTACCTCCTTTCATTCCTTTTACCTATACTCATTGTTAATGAGGATTATTTTTTGAATTGATAAAGGGTACTCTGCAGTGGCGTGGCGTGAATTGTGATACATCGATTGTTATGCCATTTAAACGTATAGAAAAGGATTGATAATCAGGGTGTTCGCAGCGAACACCTCAATAATCGATTCTTTACCATAGATTTAAATGGCATAACAATCGATATATATCGAAATTCACGCCACGCCACTGGTACTCTGGACAGGTATTGAAATTTTGCGATTTTTAGGTAACTCTCTGGTTGTTGCACCACCTTATATGGCTTGCTTAGACAGGATTGCAGGCAATTGCCTCTGCAAGGCCAAGAACCTATCATATACTTACATGAAAAGATCCTTGCAACTTCGGTTCGAAACTGTATAGGACAAGAAAATATATAATGAGAGGAAATGGTAGTATGCTGACACTATTTTTCTAGATAATAACTGCAGGATCCTACAGAATTTCCTAGTAATACTGCAAGCTTGCAGGCCTGATGATTGCAGGCAATAGGTGCCAGGTTTTTTCTTCTTGCTGCAAATGTCAGCAAAATACAGGCCACACGATTCTCCGAGTTATTTTCTGGTAATACTGCAGTAACTGCTGATTTTAAAGACATAAAACATTGTGTTTAGTAAATTAATGCATTTTCTATCCTCTCAAACAAATCCTAACAACTTTGTTCCCGCCTAGGTATTTTTTCATTTCAATCAACTGCCTCCTGTATTTTCCTAATTCTATTTTTTCTCTTTCAGTGGTTTCCCAGGCCTAGGAAGACAACCTGATCATTCTGATCCTTTTGGTGTCAGGCAACCAGGTCGTTCAGACCCGTTTACTGATCCTTTACGTGTTGGCCGTAGTGACTTAAATCCATTGGCACGTGGTGGGGGTATGTTATTTGACCCTTTTGGACTTCCAACTCAGCCAAATTTCGGCGGAGGTTTCCCAAGGTATTTATATCTGAACCATATCCACTTTCAAATTTGTTAATTTTTTTCCAGTTCAACCAAGAGAAAACTTTTCTTTTGGTGATAAAAAAAAAAAAAAAAAATTGTGCTAAAGTTAAAAAACGTTGGAAACATTTAAATCCATTGGTTTCTTCAGATCTTTAAAAATATTTGAATATGATTAATTTTCTTCCACTTGAAATCACTTGAGCCATGGAGAAGCAAGCCAACATACTTGCATATTCTTTAAATTTCTCTGCTACCTAGGATTTGTTCAGAATAATCAAAGAAGCCTATGGAAATTGCACACTGGGCCAGTTGCGCTAGTAACAGAATTGTATTTTGATGCTTGACTCTTGTAGATTAGCCAAAAATAAGAAGATCTGCCCCAACAGCATCTTTCTATGTTCAATATTTACCGAGATATCGTCCTTTGAAAAGTCAGGTCTTTCGAAGCCGAGTTTTCAATCGAGTTTTTCAAGCCGCGATATCTCGGTTAATATTCAACGTAGAAAGTTGCTGTTTGGACAGATCTTATTATTTTTAGTTGATCTGCAAATTAAAACATCAAAACACGATTCTGTGACCAGTGCAACTGACCTTTTTACAGAATTTTCTGAGATGTAGAGAGATTCTGTCTGCTGCTTCTTTGTTATTGTGGTTCATGTAGTTTCCTAGTTGAAATCTTTAAAAGAATATGGGATTTAACTGGAATCAGTTTAACTGCGTCAGGTGTTGCACAATTTTCTCGGATGTTTCTTTTTATAAACTTTGAAGTGGGCAACACTAACTGTAAATTTTGTGAGTATATTCTTCCTAATCTTTTGTAAATTCACAGGAAGTTTTAAGATATTGTATAGTTTAGTTCTCTTCTCTATTAAGGAAATAAAATATGAGAGAAAAGAGGGCACTATGAAATGCTGATTGGCTGATTCTGGTTTCATTTTTCCAAATCATGCATGAAAATTTGTAAGTCTGTCTATTGAGATGAATATACTGGAATATTTGTTCCAAGTTTACATGAGCTATAATACATACCATAAGTTTAGTCTTTCCAATTTGGTCAAGTCCAACATTTATTTACAATATTTTTCAAATTAAATTCAAGCTTTTATTCAAGGTGTAGTTCATTGTCGGTATCTTGATTGTGACAGAGTGAAATGTAGCAGAAAATGTTTTTCAAAACATCCATTTTTACTCCTTGTTGTTAATTGAATCCATTTTGTAGCATCACCAATAACCATTTTTGGAATTAAATAAAGTGTAAGAGAGGTATGGATTGTTCCAAAGCCGCACTCTTAAAAATTTTCAGAAACAGAGATAAGGCATGAAATGAGGAAAATGTGTTGGAGAGTCCATACCACATAAGTTTACACACTTTCAGAGCACGGCAGAAGATCAACTAAAGTCTAGCATTGATTTTAGTTACAAGAATCAAGATGGCAGATCTTCTGTAGCAGTCTGAAGTGTACTTTCAACTTATTTGATGTGGACTTAATGAAAAACCAGTGAAGGCTTGCAGTTAGTTACTACCTTGAAACCTTTGACAAGTTTAAAAAACAGTGGCTGGACATCTTCATAAAGAAAAAAATCCTTGGTTTTCTCTCATTAAAGTAAAGTATAATAAGAAGTTTGCAATATTAGAAACTAAGACACAAAACTTATGAATAAAAATTTAAATTATTAACACTAACTTACTCACTTTGCGAGTTTTAAAAATTAGACCTTGTGAACAATTTTATTTTAGATCTCTGTATTGCACCCTGGTGTCAATGAGTCCAGCTATAAGTATTTTGGAACATTATTGTCTAGTTCCATTAATCAATATTGTCATTGAACAAAAACAAAAATAATCAATAGGTAAATAGAAATAAGACTTAAAAATCAAACTGATCAAATGTTTTTGTTTCAGACCTGGATTTGGTATGCCAGGTGTACCGCCAGGGGCTAGGTATGACCCGATTGGCCCAGGAGGAATTGGCCCACTAGGACCAGGACGTGGAAATCGACGAACAGGACCTGACCCTGATCACTTACCACCTCCAGGATACGATGATATGTTCATGTGATGAGTCTGTATTTTTGTTTGGCCTTACTATCAGGTGTCGATTTCCTGATGGATTTGTGATCGTTAGTGCTTCGTTTTTAGCACTTTTTTGTACATATTTGTAAGATTATTTTCTAATGTTTTCGTTTCTGAATAAACTTTTGTAATTTCATTTTTACGGAAGTAAGAAATTTTAAATTCCATTTTGAAAAGTTAAGCATTTATTTTCCAAAGCGCTTAAGGCATCAGGGTAGGAAGTGAAGCTTTATCGTGACATTTTAAAGATTTTTTACTATATCTCGGTCAGAGGCTGAAATAGTTCTTTACTCTGCAAATAACTGGTTGAGAACAAATTATGAACTTTTCCTAAAAATTAAGGGCTCTCACTGGTTTTTATGTGTTTCCCCCCCTTTTTTATTTTTAATATTAGTCTCTTGCAAGCAATACAGTTTGACAATTCGTGTGAGTATCTTTATTAAATTGAAAATCAACTAAAAAATTTAACAACATTTTAATAAGCTTTCTGTGTTTACCTTTTTGCAAAAACCCAGTCTGTTCTAGAAAATTGTTGAGACCTCTTTGAAAATTGAAGGAGCCCAGAACTATTTGCACCCCTGACTTGGGTACTCATTATTCTCAGAGAAAAGTGATAACTTTCCGTTTGAAAATTCTGTAAATTGTTCAATTCAAAATCTAAAATTTATAATTTTGATTAAATTAGTGCTAAGGAGTTGCAATGATTCAAGTAGAAGAGCCCATTACATTTTTACAAGATGCAACAGGCATAATTCCACCAACGTCGCCGTAGAGACTCTAATTTAAAACATAAAAAGCTTCATAATTTCTGAAGGGAAAAGAATATTTCTTTAGATGAAAGCTGAACAAGATAAAACCTCAGCGAGAAGTAGTCAAGTTCTTTCTCCGAGCATTACAAATCTATGAGGGTCATTCAGAAATTGAGGTTCTACAACTAATATCCTGAAAATTGAAACGAAAAAATTCAATTGCTTGAAAGATACATGTTGATCGTTGTCTCAGCTGTAGAACAAGCCCAAGTGTTAGAAAATTGGTCCAGAGACTTACAAAAACACTTAAAGGTGGACTTGTGGCGATGGAGATGATCTCAGCATACCTAATTGAGTTCCTCCAAGAACCTTTGGACTAATTTTTAAAATCTTGGGCTTCTGTTAAAACTGAAAGTATGCCTAACACGTATTTCTTCAACAGTTATCTAACAGTTTATCTCCTTCAGTTGGAAAAATATAAAGTAGAGAACATGACTTTTGAGCCTTGTGTAGTTCTCAAGTGAAACAAGTCAGATTTTTCCCAGCACTCAAAATTGACTCTCAGTAATTTACTTTTACTGTGCATACAACTTCTCTGTAGTCTAAAAAGAGTAACAAAAAAGGAACCATGAGCATTCCTAGTTAAGTACACCTTCAACCTGTCAAAGTTTTTATCTCCTCAGATAAGTATTTCCATTAAGAGAAAAGTTGGATCAAGGAGGCAGGTAAGTAAGCAAGCAATATTTACAGAAATATCCTCATTCTTGATTTTTAACAATGATATTGGATTCATTCTGCTTCCTTTTTTTCAGTTTTTGCCCCTTACATCCCAAAAAGAAAGATAAAAACATGATAACTCCATGAAAAATGAAAGAAAATTGCACATAAAAATTTATACCACGAGTATTTAAGATTAATTTATATTGCAGACTATAATTTTTTACATGTGATTGCACTATAGTTATTGGTCCACTGACTGCATGTTTTAATCTCAAGTAGCACACAGATTTACATCTATTGTAATTACATGGTAAAATGATTACTGTTGCAGCAGAGTGTTGTGAATGTTGTCTCTACACTGATTGAAGGGGCTTTCTTGTTAAAATTTATTGCATTGCAATAATTGAGAAAATGTTGCAATTTTTTTGCATTGTAAATCCCCGAACTATATCACACATGAGAAACATTGTATTAATGATTTAAAATCGGCATTTATTGACCAAATGGACTTCATTTTGCAAGGTCAGGAACTACAATTTCTGGCACGCATTGGTAAAAACACTTACTTATGGGCATAGGGATAAAACTAGGTAATGGTACACTTGTTGTTTCCAAAAAGGACTATAGAGATTCTAGTTCCTAATCCTAAAACGTATAGTCTAAATCATGTAAGAATAGTGCAATTTAATGGTAAAAAAGTTGCATTTTAGTTGCATTTGGTAAAATGCAAAAAAAAATTCTCTAGTTTCATTGCACTTTTCTATCTACTTGGAATGTTGGATGCAGTCACAGCCAGGGCAAGGTGAGGATTGTGAGGTGGGTACCCATTGCCTCATTCAGGCCTGTATCTAAAATAGCCTGGTGCCTAGCGAATCTACTCAAGCGCTTTTGGGGAAAACTGCTAGTTACCCCCTAATTAATTTTGAACAGCAAATAATAAGAATCATTTTGTGGTAAAACTTTTAAAACTTTTTTGAAAAACTCACGCTTTCACTAATTTGTTATTTTTTAAGCGTAGGTAAGTTTTTCAAAAAAGTTTTAAAAGTTTTAATACAGCTTTTACTCCTTTTCAAAAATTTCGATTATTTTATTAAAAATTTTGTGGTATGCGTTATTTTCTTGATACGAAACAAAACAATTTGTAATTACACTTTATCCAGCCAATTTTCTATTTTGTAGTCAATTCCCCACGAATAACCCCCCCCCCCCCCTTAAAAATTCCGACTCCGCGCTTTCCGGGTTGGAGCAACAATGTGGTATGCGTATTTTTTTTGTACGAATCAAAACAATTTGTAATTACACTTTTATTAAGCCAATTTAATTTTGTATTCAAGCCACAAATAAAGTCCCCCCCCCTCCCCCGCCGTGAAAATTTCAGACTCCGCGCTTTCCGGGTCGGGGCAACAATGCGCAAGGCGGCATAACATTCAGCGCGAGGCCTCCGGAATCGATATTTGCCCCGCAAGCGGAAGCGGGTATGCCACACGGCGTACTGCTGCATGCGGCGTGGAGCATCCAGTGCCTCGGGTTCGGTCCTTGCGTCGAGCGTGTCTCCCCAGCGCATGAGCCTCCTCTGTTGCTCCTTGCTCGGTCAGTCAGTAAACATGGCGGATTCGCGGATAAATAAACCGTCGCTGTGATAAAGTGAAGTGAAAATCGTAACATGTGTTTTAAAATGGGTTGAAGTGGTGCATTACTCGCGCGTGTAAATATTTCGGACTCCATGTTTTGTGTTTTGTGATTCCGATTGGATTTTACGGTAGTGCAGTGTTCAAAATGAGTGATAAAATCAACGTAGCTGTCCGTGTGAGGCCCTTCAATCGAAGAGGTAATCTTGCATTCACTCCTCGTGATTTTTGGATGCTCTGGTTTTGGAATGTTCCACTCTGGAAATGGCTTTTCACAATTGTTACTCGAGCGCTCATCAAATGCTATAATTTTTTAGGTTAAGGGAGAAATCCAATAGAGGTGATATTTTGATTGGGCGTAAATACTAGCCTGCCCCTGGGTTTCAGAATCTGTACGTGAGTAACGGTGAAGTTTGGGAAGCATTTCACAAAAAACTTCGTTCGAACTGATTCCAAGGGCTGAAAGGCAGCTTGGCACAAATGTGGGTCAGCGCTGCGTCAAGTTATTTTGCTCATTATCTAAAGAAGCTTCTGGTCTCTGCGCTTCGAAAAGCACTTGTGCCAGTGTCTGAGGTGTCAAATGAGTAGAGTCCGTTTCAGATTACTTTTGCTCTTTATCCGTAGGTGCAGGTTTTGAAATTCCGTATCTTGCACACTCAGCGATAGAGGGAAAATAACCTGAAACGGATTCTGTCAACAGAGTCCTAGAGTGACTGGTTTTTCTTTTCATGTTCGTTTTGCATAATATGACTTCTCATTCGTTAAGTGAAACTAACGCAGAAAGGAAAAGCAAAATCCCTAGTAAGCTCTGATGAAGTCTGATAGAACATCCCAACCTTTGCTGTTCAGATCACTGTTCAGCATTTCGATGTTGACAATGTTAGCAGGTGCCTGGACTGAGAAGTCGTCTGGGGCATTCACTTGTTTCTTTGCAAATTTCGTAAAGTTTTTGTCAACAAAGCGTTGCCTATTGATTTCTAAGCTGTGAATTTGTTAATTGAGCACTTACAGCTGAATAGTCATTCTGCAATTTTTTGTCAGCAAGTAGAGCTCGCGCATTATGTATCGAGACAAACTTCAATTTCTGATTAGCTCTGCATTAGCTCCAGTGAACAGGTTAATATATGCAGTCAGATGGCACCACTGATGAGTGGTGACATAAACAATACTTAGATGTTTGTCTCAACATACGTTGCGTGAGCTCTACCCACTGCTTTTTTTGCTACATATTCATCTACTTTATTGAATCTGAGGCTTTTTATACAAGGAGGTTCCTTCCAAATGATTTGAAGAGTTCCTAAATTTTTCTCCCACCTTGTCTCCTTCCTTACCATTCAAATTTTTAGACGGTAGGTATCAGCTTTATTTAAAAAAAAGAAAAGAAAAAAAAAAAACGTAAAGAAAGTATTCAAATTATTTACTACTGCCTTTGTGTGTTTCAGAATTGGAATTGGGCACAGAATGTGTGGTGGAAATGGATGGGCAGCAAACGCTGCTTCACCATCCTCCATCAAACGACGAAAAGGCAGTAAAGTAAGTTACTTTTGCATAGCATTTCTTTTATTTTACTATTTTCTAGTAATTTTAAGTCGGAGTAAATAATACCGAGGAATATTCACCTAAGTGAGAAGATAATACAAGTCAAAGGATTTTTTTGTTCCTGATTTTCCCAAAACAGATAATAGGTAGGACGGGGTTTGTTACTGTTTGGGTCCAGTTAAAGCTCATCTCAATATATTGGGCAATGCATAGAAAGGGTGATCTGCCTTTAAAATGTTCTCTCTGATCCTTATAATAAAATAGAAATATCAGATCTTCTGACCCACTTTAAAAGTTTGTCAAGAAAGGCAACAACTCTAATTAGGCACATTCAAGACTTGTTTCAATGAAAACTTGCTTGAAATCTTGTCAGAATTAGTACTTCCTATCTTACTATTTTTTTCAGACCGCAGTTATTATGTGTGTCTGAAATACTAATCTTAAGGATTCTACCAAAAAGCACTTTCTTACTTTATCCTCCAGTATTGCATTAAGTATGGCTGTGAATTCAAACTTCCTCTAGGGGTGAGAGGGGAGGGGGGATTTCGAAAAACCTAAAGGAAAAACTTCAGTTAGGACCTGAAATACCTAAAACACATAAAATCATGAGAGCTAAAGTTTTTAGACTTAAAGGGGGTAGTCAAACACAAAATCCCTGTTTTGAATACAAGGGTACTAAAGTACCTGAATGTAAGTTTATTTTTCTCAGTGGAAAAAATAAAGTAGGTAGTTACGTTATGACAACAGTGAATAATAGTTATTGAGAACTGAACACCCTTGAGCATGTACTCAATTAAAGATAAAAAAAAAGTTGTAAAAGTTCTCTTTGTGACTTAACCTCTGCGTTGATCATAGAGTGTCACGTCCATTCACCCTCTCAGAAACCTTAACTAATTCATGAGTGCCAGCTTGAGACAGCATTTAACCTACATTTGCCTAAGTAACTTTGTCCTAGTCAAGGAAAATTGTTTTCATTCTTTAATTCTCCATGAACTTTCTTCATCTGAAAACTTTTTCTGGATCACATACCTACTTAGCTATACATACCTAGAATACAGTTTTTATGGGGCCTATCCACCTTCCAACTTTAGTCACAAGTAAAAGGTCAAGAAAGGCTCTTGGTGAAAGCCCATGCAGGTCAATCATGCTTACTGTAAAAAAAAGAAGAATTCATTTTTAGATAGAAAGATGAGGCCTCTGTGTGATTACCGTGTATAATCGGATTATTTTGTCCTTTCGGATGCCTCAATAAATAGATGCTACCTTCAACTTTTTTTTATCTTATGCAATGAAAAATTCCGAATTTTTCCGACAATAGTTGTTGATAGGCTACCTAGTTAAAATATTGAACCAAATATGTGTCGTTAAAAATCAGTACTTTGATCAATCGCCATAGTAAAATCCTAGCAGAAAAATGTAACATGTATAAATTGCCGCCAGTTTTTAAACCGGCGTAAGCGTTACAGGGTTGCCACAGTCAGGGAGTATCGGGAAAACCTGGAAATGTCAGGTAAAATGATGAAAGTGTCAGAGTAAAATTGTTAATTCACCCAGGTGTATTTGCTTTTTAGAATGGTGTGACGTTTTGAACAAGAAATTATGCCTGAAAACTATTTCAAATGATGTCTTTCTAACCATCTGGCATATCTTCAATTGTCAGGGAATTTTACTTAAATGTGTCAGGGAATTTCATCTTTCAAAGTATGTGGCAATCCTGGTGTTAATCAAAGCTCGTTTTTTTACCCATCTATTCGACCTCTTCCTCGCAAAATACACATTCACTGAAAGCGCCTGATCGAGTATGTGAAATCACAGACGCGACATGACAAGGAAGGGAAGGTTACTTAATGAAGATTAATTTGCATGGAGCTCGGGTTGAAGTCCTACAATTGCCAGTGTTTGTGGCGTTTGCATCCTATCACCAACTTTGATTCAATTAAGTCCTGCGTTTTGATTCGCTGAGCTTCCCTCAATCTACCCTCACCGGTGGTTTAGTGTCAGTCAGTGGGGTAGGCAGGGACTTACGGGTCAAGGTGGGGGGCTCTGTGTGGTTTGAAGCTAACACCTACCCTGTCGTGCTGAGGAAAAACGCCGTATAAACATTCGAGAGTTGCCAAATTTCCCTTGATAAAACATGTAGCTTTGACGACACTCTTGCATATTTTTCCTTGAAATTTTCAGATATTTTAGATTAAATTGCGTATACACAAAATTGTCTGAATATTTTGGAAAATAACATTCGCAAATTTTCCAGTAAGTGAAGTCGGTTTTTATCGGAGGAAATTTGGCAACATCTGAAGGCTCATAGGGCGTTCTTCCTTAGCACGGCAGTACTCTGCCGCGCTGAGGAAAACGCCGTATAAGCCTTCAGACGTTGCCAATTTTCCTTCGAAAAACAACGAATTTCCAGAAAAATTTATGAGTATTTCTCCTCCGATTTTTCGGAAGATTTCGTTCGAAATTTGGTTTAAACAGTCTGAAAATTTCAAGCAAAAATATTCACAAATTTCTTTAAAAATGAATATTTGCCGAGAGGCAATTTGGCGACATTCGAAATGGTTCACACACATGGAAAAGGTTCGTTCTTCATGCTTGGGTATATCGTCAAATTTAAAAGGTCTTTAAACTAAAATAGTCTGTATCAGTACTTGAACGACCCCCAAATTAATGATGAGGCAGATGGCGTAATTTAAATTGTAGAGAATGGACAATAATCACAGCATCATGTAACAAGTTTCGTCGTTGAAAGTTCCAGCGCGCGTCAAACATTTCCGAAAGCAATTCATAATCGACAAATTAACTCTGATTGTTCAGATAAAAATAATTTCATGAGAAGTTTACGTTTACAGTGCAGGGAAAATGAACGCAAATCAAATCGGCAATCGAAAAAATACTCAGTGTTCGAGAAATAAGTAACCACCACCACGCGACAAATATCCAACATATTCCTTGAAAATTCGTATTCGATCAGAGGAAATTTGGCAACGCCGGAAGGTTCATACGGCGTTCTTCCTTAGTGCGGCAGGACAGCATCGTGATGCTTTGGTCTCTAACTTTGACAAGTTTTGCCGTGCTAAGGAAGAACGCCGTAAGAACATTCGAGGGTTGCCAAATTTCCCTTGATGAAACACGTATTTTTGACAAAATTCACGCATATTTTCCCTGGAATTTCTCAGATATTTTAGATTCAATGCGTACAAAATTGTCTAAAAATTTTGGGGAAGAAAATATTGGCAAATCGCCAAGTGAATGCGGTTTTTATCGGCGGAAACTTGGCAACGCCTGAAGGCTCATACGGCGTTCTTCCTTAGCGCGACTGAGTCGTGGTCCATTGATCGTCGAGCACATCAAAAGGAAGATCCGCTGCTTGGAATGGGGATGATGCACGGATGAAGCTATTCGGGATTGTTGTCAGGACCCCCCCCCCCCCCCGCTCACACCCCTGCTCCCTGAATCCCCGGAATCCAGACTGCCCTCAGGGACCATGCTCCGCATACCGTATTGTGTCTCCCGGTTTTTTTGCGCCCCGCTTTGTCAGGCGGATGCTCCCTTTCTCCGCGGAATGCGGGGGCGGGGTCTGTCGCGGGCCTAATCGTGCGGATTCGCGATTGCAATTCACCACCGGACCGTCCGGTGCCGAACCGGGACTCCCTCGAATACTGCGGAATTCCGCCGTGCCAGGAAGAACGCCGTATGAACATTCGGAAGTTGCCAAATCTCTTCGAATAAAACATGTATTTTTGAAGAGTTAGCGGCGCGCCAGCCAGGGAGATCGCACGGGACGGGACCCGAGTAATAGCTGGAGTGTGGCGCGCCTTCAATCCGGCTGGCAGCAACATGCTTACACCCGTGGTCGAATAGTCGTATCACTGCGCCTGCCGTGAATGAGCTCAAATATCCTTTCCTTCACGCGTAAGGAAGCGTATTTAGCTCCGACTGCAACGTTGCAGACCTCAAATAATGTCTTATTTTTAATCATTCTTTTTCCGAAAGGCAAATACAGTTTTTCTAAACAATTTCTGCGGATTTTTTTCAGTCGCCGGAATTTTTGACGCAATATTTTCGCTCGTTTCATACCTCATTTTAAAAAAATGAATTTAATAAACCCAATCCGAGATTCTGAATCGTTACAATTCAGGGATACACTTTCACTAGAATTGTGGTAAAAACGGGACAGAGAGTCAAGGATAATGACGTGCAGTCCTCCGTTTGCGGCGATTTTAGCGGCGCGCCAGCCAGGGAGATCGCACGGGACGGGACCCGAGTAATAGCTGGAGTGTGGCGCGCCTTCAATCCGGCTGGCAGCAACATGCTTACACCCGTGGTCGAATAGTCGTATCACTGCGCCTGCCGTGAATGAGCTCAAATATCCTTTCCTTCACGCGTAAGGAAGCGTATTTAGCTCCGACTGCAACGTTGCAGACCTCAAATAATGTCTTATTTTTAATCATTCTTTTTCCGAAAGGCAAATACAGTTTTTCTAAACAATTTCTGCGGATTTTTTTCAGTCGCCGGAATTTTTGACGCAATATTTTCGCTCGTTTCATACCTCATTTTAAAAAATGAATTTAATAAACCCAATCCGAGATTCTGAATCGTTACAATTCAGGGATACACTTTCACTAGAATTGTGGTAAAAACGGGACAGAGAGTCAAGGATAATGACGTGCAGTCCTCCGTTTGCGGCGATTTTAGCGGCGCGCCAGCCAGGGAGATCGCACGGGACGGGACCCGAGTAATAGCTGGAGTGTGGCGCGCCTTCAATCCGGCTGGCAGCAACATGCTTACACCCGTGGTCGAATAGTCGTATCACTGCGCCTGCCGTGAATGAGCTCAAATATCCTTTCCTTCACGCGTAAGGAAGCGTATTTAGCTCCGACTGCAACGTTGCAGACCTCAAATAATGTCTTATTTTTAATCATTCTTTTTCCGAAAGGCAAATACAGTTTTTCTAAACAATTTCTGCGGATTTTTTTCAGTCGCCGGAATTTTTGACGCAATATTTTCGCTCGTTTCATACCTCATTTTAAAAAAATGAATTTAATAAACCCAATCCGAGATTCTGAATCGTTACAATTCAGGGATACACTTTCACTAGAATTGTGGTAAAAACGGGACAGAGAGTCAAGGATAATGACGTGCAGTCCTCCGTTTGCGGCGATTTTAGCGGCGCGCCAGCCAGGGAGATCGCACGGGACGGGACCCGAGTAATAGCTGGAGTGTGGCGCGCCTTCAATCCGGCTGGCAGCAACATGCTTACACCCGTGGTCGAATAGTCGTATCACTGCGCCTGCCGTGAATGAGCTCAAATATCCTTTCCTTCACGCGTAAGGAAGCGTATTTAGCTCCGACTGCAACGTTGCAGACCTCAAATAATGTCTTATTTTTAATCATTCTTTTTCCGAAAGGCAAATACAGTTTTTCTAAACAATTTCTGCGGATTTTTTTCAGTCGCCGGAATTTTTGACGCAATATTTTCGCTCGTTTCATACCTCATTTTAAAAAAATGAATTTAATAAACCCAATCCGAGATTCTGAATCGTTACAATTCAGGGATACACTTTCACTAGAATTGTGGTAAAAACGGGACAGAGAGTCAAGGATAATGACGTGCAGTCCTCCGTTTGCGGCGATTTTAGCGGCGCGCCAGCCAGGGAGATCGCACGGGACGGGACCCGAGTAATAGCTGGAGTGTGGCGCGCCTTCAATCCGGCTGGCAGCAACATGCTTACACCCGTGGTCGAATAGTCGTATCACTGCGCCTGCCGTGAATGAGCTCAAATATCCTTTCCTTCACGCGTAAGGAAGCGTATTTAGCTCCGACTGCAACGTTGCAGACCTCAAATAATGTCTTATTTTTAATCATTCTTTTTCCGAAAGGCAAATACAGTTTTTCTAAACAATTTCTGCGGATTTTTTTCAGTCGCCGGAATTTTTGACGCAATATTTTCGCTCGTTTCATACCTCATTTTAAAAAAATGAATTTAATAAACCCAATCCGAGATTCTGAATCGTTACAATTCAGGGATACACTTTCACTAGAATTGTGGTAAAAACGGGACAGAGAGTCAAGGATAATGACGTGCAGTCCTCCGTTTGCGGCGATTTTAGCGGCGCGCCAGCCAGGGAGATCGCACGGGACGGGACCCGAGTAATAGCTGGAGTGTGGCGCGCCTTCAATCCGGCTGGCAGCAACATGCTTACACCCGTGGTCGAATAGTCGTATCACTGCGCCTGCCGTGAATGAGCTCAAATATCCTTTCCTTCACGCGTAAGGAAGCGTATTTAGCTCCGACTGCAACGTTGCAGACCTCAAATAATGTCTTATTTTTAATCATTCTTGTTCCGAAAGGCAAATACAGTTTTTCTAAACAATTTCTGCGGATTTTTTTCAGTCGCCGGAATTTTTGACGCAATATTTTCGCTCGTTTCATACCTCATTTTAAAAAAATGAATTTAATAAACCCAATCCGAGATTCTGAATCGTTACAATTCAGGGATACACTTTCACTAGAATTGTGGTAAAAACGGGACAGAGAGTCAAGGATAATGACGTGCAGTCCTCCGTTTGCGGCGATTTTAGCGGCGCGCCAGCCAGGGAGATCGCACGGGACGGGACCCGAGTAATAGCTGGAGTGTGGCGCGCCTTCAATCCGGCTGGCAGCAACATGCTTACACCCGTGGTCGAATAGTCGTATCACTGCGCCTGCCGTGAATGAGCTCAAATATCCTTTCCTTCACGCGTAAGGAAGCGTATTTAGCTCCGACTGCAACGTTGCAGACCTCAAATAATGTCTTATTTTTAATCATTCTTTTTCCGAAAGGCAAATACAGTTTTTCTAAACAATTTCTGCGGATTTTTTTCAGTCGCCGGAATTTTTGACGCAATATTTTCGCTCGTTTCATACCTCATTTTAAAAAAATGAATTTAATAAACCCAATCCGAGATTCTGAATCGTTACAATTCAGGGATACACTTTCACTAGAATTGTGGTAAAAACGGGACAGAGAGTCAAGGATAATGACGTGCAGTCCTCCGTTTGCGGCGATTTTAGCGGCGCGCCAGCCAGGGAGATCGCACGGGACGGGACCCGAGTAATAGCTGGAGTGTGGCGCGCCTTCAATCCGGCTGGCAGCAACATGCTTACACCCGTGGTCGAATAGTCGTATCACTGCGCCTGCCGTGAATGAGCTCAAATATCCTTTCCTTCACGCGTAAGGAAGCGTATTTAGCTCCGACTGCAACGTTGCAGACCTCAAATAATGTCTTATTTTTAATCATTCTTTTCCGAAAGGCAAATACAGTTTTTCTAAACAATTTCTGCGGATTTTTTTCAGTCGCCGGAATTTTTGACGCAATATTTTCGCTCGTTTCATACCTCATTTTAAAAAAATGAATTTAATAAACCCAATCCGAGATTCTGAATCGTTACAATTCAGGGATACACTTTCACTAGAATTGTGGTAAAAACGGGACAGAGAGTCAAGGATAATGACGTGCAGTCCTCCGTTTGCGGCGATTTTAGCGGCGCGCCAGCCAGGGAGATCGCACGGGACGGGACCCGAGTAATAGCTGGAGTGTGGCGCGCCTTCAATCCGGCTGGCAGCAACATGCTTACACCCGTGGTCGAATAGTCGTATCACTGCGCCTGCCGTGAATGAGCTCAAATATCCTTTCCTTCACGCGTAAGGAAGCGTATTTAGCTCCGACTGCAACGTTGCAGACCTCAAATAATGTCTTATTTTTAATCATTCTTTTTCCGAAAGGCAAATACAGTTTTTCTAAACAATTTCTGCGGATTTTTTTCAGTCGCCGGAATTTTTGACGCAATATTTTCGCTCGTTTCATACCTCATTTTAAAAAAATGAATTTAATAAACCCAATCCGAGATTCTGAATCGTTACAATTCAGGGATACACTTTCACTAGAATTGTGGTAAAAACGGGACAGAGAGTCAAGGATAATGACGTGCAGTCCTCCGTTTGCGGCGATTTTAGCGGCGCGCCAGCCAGGGAGATCGCACGGGACGGGACCCGAGTAATAGCTGGAGTGTGGCGCGCCTTCAATCCGGCTGGCAGCAACATGCTTACACCCGTGGTCGAATAGTCGTATCACTGCGCCTGCCGTGAATGAGCTCAAATATCCTTTCCTTCACGCGTAAGGAAGCGTATTTAGCTCCGACTGCAACGTTGCAGACCTCAAATAATGTCTTATTTTTAATCATTCTTTTTCCGAAAGGCAAATACAGTTTTTCTAAACAATTTCTGCGGATTTTTTTCAGTCGCCGGAATTTTTGACGCAATATTTTCGCTCGTTTCATACCTCATTTTAAAAAATGAATTTAATAAACCCAATCCGAGATTCTGAATCGTTACAATTCAGGGATACACTTTCACTAGAATTGTGGTAAAAACGGGACAGAGAGTCAAGGATAATGACGTGCAGTCCTCCGTTTGCGGCGATTTTAGCGGCGCGCCAGCCAGGGAGATCGCACGGGACGGGACCCGAGTAATAGCTGGAGTGTGGCGCGCCTTCAATCCGGCTGGCAGCAACATGCTTACACCCGTGGTCGAATAGTCGTATCACTGCGCCTGCCGTGAATGAGCTCAAATATCCTTTCCTTCACGCGTAAGGAAGCGTATTTAGCTCCGACTGCAACGTTGCAGACCTCAAATAATGTCTTATTTTTAATCATTCTTTTTCCGAAAGGCAAATACAGTTTTTCTAAACAATTTCTGCGGATTTTTTTCAGTCGCCGGAATTTTTGACGCAATATTTTCGCTCGTTTCATACCTCATTTTAAAAAAATGAATTTAATAAACCCAATCCGAGATTCTGAATCGTTACAATTCAGGGATACACTTTCACTAGAATTGTGGTAAAAACGGGACAGAGAGTCAAGGATAATGACGTGCAGTCCTCCGTTTGCGGCGATTTTAGCGGCGCGCCAGCCAGGGAGATCGCACGGGACGGGACCCGAGTAATAGCTGGAGTGTGGCGCGCCTTCAATCCGGCTGGCAGCAACATGCTTACACCCGTGGTCGAATAGTCGTATCACTGCGCCTGCCGTGAATGAGCTCAAATATCCTTTCCTTCACGCGTAAGGAAGCGTATTTAGCTCCGACTGCAACGTTGCAGACCTCAAATAATGTCTTATTTTTAATCATTCTTTTCCGAAAGGCAAATACAGTTTTTCTAAACAATTTCTGCGGATTTTTTTCAGTCGCCGGAATTTTTGACGCAATATTTTCGCTCGTTTCATACCTCATTTTAAAAAAATGAATTTAATAAACCCAATCCGAGATTCTGAATCGTTACAATTCAGGGATACACTTTCACTAGAATTGTGGTAAAAACGGGACAGAGAGTCAAGGATAATGACGTGCAGTCCTCCGTTTGCGGCGATTTTAGCGGCGCGCCAGCCAGGGAGATCGCACGGGACGGGACCCGAGTAATAGCTGGAGTGTGGCGCGCCTTCAATCCGGCTGGCAGCAACATGCTTACACCCGTGGTCGAATAGTCGTATCACTGCGCCTGCCGTGAATGAGCTCAAATATCCTTTCCTTCACGCGTAAGGAAGCGTATTTAGCTCCGACTGCAACGTTGCAGACCTCAAATAATGTCTTATTTTTAATCATTCTTGTTCCCAAAGGCAAATACAGTTTTTCTAAACAATTTCCGCGGATTTTTTTCAGTCGCCGGAATTTTTGACGCAATATTTTCGCTCGTTTCATACCTCATTTTAAAAAAATGAATTTAATAAACCCAATCCGAGATTCTGAATCGTTACAATTCAGGGATACACTTTCACTAGAATTGTGGTAAAAACGGGACAGAGAGTCAAGGATAATGACGTGCAGTCCTCCGTTTGCGGCGATTTTAGCGGCGCGCCAGCCAGGGAGATCGCACGGGACGGGACCCGAGTAATAGCTGGAGTGTGGCGCGCCTTCAATCCGGCTGGCAGCAACATGCTTACACCCGTGGTCGAATAGTCGTATCACTGCGCCTGCCGTGAATGAGCTCAAATATCCTTTCCTTCACGCGTAAGGAAGCGTATTTAGCTCCGACTGCAACGTTGCAGACCTCAAATAATGTCTTATTTTTAATCATTCTTGTTCCGAAAGGCAAATACAGTTTTTCTAAACAATTTCTGCGGATTTTTTTCAGTCGCCGGAATTTTTGACGCAATATTTTCGCTCGTTTCATACCTCATTTTAAAAAAATGAATTTAATAAACCCAATCCGAGATTCTGAATCGTTACAATTCAGGGATACACTTTCACTAGAATTGTGGTAAAAACGGGACAGAGAGTCAAGGATAATGACGTGCAGTCCTCCGTTTGCGGCGATTTTAGCGGCGCGCCAGCCAGGGAGATCGCACGGGACGGGACCCGAGTAATAGCTGGAGTGTGGCGCGCCTTCAATCCGGCTGGCAGCAACATGCTTACACCCGTGGTCGAATAGTCGTATCACTGCGCCTGCCGTGAATGAGCTCAAATATCCTTTCCTTCACGCGTAAGGAAGCGTATTTAGCTCCGACTGCAACGTTGCAGACCTCAAATAATGTCTTATTTTTAATCATTCTTGTTCCGAAAGGCAAATACAGTTTTTCTAAACAATTTCTGCGGATTTTTTTCAGTCGCCGGAATTTTTGACGCAATATTTTCGCTCGTTTCATACCTCATTTTAAAAAAATGAATTTAATAAACCCAATCCGAGATTCTGAATCGTTACAATTCAGGGATACACAGCTCCGACTGCAACGTTGCAGACCTCAAATAATGTCCTATTTTTTTTCCAAGCTGGAAGATTTGAAACAGTCGTTTCTTCGCCGAAGCAACGTAAATGCATTGAATGACTGCACAACAGACTGGACTCGTAATAATTTTTAATTTTTTTAAAAAAAAATCTTATAATGACCGCTGTTTCTGTCAAAAAGTTTGCTGAATTTTGCGTGTAATTAGAGGACAAGTTCTTAAATTTTCGCATCGGTTGCCAAGTTAAAATACAATTCTCAAATAAAAGTATGCAACGTCGAAAATTGGTCGTTTTCGAGACGAAGGAACGTAAATCCATTGAATGACTGCAAAAATGGACTTGCAATAATGTTCAACTTATTTTTCAAGAATCTGAATACAACTGTCGTTTCTGTAAATAAATAAGGGGGGGGGAAAATGCTGAATTTTGTGTGCATTTAGAGGAAAATGACTGAAATTTTCGGTTCTAAATACTCATCAATTTGCAAATTCAAATGAAATTTTCTTGTGGAAAATTTGCAACGTTGAAATGCAGTAAATACGTTCTTTTGTCTGGTCCCACTTCAATATAAACTTAAATCCCTGTTCTCGCTCTCAAAACTTAATTGTTTCGCTTTTAACGTGTTCAACTTGTTCGGAGTGGAGTTTTGCCGAGGAACCATGTCTTTTGGTACTTTTTGTCTTTTCTGCCGTGCTAAGGAAAAATGCCATATGAACCTCCAGGCGTTGCCAAATTTCTTTTGACAAAACTAGAAATCTCTAGTAAACTTATGAATATTTTTCTTTCAATTTTTCAGAGAAATGTATCCATATTTTGTTCTGAGGTTCCCGAAAATTTCAAAGAAAAACGTTCATAATTTTTTTCAAAAATAAGTGAACATTTTAACAGAGGAAATTTGGCAACTCTTGAATGTTCATACGGCGTTCTTCCTTAGGACGGCAGTATTGGGCCAATTGGCAACGTAGGTCCCGCGAATGTGCGTGCAGCCATTGGCCGGTCTCCGTAATCCAAGCTGTTCTGTTATTTAATGTCAAAACACTGCTTTCCAATGGACGGCGAGACTTAAGAGTGCAAATGGAAAGTCGGACTGTCACGCTATCGCTTATTTCCCTTGATGCATTTCAAATTGCACGTCGACTTCCAGTTGTAGACCTCCCTTACTTGGATCTTAGTTGCCCCTGCATGCGTCAGAGTTGATTGCCTGCTTGACATCAATAACTCGAGATTGTGAAATAGAGATCCTTTGTGTACTCGTAGTAATTATCCCATTATTTTACTTGAAATTAAAATTGTGTACTTTAAGTCTGACGTTGAATTAGATTGCATTCTTCCACGAGAAACTACTATTTCTAATTCATCCTTAAAAGCACCTATCTGCAAAGAAAAATTAAAGGCACGAACGTTGTCTCTAAAAGGAGCCAGAAATAGTAGTTTCTTATTGCAAATGTAGTCTGATTGTAAGTGATGCTTCTCGTGAAATAGAGTGCAGGCCTTCCTATGACTAAAAAAACTGGGTTGAACAAAAGGGAATTTAACTTAGATGGGCAGATCTGGAAAGTAAGACTTACGGAAGAATGTTTAAAATCACGAGTACTTCTGATAATCTGTGACAATTTTGATAATTGGACTGCGTTTAGCAGAATGGAACCGAGCCACACAAGCTTTTGTCAAATATAATTAGGCAATTTAATTTTTTAGAAAAGAACGTTTGTGCGAATTCCTTTGAAAACTTCAATGAATTTGCTTCGTACCTACTGTGCAGAAAATTCACTGAAATTTGCACAAAAATCTGCACAAACGTTTTCATGTAAGTAACAGATGGAGTTCCCAGATCAAAGTTGGCAATAGCTGACGTGGCTTCTGGTTCCTTTCTGCTTAACGCGGTCCAATAATTGTAGGTTTTTTTTTTTTTTTTTTTTTTTTTTTTTTTTTTTTTTTTGGCTGGCGCGTGCGCTTCTAATGTTGGACTCTATCTTAGCTACAGAGGAAGGGCAGACCACAATAAATTTTCTCTGGTGAGAAGCTGTGTAAAGCATATAGATAAATGCAAAAAAGAGACAGTCTCTCAATTTTTTCTTTTTACTTTGACCTCATAGATTTTAAGTGTTAGCTGCCAAAATGTTTTCACTGCAGAGTATTGCCTCTTATAGAGTCGTGCAAACTCAGAGACGTTACTGAGAAAAGCCCAGAGAATTCAGAACATGCCATACATTAACGGAGGCAAGACTTATTTCATACCGAAATCACTCTCAAAGTCACCGAAAGCATTGGAAGTCAGGACGACACTCCCAACCTATCGTTCCTTAATCGAGAGTTTAATTTGATTTGAATTATTTTTTCGATTTAAATTCTTAACCTCCGACAACCATTACGAGCAATTGAGATAACAATGAACAGCAATTAGATTAAGTTGCACATTGAAAGCATATGAAATTATTGAGCATTAATATTAGAGCGGAGATTAAAATCTAGATGAATGAATGGGAATCCACACGTTTCAACGTAAGTCTTCATTTGAAAAACTTCCATGGCATTTGACACACGTGAAATTTCCCATGACGTAATACAGAGGCCGCTTTTTTTTGGACTGCGTTGAGCAGAAAAGAACCAAGCCACATTAGCTCCTGCCGAATTTTATTGGGCAATTTCACTTTTTACATGAAAACGATTGTGTATATTTTTGTGCAAATTTCAGTGAACTTTCGAAGCGCCGGTTTTTTTTTCAGTACGAAGAAAATTCATCGAAATGTTTAAAGGAATCCGCACAAACGTTCTCTTGTAAAAAATTGAATTCCCCAGTTAAATTTGGCACTAGCAGATGTGGCTCAGTTCCTTTCCGCTAAACGCGGTCTATTTAAGGCCTCATTTTCACGAGCCTTTTATTGGCCTTTCAGGGAATTGCGGGCAGAACCACCGGCACTATTTATCCTGCTTGAAATTTACGAAGGTGTTTCAATTGCAAATTCAGGAGTTTTATAACACCTTGCTCCGCATATCCCGTATGGATCTACTCTTCGCAATAATCGTGAAGATCACGGAATCATGAACCGGAGGATAAAAAAACCGGAATGCAAGTGGGACGGTTCGGTGACGGCTTCCCCGGGTTCGTTCCCATCCTACGCACTCAGTTCACGGAACCCGAGGCTGTGGCGATTTTTTCATAGCTGTTCGGCAAAATTTCACCTGCCGAGGCCTCGAAAGTTATCGGTCAGCTGCGTACGATTCAGAACAGCCTCTCATACTGCCGTGCTAACAGGGTGTCTACAAGTCCGGAAATATTGCTAATTTTTTAAGGGTGGCCCGGAAGCACGGAAAAAGTGCGGAAATTCCGCAAGAAGGTCCGAAATTTTGTTTTTTTCATGCCACGAGTGTATTTTAATGAAGCCTGGAAAGTATGCATTATGCAATCCCCTGCGCGTTGAGAGTGGTGTTTGCCTGCAAGGTCGTCATTGTGCTGTCTATTAATCTACAAGCCACCGATGGAATTTTGTGACCACGTCGGTTGTGTCGCATTTCGAGAAGGAATTGCAAATTTTTGAAATTTTTCTAATTTCGTGAAATGGAGGTACTGACAAAAACTGAATTTGTCTGCTGTGAAGGTACTGAATTTCTTGGAAATGTACCGAAGAAGCCCTGTATTAGTACTGATCTTTCGCCAGCCTGTTTTAGTAGACATCCTGGTGGTTCACTGGAAAAAAAAAACACATTGGATCTAGAGTTCAGACTCGTAAAATCATTGACAAGAAAAAATACTCTTGATTCAATCAGATTTAAGCTTAAATCAAGAACCAAGCCTCTTAATTTGAGCGGATTTCCTTTTGATATAAGCTTAAATCTGATTGAATCAAGAGTATTTTTTACTGTCGATGTTTTCAAGAGTCTGGACTCTAGATCTAATGTGTTTTTTTCCCAGTGTTCACCTGTGCTCGTGTATCGAAAAATTTCCCCTCGCGGATTTTTTCGTGTCGAGCATTTTTTTCACCCGCGACAAACACCTCCTTTTTCTTATCGCGAGTTGGCCGCGCCGCGGGCACGAACAAGGCAGTAACGTCACCCGCGGTTCGCGAGCACCGAATCACAATTTGTCAAAACCGGGCGCTGAGGGGGTGAAAGGGGGGCAAGAAGGGGGTTCCGGGGGGGGGGGGGCAAAGTATAAAAATAACAGAAAAGCGGGTCTTAATAACAAGGAGCGCCCGGAACGTCATAAACCCTAAGTAATGAAGCGCCTGCCTTTCGCGACCGCCCTCGTCCGACGGCCGTTGTATATCACCGCCCTTTCCTGTTGAGCGCGGGGATTTTCGGGGATTCCGGCAACGCCGCGTCTTGTCGTGACGTGCGACGTCATCCCTGGCGGGGCGGGAGAGAGGTCAAAGGGTAAACGCAGACCGGGGGTGGGGGCGGGGGGATGGCGTGATCGCTACTTGTCAGTTGTATCGTTAATCACGCGTCAAAATGGAACACGGACCAATAACTCCTCGGATTCGGAAACGCGAGGGTGTATGTAAGGCCGTCGCGAGGAGAAGCGACGTATGGACTTTTGGTACGTTGCCAAATTTCCTGGGTGTCCAGCATCATGATTTTCCCGATTTTCTCCATTCTATCAGGATTTGAGGTCAATCAGGATTTACCCAGAGTCCCTTTATACTGAGAGTCAAGACATTGTGAATCCATTTCTGATTGGTTCCCGTATTTTATGATTTTAGGCCTTCACAGTGTCACAACCGGTAATAAAGATTACATTTTCACCGATTGCAAAGATTATAATCTGGAATGGACCAGGTAACTACGGGTTCGGCAAGGAACAAACGGAATGAGAGAAGAAACGGAGAAAGGAATTTGAGAATGGGCCGATCAAAGATTACTCAAAATGTTCAATTTCTGTAATATTTATCCCCGTTTGTGACTCCATGAGGGGGTGTTGTCTTGACTCTCAGTATAAAGGGACTCAAGATTTACCTAATCTCGAAAATTGTATTGAATCGAGAGTATATTTTCTTGTCAAATAATTTCCGAGTCCAGACTCCAAATCGAAGAGCCATTTTTTGCAGAGAAGTCAAGACTATTATTCTTTGAGATTTTCAGACCTACTCCACATCAAATTTCGAATAAAATCATGATGATAGACCTGGAGGAAGACTGAAAGATGTTACACCACGCTAAAATATGTCAAGTACAAATTGTGTATCCAAATTTTACCGAGGAACTTTTTGAAATAACCCGGAAAAGTACAGGCCCCGTAGAATGTTGCAAACAATTTTGTCTTTAGATTTGGGATTTGCGAATGGCACGCACTGTATAAGATATCTCGAAATATTTTTCAGTCAAATTATGTGCACCTACGGCGAATACCTGACATATTTCAGCGTGCTACGACGTTCTGAAATCTGCGCAAAAAAAAAAATGTTCGAATGTTCAAAAATCATCAATTGGTCGGTCAACCATCGAATAGTTCTTTGAAGCGCTGAAGGTCCTCATTACCTTGCTGATATTCTAGCCAACGTAGGTTTGGACAGCTTCTGATTTTTCGCGTCAGAACATATTTTACCGAGCCTTTCGGCGTCATTCTAATTGTTCACCGCAAGAACACGCTACGCTAGACAAGTCCTGGCCGTAGACAGTTTGAAAAAAGTCCATTTTTGGAATTAATATACTCTCAGTACCAAAAATGCATTACCATTTTTGTAAAGTCTACGGCAAAGGAAAATAAAGATTTAGGACACCATAGGAGGAATCGGTTATTTCAGTGGCGTGGCGTGCTTTACGATATATCGATAGATCTGCCATCTAAACTCATGGAATAGGGTCGATAAACAGGGTGTTCGCAACGGACACCTTAATAATCGATTCTTTACCGTAGCCTCAAATGGGGAAATATCGATAATCGATCATTCGCGCCTCGCCACTGGGTTATTTAATCTTACCCAACTGAGAATCCTCCCAAGAAAGAACGCTTTGCCCCTGAATGTTAAGTGTTTGGCGTCACTTCAGGAGTGCAAAAAATTCTTGATCGTAGTCTTGTCAGAAAAAATGAATGAGATGAACCTTTGACCTTTTAGTTGCGCCTTAAAGTAAATGGATGTTTGAAGACTATTCTAAGAGAAAGCGAAAAAAAGGAGCAAAACTTGGAAGAAGTTGGTGCGCGCTGAATTGAAATGTAGGAAACGTTTACTGTACTTGTTTACCATTTTGCGAACTTCTCTGAAAGTTTGGAAAGGAAACGATCAGCCCGACTAGTGGCGTGACGTGCTGTGCGATATATCGATTGATATGCCATTTAAATCTATGGAAAAAGATCGATTATCAAGGTGTTCGCAGCAAACACCTTGAAAATCGATTCTTTACTACAGCTTCAAATGGAGAATTATCAAAAGTCGATCATTCACGCCACGCCACTGAGCCCGACAGGTTTGAAAAAAATGAGGAAAGATGAATTTCTCCTCCGTGTTTTCGCAGAATCCTGAAAGGAAAGCAGGCACTCTTCAGACTTTGATAGGGTCATTCCTGGAAAATGTAAATGCTCTCAAAGGTCAATAGTCCGAGATTTCAGTGAGCTTTTTATTTTCCTTTTTTCCTTATCGAGTTTATATCGAAAAAATTTACAAAAATGCGAGCTGAATAATTCTGGTAAGTGACTTTTTAACTACTCAAACATTTCTGAAACGAAAAAGATGAGGGGATGCAGAAGATTCAGGAGCGCAGCTGAAATAACCTACAAAGCCTTAAAAAGAAGAGTTTTTTGAATTTTTTAATACCTTCCGTGCCTCAATAATATTTATCTCAATTCGTTAATATATTTGTCAGCATAGCTGTAGGATCAATCATGTTACTTCTCATTCTAATTGGTGCAAGAAACGGTCTATCTGTCGCCAGTCATTTATTCGTACCAAAGTGAAGTGTTTCAGTAAATTTTGCATCCTTGGAATAGTTTCGCTCCTTCATCTGGGAAACTGCGAATTTTCCGCTCAAATACTCTGGGTTATTTTCTCTAAATTCCATGTTTGGACTTTCTCACTCCTTTCTGCGGTTATTTCTTGATATTCCGCGCGTAGTCCTTGTTAGGTCAATCGCACAGTGGACCGAGTTAATAGGAAAAGTCCGACAAAATGTGGCAATTTTGAAAGCTTATATTTTCTAAAATATGTAACCAAAATTTTTAAAAGTGGTTCCATTGGTTTTTCGTGAAATGTTCTTTCAGAAACACTCATTGAAACTGAATTTGTGACGAGAGAGACCGACAAATTTGAAACATTAGCCAAAAATTCAAGGTGTCTAGCATCAGGATTTGAGGACAATCAGGAGTTAATCCCGATTTCATCAGGGTTTGAGGAAAAATCGGACGTAAAACCAGGATTGGAGAAAAGTTGGCCGTCCGATCAGATTTTTTTATCCAGCTATTTTGTGAGTTTACGTTCGCCCTGCGTGAAGCGAGTTTTTCTCCGCAAAAAATCAGGATTTGATCGATGTTTGGAAAAATTATGAAATCAGGATTTAGCATTCAAAAATCAGGATTTTATCAGGATTTCCCAAAATGGAAAAAAAAACTAAGACACACAGAAATTTCATGTCTGACCGCCTCCATTAGCCAGAAGCGGATCCAGCAATTTGGCAACACCGGATTGTCTCCATTTAAACCTATGCTAAACAATCGATTCTTGTCGGAGCACCTGCCCCCTCCAAGAATCGATACATTCTCATAGATTTAAATGGAGTAAAGATAATGTTGCCAATTTTCTGGATCCGTCAATGCCATTAGCTCGTTCCACTGTGCGTCGGAAGAAAAGGTTATTATTTTGCACGAAACTCACCAACTCCGTCGCGTCTTGGCGAAGGGGCCGGGGAAAATAGTCGGCCGGGACATAAAATAAAATAAAAAATAATGTCGAGTCCGGTCAGAAGGAACTAGATAAAATCAATTAAATCATCGGACAGCCTCTTCGCATGTTCGGGAGAGGCGCCTTCCAGTGGCGTGGCGTGAATTGCGATTTATCGATTGTTCTGCCATTCAAACCTGTGGTAAAGAATCGATTATTAAGGTGTTCGCTGCGAACACCCTGTTTATCGATCCTTTTCCATAGGTTTAAATGGCATAACAATCGATGTATCGCAAAGCACGCCACGCCACTGGCGCCTTCCCTCCGCTCATGTCCGCTCGTCCGCGCTCCCTCCTTCCGGCGGGAACTTTTAATGGGAAAACTTGGCTGGAAGTTCCGTGCCGCGCGGCGCCTAAAGGCTGGCCTCCTCGCGGAGCCCCCGGGACGTATCGCCAGGAAGAGCCGGAAAAATTATTGAAATTGATTCGAAATTGGTCGAGGTTTTGGACGTTGAAAAGATCAGTGATAGCTTTTTTATGACGCGGCGTTGTTCTCAACGCTGCCTGCAACTATTCGTGCTCCAGTGGTGCTCGTGTTGCATAAACAAAAAAATGAAGGAGCTTTACTACCTCCAGAATGTATCACAAGGAAGGGCCGGAAAAATTATTGAAATTGATTCGAAATTGGTCGAGGTTTTGGACGTTGAAAAGATCAGTGATAGCTTTTTTATGCCGCGGCGTTGTTCTCAACGCTGCCTGCAACTATTCGTGCTCCAGTGGTGCTCGTGTTGCATAAACAAAAAAATGAAGGAGCTTTACTACCTCCAGAATGTATCACAAGGAAGGGCCGGAAAAATTATTGAAATTGATTCGAAATTGGTCGAGGTTTTGGACGTTGAAAAGATCAGTGATAGCTTTTTTATGCCGCGGCGTTGTTCTCAACGCTGCCTGCAACTATTCGTGCTCCAGTGGTGCTCGTGTTGCATAAACAAAAAAATGAAGGAGCTTTACTACCTCCAGAATGTATCACAAGGAAGGGCCGGAAAAATTATTGAAATTGATTCGAAATTGGTCGAGGTTTTGGACGTTGAAAAGATCAGTGATAGCTTTTTTATGCCGCGGCGATGTTCTCAACGCTGCCTGCAACTATTCGTGCTCCAGTGGTGCTCGTGTTGCATATACAAAAAAATGAAGGAGCTTTACTGCCTCCAGAATGTATAATGAGGAAGTGAGGACTGGATGACGTCATGAAACGCACTGGAAAAAAAAAAACACATTGGATCTAGAGTCCAGACTCTTGAAAACATTGACAAGAAAAAAGACTCTTGATTCAATCGGATATTTGCTTGAATCAAAACGAAATCCGCTTTAGAAAAAGATGCTTGGTTCTTGATTTAAGGTAGATTCTGATTGAGTCAAGAGTATTTTTTCTTGTCGATGTTTTTAAGAGTCTGGACTCTAGATCCAATGTGTTTTTTTTTCCCAGTGCGAATTTTTCAAAGCGCGATATCTTGATTAATATTCAACGTAGAAAGTTGCTATCTATACAAATCTTATTGTTGCATTTAAGCTGATCTACAAGAATCAAACATCATAACACGATTCTGTGACCAGCGCAATTTAACCATTGAGTTATTTTCAAGCAATAACTCTTCTTTTCATTTTCGGTCAAGTTTGCAACAGGCCCGTTATTCCAGTTACAGTGTGTCTACAAGTCCGGAATTTTCGGAAAGTCCGGAAATAGTACTGATTTTTTAAGGGCGGTCCAGAAGTACTGAAAAAGTGCGGAAATTCTGCAAAAAGGTCCAGAATTTTTTTAATTTTTTTTATCATTTTTGGCGCAATCTCAAATTTTTGAAACTTTTCGAATTTCGTCAAATGGAGGTACTGAAAAAATACGGAATTTTCCTGTCGAAGGAGGTACTGAATTTCTTCAGAATGTACTGAAAAAGTAACGTAAAAGTACTTATTTATGACCAGCCTGTTTTAGTAAACAGCCTACAGTTGGTGGCAGGATTTGGTATCAATTACCTAAAAAAGCTGATACTTAACGGAACTCTAGTTCTAACGGAGGTTTTTTTTTTTTTTTTTTTTTTTTTTAATTTCTTCTTTTTTTTTTCTTTTGCCGAAATGAATATATTATGATCCTCTCGGCAGGTTTGAACGTGCTCTGCCTGTAACGTCGAAAATGAATGTTCCGGCGTTCTCTCTCATCTCCGGAAAAAAACTTCCGGCGAGATTTTGCTCCGGCTTGCGGTTAATTAATAAGCGATATGTGCGGTCGCGCGGTTTTAGAAACCGCCACCGAATTAACATGTTCCCAAAGTTGCGCTCCGGGTAATTTCGCGCGAGCAAAGCTCGAATTTAATATATTGCAGGTGAAACACCCTCAAAGTTTCTGTCCGTATTTTGTTCCAAGAAACTGTGTGTAATTCGCTCACTCGGGGACCCGACTTCTCTGAAGTGGTCGCGGGTCTGCTTCTGTTTTACCCACTTTATCGCGTGAAAGGATTTCCATCCGTCGTTTGCATCGAAATTATCGCTGCGCCGCAGTTATGAACAGTTTTATGACCGCAATGCGGCGATGCTGCATTTAAACATGATCTTTTTGTCAAACTCCATTTAATTTAACTAATTTACCTAACTGTATATAACTTACTTAACCGTATAACTTCCTGAGCTGAACACTCTCCCCCTAAGTTTTGTACTGATACTCATTAGGGCTCACACTTTTTTACTCAAATTGAAATTTTTGGCCTTGTTTTCCACGCATAATAGTATGGACCCAGTGCCATTTTACCACCTGGTCACATACAGTTCGGGCTATGTTTCCTAGTGTTTTTTTCTTACTAAACTTTATATAGTTGCCTGAATTGCCTAATCCTAGATGATGCTCCCAAGCCTGCAAAATTCTCCGTATTTTTAATCCAATCCGGTTCTTTTTCCATCAGTTGTACTCAAATGATATTGAATTTCCATCAAAATGAATTAAATTCTAAGAAATCGTCAATTTTCTCGAAAATTGTATTTGTTTTTGGTTCTTGAGTCAAACATAGCTTTTACATCGGAAACTTGCCCAATGTAACAAAACCTCGGTCAAAAATACAATTCAGGGTCCTAACCTAAGCTAACACAAGAAAGCAGGTTTTGATAGACGACATTACCCTGATCGTCGAAAAATCATGAAAATAGGTTTTGCGCATCTCTAAAACAAAAACAAACTATGACAAAAAAACGGAAATTTGGGAGAGTCGGAGAGCTAAAATACAGAACGATACTAGCCTTTACGTACTCATTATGCACCAATCAGAATGCATGAAATGTAAACAAAACATGGCGGATATTATTCCAGTGAGGGTCGAGAGGAGTACTGCTGTGCTGAGAAAAACGCCGTATGAACCTTTAGGCGTTGCCAAATTTCCTTTGATAAAATACGAATTTACTGGGAAATTTGGGATGATTTTTCTTCCATTTTTTTCAGACAACTTTGTTCGCACTCTAATCTAAAATACCTACAAATTTCAAGGCAAAATGTGCATACCTTACTTTCAGAATATTTTTTTTATCAGGGACAATTCGGCAATTTTCGAATGTGCATACGGCGTTTTTCCTTAGCACGGCGGAGTATGCGCCTGGTAAGTGCAGTTTTGGCACCCACGTCAATCATGAACCATTAGTATGCGATGAGGTGCTCGCAATTACCCCAGAATAAATGAATCCGGCGGAGGCCGGTCGTTTAAAATTCGCGGGACACACTGCCGCCGCGCCGTATACAGTGCAAGGGGGGGGGGGGTTGTTGATGTAATTTCGGTATACCGTCTCTTTGCACCGGGGGTAACCTATTGTGGCGAACGTTGGACGTAGGTATAGGCACGGGAGGGAGTTGACTGCTTTAGAGTACCTATATTGGGAGAGTATGGACACGCCGAAATATGGACACTTGGAAAAAGAAAATAAGATTTTAAAAAAAAAACGCTGCAAACCCTGCAATGAAGCTACACGTTTTTCGAAGTTCCTGTGAAAATCCAGATTTCTAGGGGGCAATTTTTCGGAGCCACGTTTGCGCAGAGCTTTCATTTTTTAGGCATTTTATGAATTGAGGGAAACAATCCTGCCAACTTACAAAATCGCAACTGCTCCGAAATATCTCCCACGATTTCTTTCCTTTCCCCCCTCTTTTTATTTTCTTCTTTTTATTTGTTGCCTGCTCTGCAAAATAGCTATCATTTCTCAGTGCACTGGGAAAAAAAACAAAAAAAAAACACATTGGATCTAGAGTCCAGACTTTTGAAAACATTGACAAGAAAAAATACTCTTGATTCAATCGGATTTTTGCTTGAATCCAAAGGAAATCCGCTAAAATTAAGAGGCTTGGTTCTTGATTTAAGCTAGATTCTGATTGAATCAAGAGTAATTTTTCATGTCGATGCTTTTAAGAGTCTGTACTCCAGATCCGATGTGTCTTTTTTCCAGTGTGAAGCAGCTTACTACACCGAAAATCGATACTTATAATGGATTTAAATCGAGGGAGACAATGTCGCCAACTTGCAAAATCGCAACTACCCCGAAACATCTCACACGATTTCTTTCCTTTCCCCCCTCTTTTTATTGTCTTCTTTTCATTTGTTTTCCTCTCTTCGGAGGAGCTATAATGCGAGGGAAAACTCTGGAACCTCGCAAGATTATGGTGTCGATTCGCCGTGTAATGGAAAGTTGGCGAGTAAGTTGACTGGAGGCCCCCCAGCGAACGCCCCACTTTCAATAGTGTGAGCTGTGAACGCTCCTCGCCCGACGAGCGAAAATAACAGTTCTCTTCATTGATAGATCGATAACGGCGGATAATCACTGGTTTTTTGACGATTCTGCGTATTTTTATCCCCGGTACCCCCTCCCTCCATCCCTTGCCCCGGAGCTATTTCGCGCGTTAGATCCGACTGTCACTTTTAATCTCAAGTACTCGACTCGGATTCCTGTGCATCATGTTATTGGAACGGAAATCAATTTACTTATTTCCCTCGAGCAAAGTCAACACTCCCCTTCACTCTCTTCGTTGGAAATCCTCTGTCTATCATTCTGCGCCAATGAGATAGCACTGTGATTTTATTGGATTGCATTTTTCAAAAAGGAACTAGGAGCATTCCAATGTTGCACTGGAAAAAAAACACATTGGATCTAGAGTCCAGACTCTTGAAAACATTGACAAGAAAAAGGACTCTTTAGTCAAGCAGATTTAAGCTTAAATCAAAAGGAAATCCGCTCAAATTAAGAGGCTTGGCTCTTTATTTAAGCTTAAATCTGATTGAATCAAGAGTATTTTTTCTTGGCGATGTTTTTAAGAGTCTGGACTCTAGGTCCAACACTGGAAAAAAAATACATTGGATCTTGAGTCCAGACTCTTGAAAACATTGACAAGAAAAAGGACTCTTTAGTCAAGCAGATTTTAAGCTCAAATCAAAAGGAAATCCGCTCAAATTAAGAGGCTTGGCTCTTTATTTAAGCTTAAATCTGATTGAATCAAGAGTATTTTTTCTTGTCGATGTTTTTAAGAGTCTGGACTCTAGGTCCAACACTGGAAAAAAAATACATTGGATCTTGAGTCCAGACTCTTGAAAACATTGACAAGAAAAAGGACTCTTTAGTCAAGCAGATTTAAGCTCAAATCAAAAGGAAATCCGCTCAAATTAAGAGGCTTGGCTCTTTATTTAAGCTTAAATCTGATTGAATCAAGAGTATTTTTTCTTGTCAATGTTTTTAAGAGTCTGGACTCTAGATCCAATGTGTTTTTTTTCCCATTGTGCTAGGGTTGTGCAACTTATATTCTTTGCCGAAAATTGCTGAAATCGTGCATTAATGAAATTCACAACGGTAATTTTCGTCTTAAATTCGTATTTTATCGGGAGTAAAGATAAAACTTGTTTAGATGATCAGTTTATATTTGCAAGGTGATAAAAGTTGCAGAATCGCAGGGGCATTGGAAGGCTCTTGGTTCCTTTTTGCAAAACGCAATCGTATTTTCTAACGTTAACGTTACTCAGAAAAAATGCAATTAGGTTAGTTTTAAATCATGTAGATGTTAACTATTAATAATAAAATATGAAAGTTTGAGCTTTTTCAACTAATCATAAAGATATTGGTGTTTTAGATTTTATTTTCGGTGTTTGGAGAGGATATTTCCCCATTTGAAGCTGCGGTAAAGAATCGATTGTCAAGGTGTTCGTTGCGAACACCCTGTTTATGGATCCTTTTCCATAGGTTTCAATGGTCGATCAATCGATGTATCGAAAAGCACGCCATGCCCAGAACTGCATCCTAAGTGCAACGGCGCGAGGCATACATTTTTTTTGTCCCTCTTACTCTCGTAAAAAGTTCTCGTTCAAATCTTGGTTTCTTCTCCAGCGCGATCTCAAAAGGAAGATAAACTCATCTAATGCGAAAGTGCTAGACGCAAGCTTTTTCGTTACGCAACTGCTGTCATTACCCATTCACCTTTTCTTTCGCTTCTGCGAGCATCATCTCGCCGGCGGCGGTAGCAATATGATCCCGAATGAAGCAACGCAAAAGCCGCTCCGTCCGCACTTGCTCAAACATAACGTCGCTCCTCCGACGTAAGGACGTATCTCGGTTTACACGTGAGCCCTGTTTTACATTTCAATCCATGCGTTCTAGGGCTCACGGGGGAAATCGAGATACGCTCTTACGTCAGAGGAGCTAACGATAATATTCGTGCGTCGCACAATGGATCGGGTCAATCAGAGAGGTCGGACAAGAAACGTTTGACTAAAACTGCAAATTTTGATGTTTAAATAGTCAGATTTTAAATTTTAAGGGGTGATTCTGGAAGAAAATTTAACGAGGAAACCAATGGAATCACTTTTAGAATTTCAAAGTTTTGTATACACGGAGTTATAAGCGTTTAAAGTTTCCACATTTAGGTCGACCTTTCCTATTGACTTGGACCACCGTGCGTCGGTGACGCGGTTGGTCGGTGTGACTCGTCGTTTTTATTGCCATTTCGAGGGGAAATTGAACTCCTGGGATTCCAACCTCACATCTGTAAATGCATGCGAGAGATTGAGACTTTATGACCTGTCGAGAGAATTAAATTACAGATCGTCATAATCTCACAGGGCCGTGTTCATACTCGTGCCTTAAAACAGCTCATTTCCGCAGGAGGGCACAACAGCGGACTGATTTTTTGAAATCTATAGACAAGTAGTAGGCAAAGAAGATATACGGAGCACGAGGCAATCCTATTGGTTGAAACGGATGGTTCTTTTAGACTAAGGGGGTAGTGGTAAATCATTGTAATCCTTTTCCAGGGCCCATTTCTAAACTTATACTATACTGAATTTCATTCGAGGTTTGAAAAAATTGTCTTTTTTATGATTCTATATCAAGGATCCCCTCGAACCTCCCTTATTCGCATTTCTACTCATCTTGGAGCCTCCCACGGGAAGGTCCGTCGAGGGAACGACCAGGTATTCTAAAACAACCCATTTTATCAGTTCGAAATCACTCATCAAGATGCTGTGATAAAAGGTTCGCTCCGCTTTGAGTCGAAAATGCGCACTTTAGGAAGAAGAACTAAATGTAGCCAGGTTTTCTACGCTTGTTTTTCTATCAGAGCACTGGAAAAAAACGCATTGGATCGAAAGTCCAGACTCTTGAAAACATCAACAAGAAAAAATACTCATGATTCAATCAGATTTTTGCTTAAATCAAAAGGAAATCCGTTCAAATTAAGAGGCTTGGTTCTTGATTTAAGCAAAAATCCGATTGAATCAAGAGTATTTTTTCTTGTCGATGTTTTTAAGAGTCTGGACTCTAGATCCAATGTGCTTTTTTTCCAGTGAGTGAAGTAGTTTGACGACCGAACGATTGGCTTTATTGTAAACCGGCCCAAAACTCCAGTCGGGTTATAGTTTTCCTTGCGCGACTTCCTAACCGTTCAAAACATTCTCTTTTTCCCAGCGAATTATGTCATCCCTCCGAAAGTTCGATTCTCCGAGTACTTTTCATCCCCGCTGAAAAAAAGAAATACTCTTTCCTCGCTCGCCTACGACGTCGATAAATCTCACAACCCTCCGAATTTATGTCACCCCCGCCCCCCTCCGACTCGCCGTTAAAAGTTGCAAGAGCGGTCTCTTGTAAATATTAGGGAAGATTTTATGTTGTTTGTCTTGAAAGTGGCGTTTACGCCCCCGTTCTCCCCCCGAATGGCGTTGGAGGGTGCCGGGCTGGCGGCGGACCGGCGCGATGGGGGGTCGTGGCGTAAGGGATGGCGGTCGTTACGGTGGTGGCGAAAACTGCCCGGAATAGTTCGCAGCGGCGGGCTTTTTCTTGGATTGGACGCGCAAGTTTGGGTGCTAAATTGAGCGAACTTCAAAATAGGTGGGAACAGCGGGGGGTTGATCATTGAAACCTGTGGCGTGGCGTGAATTGCGATGTATCGATTGTTATGCTATTTAAACGTATGGTAACAATCGATTATTGATGTGTCCGCTGCGAACACCCTGTTTATCGATCCTTTTCCATAGGTTTCAATGGCATAACAATCAATATATCGCAATGAAACCTGTCGCTCCTTCGTCCAATGACCTCGATGGACGAGACTTTACCGATCTGTCTTCTTTCAGTTGACAGGGTGTCTAGCAACCTGAAACCGGGAATACGTACCAGAAATAATTTTTGGACTTAATTTTGCAATTAGAATAATAGGTACTCCAAAATAGGTAAACATAATTTAACGGAAAAAAACACAAGGAAATTGGCAACTAAGGCTAAGAAACAAATAAACCGAGTACCTAGAAAATTTCGGGCTGGTTTCAATTCCCTTCTTGGCCAGGAAACAAAAATATCGAAGTAAAAAATATAAACTGTTTAACTATTTGGAAAAATGGGAGGAAATCAACCATAAATTCTTATCAGCGAACTTCTGAGAGCTACACTGGAAAAAATACACATTTGATCTAGAGTCCAGACTCTTAAAAACATCGACAAGAAAAAATAGGTACTCTTGATTCAATCAGATTTAAGCTTAAATCAAGAACCAAGCCCCTCAATTTGAGAGGATTTCCTTTTGATTTAAGCTTAAATCTGATTGAATCAAGAGTCCTTTTTCTTGTCAATGTTTTCAAGAGTCTGGACTCTATAGATCCAATGTGTTTTTTTTTCCCAGTATAAATTCTTATCCAGCTTCAAAATGTCAGCGAACTTCTAAAATCTATGACCATGGTTTGATTTTTTCTTTTCTGTACAAATGTGTGCATAAAAACTTCCTCAATGCTTGAGGGCGGATACTTTTAAGGTACTTTGGATTATGGGACCGTTTCTCCTCGACGGCCTCACATCCGTCCTCTAATAATTAGATCCTGAATACAATTTCGTCTCAGGAAAAGAAATGACGAATTTCGCCCCGATCTTCAGACGTAGCGTGGACATTGGACGAGGTTTCTTCCTTCGAGGCGTCGCGGTGGGATCCCGCGAGGAGAAAGAGCAGACCTAAATCTGGATTGCACAAAACTTCATTCCATGACCAAACTTCAACAAAACCCTGAAATCACTCTGTTAGGTTACACCTCGACCAGAGCCTCGAGCTTTTGAAGCGACTGACCACGCGCGTGCGGTCGATGTATCTTTATTTGCCAGCGCCCAAAACTTGTATGCGAAAGGCTATCTCATCAGCACTGCCGTGCTAAGAGAGAATGCCGTATGAGCCCTCAGACGTTGCCAAGTTCCCCTCTATAAGAACCGAATTAACTGGAAATTTTTGAATGTTTCGCTTCACATTTTTCAGAAGATTTTGTTCGCAATTTGATCTAAAATATCTGAAAATTTCAAGGAGAAATATGCACAACACTCTTCAAAAATACATATTTTATTCGGAGAGATTTGGCAACTTTCGAATGTTCATACGGCGTTTTTCCTTAGCACGACAGAGTAGCTATGTGTACGGCCATGAACAAAACGCGCCCTTGGAACTTTGTATTTAACGGGACTCGAACTTCAGCGGCTGTACCCGGAACCAGTAGTGGCGTACTTTGCGATATACATAAGTATCGATCTATCTACGATTTAAACGTTTTGAGAGCTTTTTTTGAACTTGGGAAATGATTTCAGAGAAAACTAGTGGCACCATCGTGTTTCTCCCGAACTTTTACATACAAATCAACAGTAAAATCGCAAATCCCTCGCACATGCTACATCTCCATCAATGCAGTAGAAAACCCTGTGAAAAACACAGGGATGTTGGGGGAAGTAGCTTGAAAAACACACAGAATTTTGGCGTTTTACCGTAGATGGGTGAGCATTTTAAATTTTAACAGCTGAAATAATATCTGACTGAATTTTGCCGTTTCTCTCCCCTGCTTATTCAGGCAAAGCGAAAGAAAATCTCTCTGAATTTCCAAAGTCCCACTGCTGAATTTTCCACGAGGTCAACAAAAATTGTCCTTCTGCGGTGCTATTTAAAGGGCTTCTTCAAATCTCCCTTACTTAATCACAGTGTAAACCAAATTGGAACCCCTCTCGGGAAAGGAGGCGTTCGAGGAACGACCGTCTATGAATACGACCCTAATACTGCCGTGCTAAGGAGAAACGCCGAATGAACATTCGAGAGTTGCCAAATCTCCTTCAATCAGGCGTTTATTTTTGAGGAAAGTTACGAACACTTATCCTTGAAATTTGCAGGGACTCCAGGTGAAATTGCGAAGAAAATAATCCGAAAAATTGGAAGGAAAATATTCATACGTTTACCAGGGAATTCGTGTTTTATCAAAGGAAATTTGGCAACGCCTGGAGGTTCATACGACGTTTTTCTTTAGCACGGGAGCCTAATAGTCCGCTCGTTTTTCAAGACAGCAACGTGAAAAAAAAGGAAAGAAATCACACACCGCTCGACTCGCATATTTATTCAGTGGAACGGGATGAAGTGCGGAAGGCCACAAGCGCATTAGACCGAGCTTACGAGACACCCCCCTCCCCTCGCCCCGCCGATCCTCCCTCTGTCAATCGTGGGCAATCGATTTCCATCAATCGGATATCAAAGCGGCGACGGCGACGCAATGGGAATACGAGTAACGAAAGTCCACGCGGCGTTGCCAACCGCAACCCACGTCGTCCCGCTGTTAAAAAACGGAAAAATTCCGGTTTGAAAAATAATTCCAGGGTGTCTACAAGTCGGGAATATCTTGAAAGTCCGGAAATAGTACTGATTTTTTAAGAGCGGTCCGGAAGCACTGACACAGTGCGGAAATTTCGCAAGAAGGTGGGGGTATATATACAAGTTTCCGTCAGGGTGTCTACAGGTCCAGAATTTCCGGAAAGTCCGGAAGTAGTACTGATTTTTTAAGGGCGGTCAGGAAGCACTAAAAAATTCCGCAAAAAGGTCCGGAATCCATTTCAATTTTTTGTCATTTTTACCGCATTTTAAAATTTTTGAAATTTTTCTATTTTCGTCAGATAGAGGTATTGAAAAAGTACGAAATTTTTCTGTTAGAGAGGGTACTGAATTTCTTGAGAATGTACTGAAAAAGTACTGTAAAAGTACTTATTTTTGACCAGCCTGTTTTAGTATACACTCTGTCCCGTGTTTTGACTCATAAATTGGACCGCGTTTAGCAGATTGGAACCAAGCTACATCAGCTATTGCCAAATTGAACTGGGCAGTTTAACAAAAGAACGTTTGTGCGGATTTCTTTGAAATTTTTCAGAAATTTGCTTCGTATTATACAAAATTCACTGAAATTTGCACTAAAATTCGCACAACCGTTTTCACGTAAAAAATTTAACTGTCCGATCTTTGGAAATACATATAGCTGGTGTGGCTTGGTTCCTCTCTGTTTAACGCGGTTCGATTTGCAGCGAGAAGTGTCGCAAAAACATGATGTGTAGGCTTACGCTTGCTTTTATCTCGTGCTGCCGAAAGAATAGTTTGGCATCGTATTTTTTCGTTCGAAGCGCACAGACACCGTCTTCGATATCCACCCGTCAACACAGAGGTACTCTGCTCTAGGGAGGGGGTTCGTAATACTCTGATGGTGGTTGGTTTTGAAGGTGCGGATTAGCGGATTACGATTACGGCGCGGAGTTACGCCCGAATCCAAGCCGAAACCCAGCGACTGACATCCGACCTGCCGTCAACACACTGACCCACTCTCTCGCCCTTGACTGCCAAGTGTGGCTGAAAAACCGCTAGTAACACGAATACGCGCGTATATTAGTTGTAGAACAATTTCAGAGCTTTTGATCCAGCAATTTGGTATCACCGGATTTCCTCCCTTTAAACCTATGCTAAATATTCGATTCTTATCAGAGCACCTGGTCCCTCCGCGGATCGATACATTTCCATAGGTTAAATGGAGAAAAGACAATGTTGCCAATGGGCCTGTTGCAAACTTTTGCTAGAGCAAAACTAAGAGTTGTTTCTTATAGATAATGCCTCAAAAATCACGATGAGCGCATCGGCAAAGTCTGAAACCTGTTGCAAACTATTGCCAGAGCAAAACTAAGAGTTGTTAAAATGTAACGCATATCTTCAGTTTTCGGCATTATTTTTCATAAATATTCAAAAAAGTAAAATTGAACCAAAAATATGTTAAAACATCGTTAAAGGAAATGTATTGATTCATTGAATCACCAACGAAATATTGTCTCCTCACTGAGTGCGGACTAGACTCAAGGTTTCAGCCTTTTAAAATTCAAGGTGGAACGCTCAACATTGCTAACTTTTTCGTAGCTACCTGTTGCGATGGAATTCATCTTCACCTTTTCCTTGTCCAATTTTTGTCACCTCGTATTGACTCTTTAAAAATCTCAATGCAAATTTTGGCAGCAGCGGCAATTTTGTACTTGGATTTTCAAACGTAAGAAGACGTTGTGAATGAATCGAGCGACTTATGTTTATTTTACAATTGTTCATTGAAGAAGATGTTTTTTAAATGCTACAATTAATATTTAAAAGATTTGATACCTAAATCTGACAGTTCGTTTGTCGACATTTTGCTGAATTTGGTTCAAAACCCAGGATTTGTTTATTCAACCACTACTTAGCCTTATATTTAACAATTTCTTATTTTGTTTCACACGAGAGTTGCGATTTAAATTCACCTTGTAATGAATTTTTATTAAGTGAATTCTTGAAATATCAGGGGAGAATAAAAAAGAGGGGATAAAATCCAGTTTAACTTGCTACCCTAGCTCGTCAGAATTTCATTTAAAGATGTTACACTTTCCACTGAAGAGCGTTTCCCTAAAAAATGAGTTTGTTACAAAATGTTCGATCTTACAAGTGATAGCGTCGGAAAATCCGAAAATGTCCTTTTCTAGGAATACGTATTATTTTATTCATGTATTTATATTTTTTTCCCCACAAATCCTTCTTGAATCCTCGTTATTCCAGTTCGTCGTCTCCCGGTCGAAGGGACCTAACTCCACTCCAAGGTTGTAAAATTAACTCAAATAATTAAATTTTTTACAAGATTGTATCTCTTCAATTTTTTCCTTAAATTTGTCTGAACTTCTGCGTGAGAGTAGAAGGAAAATCAGTGAAATTTTTATTCGGAAAAGCCCAAGATGCTCCCGGTAAAAATGTAATTTGCGAGGGGACATTTGGCAACATTGAAATGCAGTTACGTTCTTTTGTGAGAGAAACGACGAGTTGATCCGAACCTCCAGACTCTCGCAAAATATTCGATGAGAGGAATTAGCGAAATATTAAAAGAATTGGGGAAAATTCCCGAGCGAGTGCGTGAAAATGTGGAAAGCTAGAACTTTTCGCCTCCAGCTCTGAACTTTATAAATGTGTTTTGAACTTTTAAACACACCATGGAGGGATTTGTCGAAGCAACTCGGAACACCCTCGATAAGTTGAGAATGCTTCTTAATCCTTCAATGTTTCGTTTTTGAAGGATCCCACACGACCTCACACTTCATTGCGGCGCCAGGAGAAAATCATATCCAGCGGCGTGGCATGATTTGCGAAATATCGATTGGTCTGCCGTTTGAACACATGGAAAGGATCGATATACAGACAGGGTTGCCACAGTTAGGGAAAACCGGGAAATGTCAAGGAATATTAAAAATTAAGGGAAGACCTGGAATTATCAGGGAAAGTTTGTTATTTATTTGCTCTTTAGGATGGGTTTGACATTTAGAACAACAAATTTCGCCTGAAAACTATTTCAAATTATTTCTTTTTAAGCATCTGGTATATCTTCAATTGGCAGGGAATTTTACTCAAATGTGCCAGGAAAATCAAGGAAATGTCAGGGATTTTTAGTTTGTAAATTTTGTGGCAATCGTGTACAGGGTGTTTTACACGAACACCTTACACTGAAAACAAAAGTAGCTTAGATCAAGCGTGATGATTCTTGAATTTCCCGCCAAGATTTTTTTTTATCTTGCTTTAAGCTGACTTTTTCTTGATACGAGAAAAATAATGTTCGGGTTAAGCAAAAAAGTAGCTTATATTAACCTGAAAAATTCTTGATTTAAGAAGAAATACTTCTTGGCGGCTTTAAGATTCTTTTTTTTTCAGTGTAGTAATCGATTCTTTACCATAGCTTCGATTGGAGAAATATCGATAATCGATTGTCCTCGCCCCTATGATGATGCCGGTGTCGCCCCACTCCGCTTTTCCGTAAAATGATGACTTTACGAATTCCGATGAGCGCGGGTCACTAATTTTGTAGACCGATGCGCGCATCGTGTTTCGTTTCCCCCTCACGATTTCGCTAACCTCGTCATCAATTTTACGTCAGTGTCTTTGCTTGTTTGGATTCGGAATGGTAAACAGCAATTGTTCCCAAGCGATACGTCCACTATCGTTCGACGGAACTGTCAAGAGACCTGAACCTTGGCAGGAAAATACGATCAAATATGAATAGCGCGGTTTATCGCTGGTGCACTTTGTGTGATCAGTCCTATGCTCGAAGGTTGAGAATCACAACAGGTCGCTGAAAAGCAGAAAAAACGCCAACTGAGATATTCGCTGAGCTTGGTAGCAGAAAATTCAGGAGGCCACGCTGCACTGATGATGGGCCCTATTAGATTCTAAACGCGCCTGCAGTTGTCTGTCGTGACTGTGTCAAACAGCAATCAGCACAACTCTAACAAACAGCATTTCTCTTTAAGAAGGGATAATTGCGCTTAAATGAGCTTCTTCCTTCTGTATTTAGATTTTCAGTTTCATACTGATAATAATTACCAACTTTCTGAAATATTCAATCCTTATGACAGAGGTTTGTCTCATGGCTCAAGCATACAAGGTGACAAGGTGACAAGTTCTTGAAAAGTCAAGGAAAACTTGGAAAAGCTAGGGAATTATACCCAACCCAGAAAAGTAGATTTTGCTACGGAACATTTATTTGTCTTCTTTCAGCCAAAACATTGTCTTCTGCTTCTTCCTCTACAAACGACTAGGGCATAGCTCTTTTTGTCAGGCCATTCAGTATCGACCACAATAAATTATATAAATATTAAAAATTCAAAAATCACTAAAAATCAAGGGCTCGTCAAATCAATAAAAACATTGTAGTTTGCCAAATTCAAGAGCTTCCAAGTGGTCGTAAAAAACGTTTTTTTGAAACGCAGAAAAAGAAAGTTGAAAATTCAAGGAATTTCATATTCGAAAACCCTGGAAAGTTTGGTAATTTTCAAATTCAAGAAAACTTGTTGCTCTAGGAAGATTTCCAAAGGAAGTCCCGTTTCGGCCTTGAAAATATTTGGCAACACCGCCAAACTCATCAAGTTTTCAAATCGCCAACTTTACAATCCGCGTTGACTCGTATGATTCAGTTTTATGAGTCGCTGCTCCTCGCGGAAACCATAAATAGTCATAGGCCCGCGCGGTGACACAATGCGACCGGAACTGCGCGCTGCAGTTTCGTTATCCTTTTCGCGATTTTCAATTCCTATAACGTCACCTTCCGGCCCAAGAATCATTAGCACCATGCGAAGTTCAAACATTTCCGCCGATATTTTATTTTTTTTACAGAGAAATAAATTGTTGGTTGAAGTTTGAAAATTTCCCCGAATTTTATCGGCAGCCCGAAAAAAATCCAGGAAAATTTTCGGAGAGCTTCGTTGAACAATTTCTTTGTAAAAAATTAAATGGCGGCGGAAATTTTTAAACGTCGCATGGCGCTTTTGATACTTTGGCCGGAAGGTGACTTTAATCCGTCATGAAACAGCTTGATTTGTATGTAGCTATGTCATCCCAAGAACCACCCTCCGGTCTCTTACGAACCGAACGCATTTTATTTCGTTATCAAATCGTTGAAAACAATTAATTCCAACAAATTGTTGTTTTTGCCCTTGGGCACGTTGTTTTCGAACCGATTGGTTGACTTACTTGTAAATTGTCTCAAAACTCCCTACGGCCGTGTTGTGTAGGACTAGGAGTAACCGGGAAAAAACGGTATTTTTTAGTGAATGAAACATTTTAAGGAAAATTAGGTAGGAATCAAGGAATTTGTTCCAGAAACCGGGAATCTCCTCTTTTACTGATATAAGAGATCATTTCGTTTTCAAATTTTGCTGAAATCTCAAGTACTTATTTGTCATTACCTAAGCTTTATGTTATTTCACCTTAGCCACCACTATTGACCTCTTCAATGACACACTTGAATCTTTAAAGCGTCAAAATAATAGAGAGGCTTTTATTGACCAAATAATGATAGAATCAGGAGCGGTTTTGGAATTTAAAATTTGAATAAGCACCCAAGAGGTGGTGTAGAACAGTGGCGTGGCGTGCTTTGCGATATATCGATTAATCTACCCCTTAAACCTGTAGAAAAGGATCAATAAACAGGGTGTTCGCAATAATCGATTCTTTAGCCCAGCATCAATTGGAGAAATATCGATAATAGATTATTCATGCCTCGCCAATGGTGTAGTAAAATGAAAGAAATCGATATTCATTTCTGGAGCTGATAATTCATGATAATGAGTTCCATACACCATGCATTAAGATGAAAGTAGTATTTTAGCAAAACGTGTTGAGTGTCTCGATGTTTGCTGACTGCCGCTATAGAGTATAGATTCAACTTAAGAGCCACCCTCCGTCCCTCTACTTCTCTTCAGAACGAAACGCATTTCCTGAAAGGGCCGTCTCCTGTTCTCTCACGCCCGCTGGGAATTCTCCCCGGGAAACTCCTAAATTAGGTTATAACAGGCGGAGTGCTAAGGCTAAGTAGATTTTTAAAATTGAAAGTTGTCCCCTACCTCCTCTTCGCATTAGTTTTAGCTAACCCTAAGCGCCTGTATTGATTTTCGAAATAGGCGCTTGTATTCGAATTAATGCAATAAGGAATGGTGACTGACGTCATCCTTCCCGCGGGACTCAGAGGAGTATCCAGGAATTTGGCAACACTGGATTTCCTCCATTTAAACCTAATATGTTTAATAATCGATTCTCGTCGGAGCACTTGGCGGGCCTGGCCTCTTTAAGAATCGATACATTTCCATGAGTTCAAATGGAGAAAAACAATGTTGCCAATTTTCTGGATTCGCCAATGGCGGCACTCAAAAAAAGGTATGACTCTGAGACCCATAAAAAATGGCTCGGAGATCCATAATTTCTAACCAAAGTGACTTACTGTCTACAGTATGGCTTTTCGAGCCATACTTTATTGGTTGTGAACCTATAAGCATCACCCTGTATTTTTGTCTTAAAATTTTTATTGAATTTAGATATGATCGTCAATTACATTCTCTGAAAAATTGGAGGCAAAGTAGTCACAAATTCCTTTGAAATTTAGTAAATTCAGCAACGCACGAAGGCTAATACGACGTTTTTCTTCAGCGCGGCGAAATCGCTCTACCCGTTCGCACCACTATCATCATCCCTTAATGTGATTCGAGTTGCAGTTTGTTCTTTGTCGTAGCGCATACACCCCCCCCCCCCCCCGGCCACCGTCCCCCGGTCCGGCCCCGAGGGTCTTGTATTTATTTAGTCGTAGCGCTAACTTATCGTGCATGCACATTACGGGCAAGTCGCCACTCTTATCGATCAGATCTGGAGCTCTCGTGCAATCCGCGAGGCGAACCAGAAGTGTTGCTCTATTGCTGCATTTGAATGTCTCTCCCGAGTGCATATTTCTACGCCAAAATCGACGTTGTCAGATTTGCATCGGAAATGGGCCTGTCGCAAACTTCAGCCATAGAAAAAAGAAGAGTATATTTTATAGGAAATTGTTTAAAAATCAATTGAATCGGTCATTTACAAAAGGGCTCAAGCGCCAAATATAAAAATACGAAAAAAATAGTAGAAACTGTATGAACCAGCCCGTTTTAAATTGCAGATTAATTGATAATGTGATTAATGAATTCATCGCTTTAATATTTTAGAGCTCCGAGATTTATAAGGGGTCAATTAAAACGGTTATTACCATTTTCCTTGAATTCTCAATTTTGGCGTTTGAGCCCTTTCGTAACTGACCGATTCAATTCGCATCTAAACATCAACATTTCTAGAAAAGAGAGAGAGAGAAAATGTTGTAACTTTCTTAAAACTAGCCCTATTCATGATTAGATTCAAACTTCGCAACATACACAGTGCATTAGCTCAAGAATACATTTTTTCAGACGAAATTCTCGATAGTCCATAAACATCTTGAAATGATAATGCATTCGGTCCAGGTGGTTAACGAACTGTCAAGCAGAGATGACTTGGTCGTCGTAACACGCAGAAATATTTCAAGTCAAGTGACATGTATGGTTCAAGGAAGCTCACCGAACTTGTTTAATGCGTGAACAAATGTTTACAAACCTCTTGAGAATTTGCAATATTCTCCGCTGTGCGCGGTTGCCATGACAAAGCACCTTCGCAAGCGAATTCATTTACCGTACTAGACTCTTATCCATGAAGTCTTCAAAATCTGCTAAAGGCTCTAAAAAATCGTTGGAAGACAGTCATTTAGAAGGGGCCGTGCACTTCTATCTCACATCAGTTTTGGTGGTTTGCACTGAGAAAAAGCTATGGCTATAAACCAATTAGTGGTTCATATGGAACACCATTAATAGTGAACGACCATTAATAGTCATTATCGTATATGAACTAACGATTATCGGTCTGGGAACCATACTGTGGTATAGATCGTAGTGTATTATGGTATATATACCATAACGAAGGTACTTGTACTATTATTAACCAATGTTACTACCAAAATTCTGAAACTCTTCACCTCTCTTAATTTAAAAATCTAAATTTTCGTATATACTCCCATTTTCCAAATTCTCTGTAAAGACGTTAATAGCCTGAGACGCTGAATATCTTAAAATTATACTAACTCACTAACCATTATATGTTGCCTTCACTACTATCAGTGGTGTTCCATATAAGCCACTAATTGGTTTATAAGCCATAGATTTCTCTCCGTGTATTGTATAAGAACGTTCAAAATATTTTGTTCTACTTTAAAACTTTTGCTGAAGCAAATTAACGACTTGTTGAATTCAAAACTACTCTTACCGTAGCTCGTGTTTATCCCCGAAATGAGACTTGGTGCGTATTTTAAAACTCTGTTCAATTATAGATCCGCGATGCACACGCAGACGAGTCAATGTCTGCGCCTTGATGCAACTATTCGTGCTCGGTGGATGTCCATATTGCATATTCAAAAAGCTGAAGGCGTTTTGAAAAATTGCACACATAGTGCAGGGCTCAGTCTTTGTTGATAGACCCGAGGACGAGTCAATTCCAGCGCCTTGATGCAACTATTCGTGCTCGATGAATGTCCATATTGCATATGCAAAAATCTGAAGGCGTTCTGACTTACTGCACACAAACCAGAGCAGTCTTTATCGACGGACACGAAGACACGTCGATGTCAGCGCCTTGGTGCAACTATTCGTGCTCGATGGATGTCCGTATTGCAAATACGAATAGCTGAAGGCGTTTTGAGGTATTGCTTTCACATTACAAGGCTCAGACACTGTTTATGAGTCTCGAAAACACGTCGATGTCAGCGCCTTGATGCAACTATTCGTGGTCGATTGATAACCTTATTGCATGTGCTTGAAGCTGAAGGCTTTTTGACAGACTGGTTGAGCACACAATTTTTCGACTTAGCACATATTTTTATGTTCAAAATGTCTCTTCTCGATTTTACATTTTTAATGGGAGAAAATTTACGACTGGTTGAATCAAGAACTACTGATACCTTATTCGTTCCCCCGTAAATCAGTGGCGTGGCATGCTTTGCGATTTATCGATTGATCGGTCATTTAAACCTGTGGAATAGGATCGATAAACAGGGTGCTCGCTACGAACACCTTAATAATCGAGTCTTTACCATAGCTTCAAATGGGAAACTATAGTTTCAATATATTGATAGTCAACGTTTCACGCTTCATCATGGGTTCAATTGGACCGCGTTAAACAGAAAGGAACCAAGCCGCATCAGCTATTGCCAAATTTAATTGGCTAATGTAATTTTTTACATGAAAACAGTTGTACGGATTTTCGTGCTTCCATTGAATTCTCTCCATAGTACGAAGCGAATTCCTCAACATTTTCAAAGGGATCCGCACAAACGTTTTCTCGTAAAAAATTTAATTGCCCGGTTAAAATCGGCAACAGCTGATGTGGCTTGGTTCCTTTCCGTTAAACGCGGTCCAATTTATCATACCTTGACATTTTCAATCCAATTACTTATTCACGCATCGCCGTGTGCATAGAACATGGAACGCGCAGCGTGTAGCAATTATGTTCTTTATAAACATATTGGCACCCCTTTTGGAAAATGTTTCGCACAGATATTCAAATCTCATTTTCCGACCCATGTTTCGCGGTATGGCAACTCGGTGAGCTTGAACCATCCACCCGCGGGCTCTTGTTTACCGGCGAAAACCCTTGAAATCGATTTTCACCCACTACTGTCATTATCATGATAAGAAACTCGGCTGCAATGAGCCAATTCGCCATGTTGTCTCATCGCTACCCTGAGACAACGAAAAAGACCGTTCGTGCGGGAAGATTATAAAATGTTCTTTCGACTAATTCGCTGTCGATTTATTTTCTCATTTTAATATATTTTTAAGTGTTTTTAAATTTAAATACGTGAACTTAAGAGCGGCTGGTTTTAAGGGCAGACGCAACTATTCTTTTTCGTGAGGAGGAGACCAAAAAGTAAAGAAAGACGAAAAAGAAGAAGAGGAAAACAATGAACAAAGCTGACAAGGTACTCACTGGGGAAACACACAGCTTTCAATTCAATGTTGAAGCGTCAACACCGTTTGAATTTTCAACCCCTCATTTTGTGAAATATTCAAAGCTTTATAAATCTGTATTATTTAGTCTCATTTACTTGGAAATAGGTAACTGAACTGGCTTTCGGATGAAAGCGTAGTTCAGGAGCTTTATTTTTATTTATATCAAAGGGCTTAAAAAGCTAAATAAGGAAAAGCTGAGCTCTCACTGAACTTTTCCGAGCGGATCTCTCTGATTTCTTCTTCTCGGGCGCGGTAAGACATTCTGTAGATTCCAAAACTCGATGATTTCTTTGAGAGGTCCAAAAATTTCAAGTGAGCAACGTTTTAAAAAGTCTCCAAGTTTGAATGTCAACGCAAGGGTCTCCTCGAAATCTGTCGCGCTTTGATCATTTTTGGAAAACGGTCATAGCTAGAAGAAACCGAGTTCACATAAAAAAACCACATTAGTCACCCTGTTAGGAATATTTTAGGGCAAGTTGATTAAAATCCGTGCAACAGTATACTCAGGAGGTCCCTTTTCCCGCGCCGCCGCCGCCATTAGTGCATTCAATCATACTCTCAGGTTTAATTCAAGCACCAGCTCATTAAAATTGGTGTAACAAGACGCGCAGTAGGTTAATCTTCCTGCAGGGCTGTCGGTGTATTTTCGCGCATAAAAATACATGTTTTTCCTCGGGAGGATTAAATTAAAGTAGCCATTTTTACGCACCACAACTGAAATTCGTTGTTTTCTATCTTCTCTACCGATGAATCGTATCTGATACATCAAGCAGGCGTGCTGTCGCTGAGATCGTATCGATATTGATTGGTTCGACATGTAAACATGGCCTAATCGAGAAATCTGTGGGAACGGGTTTTTGTGATTGATTTTTTATTCTTATGAGCACTGTTTGGCAGTGAAGAGTGAAATTACCAGGAATTTCCTCTTTTTCAGCTTTTCTAACTTAAATCCTAAAATTCTTGTTTGAGGCCATATTCTAGGGTTTCTAGCGACCGGGAAATCTGGCAGAACCGGGAAATGCCAGGGATTTTTTTGGGGGTGTCAGGGAAATCAGGGAAAACGTCCTCAGGGAATCTGCAAAAATTTGGCATGTCAGGGAATCTTATATGTAAGCAATTTTTATGTCAGGGAAACGTCAGGAACATTGAAAAACACGAATTTTCCTGAAAATGTTTCACGTATTTCACTTTTGCAGTAATTTCTACCGATGTCTTAAAAGTTTAAATTGGGACAAAAATATCTCGTATAAGTTTAAGCGTCGTACATTTAGCTCTATTTATTACATTATATTCCTAAAACATGAAAAAAATTCTCACTTACATCTGATCAGTTCAAACGTGTCGAAAAATTAGGAATGTTTTCCTTTTTGTCAGAGAATTTTGAATTTTTCCCCGGTATTTTGACCGTATCTGTTAGGGAAATCAAGGAAATGTCAAGGAGGTTTTTTTTTTTTTTTTTTTTTTTTAAATTGCCAGACACCCTGTGTTCTATTTTCTTTTAACCAAACGATACATCGAACCACCATCGAATTTTATCAATGCATTGGTTCAAAATGCATCCTTGCGTTTGAATGAGTAACTATACTGAAGCGAAGGAAGTCCAAACGCCCTCGAAACAGAGGAGAAACCGTGATTTCCGCGACGACCCTGCAACGCGCTGCGCGCCCCTTGACCCGGGTTCGCAATTTCTTAGCTCTCCCTGGAGGCGGCAGGCTAATCACCGCCGAGTTTTCCCGGGAATCCACCCAGGTCGCATTTCCTAGCGTTTCCTCGCCGATGATGAAAGGGCCTCGTAAACGACTATACACACCCCCGCATTCCCTCCAGACGTTAAATCAGGTTTAATTTCTGTACCGCAGCAGCGAAATGTTTATTTTTCAGAAGTCAACGAGGTTTTTTTTCTATTTGAACTTGGTTCGAAGTCAAAGCTGAAATTATGACTCTAGGTGGCGGTTTCGTTTTTGAACAGCGCACGGGGGAAAAAAAACACATTGGATCTAGAATCCAGACTCTTAAAAACATCCACAAGAAAAAATACTCTTGATTCAATCGGATTTTTGCTTGAATCAAGAACCAAGCCTCTTAATTTGAGCGGATTTCCTTTTGATTTCTTTTCCTTTTGATTTTTCCAGAAAATAAAGAGAAGAAAGAGGACAAACGAAAAATATGAAGAAGAATATAAAGAAGCAGACAAAAAGAAAGGAAAAAAGAAGGAAAGCAAGAAAAAGACAACACCGGAAAAAAACACATTGGATCTAGAGTCCAGACTCTTAAAAACGTCGACAAGAAAAAATACTCTTGATTCAATCGGATTTTTGCTTGAATCAAGAACCAAGCCTCTTAATTTGAGCGGATTTCCTTTTGATTTAAGCTTAAATCTGATCGAATCGACAGTATTTTTTCTTGTCAATGTTTTCAAGAGTCTGGACTCTAGATCCAATGTGTTTCTTTTTCCAGTGCGGTTGACTTACAGTCAATTTCCATCTCTCGAGTATTTTTTTTTCTGAATATAATTAATTGTTTAATAAAGACGATGTTTTAACTATTTTGACCGAAATTGACACTAAGTGACCAATCAACTCCAAAATGACTGTAAATGACTCTAAATTACCTAATTGCATATGAGTGTGAATTGTGATAAAATCACGGCATTTAAAACTCTCGCTGAACGTGAACGCCACCATTCTAGGTGCGGCACTCTCTTCAGAGCATGTTCCGTAAAATCAAGGAATTTTTCAATTTTGAACATGGAAACCATTCTCTGCTTGTCGATGACTCGATGACGATATTTTGGCCAGAAACCGTCGCGCTGTATCGTTAAAACTTACATGAAAAGTTATTCGGGAGGCTTGCAGGACAAAGCGCATAAACGTCAGTTTTTGCTGTTTCGAGAATTACGTATTTAAAATTTTGAAATTACATGGAGCCTTGGGCGAATAGAATTTTTAAACTCTTTTTTGGTGCTTTGAAAATCGGAATTTGGGCGCAAATTTTCAGATAATATAGTTTAAGACTAGTTTTAGGTGAAATTATTAGTATCTTAATTTTTTTCAAAAACCGCGCTTATCCTCAAACACTGTTAGAAATTTTTGAGTGAAATTCTGTGCCAGAGTCTATTTAGCGCCTACAGACCCCGAGTGATATGAATGTGAAGCGGAATTCATTCTCCTTACAAAGTGACCCACACTTTTCTGCCGAGCTAAGGAAGAACGCCGTATGAATCCTCAGACGTTGCCAAATTTCCTTCGATAAAACACGAATTTTTGGGGAAAGTTTTGAATATTTTCCCTCCAAGTTTTCATACAATTTTGTTTCCAATTTAATCTAAACTATCTGAAACTTTCGGAGAAAAATGTGCGCAACTTTTCTCTAAAATATATGTCTTATCCGGGGAAAGTTGGCAGTTCTCGATTGTTCATACGGCTTTCGTCCTTAGCTTGACACTTTTACATAGCGGAATCTTTTCTTGTTGCGGAGCGCCATACTGCCGTGCTAAGGAAGAACGCCATATGAACATTCGAGATTTGCCAAATTTCTCCAGATAAAACATGTATTTTTGAGGAAAGTTATTCATATTTCTTCTTGAAATTTTCAGATGTCTTCGATCGAATTACGAATAAAATTATCTGAACATTTTGAAGGAATCGGTTCGCAACGCTCCAAGAAAAGTCAGGTTTTATTGAAGTAAATTTGGCAACGTCTAAAAGCTCATACGGCTTTTTCCTTAGCATGGCAGCATAGGCCATAACGCTTGTACGGTACTAATGTCACTTCACACTCATATCACTCGGGGTTTCTGGGCGAATTTCAGACTCCGGCACCGAATTTCACTCCTCGATTCTTAAGAGTGAAGCCCCTCATTTCCTCTCTTGACAAAGTAACTTTCTCAACCGCACGTCGAATATTTTTCTAACTCGAGCCTTTCCACTCTTTTGCCGACAGGAAAGCGGTGAAAACGTTCGCTTTCGACCACTGCTTCTTCTCGCTGGACGATGGGAGCCCGCAGTTCGCCTCGCAGGAGATGGTGTTCAACCGCGTGGGCAGGGACATCCTGGACAACGCATTCCAAGGCTACAACGCCTGCATCTTTGCCTACGGCCAAACAGGTAAGCCCCCCTCGTCCGAATCTCCCGAGCCTGTTTTTCACCCCCCCCCCCCTCCCTTTTCGCCCCGGTCCGCTGTCCCCCTCGATGAGAGCCTTTCCCGCGAAATAATTGCATCGCGGCCGGCCGGCGGCCGGCGCGACGCGTGTGGGGAAGAGAGGACTCAAGAGGAGGTCTCGGATCGGCGTCCGTTGCTTGACGGATGTTCAGCGTGTGCCCACCATTCAGTTGAAGCGGTTCCTAACCCGGAGTTTCTCCTATTGGAGATGTTGCATGTGTAAAGAATTAGCGATTTGACTATTGATTATTATGTAAAAGTTTGCGAGAAACACGATGGTCCCACTGGGTTTCTCTGAAATCAACTCCCAAGCTCAAAAAAAGCTCTCAAGTTGAGGCCAAAATGGAGGGCATAACCTACGCTATCCTGAGAGTCCACCTCTACATCAAGACAAACTCTCCATGCAAAGATAGGGAGCTAATACATTAGCAGTGATGCCGTGTTTTCACTTTAGAGTCCCCAAATAAAGTGGCAGCCCTGTCAATGTATTTGCTCCCTATCTTCGCATGGAGAGTTTGTCTTGATGTAGAGGTGGGCTCTCAGGATTGCGTGGGAGATCCCCTCCATTTTGGCCTCAACTTGAGGGCTTTTTTTGAGCTTGGGAGTTGATTTCAGAGAATACCAGTGGCACCATCGTGCTCTTCGAGAACTTTTACATAAGAATCAGTAGTCAAATCGCAAATTCCTCACACATGCAACATCTCCATTCTTAAACTTCTTTTTTTCATATTTTGGAAAATATTAGTCTCAGTTTTCAGATATTTTCCGACTTCTCTTATTGACTCGAGCCACTGTGCGGCAGCGCATTATAATGTATCATAGCACATTTTACGAAGAGGGTATTTTCCAATAAGAAAAGGGCTGGAAGGTTGGAGCGAATATCCTAGACACGTGCCAGTCTTCAATCTCTATGCAAAAATAAGGCCGCAAGGTAGTCGGTGCGCAACCCACATCTTTCGAGGAACGAGGCTCCTAAGTGAGAAAATCACGCATGGTTTCCCGGAACAATTCGCGGGGAAACTTGGGAGATGTCTCACCTGCAATAAATTGAATCCGAGCCATTTGCTCTCGACTGGAGCGCAATTACCCGTAGCGCAACTTCGTAAGGCTCTCAATTTAGTGGCGGCTCTGAGTGTTGCGCGTGCCTCACATTACATATCCCTCGTTCGGCGCAAGGTAGATCGAGTTAATAGGAGAGGTCAGACAAAATTTGGAGACTTTTAAAGCTTATAACTTCGTTTATACAAAAATTTGAGGTTCTAAATGTGGTTTTCTAGGATTTCTCGTGAAATTTTCGTTTGGATTCATCCCTTTCAATTTTAAATGTTGCGGAATACACATAAAAATTTGCAGCTTTAGTCCAAAATTTCATCTCCGACCTCTCTAATCGATTCGCTCCACTGTGCGGCGGCTCGGCAAAATCTTGCCGGCAATTTCGCGCTGAGGGCAAACTAAATCGGAGCGCCTTCATTTGTCTACGTCTGCAACACGGTCATCCACGGAGCAAGAATGGTTGTGACCAGTCGCAACTTCCATCAAAGTCGCGCCACCGATCGTCGGGCCTAAGAGACAATTAGAAGTGGATTAGGGGCTAAGCTCTCTTCTTGAAGTGATCTACTCTGCCGTGGTACCGATGGCGATTTTGCAAGTTGGCAACAATGTTTTTCTCCATTTAAATCCATTATAAGTATCGATTTTATGCAAGGCAAGCTGTCCCATCAAGAATCGATTGTTGAACCGCGTTTAACAGAAAGGAACCAAGCCACATCAGCTATTCCCAAATTTAACGAGGCAATTTGATTTTTCACAAAAGAAGGTTTGTGCGGATTTCTTTGAAAATTTCAGGGATTTTGCTTCGTACTATGCAAAAAATTCACTGAAATTTGCCCAAAAATGTGCAAAAAATGTAGGTATACGCATTAGACTTGGACGTACTTCTACCAAACAGACCTATGTGGAGGTGAGAAATATGGGGTGTGCTCGTTAGTTCTCTGGCCGTAAGAGTGAATGAGAATAATAAAGCTCCAGTGACGTCAGCGGCAATGATCGAGCACACGCGCGAGGGGGTAATCGTCGTCGGGGCGCATTAACTCATGAGCCCTGTCCACAAGGCTCTCTTGCCATGCCCGCGGCTCATGAATCTCGCATTCAGTTGGCACATAGGTCTGATTGATAGAATGTAAAATCCCGCTTTTCCAATTCTTCAAAAGGAATCACGCCCACTTTTACATTGCTTCTTATGCAGCTTTCTAGAGCTCACCCCATATTTCTCACCTCCACATAGGTCTGTTTGGTAGAAATACGTCCACTTATACTAACGAGAACCCACGAGAGACCCATATACTGGATCACTCTTGGACCGCGTCGAATGTATAAAAAAATGAACCAAGCCACATTATACACATTGCCAAATTCAACTACAGGCACTTTAATTTTTAACAAGAGAACGTTTGTGCGGATTTCTTTAAAACCTTGAAGGAATTTGCTTCGTACTATGCAGAAAATTCAAGAAAATTTTCACAAAAATCCGCACTACCGTTTTCATGGAAAAAATTAAACTGCCCAGTTTTTGGCAATAGCTGATGTGGCTTGGTTCCTTTCTGCTTTACGTGGTCCAATTCAACCTAAAATTCAAGGAAAGACGCGCGTAATTTTCGTCAAAAACAAACATCTCCTGTGAAGAATTTTGGCAACGTTTGAATGCTCATACGGCGTTTTTCCTCAGCACGGCAAAGTACTGAAGGTGCTCTAACAATGCGTGGTCTCAGGAAAGCATTGTCTTTGATCCCGATGAGCCGAAGCCCAGGCGAGATCGGAAAGGACGGTTAACCGCGCTCTGCGTTCACTCTCGCATCGTCGCCTCTTGGACGTAAGGGCGTATCTCTATTTTCCCATGAGCCCTGGAATGCACGTTGTTATGCGTAGAGGAGGGTTCACGTGAAAATCGATTCACGCCACAGGAGCGACGACACAGCATGATCCGAGGCACGGCTCCAGTTATTACTCCCAGTTCCCGGTTTTCCGCGAGCCTCGAGGTTGCCAGATCGTAACGTGGATTTTTTATACGGGTTTCCATGGGATAAAGTGCACTTCCTGGCAACGACGAGCGGGCACGAGCCACGAAACGCGGAAGGAGCGAGCTCATTTCCGCGCTCGGATCCGCGATCCACGCTCTGCGCGGACGCTTTGTTTCGTAACGCTGCGTGTCCCGACGACGACGCGACGTCCCGTGTAGACAAGGCGGGGGGGGGGGGGTGACGATGTCATCTTACAATGGATCGTAATAATGACGAATTTCTCTATGAGAGCGCCGCGCGCCGCGGCCGCACCGTGTTCTGGAGCCTAGAGTATATGGAGAGGGCACCGTCTGCTACTCCAGGGTGTCTACGATTCCGGAAAGTCCGGTAATAGTACTGACTTTCCAACGGAGGTCCGGAAGTACTGAAAAAGTGCGGAAAATCCGCAAGAAGGTCATGAAAAAAAAAATAATCATTTTTGAAAATCGCCTCAAACCGAAAAAATGCATCGTGTTTGCCGCGATCCTAAGATCGCCAGCCGGCTGAGTATTGAAATTGATAGACACAAAGCTATTGACAAAGAAGACATATAGAGCCTGGACCGATCCTGTGGTTGAAGTTGGTGGTTCCTATAGACTAAGGAATACAATGATGAACCAACTAAGGGATGTCTCGAGGGTTACGGGTTGCCGTTTGTTAGTCTATTCTCTATTACTCCATTGTCCATTGCAACCACCCACTTCCACTAATATGATCGCCAATACCCCTTTTGTCTCCCATGTCTATAACTTTGTCTATCAATTTCAATAATCAACCGGCAGATTGTTAATTTTCTGCATCCTCTGAGAAACTGTCTTTTGGTGGAAATCGTCTGATAGAGAACCCGGACAAGATTGGCGCCAAATCAGTTCAGAGGAATGTTAAATCTGTCTACCTTGTTTTCTGTGTGTCTCAACTCACCCTTCAGCGTCTTTACCCGGAAACATAATCATGGATATTTTCAGACGCTGAGAAAATATAGATGAAAGAAACTAGTCTGTAATTAAATTAGGGCTTCAGCTTGGTCTAAGTTTTTTCCCTCGCACTGTTTCTGCGTTCATTTCTGCCTCCTGACCCAAGCCTGAAGAATTTTTCACTTCAGTAGTTATTCATTTCAGTAATAATGAAATTTCTGTGAAGAAATCAGTGAAATGTAAGCAGATCTAAGAAAGTTAACATTACTTTTATTATTGTATTTGTGACAACGCGTCAATTCCTTGTAGCAGTAAAAAGTCAGCGAGACAAGAACAAAGGTCTGGCCGTGCGATCGATCTGAAATCTTGGAACTGTTACAGTGAGGGAGGGGGGGGGGAGGGCGGCTAGCAGTAAAATGGGGAGGCGAGGCAGAAGAAAATAATAAAAAAATTTAGCTCATGGCCATTGATCTTCTTAATGAACGCGATCTGCCAATAGTGTGTCTCCGGGAAGTCTGGCGCCTTTTTTCCCCGCTATCAGCCATGCATTTCAGTTTAATTAAATACTGTAATTTTTGCAATTGTTTCTCCCTCAGTTGTTTTTTAATAATTTTAGTTGGCCTTTTGCATCTGTATTTTTTGTATTTGAAAAATAATGTTGACTCTAAAATAGAGGATATTGCAGTAAAATCGCATTATCTTCAGTGTTTACATTTTTAATACTCTGCTTGTATTTGCTGCTCTCTTCAGAAAGGAAGAACGCCCTTCAAATGTTAAAGACGACATTGTAAACATCAAAATTTGCAGTTCTTAAGTCAAAGATACCATGTCCAACCTCATCCAATTCTGCCACATAAAGGAGAAACACCGTATGGGCCTTCAGACATTGCCAAATATTCTCTTATAAAATGCGAATTTTCTGTGAAAACTATGAATTTTCTCTTCCAGTTTTTCGTTTGAAGAATTTTTTTTACGATTTGATCTAAAGTATCCGAGAATTTCAAGGAAAAATATTCATCTTTTCCCCAGAAATGAGTAATTCATCCGGGGAAATTTAGCAATGTTTAAATGTTGATGCGGTGTTTTTCCTTAGCATTTTTATGAATTTCCAATTGTGCGACGAGAGATCACGGACGGGGATGATTTTTGTGCTTATCAAGAGCTACTCTGGTCACGTGCAGACGATAGTGCTCAAGCGTGTTCTCGTATATAGGAATAAATGTACTACATTTTGCAATAAATAACTCATATTTCTAACTCATCCACGAAAGCGCCCATCTCCCCAGGAAACTAACGGCACATAGGCTTTTTCTAAAACGAGCCGGAAATATCAGTTCCTTATCGTGAAATGTAGTCCAAATCTGAACGCTGTGTATACGTTGAGTATCAGATTTCGCATTCTTCTCCTTTTGTCCTCTCCACAATATTTATAAGTTCAGGAGAATGACAAAATTTGTTGGTGATATTTGGTATGAAAAACACGCTCAATATCGGTTGATAATGGCTAAAATTTGCTGATTTTAAGGCCGAATAGAAATTTAATAAATAAAAGAAAAGTGTTCCATGCTATTTAAATTTCTCGTGTTTAATGAGTCGTTAGTTGGCCTATGGCCTATGACCTGTCAATGTGTTAATTGTAATGAATTAACATAATAATTATCTCACACGGAATTTGTAACTGACGTTTTGTTTTGGTTCACTAAATCAGTCTACTATTTTTATTGCACAACTTATATTCCTCGTCAAATTTTGACGAGAAAACATATATGATATTCTTCAAAGTCACCACATGTTTAGTGATCCATCACGTCTAATTTGAAGTTTCATTTGATTCGAGCTATGCCGGTAAATTGACTTGACTCATTTTTGATGACGAAAAAAAACATTATTATTTTTAAACGTGTAGGCGCTTACATTTTCAAACACGCGATTAACGGTGTTGCCATAGTCAGGGAATACTGGGGAAAACCGGGAAATGTCCGGGAATTTTAAAAAGTCAGGGAAAACCTGAACATGTCACGGAAAATGACGAAAATGTCAAGGAAAAATCGTCAAATCACCTTCATTTGCTTTCTCGAGTGGGTTTGACGTTCCGAACAACAAATTTTGCCCGGAAACTATTTCTAAATATGTCTTTTTAACAATCTATCATTTTTTCTATCGTTAAGGAATTTCACCAAAATGTATCAAGAAATGTCAGGGAATTTAATTTTCCAAATTCTGTGGCAACCCTGGATTAAGAGACGTGATTTTAAATTTTTCTATGGGAATCATGTCAAAGTCACTCTCTTTTTCATTGTATTATAAACATGCATCCATCCTAACATACATCACAAACTGCGTGTAGGATTGCACACACTGGGAAAAAAACACATTGGATCTAGAGTCCGGACTCTCAAAAACATCGACAAGAAAAAGTACTCTTGATTCAATCAGAATCTAGCTTAAATCAAGAACCAAGCCTCTTAATTTAAGCGGATTTCGTTTTGATTCAAACAAAAATCCGATTGAATCAAGAGTATTGTTTCTTGTCAATGTTTTCAAGAGTCTGGGCTCTAGATCCAATGTGTTTTTTTTTCCAGTGCAGCGTCGATTTTTCCACGAAGATTGCTTGAGAAAGTCTCGAGTTATGATACTCGCTAATTGCTCGGACCGAGTCCCCAATCTCGGATACTGTACTGCGGTGCTAAGGGAAAACGCCGTATGAACCATCTGGCGTTGCCAATTTTCCTGTGATGAAACACGAATTTCCTGGTAAGCTCATAAATATTTTCCTTCCAATTTTTCAGATAATTTTGTTCGCAATTTCATCTGAAGTCCCTGAAAATTTCAAGAAAAAATATTCATATCTTTCCTCCAAAGTAAACATTTTATCGAAGTGAATTTGGCAACTTCCGAATGTTCATACGCCGTTTTTCCTTAGCACGGCAGAGTTGTACACTGCCGTGCTAAGGAAAACGCCGTATCAGCCTTCAGACGTTGCCAAGTTTCCTTCGATAGAAACCGAATTTACTGGGATAATTGTGAATATTTCTTTCCAAAATTTTCAGACTATTTAGTACAAAATTTAATCTAAAATAGCTGAAGATTTCAGAGAAAAATGTGCGTAAATGTCGTCAAAAATTCATGTTTTATCAAGGGAAATTTGGCAACTCTCGGATGTTCATACGGCGTTTTTCTTTAGCACGGCGGCGGTGTACAACTCGGTTACGAATTTCAATTTCCTCGGTCATACCGGCGCTCACAATCAGCCTCACCGGAGAGGGGAGGGTCCGTCGGTCCATGCTGGGGCGCCAGTCGCAGGCGTCTAGCAGACATGTCGAAGATGGACGGAGCGAGCTTCTAAAGTTCACCGTCGGGGGCTGCGGAGAGGGGGGCGGGGTGATTTGATTGTGGTTTTTGCGGAGAGCAACGAGTGAGTGAGTGGTGATTACGAATTACCATCACTCAATATCGACGGGCACGCTAGGAGGGTCGGGGCTCGGGGGGCGTGTTGCCGGACTTGGAAAAATTCGTACGTTCGCGGAGAATGGACCAAGGAAATCGAGTACCGTAATTCACATCTGAACATCGAAATTTCAAGAAGAGACACTTGAAAAATGTGTTTGCTATGCTAAACATACGGTCAAAACTGCAATGACGGCAAAAGAAAACCGACAAGGCCAGCGCGGAGGCTACTTCAATATTAATCTTCCATCCCATTGCTAAGGCGCGACGATACAACTATTCGTACTCTTCGGAATGCGTATGGTATCACGCCACAATTGAAGGCGTTTCCGAAACCGCCAACTTTTCATACCAGGACTCATGTGTCGCGAATAGGGTATTACTGCATGCGGTCTACTAAAACGGGCTGGCAAATAACTGTACTTTCACAGTACTGTTTTCGTACCTTTCTAAAAAATTCAGGGCCTCAAAAACAGGAAAATGCGGTATTTTTTTTTGGTACTTTTAAGTGATGAAAGAGGGTTATTCAAAATCGGCGATTTTGCCCCCCTCTTGGATTTTGCTCGGAGTTGGATATGTCGTTCCCTATCACAAGACACGCCTTTTTCCGGCATTGGCAAGTTCACCCGAATTTTTTCCTGCGCGCTACAGCGTTGCCAAGTTGAAAACAGGCAAATTCCGTAAGTGACGTTAACATTGAGCTATGAAGTTGCGGTTTTAACAGAAATACTCAAAAATTGCGCACTTTTAGGAAATGACCATGTTTTTAATGTCGCATTAATTTCAACATGCATTGTTGCCGATTTTTTTATTTTTAAATTCGACAAATTTTACAAATCCGCAAATACCCCAAAAAGCTATCTTCAAATTTGAATGGAAAGTTGTCTAATTGATAGTTCGTTTGATTCCGCATCCATCGATATGTTATAGCTCGTAGGGAAACTTTTGGTTCGCGAGATATCATAATTTTTGTAAACAGCTTTATGGAGCGACGACGCTTGTTGAGTCCAGGCAGATAGAAAATTGAGGCTCCAAAAACACCGGGTAGCATCAATTCCATGGTTTCCCGCGCGCTGAATCCGAATTTGAGCATCTCCTAAAAAAATTGTTGCCCGAAAGTTTCCAAATTTGGCAAAAATGGCTTAAAATCGGCCTTTTTTGCAGATTATGGCCGAAAACTTGCCAGGAGTTGATCAGACGATAAAATTGGTTATTTTCACAGTTAGAACTCGTTGAATTTTCTCACGGAAAAAATTAAACGCGCGACAAGCAGCGAACTGAAAAAAGACACCGAAATCGGCGCTTTTAGCAGTTTTTGTACTACGTTTCTTGTTTTCCGACTAAGAGAATGTTTCTTGACTAAACTAATGAACAACATGAGCAGAATTTAATGATAATGAACAATAAAATTAAACTGAACGTATTCCAATGTTGCCAAGATTAAACATAATACTTGAATTTTTGCTGTTTTGGTCGATATTTGCCCTATATTCTTTGTTCACTTAAAAATCGAAAAATTGGTAAAAATGCATCTTAAAATTAATGCGACATTAAAAACATGGTCATTTCCTAAAAGTGCACAATTTTTAGAGAATTTGTGTTAAAACCGCAACTTCATAGCTCAATGTTAACGTCACTTACGTAATTTGCCTGTTTTCAACTTGGCAACGCTGTAGCGCGCAGGAAAAAATTCGGGTGAACTTGCCAATGCCGGAAAAAGGCGTGTCTTGTGATAGGGAACGACATATCCAACTCCGAGCAAAATCCAAGAGGGGGGCAAAATCGCCGATTTTGAATAACCCTCTTTCATCACTTAAAAGTACCAAAAAAATACTGCATTTTCCTGTTTATGAGGTCCTGAATTTTTTTAGAAAGGTACTAAAACAGTACTGTGAAAGTACTTAATATTTGCCGGCCCGTTTTAGTAGACCGCATGCAGTAATACCCTATTCGCGACACATGAGTCCTGGTATGAAAAGTTGGCGGTTTCGGAAACGCCTTCAATTGTGGCGTGATACCATCCGCATTCCGAAGAGCACGAATAGTTGTATCGTTGCGCCTTAGTAGTGCGATAGGAGATTAATATTGAAGTAGCCTCCACGCTGGCCTTGTCGGGGTTCCTTCGCCATCATCGCAGTTTTAACCACATCGTTTACTTATACACAAGCTCGGATTGTATTTAGCAAATGGATAATTAAATTTGCTCAGGAGAATTAAAAGTAAACAAGCAGCGGCGACAAAATATGTAACTGAATAATAGGAATTCAAATCTACAATCAACCGAAAAAGTTCCCGTCCATATTAACTTAAGTTATACGAAAAGTAGCCTGGAATTAAACGCTGTTCTTATTCTATCATAGTCTGAACTTAATTTTCCGGAAAACCCTTTCTTGTTAAATTATGCCCATCCGCAACGTCCAAAAATAATTTCGCAGTCGGTAGGATTCGAACCTACGCTCCCAGAGGGAATCTGATTTCTAGTCAGACGCCTTAACCACTCGGCCACGACTGCTCGTTGCAGCATTTTAGACTCAATCATAACTTTCTCGTAACTTCATCGATGCTGTATAATGATTTTACAAAGCCGGCAAAAACATCATAATCAGCATAATTATTATCACAGCAATGAATTAAATTCATGCAAATGCATGGCTCGACGTAATCTTTTGTCGTAAAACGAACATTCAAGATAACAAACGTGCAGTTTCGTATAAGATACAATTTTTCTTTAGAAAAAACCTTTGTGTATTTTCAGTAGAATTTATACGAGCATTTTACACATACTTTCATTGTGTCTATTATCTATTATATATCTGTTAGATCTAAAAGTAGGTCAAGAAAACATTTTGAGGTCTTCTAGGAATTATGTATTTTATCGGAGGAAAATTTTCAACAGCCAAATGCTTTTACGACACGACTCCTCCTTTTAAATGACAGTATGTGATTCGGGTGCAACGAATTTGTTAATTTTTGAGGAATTCATCGTAACCCCAAGATTTTTCCTTCGAGAACAGGGGGTTGGGCCGCGTAGCGGCCATAGGGGGCGTAGCCCCCTAGTATAAAAATAAACGCTAACACAGCACACACCTCTCACCTAACATCCATTTCTGCTTTCCAAGTTTCTTTAAATGGATCATCATTTTTATTGATTGTTCCGCATTAAAAAATTACATCACAAGAAGGCGATCATTTTGCATTTTACGTGCGTATCACATCTGCACCAAATTATGTTTCGTCATGATATATACTTGTCAAGTTGTAAGTTCTAAAATGGACAAAATTTGTTCGAGCGGATTGCGAGGTAGATATAGCGAAACTCCAACTTCCTTTATGCCCTCATTGTGATTTTTAAGCTATTTTTCGCAACTTTCATCTTCTTCTAACCTAAGTTTGCGATTGATCCAACTCCTGCATGAACTAACCCGCTCTTACAGATTCGACTGGACTGGGACGATGTTTATCAGACGAGCCAGTAGGGGAGGGGCAGCAGGAACTCGCATAGGGGATAGTTTAAAAGTGCCGACACCGTGACATTTCCTGTGCCAGTTACGATTTATGCGCAAAACTTTCTTATTCTTCGAGTAGATTTTTGGTCGGGTTTATTCAAGTCCGCTCCTGACGGCGGGAGAAGTTTCTGTTTTACACAGGGAATCGTCAAAAAACTGATATGCTCCGGTGGGACGCGCACAATGGAGCGGGTTCATGCACGGAGAAAAAAAAACTCGTGCGTGGGACCCGAAGTTTAGGTCATATGGCTCTCTGAAGTTTTCAGATTGAGCATCTGAACACTTTAGGTCTAGCTGCCGAAGTTCGGATCATACATCTGAAACTTCAGTTCTTACATCTGAAGTACTTCAGATGTGAGAACTGAAGTACTTCGGATGTGAGAACCGAAGTACTTCAGATGTGAGAACCGAAGTACTTCAGATGTAAGAACTGAAGTTTCAGATGTATGATCCGAACTTCGGCAGCTAGACCTAACGTGTTCAGATGCTCAATCTGAAAACTTCAGAGATCCATATGACCTAAACTTCGGGTCCCACGCACGAGTTTTTTTTCTCCGTGTGTGAGGAGTCGGACAAAATTTTGAAATTTTGATAGGTTACATCTTTGAAAATATAAGATAGGAAAGTTTACAAAAGGTTCCATTAGTTTTTTCGAAAGATCTCCTGTCAGAAACACCCCTGCACGGAGAAAAAAACCTCGTGCATGGGACCCGAAGTTTAGGTCATATGGATCTCTGAAGTTTTCAGATTGAGCATCTGAACACTTTAGATCGAGCTGTCGAGATTCGGATCACACATCTGAAACTCCAGTTCTTCCATCTGAAGTACTTCAGATGTGAGAACCGAAGTTTTTCGGATGTGAGAACCGAAGTTTTTCGGATGTGAGAACCGAAGTTTTTCGGATGTGAGAACCGAAGTTTTTCGGATGTGAGAACCGAAGTTTTTCGGATGTGAAAATCGAAGTACTTCAGATGTAAGAACTGAGGTTTCAGATGTGTGATCCGAACTTCGACAGCTTGATCTAAAGTGTTCAGATGCTCAATCCGAAAACTTCAGAGATCCATATGACCTAAACTTCGGGTCCCACGCACGAAGGTTTTTTTTCCGTGTGGATGCTGAAATTGCGAGAGAGTAAACATCAAGTTTCGGAAATTAATTCAGCAATTTCATGTTCGACCTTTGCTAATGTTCAATGTTCAAAACCAATGTTCTTAAGAGTCTGGATTCTGGATCCAAGCTACTTTTATTTTTCCAGTGATTCCTGCAAGTAAATCGCACGGTAGTGCCACGTGTTCTCTAAAATCAGCGAACAAGCTCACAGAATGCTTTAAAAATTGAGGGCGTTATGTCGATACAATCAACATTATCAGAGGGACCTCAAGGGCGATGAGAGCGTGTCAAGGGATTATGAGCTGTTTTCCCATGTTAGTAGGTGAAGAATTACGTATTTAACACTGAGTCTACACACATCAGGGTGTCACCCTTGCTCATAACCCTTTGACATGCTCCCATCAGCCTTGGGGAATAATCATGACTCATACAGCAATCACGTCCTCAGCTTTAAAAGTTTGATATGCGCTTAATTTTTTATTGTAAACAAACAGTAGTAGGTGGTTGTACCTTGTTCGTACTTAAATACGTTGCTCGAAGAAATAGTTGATTGACGTGGAATCCCCTACACTCTCAATTTCGGAAATTTTGAAGTTTTTACTCGGCCTTACTGGAGTCGGCCTCTCACTTCAAAACTTAAAGGACTTACTGCTCTTCTTGGTAACACGGCAGAATGGGTAAGTTGCGCTGATCTCGGAATCGTATTTTGATGCTTAATTCTTGTAGATTATAGCCAAAAATAAAAATATGTGTCCAAACAGCAATTTCTATACATTGAAGATTAACCGGGATTTACCGCGTTTTGAAAAATTCGGTTTATGACGTCATCCACCGTGGTAGTGAAACCCTCTGTTTCTTCCACCTTGCTTTCATCCGAGTTACACGTTGAGTAGCCAATGCAAATGTGAGTTTCTGTAATTGACAAAAGCAAGGTGGAAGAAACCAAGGGTGTCACTACCGCGGTGGATGACGTCATGAACCGAATTTTTCAAATCGCGATATCTAGGTTAATGTGAACGTAGAAAGTTGCTGTTTGGACGAATCTTATTACTTTTAGCTAATCTACAAGAATCAAGCATTAAAACACGATTCCGTGACCAGCGCAACTGATCCATTCTGCCGTGATAGCGAAGAGAGCAGTAAGTGCGTGTTGGGATGAACCTTGAAACACCTAAAAGCATGTGCTAATCATGTCTCATACAGAAAGCTGCCGTGCTAAGCAAAAACGACTTAAATCCATCAAGATTTTCCCTCGTTTTTTGGAACTGAACACTGTATGAAATGAAAACTGTTTTACCCATACACATCAAATTTTCAGGTTAAGTTCTTGATAGTATTTGCGAGCAAATTCTGTAAAAACATTGGTCCAAGGTACTCGAGTTTTTCTGCTATGATACATTGTTTCCAAAAAATGTAAAACGGCGTTTACGGCCTTTTTGCGTTGCACGGCAGAAGTGGACTTACTCTGCCGTGCTAAGGGAAAATTCCGTATGAAACATTCGAGAGTTGCAAAATTTCCCCGAATAAATATGTATTTTAGAGGATAGTCTAACATATTTTTAATATTGTAATATTGTCAGATATTTCATATTAAATCGTGAACAAAATTGACCGAACAATTCGAGGAAAAACCTTTACAATTTTCAGTGAATTCTGTTTTTATCGGAGGAAACTTGGCAACGTCTGAAGGCTCATAACGGCGTTTTTCCTTAGCACGCACTGGAAAAAAACCACATTGGATCTAGAGTCCAGAAGTCCAGGACTCTTAAAAACATCGACAAGAAAAAGTACTCTTGATTCAAGTAGAATCTAGCTTAAATCAAGAACCAAGCCTCTTGATTTAAGCGGATTTCGTTTTGATTCAAGCAAAAATCCGATTGAATCAAGAGTATTTTTTCTTCTCAATGTTTTCAAGAGTCAGACTCTGGACTCAAGACCAATGTGTTTTTTTTTTTTGTTTTTTTTGTTTTTGTTTTTTTTTTTTTCTCCAGTGCGGCAGTACTGCTCTCTTCGCTATCTCGGCAGCATTATCGATAGCAAACCAATCGTCCCCCAAAACACATCGACTCTTTCGCGCGGCGTCCGTCCGAATCTCACCTTGATCGGACTGGCGGCGCCGGGCATACTGGCAGGTGGGGGCGCCCAGCTGATGACCCAGATCCGCGTATCAGCTGTGGCTCTGGGACACGGTCTGCCGTGCCCCCGGGCGGCGACGCGCAACGAGCGGTGGTTCCTCGAGCTCGGAGCGCGCCATCGGCGTCGAGCATCGAGCACGGGCGATCCAGATCCGAGAGCAAGTTCAAGGCGAGACCCTGCGATTCGCACGGCTGCACCCGTTTTGCTCCACTCAGACGCACAGTGGATCGAGTCAATAGGGGAAGTCGCGGACTAAATTTGGAAACTTCGAACGCTTATAACTCTGTTCATACGAAACTTTGAGGTTCTGAAAATGGTTTCATTGGTTTTTTCGGGAAATTTTCTACCAGAAGCACCCCTTGAAATCTACAATATGAAGAAATAAACATCAAAATTTGCAGTTTTAGCAGGGTGTCTACAAGTCCGGGATTCCCGGAAAGTCCGGAAATAGTACTGATTTTTTAAGGGCGGTCCTGAAGTACTGAAAAAGTGCGGAAATTCTGCAAAAAGGTCCGGAATTTGTTTAATTTCTCGTCATTTTTGTCGCAATTTCAAATTTTTGAAAATGTTCGAATTTCGTCTAATGGAGGTACTGAAAAAGTACGGAATTTTTATGTTGGGGGAGGTACTGAATTTCTTGAGAATGTACCGAAAAGTACTGTTAAAGTACTTATTTTTGACCAGCTTGTTTTAGTAGACACCCTGATTGAGTCAATAGGAGAAGTCGAACTAAATAGACCGCTTTTAACAGAAAGGAACCAAGCCACATTGGCTGTTGCCACATTTAACTAAGGTATTTAATTTTCTTCAAGAGAACGTTTGTGCGAATTTTTTTGAAAAATTTAGGGGATCTGCCTTGTAACATGCAGAAAATTCACTGAATTGTTCAAACAAATCCACTTCACCGTTTTCATGTAATAAATTAAATTGCCCAGTTAAATTTGGAAGTAGCTGATGTGGCTTGGTTCCTTTCTGCTGAACGCGGTCCAAATTTGGAAACTTCAAACGCCTATAACTCGGTTTATACTAAACTTTGAAGTTCTGAAAATGGTTTCATTGGTTTTTCGTGAAATTTTCTACCAGAAGCACCCCTTACAGTGTAAAATATGACGAAATATACATCAAAATTTGCAGTTTTAGTCGAAAATTTCATGTCCGACCTCTCAAATTGATTCGATCCAGTGTGCGACGACGCTAATTCGTGCGAGATTCCCATGGTCCCACGCTCTGGTAATGGAGTGTTAGACAGGGTGAGAATTGGATTTCCAACGTACGTGTTTCCGCATCATAATGGGCCTGTTTCAACTTCAGCTAGAGCAAATAGAGGAGTTTGTTCTTACATGAAATGGCCTAAAAATCTTGATGAGCGCATCGGGAAGTCTGAAATACACTCCTAACTTCAAAATTTGCTTAGGGAATAGACGTTTTTTAAAGCTCCCCACTACAAAAATACATGTACTACGGTATGGGTGAAAATTGTGTAAGAGGATTCGTTCCGTCTAACCCTTGTGCACTAGGATGCTACACAATATTCAACCTATATGGCTGATGCTTCCTCTCGCAAATCGTGAGGAAGCTGGTGTTTATCAATGCAAGGAAAATGTTAATGTAAACACACCGGTTAACCCGTCTCGTCACGTATGTTTTGGCGGATTGGCGTCGGCCATGTTGAAAAAATAAGAAGATAGGAGAAAGAAGGAAGAAAGTAGAAAGGAGAAAAATGGAAGAGCTGGAAGAAGAATAGGGATAGTAATGTAAAAGAAGAAAATAAAGAGAAGAAAGAGGACAAACGAAAAATATGAAGAAGAATATAAAGAAGCAGACTAAAAGAAAGGAAAAAAGAAGGAAAGCAAGAAAAAGACAACACCGGAAAAAAACACATTGGATCCAGAGTCCAGACTCTTAAAAACATCGACAAGAAAAAATTCTCTTGATTCAATCAGATTTCAGCTTAAATCAAGAACCAAGCCTCTTAACTTGAGCGGATTTCCTTTTGATTTAAGCTTAAATCTGATTGAATCAAGAGTCATTTTTCTTGTCAATATTTTCAAGAGTCTGGACTCTAAGATCCAATGTGTGTTTTTTTTTTTTTTTTTTTTTTTTTTTTTCCTTTTGAAGGTACACAATTTGTACACATAAAATTTAAATTGACAATAATCCGTTCAGAGTGCAAAAATTTCAAAATCATGTGTTGAAAAACGCTGACTCTGCGAGTTTAAAAAGAGCCAAACCCAGTGCGGTCAGCGTGATGCGCGTACTAACGCCTGCAAGACTGCATGGATACTTCACGCATTGCGCGTCGTGCACGGTCAGTGTGGCACGCGTACCAGCGCCTACAAGACTGCATGGATACCTCACGCATTGCGCGTGCAGCCCGAAGTATGGGACCGTGCGTAGGTATTATGTTCGCATCGTTAAATATTTAAAGCAAGCGCTCAACTTTTCAAACTCCGAAGTGAGCATTGAATCAAGAGTCCTTTTTCTTGTCAATGTTTTCATGAGTCTGGACTCTAGATCCAATGTGTTTTTTTCCAGTAATAGGGGAGCGAGATAGTAAAAATCAGACTAGAATACTTTTATTTTTTGCCGTTTTTTCCTTTCTGTTCTCCTTTCTCTCTTTCTTATTTCTCCTCTTCTCTTTCTTCCCTCTCCTCTTCTTCGCCTTCGCCTCCGGATTCAAAGGAAGAAGACCCGGGTCAAGAAAGACCCCGATTTCGTCAAACGAGGGAAAAGGCTCTATTAATTAATTTGATTAAAATAAAAGGGAATTCCTCGTTCCCCCAATTTACTCAGCAATCCAACAGCGATTCGGATGTTGTTTCTCCGCTCGGAAATTGGACGTATCTATGCCGAAAGGAACTATGTGTATCATGACGTGAGCCTTGTTACGCACATATACTTATGGGTCTCGGGGCTCATGTCTAATGCACGTAGTCGCTTTTGGCAGAAATACGTCCCATTGAAAGGGAAAAACACTCGACGGCTCCGTTGAGAGTTCCGCGCTCGGAATGGGAGTCATCGAAGTGAAAACGGTAAAAGTTTCCCACTGCACCCACACTTTCGCGGAAAGCGGAGGCGAATACTGCCGTGCTCAGGAAGAACGCCGTATGAGTCTTCACACGTTGCCAAAGCTCCCCCCCAATAAATTTTTTTTTTGAAGAAAGGTATGCACCTCCACCCCCCCCCCCCCGTAATTTTCAGGTATTTAAAACACCACTGGAAAAAAATCTCAATAAATCTAGAGTCCAGACTCAAGAAAACATTGACAAGAAAAAATACTCTTGATTCAATCGGATTTTTGCTTGAATCAAAACGAAATCCGCTAAATTAAGAGGCTTGGTTCTTGATTTAAGCTAGATTCTGACTGAATCAAAAGTACTTTTTCTTGTCGATGTTTTTAAGAGTCTGGACTCTAGATCCAATGTGTTATTTTTTTCCAGTTAAGGTTGCCACAGTCCGGGAATACTGGGATAACCGGGAATGTCTGGGAATTTTAAAAAGTTAGGGAAAACCTGGAAATTTCAGAGGAAATGACGAAAATGTCAAGGAAAAATTTTCAGGTCACCTTAATTTGCTTTTTAGCATGGGTTTGACGTTTTGAACAATACATTTTGTCTGAAAACTTTTGTAAATTATGTATTTTTAACCGTCTGGCATATCTTCTATTGCCAGGGAATTTCATCAAAATTTGTCAGAGAATTTTAAAAAATTGAGGAAAACCTGAAAATGTATGGGAAAATAACGAAAATGTCAGGGGAAAATTGTTAGGTCACCTTATTTGCTTTCTAGAATAAGTTTGACGTTTCGAACAAAAAATATTGCCTAAAAACTAATTCTAATTATGTATTTTTAACCATCTGGCATATCTTCAATTGTCAGGGAATTTCACCAAAATGTATCAGGGAAATGCCAGGGAATTTCATTTTCTAGATTCAGTGGCAACCCTGTATTCCAGATTAAACGTATGCCAACAAAATATTCTGAAATATTTTATGGAAAATATTCACAAATTTGTAAATTTGTTTTTTCTTCTTTTTTTTGGTTTTTTTCTTTTTTTTATTGAAGGGAATATGGCAATGTCTGAAGGCTCGTACCGTACGACGTTCTTCCTTGCTCTGCGTGGCCGAACTTTGAGCTCTCGAAATCTAGTTTATCCGCCTCCGGGCATTTCCGAAGCCTATTTGCATACATAAACCGCACGCATTTTCTCTGATATTTCTGTAATTCCTCGCTAATGATCGTCCCACAGTCGTAAACAAATGATTTCTTTTTAACGATTAACCGCTGAATATTATTATCACGAAAAAGGCCTCCGCGTGGCCGTAACATCGCGAGGAATCGCATAATTAATTCGAATGTTCGTTTCGTTTTTCGTTCCAGTTAATCACTCGGTGGAACTTTATACAATGTTCCACTAATGACGTCAGGTCACCGTTCGGCCGTGCCAGGGGAAAACGCCGTATAGAACTTCGGACGTTGTTAAATTTTCTCTTGATAAATACGCTTTTTCAGGGAAACTAGAGGAAATATCTTTCCTCCAATTTTTCAGAGCCTTAAACTGCAATGTACTCCAAATTATCTGAAAATTTCGAGGGGAAATGCAGTAACTTTCCTCCAAAATAATTGCTTCATCGGGTGAAATTTCGCAACATCCAAATGTTTGTACGGTGTTTTTCTACCAACTCATAGTACGGCAGTGTTGGACTACATTTCAAGTAGTTACGAAGGAAAAAAGTTTGCTGTGATTTATTTAATTCGTCTCGTTCCTGAATTAGTCACGTGTAGGGCATCCCTAAGGTCACGGTTTAATGTTTACAATATTAAAAAAGGGGTTATTAATAGTCTCTCTCATCGATTTACTCGCCTTTTCCTTGTTGAACGACTGTTTCTTCGTGTCCGTTATTCGATGTATAGTACACTGAAAAAAAAGAGTGCCCTACCGTTTTTAGAAAAGACGATTGTAAGTAAGTTACTCTAATCGCCTGGATGCAACTAAACCACCTCCACGGATGTGCGTATTGCATTCAAGAATATTGAAGGCGTTTTGATGTGCCTTGCTTCCGCGGCTATACACGTCAAACGTTCTCTCGTAAAAATTGAAATTGCCCCGTTGAATTTGGTGATAGCAGGTGTAGCTTGTTTCCTTTCGGCTAAACACGGTCCAATTTCCAAGATGACAGAAAAGTGTCCTGAACTTCTCAGAAAAACCGATTATTAGTCACTCTAATCGCCTGGATGCAACTAAACCACCTCCACGGATGTGCGTATTGCATTCAAGAATATTGAAGGCGTTTTGATGTGTCTTGCTACCGCGGCTGCACACGCCATTATACTTTCTGCTAAGCGCGGTCCAGATAATGCTCCAAAATCAGCATTTTTTTAAATTTAAGACAAGGTAAAATATCCACATTTTATCGCACAACCTGGCAACCTGGCGGCGAGTTTTGTGCGGAAAAACGGGTGGTTCCGCGGCCCTGTGGAGCTCTCGACGGCGTGAACCCTCAAGAGGATCAGTTAACCAGAGGCAAACGGTAATGAAGGAACGGAAGAAAACAATATTATGTGGGTCAAGCGGGACCCGAGACGGAGAGGTAGCTGAGGCGCCACCCCCCCCCCCCCCACCCCTCGCCGTTTCATGAAAGTTTCGCAAGTTTTCCGCCGAAAGCACCCCCGCCACCCCCTCGCTAGGCGCCCCACCCCCACCCGCTTTTATCTTTCTTTTATTCGCTCGTTCAATTTTTCAATCAAGTCCGGACGTCGCACAGTGGATCCAGTCAATTTCACTGAAAAAAAAAAATATTTGTGTATTTACTAAGAAAAGGGTAAAATTAACAAGAATTCAGGGTTCTATTTGATCCCAGATTTTTCTTGGTAAAAGTACCATTTATGGAATTGGTAATTTTACCGAGAAATCTCGGTAAAATTATTGAACTTCCTCGGTAATTTTACTAGACCTTGGTAAAACCGCCAATATTTTTTATCGACTGCGGTAGAAATACCGCGATAAAATGGCAAAGTAACCGAGGATTGATTACCAATAAAAGTGGTATTCTTACTTGAAAAAAGAAACAGTAAAATACCGGTTTTTAGGTAAGCGTACCGCAGTCTGTCTTGGTAAAATTACCAATAGTTGGTAAAAAAGTGAGATGGTAGAGGTACCAACGGACCTTGGTAAAAACGCCGAGAATTTTTTTTCAGTGTAGGGAAGTCGGACATGAAATTTTTGATTAAAACTGCAAATTTTGATGTTTATTTCGTCACATTTTAAATCTATAAGGGGTGCCTCTGAGAGAAACTTTCACGATGCCATCAATGATTCATCAGGGTGTCTACAAGTCCGGAATTTCCGGAAAGTCCGGAAAAAGTACTGATTTTTTCTGGGCGGTACGGAAATACTGAAAAAGAGCAGAATTCCGCAAGAAGGTCCGGATTTTTTTAATATATCGTCATTTTTGTCGCAATCTAAGCGGGAAAATTCAATTTTTTTAAATTTGCCGAATTTCGTCAATTGGAGGTATACTGAAAAAGTGTTAAATTTTTCTGTTGAAAAGGTACTGAATTTTTTGGGAATGTACTGATAAAGTATTGTAAAAGCACCGATTTTTGGCCAGCCTGTTTTAGTAGACACCGTGCAATGGAACCGCTTTTGAATTCTCGAAGTTTTGTATTAATGGAGTTATAAGAATAATAAAAACACAGTAAATACAAAACAAATGTGTTTAAAGGGCTAAGGAAATCGAAAAAACAAACCAAGACGTTTCGGGCCATAATTACATGCCCATTCTCAACTGGAGTAAAAGCTAAAAAAACTAAAACAAGAAAATGAGTATGCAACTGACCAGATTGAGGTAGGAATCAGTGCAAACTCTGTGTGGAGTTATACACCGGAAAAAAAAACACACATTGGATCTAGAGTTCAGACTTTTGAAAACATTGACAAGAAAAAATACTCTTGATTCAATCGGATTTTTGCTTGAATCAAAACGAAATCCGCTTAAATTAAGAGGATTGGTTTTTGATTTAAGCTAGATTCTGATTGAATCAAGAGTATTTTTTCTTGTCGATGTTTTTCAGAGTCTGGACTCTAGATCCAATGTGTTTTTTTTTTTTCTTTTTCTTTTTCTTTTTTTTCCAGTGTAAGCTTTTGAAGTCTCCAAGTTTTGTCCGATTTCTCCTATTGACTCGACCCACCGTGCGTCGTGCAGCGTGCAAGTGCACTTCGAGAACAATGGACGTCTGCCTCGTGGGATTAATCCCTTGATGCACTGCGAGAATAGAGGGGGGGAGGGGGTTGGCGGCGAGGCCGTGCACTCAGAGGAAAATTTCGGGTGGATGCAAGGATGCAGAAAGTTCCTAGCCTGCACATTTCAGTCGAAGAAAATACACTATTGCATTCTCCCATGATGTCGGACCCAGACCTAAGACCTTGTGAAGGGCACCGAGTTATTTCTTGAGTTTGTTTTTGCAATCCACGGGAAAGAAAGCAGAGCGAAAAAACCCCAAAATGATCAAGATATTTTGATCCGAAAAGCACGTCAAAATCGTAACTCTGCATTCGTCTTCTTTTTTCGTTGTAGTATTTTAGTTAGTTAGTTATTTTATTTTTAGACATTCAGCATCCTAGGCTATTAACGTCTTTACAAACGAAAACACAGGAAAATGCGGAAACAAGGCTAAAATACATAATACAAAGGCAGGATGTTTCAGTACCTTGCGGCACCATTATCAACTGCTAAAAAAGAATTAAAAATAAAAAAGAAGTCAAAATAAAAACCAGGAAACGGCGTTACATGGTGAAATTGGTATTGAAAAAAAATAACTAAAGAAATTTAAAAAAAAATAATACATATTTTTTTTTAAAGATTTTTTTTTCAATACCAATTTCACCATGTAACGCCTTGCTGGTTTTTATTTTAATTTCTTTTTTATTTTTAATTCTTTTTTAGCAGTTGATAATGGTGCCGTAATGTACCGAAATGTCCTGCCTTTGTATTTTGTATTTTAGCCTTGTTTCCGTTATTTCCTGTGTTTTCGATTGTCGTTTCCGTTTCGGGCTGCTTTTACATTCTTTTTGTTTTCCACCGTCTTTACAAAGAAACTGGAAGATGAGTGTACATACAAAAATTTAGATTTTTTAATTAAGGGAGGCAAAAAGTTTCAGTAGTGATGTGTCAAGTTCAATATCAACGGATGTATCTTGGTAACACAAGCATGTTATGTAGCAAATCGACGCGTTCTTCGGATGCGGGCTGCGAGCACATTTGGATACAGGCAAACACGCCGAGTAAACTGTCAACAAAGAGAGGCATGGGTGTAATTATTAAGTCCATTAATCCAAGATGAGTCATGCCTGGATTGCCAGGTGGTGCCGAATCGTCGGAGAACTGAAAATGTCTGGGTTTACTGTCGAGCGTTCCTCTGGAAGTACAACCATTGACACGTAACCCGTCGTTTCCTAGACGAAAGAACTTAAGTACATTTCGACGTTGCCTAATTTCCAATCGTTGATAATAATTATGGCAGTTATGAGGTATATCGGAGGAAAATTTTTCATCGCCACTTCCTGCGGAAGCATCATTTGCAACTTCGAAACTCGTTAACGCCACTCAAGTGTTGATCCAGAGTGGTAAAATTGTTCACACCTGTTGAATGTTTTTCGAGAGTTTCAGAAATTCAAACAGCACGATTTTTCCTAACATTCCTAGTACTTCTTAGTTTAAAAAATTAATAATTTGATGTACTCATCTAATCACGCCCCTCGCTGGGGGGGGGGGGGGGGGGGGACACACACATTGGATCTAGAGTCCTGACTCTTGAAAACATTGACAAGAAAAAATAGCTTGGTTCAATCGGATTTGCTTGAATCAAAACAAAATCCGCTTAAAGTAAGAGGCTTGGTACTTGATTTAAGCTAGATTCTGATTGAATCAAGAGTACTTTTTCTTGTCGATGTTTTTAAGAGTCTGGACTCTAGATCCAATGTGTTTTTTTCCAGTGCATGCTTGGAATATTTTGAACATGGAAGCATTATTTCAATCCGTATTGGAACTTTTTTTCGAGGCAGGAACAATGCATTTCAAGTAGAAAATTGTCGACAGCTCGACCTCGCGCTTTTGAGGAAATGAATACGTTTTCTTGGATTCTTATATTATGTACTTAGAACCCTCGTTGAAGTAGAGTTTCATAAAGCTTTATGAATCATTTTTCTACTTGTTCCAAACAAGGTTTCGCATATTATTATGGGCTGTTTTTGCATCCGTTCCTCCATTCACATTTACTATCGTAACCTAAAAACCCAGTTCCAACACCTCTCAACAAAATCAAACTTAGTTGTTCGAATGTCATTTACGACTCTGATGATGCATTTTTTAACGCAAAATCTTGACCAATAGTTAATTTTACGGACATTGTAAGTAACTTTTGAATAACTGGGCGCAAGTTCAAGTCAATCAAGAAATGTCGACCCCTTTTAGATCCAGTAGAATTTCGGGAATTTCGGAGTCTGCAATACTGGCAACCCTGGTAACTTATGCCTCTTGTATGAATCAGTGTACAAACCACGAGTTTCATATCACGTATTATGATGTCAATCGTTTTACAGTTTACGGTTCGCACGAAAATTCATATTTTTGCGAACATCTCGACGGCCACGTATCACAGTTTGCGAACTTGCAGGCTTCCTGTCGTACTTTACTTATTTATTTTTTTTTTTTGGAAAACTAGTTGACGTAATTTCTTGAAAACTTTCTTGGTTGTTCCTCTCTGTTATGATTTTATTCCGTGTAAATTTCAAGTCATAAATTGGTTTTTTTCTCTCTCCAAAAAAATAAAAAAAGAGCAGCAATTTTGAAACACCGCAACGGTTATACGTGGTTTTGAACTTTGGTCATCGATATACTCCAATGTTACCGAATCTCGTCGCTTCAACCCCCCAAACTTGAGACTTTGAAACCGCTGTACATACCATGAAATTTTAGTTCTCTTCCGTTTAATACAGGGATGCCACAGTCAGGGAATGTCGGGAAATTTCAGGGAATTTTAAACAATCAGGGATAATGATGAAAGCGTCAGGAAGAAATTGTTAATTTCATTGAAGAATTGGACTACATTTTGCAATTTGAAACTATAAATTCTAGCCCGGTTTAATAACAACGTATATGCCATTAGTTTCCCTATGCACATAAGGTTTTTTTCAGATGAGCCAGAATTTATAGCTCCAAATTGCAAAATGCAGTCCAATTGTTAATTTGCTTTCTTGAATGGGTTTGTCATTTCGAACAACAAATTTTTCCTAAAAACTATTTCAAATTATGTCTTGGTAACTATTTGGCATATCCTCCATTTTCAGGGAATTTTACTCAAATTTGTCCGAGAAATCAGGGAAATATCAGGGAATTTCATTTGCTAAATTCCGTGGCAACCGATTATGGGACAATTTTGGAGGCGAAGTGGCAACCCTTGATGGTTGCCGGGAGTCTCGTCAATTGCCAGCGTTGGTTTTGCGTTGCGCGTTGCGTTATGGAAAAATGACACATCTGTTCAGTTTCATTCGTCGGAGAAGAAGAATAAGAAAAAGAGGAAATGGAACCCGCAATATGACGGCAACAAATCGCTTGAATTTGAAAGAGGCTGGAGGAGAGGGGACGCAAGGAGGGGACGGAGAGGGGCATCTGTGGAGATGCAATATGCAGCGTAGGAACACGCGCATGCTCTGTGCATTCGCATCACTGACTGTTGATTCTCGGTGTCAGAAATACTCGCAGGGATTTATCGCAAACTTCCTGGGGCGAAAAAGGAGTTGCTTCTCAAAGAAAATACCTCAAAAATTATGATGAGAACATGTAGAACTCTGCCGTGCTAAGCAAGAACGCCGTAAATCCATCGAGATTTTCCCTCGTTTTTTAGAACTTAACACTTTATCTAATAAAACTCTTTTACCCACGCACTCCAAATTTTCTAGTTAAGTTCTTGATAGTATTCGCGAAAGAATTCTGTAAAAACATCGTCCGAAGGTGCACACGTTTTTCCGCTATGATACACTGTTTCCAAAAAATTTAAAATGGCGTTTTTGCGTTGCACAGGAGTTTCCTTCTCTGATAGCAGAATATACTGTTTAAATCTCAAGCTATAAGGTTGGCTTGTTTCTCTTCGAAAAAATAAAATAGGAGCGGCAATTTTGAAACATTGCGATGGGAATACGTGGTTTCGCAATTTAGACATCGATATTTTGTGTACTCTAAATACAGAGTGACGCACTGTGAGAGCTCGTTCAAGTTAAAATCGCCTGCAAATAGCAATTCGAAGTCAGCACACGCAACAATCCCGTAGCTAAAATTGCTGCCTGTAAAATTGAAGGCGACTTGATGATAAATCGCCTCGACACTCATACGACTTATCATAATTTTTTAATATTCGTGTTCAATACTTGATCTGCGGGGCGATTATTGAAATCGGGACGACATAGATGACATAGGTTTGATTGGTCGGCTATGTCTTATCGCTGCTTTATCGTGCCTTTGTCTTGTGCTCTGTTTTAAAGGATCGAGGACTCTTAGTAAACATTTTCGTTAAGATTTTCTTTTTGTCTCTTTAAACCCCCGAACATTGTGAAAAACATATCACAAAATGTCTAAGAACAGTGTTTCTCACTTTTCTTGTTAAAAATAAAAATGCAAGGAAAATAGACAACGCGAAGTGCAATTAGGCTGATTCTAATTAATGTCGTCCAACTGTTCACTTGACAGTTCATCAACCTTAGAAATTTCCTGAAACCTCTCGGCTCTGGTCTGTGAAGAGTTCTACATATTCTTCACTCGCGCTGAATCACTTGAAGCGAAATAAATGAAGTAGGGAGCTGAAGGCAGAGTAACGAACATTACTGTGCAAAGGAAAAACTACGTATGAATATCCCGGCGATGCCAAATTTCCCCTTGAGGAAGCATGCATTTTTTCCAAAGCTCTTGATATTTTTCTTTTAACCTCTCACACGATTTGCAGTCTAATCTGAAGTATTTAAAAATTTCCAAGGAAAACATGTATGACTTTGGCTAAAAATATTGGCTTCTTATTTTATTGGCGGAAATTCTGAAATTTGCGACTGCTATTACGGCGTCCTCTCACAGCAACGAATCCTGCAGCGTTAAGGCGAAAACGTCGAATGAACATTCAGACATTGCCAAATTTGTTTTGATAGGAGAATTAATTTTCTGAACGACTTTCGAATATTTTTTATTCCAAATTTGCATGTACAATTTTACTCGTTATTTGGATCGCGTTTAGCAGAAAGGAGCCAAACCACATCAGGTATTGCAAAATTTAACTGGGCAATTTAATTTTTTACAAGAGAACATTCGTACGTATTCTTTGAAAATTTTAAGGAATTTGCTTCGTACTATGAAGAAAATTCATTGAAATTTCCACATAAAGCCGCGCAGCCGTTTTCATTTAACTAATAAAATTGCCCAATTAAATTCGGCAATAGCTGTTGTCACTTGGTTCCTTTCTATTTAACCTAAAGTATCTGAAAATATCTATAAAAAATATGCATAACTAAGTACAGTACATATCCAGAAAAAATGTATAACCACAACAAAAATCAGTATTTCACAGAGGTGTCATAGTCAGGGAATACCAGGTAAAATAGGGAAATGTCTGGGAATTTTGAAAAGTCAGGGAAAACCTGGAATTTCAAGGAAAATGGCGAAAATGTCAGGGGAAAATTGTGAAGTCATCTTTATTTCCCTCCTAGAAAGGGTTTGAAGTTTCGAACCACAAATTTTGCCTGAAAACTATTTCAAATCTTGTCTTTTTAAGTATCTGGCATATCCTTAACTGTCATGGAATTTTACGAATACTTATGTGACTGAGGAATCAGGAAAATGTCAGGGGATTTCATGCTCTAAATTCACGGTGTCTAGTTTTTTAAAAACTGGGGAAAACCGGGTTTCATTAGGGAATGAAAATTTACCGGGAAAATCAGGGAAAAATCAGGGAATCTGCACTGAAAAAAAACTATGGTTTATAAACCTATTAGAGGTAAATATGGAACACCTATAATAGTCGTAAATAAACTAATGATTCTCGGTCTGTGAACCATACTAAGGTCTCTGTACCTAATTAAGGTACCCCGTACCATAACTAAGGTATATGTGCTATTATTATATGTAGAGGTACTACTATTAGTGGTGTTCCATATTTACCTCTAATAGGTTTATAAGCCATAGTTTTTTCTCAGTGTGTTCCAGAAACCGGGAATCTCTTCTCGAACCACCTAGGGATCATTTAGTTTTCAAATTTGGCGGTCTAATCTGACGTGCGCCCAAGAAATGGCTGTAAGATTAATTAAAATTATTGATATGCATATCGAAAACTCTGGAAAATTATATTCTTTTTCCCAATAAAATCCGGGGGAAGTGGGAGAAAACTTCGGTTTTTCATCAGGGAATGAGCCCCTGAAAATCAGGAAAAATCAGGGAATGAGCTTTGCCAAGAAAACTATACACCATGTCTAAATTCTGGGGCAACCCTGATTTTAAAGGGGGAAATTTAGCAACGTCCAGTGTCCATACTGTGCGTTTTTCCTCAGCACGGAAGAATTATCTCCCACAACTTCACGTCGAAGAGCGGGAGCGAGATACCAACTCGGAACAGCTCGAAAACAGTCTGCAGTGACAGAACGAGGATAAAAATCAAAGCCCGGTAGTTCACCCTCGCGGAGCGGGGGTTGGGGGAGGATGCTAGGTCGGGAAAGGGATTTCGACCCCGCGCCCCCGCGGCCGGAGTCGTCCCCGCTTTGTGCAATGTGCAAGCATCCCTTTGCCCCAGATCTATGAATGTTTAATTAGCGCCCCCGTTGTTTCGTGTCTTATCATCGCTCCCTCCCGCACCAAACCCCCCCCCCCCACTTCTCCTCTCCGCCTGCGGCTTGGCGGCCCCGCGATTTCGTCCGCGATATCAAGATTTCTCGCTCGAGTTTTTAATCGTTTAAGGCGGGTAAAATTCGGAGGGAGGGCTTGGATCTTCTCGCCTAACGGGTTTCTTCGAGTTATAAAGCACGCCCCTTAGTTATGATATTAATATCGTTAAGAGAATCAATCAATGAAAGACAATACCTCACATCGTAGATGTGATCTATTTGCGTACCTAATGAAATTCCCGCTAGAGCATTTTAGTAATGCGGTCACGTCTACAAAAATGTGAAAAGAAAAACGTTCCACATTTTGATGGAAAAAGATTGAGCTAGAGTGGTCTTTAGCTGAAACATAACTGTTCATTCTCTCTCCTGTCAAAAATTTAAAACGAAGAAAAAGTATTTTGAATGTGAAAGTTGACGTTGATCTCAAAATCTAGTATTGAGTATTACGGGGTAATGAAACTTCCAGTTTCTTTTTCTCGGTTTGATCTCGATTTAACTTCCCTCAATTTAATTTCCCTCAATGAGCTTGATTTAAATACTGCCGTGCTAAGGAAAAACGCCGTATGAATATTCTGAGGTTCCCAGATTTTTTTGTGATGAATTTTTCATTTTTTGAGATACTTCATGAGTATTTTCCTTAAAATTTCCAGATACTTTAGATTAAATCACGAATAAAATCCCTGAAAAATTGGAAGAAAAATATTCACAAGTTTCTTCGTAGTTTCACTGGAAAAAAAAAAAAAACACACATTGGATCTAGAGTCCAGACTCTTGAAAACATTGACAAGAAAAAGGACTCTTGATTCAGTCAGATTTAAGCTTAAATCAAAAGGAAATCCGCTCAAATTAAGAGGCTTGGTTCTTGATTTAAGCTTAAATCTGATTGAATCAAGAGTATTTTTTCTTGTCGATGTTTTTAAGAGTTTGGACCCTAGATCCAATGTGTTTTTTTCCTCAGAGTTTGGCTTTTGTGTAGAAAAATTTGGCAACGCCTGCGGAGGTCCATACGACGTTTCTTCTTAGCATGGCAATAATTGAGGGATGTTTCGAAATAATGATTAATCCTGTCTTTTGAACCAATAATTAATAACAGACGCTGTTCGGAGTATCAACTATCCACTCGAGTTTACATCGTCGACAACCGAAGCGTCAAATAGACGTATGAACTGGATGACCTATGCGACAATGAGTTATATTAAAAGGAACTATGTGCATAAGATTCTCGTGTTTCATAATCCCGTTTGACCTCATCCATTTGCACATAGTTCCTTTTAGTTTGTATTGTATACGCTTGAATAGAATAAATTAATCTGCACGGCAAAAGTTCGCAAGAGCCCTGTGTGTTTCTAGAAATCGCCTCAGTCCGTCGTTTCCCTTACGAAAGAACGTAACTCCATTCCAAGGTTGCAAAATTGACTCCAACAATTCAACTTTTTACAAGGATGTACCTGTGTAATTTTTGTCAAAACTTTTCCTGATTTTTGCATGAGATCGGAAGAAAAACCAGAGAAATTTCCAGTCAGAAATTCCTAAGATTCTCATAGTAAAAAAGCAAATTGGGAAGGGGAAATCTGGCAACATTGGAATGTAGTTACGCTCTTTAGCGGGGAGAACGACGAATCGTTTAATTAGTTTCATTCTGGACCTCGTACTCTACTCGACACGTAATTGTGTTTCAGGTTCCGGGAAGTCCTACACAATGATGGGCAGCCAGGACAACAAGGGTATCATTCCAAGGCTTTGTGACGCTTTGTTCGAGCGGATAGCACAGCAGCAAAGCTCAGAGCTTTCCTATAAAGTAGAAGTTAGTTATATGGAAATTTATAATGAAAAAGTAAGTAGCGTCCTATTTTTCACCTTTTTCTCGATCGCATAATGAATATTAAACAAGAATGTATTCTGGTCGGCAAGCATTTTGTTGAATGCCTCGCGGAAATGCGTGATAAACGATGGATAAATTACTTAATTTATCCAGGGTGTTTATTGGTCCGGAATATCACCGAGAAAAAATATTGGTAGAAATTACGATTCCTTTACGCTGTATTTTACACAGCGTGAATTAAAAGTCGATTCTGTCAGAGGAATGGTTACCTGCACCAGTATGTAGTAAAGTTTACCTTTCCTCTGGCAGAATTGCCTCTGGATTGATGCTGTGTGAAATACAGCGTGAAATAATAAAGAATTCTACCAATTTTTTTTGTCGTTGAAGTCCGGAAATGGTACTGATTGTTTGAAGGCGGTCCGGAAGTACTAAAAAACACGGAACTTTCCTACAGGGGTTCGGGAATTTGTTGCTCCATGCCACGGGTTTTCTTTTAAGACAGCCTTGAAAATATGGATTTCATTTTGCAATAAGGAACCACTATCTCTGACTCTCCCATAAAAGCACATATCTGCAAAGGGAAACCAATGGCATGTACCTTGTTTCTGAAATGGGCCAGAAATAGTGGTTCCTTTTTGCAAAATGTAATCCATATGCAGTCCATTGCTCGAGGATTCTCAGTGCAGTATTTTCCCGCTGGATCGTGTACCTTTCCAAAAAATTCAGTACGTCTTCGGTTGATGTTTGATTAGAGTTCCTATTATTTAGTTATTTTTCCCCGCTTGTTTATTTCTAATTCTTCTACGAAAGTTGTCCATTTGCTGAATACAATCCTAGCTTGAGCATACTTAAGCTACGCGGTCAAAACTGTAGTAGCAGGAAAGGAAAACCGACGATATTAATCTTCATTGCTAAGGCGCAATGATACAACTATTCGAACTCTCCGGAATGCGTGAGGTATCACGCCACAATTGAAGGCGTTTTTGAAACTGCCAACTTCCGCATCGGGAATTCGGGATTCTCGTTTCGCATAAAATTCCGGAGCATGAAATAAATGGAGTGACTGATCTTACGAGCAAATGCTAAATTTATGCGCACATCTCCTTGCTGTAATTTTTTGTTGGTAGCTTTCGTTTCAGTTGATAATGAGCGTGTAATTTGCTCGGAAGCGTTTCCGGTCAATTTAAGCCTTTTATACACATTTTTTACGGTACTTTCTTGAGTTTTATCGTTGATTAGTCCTATTATTTAGTTATCTTTTCCCGCCTATTTATTTCTAATTCTTTTACAAAAGTTGTTCCTTTGCTGAATACAATCCTAGCTTGAGCATACTTAAGCTACTTGGTCAAAACTGCAATAGCAGCAAAGGAAAACCGACGATATTAGTCTTCATTGCTAAGGCGCAATGATACAACTGTTCGAACTCTCCGGAATGTGTGAGGTATCACGCCACAATTGAAGGCGTTTTTGAACCTGACAACTTTCCATATTGTGATTGTTGAAGCCTGTTGATCGATCGTCAGGCCACCAATGTGCTTCGAATTTCGTGGCTACGTCATTTGTCTAGCGATTTGCGCGTGAATTTCAACCATTTTCGAATTTCGTCACTTAAATATCCAAAAAAGTACTGAATTTTCCTGCTCATGAGGTACTGAATTTTTCTGAAAGGTACTGAAAAAGTACTATAAAAGTACTTAATATTTGTCAGCCAGTTTTAGTAGCCACCCTTTTACGGGACACGAGAATCCCGATATAGAAAATTGGCAGTTTCGAAAACGCCTTCAATTGTGGCGTGATACCTCACGCATTCCGAAGAGTACGTATAGTTGTTTCGTCGCGCCTTAGCAATGCGAATGAAGATTAATATTGAAGCAGACCCGCGCTGGCCTTGTCGATTTTCCTCTGCGGCTATTGCAGTTTTGACCGCATAGTTTAAGTATACACAAGCTAGGATTGTATTTAGCAAGTGGATAATTTGTATAGAAGAACTAAAAGTAAACAAGCAGCGGCGACAAAATATGTAACTAAATAATAGGAATTCAAATCTACAATCAACGGAAAAAGTTTTGAACTTTAAATGCTGTCAACACGCAGCAGGCAAACTATGTTGAAGGATGGAAAAACTGGTCTCTGGTTTCTTTTGGCCAAAGTTATTCAAAATGGACAACTTTTTATGCGACAAATCGTTGAAAAAATAATAATTTTAGGCTAAAGCTTTAGCATTGTGAAGAAGTTTTGCACTATCATTTCTAGAGTTGTTTTTTCTGCTGAAATAAACCTCAAATCTCTCCACTTTATGATGTTATGCAGAAAAGAGATTCTGATGACCCGGAATATTCAAAGTCCTTTTACCATTTCACGGTTATCATATAAAATATTTTTCTCTGTCTGGTTGACCAAAGAGACCGAGAAGATCCTTTTTGTTTTTCGCACTTTAAAATGCATTTTTTTGTGCGTTTCTCTAGATTTTCTGATCGCTAATCGGTTGGTTTTTTTCTCTCCGCACCATGTTTACAGGTTCATGACTTGTTAGATCCTAAAACCAATAAACAATCCCTAAAAGTCCGAGAACACAACGTCCTTGGTCCTTATGTTGATGGGCTGTCACAGTTAGCTGTAACCTCATACCAAGTAAGTGCTGCACATCCGTCCAGAATTTTATCTCTTAAAACCAGTGTTCGAAACTCACAGGCGCCAACGCGCCAAAGGCGCCTAAGAAATCGACCATGGCGCCTAAGAAATGAGGGCTCTGCGCCAATGTGGCCTCTAAAAATTGCCCCCTAAAAATCTGGATTTTCACAGGAAGTCACATAAAGAAAGAAAAACGAATTTATTTGAATTGAAAAAAACTCAGAATTTTTAGCACTACAAGTGAAAGCTTGCTTTTTCTTTTCTTCACGATTTCATTCTTAGTGCTGTTGTCTTCCTCAAGTTACAGCTACTGTTCCGAAAACATCTTGCGTCTAACTTTCCACTAAATGCGCCGTAACATATAGGCAAAAAGTCAATTTGGCCCCTAAAAAATCTTCAGTGGCGCCTAAAAATCAGGCTTAATGCGTCACATGGCTTCTAAAACTCAAAGGTGAGTTTCGAACACTGCTTAAAACTGTTGGTACATCAAACGCTAATTGAGAAGTTTCTCTGACAATGCCTTAAAATGTGCCATTCAAGTCAAACAAAGAGCCAAAATTAAGTCTACCATCCTTAAATACCTATGTCTATGTGAATAAATGTTTGAACTGTCATGAGAATGTTGCCCTGTTTTTTTTTTACTTTTTTATTTTTTAAAGGCCTTAAAGATAATTATGAAATTTTCTAAATTTTCCATCAGTTCTCAAGACGATTCTAAGGTTTATAGAAGGCTACAGTATAGTATCCATCTGATGTTTTAGGATCATATTTGGACTGCAGTAAGCAGAAGCGATTTAAGTCGCATCAGCTATTGCCAAATTTAATTGGGAAATTTAATTTTTTACATGAAAACGGCTCTGCTGATTTTTGTGTAAATCTCAGTGAATTTGCTGCATAGTACAAAGCAAATTTCTGAAAATTTCCGAAGGAATCTGTACAAACGTTTTCTTGTAGAAAATTAAATTGCTCAGTTAAATTTGACATTAATGGATGTGGCTTGGTTCCTTTATGCTAATCACAGTCCATTTAAGGAGTGTCTACTTCCCTATTTCCATATTCCTCCAAAAGATGGAAATATACAAAGCTAGTATAAAGAAGAAAAACAAAAGAAAAAAAGAAAGAAAAAAAAAACCTGAATAGTTTTGATACTAAAAGTTGTTTTCATAGCAGGCAGAAAATTCAGGAGAAAAATGGGAATTTTTGATTTTGAAAAATTCTCTATGAACCTGTTATACCTATCTTGATTTTTTTTTTTTTATATCTGAAAAAATATCTACAGAAATATTTTTTCAAAGTTCCTCGTAACTGTGTAAGTTTTAGAAACCTAACGTTTTTGTTTTGTTCACAGGATATAGATAATTTAATGGCAGAAGGAAACAAATCAAGAACAGTAGCCGCAACTAACATGAATAGTGAATCATCGAGGAGTCATGCTGTGTTTTCAGTTGTGTTAACACAGACATTAACTGATGAGAAGTCAGGGGTCAGTGGTGAAAAAGTCGCGAGGATATCCCTCGTTGATCTTGCTGGCAGTGAAAGAGCCGTCAAAACTGGTGCTGTGGGTGATAGACTGAAAGAAGGGTCCAATATAAACAAGTAAGCTTTTATTTCTAGCCACAGCTTCAATGTCTGATCCAGGATGCTTTGTCTGATAAAATTTTCTCCTCTCATATTAATATACACTGATTTTGGTCAAGAGGAATAGTCCATAAATAATCAAGAAAAAACTTTTTACTCAAATGCACCAAGAAGAAAGACCTTCAGTTCTAGAAATTATGACACTAAGTGATGGACTGATATTTTTTCAGCAAGAACTAGAATGAGTGGTCGATAACTAAACTACTGAAAACCACTGGTCGGATCAACCCTATTTGCTTCATTAAAAAAAAGAGAGATCGAAAATAAAAACCAACTAGTAAAGTGGAAAGATATCTTTTTTTTGTAAAATAAAAAATTACTGCGCTATTTTATTTTTAATTATTTCTTCAAGAACATGATTTTTGCCGAGGTTAAGTTCTCAATTTTCTAACTCGTGTGTAATTGTCTGTTCCAGGTCATTAACTACTTTAGGACTAGTTATATCAAAATTAGCTGATCAGTCAATAAATAGCAAAAGTGACAAATTCGTTCCGTACAGAGATTCAGTTTTAACATGGTTATTAAAAGTAAGTTTTTCGCTGGTTTTATTCTCTCAGTTAGAACTAGTCTTTTGAAAAACTTAGCCTGCATATATTTTTTTCAGAAAACAAGCTAATCACAGCTATTTTTAAATCTTTAAAATGCGTCGAAAACCTCTAAAATGATCTACCTTTTAGGTATTTACGCAATTTTCACATTTGTCCCCTTCAGAGATAACCATAAAAGTCTAAAAATGTGGGGGAAAATTTGTTAAGTTGTTTTTATTTGCCCTTTAACATGTGTTTGAAGTTTCAAACAACATATTTTTTGTGCTTGGGTGTGGAAGTGACAGTTTTTAACTGTACCGCATATCGTTTTCACCCAAATTTGTCATGGAATTTCATTTTATGATTCCTACGGCAACTCCATATTTTGTGATGAGCAAGCACTAACGGATTCAGGAAAATGAAACATGAACGAATCATCAACTTGTTTTGTACTTCACTTTCATTTCATGTCGCCTCTAAATAGTCCTCACGTACAAATCTTGAAATATTTATCTCTTTAAAAGTTTATCTACTCTTATTCAAATTTTCAAAATATTGTATTTTGATGAACATTTCTTTTCTCATTACATTGCATTCTGTATTTTATTGTGTAGATTAATGTATTCTCCTTGCTTTTATCAAAGATTTTTCTCTAATTTTCTCCTCCATTGTAGGATAATCTGGGTGGAAACAGTAGGACTGTCATGGTAGCAACAATTTCTCCTGCCGCTGACAATTATGAAGAAACTTTATCCACTTTGCGGTACGCAGACAGAGCAAAACGAATTGTGAACCATGCTGTAGTCAACGAAGACCCCAATGCTAGAATAATTCGTGAGCTTAGACAAGAAGTTGAAGCACTGAAAGAAATGTTAATGGTAGCTACTGGTACAACGCAAGTACCAGAATTAGGATCTCATGCTTTTATGGTAAGAATCCATGCTTTTTCATGGGGATTTTTTCTTCTTTGGAGCACTATCCATGTCGCCTTTATTTATCCAAATTTGCAAATTTAAAACCATAGAATGTAACATGAATCCACAATGGTACATAAATTTTAGATGATACAAATAATAGAGAACAGTTGTGTTTATGAAACAAATCAGAGATTTCAGGGCAAATCTAATCGCTCATAATTGTGACTAGTGAGTTTTTTTGTAACATTGAAATGATTCAGCAAACCAATAAAACAAATTTTAAAAAAAGGAAAATGTAATGAAAGTCTTAAGAGATTGTAATTGCTATCTTCTTTACTTCTTCCTCAGACGAATAAATTAGTTCAAATTTTTTTTTAACGCTCCTCATATTTGCATCAGATAGTGAGTTCAAGCTTTTTAAAACCTGCGATTAAGTAATTTTGTATTAAGTGTTTAATTTGTTTGTTCCAGCATCGTGAAGATTTGCATGAAAAGCTTAGTGAAAGTGAAAAACTGATGAAAGAAATGTCGCAGACGTGGGAAGAAAAATTAATCAAAACAGGTGTGTACAGATACGCAGGATTGTTCTAACTTTTACCTCCATAAAATTAAGGAACATTCAGTGAGGATAGGAGAGATTAAAATAGAGTCAAAATTACCTAAATTTCAAGTCTTGTGATATCTTTTATAGCGATTCTCTCATATTGACTTTTGAAGTCCCACGAAAACAGATCGCCGAATCAAATTTCTCTTCAGGATGAAAAAAAATTTTCTTTGAAAATTGTTAAATTAATCAACATATTTGTGAGCCCATAGAATATTCAGCTATCCATTTCAGGGTGTCTAGCAACTGGTGAAACTTAGATGGTCAAGGGAAGAAAACTTGATAATAGGAGAGACATGAATTCCTGTGCAAAATTATGATTTTTTGCATCACTGCGTGGCGCTTCAAGCCTAATACTGCTGTTCTCTCTCCTGGTCTGTAGTTAGTGAATTTTTCCTCTGGAATTTGAGTCCCTGCAAATCTGTACCGGTACTCAACGCTGAGTTATGTTTATTTTTGCGTTTCTTTTTATTCTGGAAAAAAGGTCACAATGAATCAGGAAAACTTAGGGAGATGGAATATCCAAGGGTCAAGGAAAACGTGGAAAATTAGAAAGAAGGAAAAGAGAATTTTGCTTGACACTCTACACCTGAACTTTGGGCATGACAGAACGTACCTACTTCCAGTGTTTTTGAGTAGTGTATTGTAAGTCATCAGCTTCATTTTTATTTTATCTCTTCTGAAATTTCCATAAACTTATGCATTCCTTTTTTATATTACAGAACGACTGCAGCATGAAAGACAGGAGGCTTTAGAAAATATGGGCATCAGTGTCCAAGCATCGGGCATTTCTGTCGAGAAAAATAAGTACTATTTAGTCAACTTGAATGCTGACCCATCGCTCAATGAATTACTTGTGTACTACCTGAAAGATAAGACTCTCATAGGATCTCATCAATGTGATATTCAACTGTCGGGTATGTTTTATTTTTTTCTCCCGGGTGGTCGGTAATTTTCCTTGTCAAATAAAATCTAGCGTATGTCACAATGTTGCTTTGGCAATAACGATAATTTTAGTCTTAATTACCATGTTACCAAAACTGAAATATGTAATCGTTACCACAAAAGTAACGTCGTAACTTTTACAAGTAGTATAGAATCAGTTTCATTCAGGCCCAAGTATCTCAAGAGCTACAGTCTTTTTTTACCTTGTAAATTATCTATATTTTAGGGAAAATTATCTGATACCTTTATGAAGGTGAAACAGATCCTAGAACATGTTATTTGGCCTTAGTTTATTAAGATGATTCTTTTGACTTATAAAAATGAAATAAAATGGTAGCTTTAAATAAGATTGATGTGTATAGTTTTACTGAAAAATTGCAAGTAGTTCCTTTAAAGCTTGCGACTTTCTGTATCCATACCTTTTTTTTTTCAACAATAAAGTAAGCCTGCATGACTCTTACACATAATAGGAGACCACAGAAGTTCAACAAATCACTCTCTGACAATAACATTTTTTAGAATTAACTTGATGACTTTGATTTTCTTTTGGTTCCAGGGTTAGGAATTCAGCCTGAACACTGTGAAATAGTCGTCGAAGGTGGTAATCTTTTCTTGGAACCTCGACCGGGAGCCAGATGTTGTGTTAATGGCGTACCTGTCAGTGATAGAACCCCTCTTCAACACGGAGATCGTATTCTCTGGGGCAATCATCACTTTTTCCGACTCAACTGTCCAAAAGCCTCCTGTGAGTAACTCATCATTTTTTTTTTTCAGATATCTTACTTAATGATTTAATGAACATTTAATCCACAATGAGGGAAATAAACAATATTTCACTAAAACTTATGCTACCATTTAAAATTAGGAGTAGTTGGGCATTCCAATAGTTTGAGGTATAGAACAAGTAGCCACCAAAGTAAACTTCATTTTATCATCAGTTATGATCTAATCTTCTAAAAACATTTTTAAAAATGAAATAGTAATGCTCATAAACAAGCCAAGAAAACTCCTATAAATGCCCAGGATGTCTTAAAAGTATAACCCTGAATATGTCGCATGTCTCTTAAAGTTTGATATTTACGTAAGAACTGTTTGAAAGTGAGCTTTAAATAACGGAACGCATCGTAGAAGATCTCTCTTCTTCCTCTTATGATGGAGAAACTTTATCAGCATTTTGAGAATGAAGAGATTGTGTTTTTTACAGCAACAGCAGCATCTGAGCCGCAAACACCAGCTCAAACCATAGACTATAATTTCGCCCGCGAGGAACTTATGCTGAATGAACTTAGCAACGACCCAATTCAAACTGCCATAGCTAGGATTGAACGACAACATGAAGAAGACAAACAAGGTTTGTCATATCTGTTTTAGTCCAGATTATTAATTATTTCAGATTTATCACAGTCCCTTAATCATCCAATCATTTTATCATTCAGCTGAATTCTCTGCTAAAATACAAAATTTCAGAACATCTAACCAAACATTTCCTACAAAAAAGTATCTGCTGTCAATTTGTTAGTCTAAAAGAATGAGTTCTGTCTTTTTATTTAAGTTATTTTGAACTTTGTCATGTTTTTTTACCACCTGTTAAGAAAGAATGAAGTCATAAACTTGACCTTCTGAGTTTTAGATTACTCAAAATGAAAGATAAAATCATTTTTTTACTATCCCTCGATATAATTGAACATTTCAACATTATTGTACAAGGTGCTAACCTTGATAATATCATGAATTACTGTTCAATCCATTGCATGCATCACAATGTGAATTTAATTCATATCATAGTGGCAACCTAACGCTTTTTTGTTTCCTTTTTGCAGTGGCTTTAGAAAAACAAAGGCAAGAATATGAAAGGCAATTCCAGCATTTACGCAATATCCTATCGCCATCAACTCCTTACTCTCCGTATGTGCCCTTCGATCCATTTAGGTTCAACAAAATGACTCCTTGCACACCCACAACGCAACTAAAAGTAGAAAAATGGGCGAAAGACAGGTTAGTGATTTAGATATGTGAAAACTTGATTTTATTTCAATGCATCCTTTCAAAATCCCATGGCAAAATCTGTTTTCCAATAATTTAGCAAAATTTTATTCTGAATTTTTAATCATGATAAAAGTCTATTCCGTTATTGATTAAATTGATGAATCATTGCAAATGAAAGGTAAAAACTTGAAGCACCTAGTGATATCATCGAAGTTTTACACCAATAAAATTTTTTTTTTTTTTCACACATAATCAAATTTCTCATAAATCTCTAATGGAAGAGGTTTGATCATTCTATCCTAGCTGTCAATGATGATTTCTTTTTTTTTACTCACGTATTCATATGTTTTCAGGGATGAAAACTTTCGCAGAAGTCTTAGTCAATTAAAGCGTGATATTGTTAAGGCCAATACTTTCGTTCAGGAGGCAAACTTTCTGGCCGAGGAACTAAATAAACAAATAAAGTATAGTGTAACGCTCCAGATCCCACCGGAAAATCTCAGTCCTAACAGGAGGGTAAGCTAACCAATCTGATCTTTTATATAATAGTTTTATTTGAAAGTAAGCATGAAAAGTTATGAGGTTTTTTAACATCCTAATATCGGTTCGCTTGTTAGGTATTCATGGGCTCAGCCTTATTTGAGATTTCTTTTCAGTCTAACTGTTCCGTCAGAAAAATCAAGGTGGACCAGTTGCATAAAAATGTTTCAATCTTCTACTTGTTGAGGTATTAGTTTCAAAATTGTTCAATTTTGTGTTTTTTTGTCTCAACAAATGAAATTTGAAACAAATAAGAACCATTCTTGAACGTTTTGCTTCAATAACTGCTCTATTGGGAAAAAAGAAAAATTCTGTTTTATTGGTGCATGGTTTTTTTTTGTTTTGTTTTTAGTCATGTGTATCTTTTTTCCTAAAAATGTTGTTTCTTTTATTCTAAATGAAAAAGATAGAAGGTATTCTCATCAGTTTTGAAAAATGATCAACTACACGGAGGTTCAAAAATGTTTGCATTGTACTACTAGGGTTTTAAAATTTTCCTTTTTTGTTGGATTTGTATAACTTGCGCCTGAAGCATTTTTTATTCACCGAAAATGTAGGGCTGAATTTAGTTTCTTTCATTTTCTGGATTTTTTTCCAGAGTAGCGCTTTTCAAAGCGAGCCATTCAGTTGCATGTATTGTGTGATTATGTTCTATTTTTATGGTAAATATTTTGAGAGGGATCTTAGTTTTTTCAATTTCCATAATCCTGAAGGTCTAGTGTGCCTAGCTCTCAAGTGGCATTTTTCTGAATAATCAAAGAACTTTTTAAGTTTTTCAAGCAGACAAAGTCTCAAAGCATAATAGTCTCCAAAGAAACATCAGAAGAGAATACCTAATTTTTGTACTCCAGTCAGTAGTCTCTAATTTTTGTCTAATTTTGCAGAGAGGAGCATTCGTAAGTGAACCAGCGATTCTAGTGAAACGGAAAGGCCTGCCAAATCAAGTCTGGTCAATGGAAAAATTAGAAAACAAGCTAATCGACATGCGAGAAATGTACGACGAGCAAGAAGAAAAGGTTTTAAATCCTTCGGAAGAGGTAATTATTATTTCTTCTTGTCTCTTGTAAACTGCTCATCACATAGTTCTTTACTCCCTTTTTTCCCTTCCCTTTTTTTCATTTTTAAGTGCAATAAAATAAGTTTCTACATACAGTCAACTACAGTCAAAACCTAATTTGAGTTAGACTTCACTGGTTATCCTTCATTGAAAATCATAGGTTAGGGAGCTCTCCTGGTAACAGACTTTTCAAGCCATTTTAATCAATTTGAAAAATTAATTTCTCAAGTTTGTATCGAGTCAAAGAAAAGCTTGTTTCTTTGGCAGATAAACCGTTTCTTTTTTTTTAACTTAATCTGACTGTTCCTTTTTTTTATTTATTTATTTTTTTTATTTTATTTTTTTAAAGCAAATCTAAAGACCCCCAATTCAAGACCTCATATTTCTATTTATAAAATGTTCCTCGCTTCATTTTGCAGGAGAGCCAACTGGATAGAGTAGACGATCCATTTTTCGAGACGCAAGAAAATCACAGCTTGATAGGAGTCGCCAATATATTTTTAGAAGCCTTGTTCCATGATGTCAGTTTAGATTATCACACTCCTGTAATTAGTCAGCAGGGTGAGGTGGCTGGAAGACTACAGGTACGTTTACTCTCAATCATTCTCTTAATTGTAGTTCATATTTTCGGGAATGCAGAAAAAAAATGGATAAATTTTCACAGAAGGCAGCAAGTTGCTTCGAATTTAAACGGAGAAAAAGAAGTTTGAAGTTTTATTCTTCCATGACACTTTTTGCTATGGACAAAGTTTTAAGACTTTTTTACCGTCAAAATATTTTTTCTCGACTTAGAATTTTTGAGAGAAGAAAATTTATGACTGGTTGCATTCAATAGTACTTTCCAAAATGTGACCTGGTGTGTTTCTTTCAATTTCGGTGCAAATACTGATGAGCAAAAAGAATAACGATAAGCCGACTTCAGCACTTTAACTTTAAGTGACCGAATTGCACACTTGTCTGCTTTTATGGTTGAGACCTCAGGAAGGTTAGAAATGTTGTTTATACGTTGTGACTTACCCTCTTTTTATAGGTTACAAAAAGTAAAGATTATAGATCCAAAAATTTCCATTTTATAGCATTTTTTAAGATATCTGAAAAAGTTTCACAGTTCTTGAAAATTCATAAAATGTCCATGATTTTACGGATTTGACTTATTTGTCCCTTTAAGTGTGTAATTTTTATTTTAAAAATCTGTGCTTACAATCTACAATTTCACCAAGAGATTTTCTTTTAACAGGTTGAGATTAGTAGAATTAGTGGAACGTTTCCGCAAGATCGATTATGTGAGGCAGCCTCTGAAAGTTCAGGTGACAGTGGCCACGATGAAGAGGAACCTCCTAGCACACATATTACTGTCAGAGTAAGTTTCCTCTCTCTTCAGAAAACTTCCTTTAACTTGTGTAACAAATAAAAATGTAAATGATGTTTAATATTTTGTTTTTCTGCTATCAAGCTCGAGAGGTCGTGAAAACCAGCCCGAGACTTGGGCAAGTGAACTTGTGCTATCTAGTGAGCGATTATCCAAAAAGCTCTGCATATGCCCTAGCAAGGTAGTTTTACACTAACTGCTGTGCAAACTGTGCGCTGAACTGCACTGAGGATTGGCCCAAGAAGGCCGAAACGTGTCTGCAGTTGCCTTCCTGAATAGACGTAACTAGTGTTGCACCAAACAGCGTATCTTTTTGCGGAAAAATTGTGCTCATGTGAGCTTTTTCCCTCTGTATTGAGATTTTCAGTTATATGCTGAATTTCAACGCACGTTGGCAAAAAAAAAAACAAAAAAACTCCAACATACAATAATAATATTCGTTACTTTTTCCTGTTTAGTAGACAGCACAAAAACTTTATTTCTTTTGTCCTACACAAACTCATATTTTTTAAATTTTATTTTCAGGTGCACATTAAACAAGCATCAGGTCTACCCTTGGCATTGTCGAATTTCGTGTTTTGTCAGTACTCGTTTTGGGGCTACCCAGATGCAACGTCCGTTCCTGCTACAGCCAATCCTGATACAACGAACACTGGAGATGGAAAAAATTCTATCATTTTTCAGTTTGACCATGTTCAGGACTTTGTCATCCCTTTGACCGAAGAGTTCATGGAGCATTGCACAGGTTGGTATAATTCCTCCACAGATGAGTGCAGTCACTCTCTAGTCACTTCCTTTATATTATTATCTGATTCCCTAGTGATTGGTTTGCTTAGATCTACAATGCATCTTAAACGACTTACTTGCGGACTAAAGTGTAAACACGGCAACTAAATTAAATGAGTGTCTAAAAGAAGAAGGAAGAAGAATTGTCAATTGTTTCTGATTTGAAAGAAATACATTGGCATGATAATTTACGCCTCACGAAAGAATGTTGACAAAGACGTCACGCCATGCAAGTTATTAAGAACCATCTCAGCAAGCAATTGCACCGCTCCTGTGACCCTAAGTAAGATAAGGATTCCAGATAAGACTGCCTGTGAATGCTAAAAACTTGAGAATCTGATATTATGTTTCTCTCAATTTTATCTTTATTATCCTTTTATTGCCGCAATAAATTTTTACTAAACGGAAGTTCATTGTGAACCATCCAGATCGAGAATTTTGGCTTACTCAGTTTACTGCTGCGGAAATTCAGCTTACATCAGTGTGTTTGTTTTCACTGCCGTAATGGAACAGGAATGAAAACATGCAAAATATTTTTTTATATCTGCTTTAAATTCACCTAATTAAACCCTAACTTAACTCCCTAATTTCGAAAGAAAAATTCCGAACTTTAAACAGTGTTTGTGTTATAGTAGAAATTTTTACTCACAAAAAAGAGACTGGACGTAGGTGAGTTTCAGTCTGGATTTATAATTTTTTATTTGCACAGCTCTGCACTTGAATAAATCATATTGATTTTGTGATCGCTTAAAGCTTATTTCCTCTTTTTAATTGCAGAGGGAGCTTTATCGATAGAAGTCTGGGGTCATCCTAGCGCAGGGTTCACCAAAACTAAACCTGGCTGGGAAGTAGAGCAACAGCAAATGGCTAAAGCCAGATCTCTTGTTGACAGGTAAACTCATCAGTTTTTGTGTCAAATTTTTTACTTCTTAGAATAATTTTCACTGATTACCTTTTTTTTAGATCCATTCATTAGTTACTTAATTTGCTCATCGCCAAAAGAGACATGACCATTTTTCTCTCTCTCTCTCGGCCAGAATGGTCATAATGACTGAAATTCTGTTGCTGTATAGACGCTGTCTGCAGATGCTTCAAGAAACTGAGAATAGAGCACTAGTTATGTACATAACTAGTAGTGTGAGTGTGATCAGCAAAACCCATTGTTTAAAGCATTCAAATTTTCTTATTTCTTGTATTCTTTTCTGGCGCAACTGGAACAATTTTTTTACAAAATCCTGACCGACCAATATTGTTTACATATACATCTGCAAATGCTGGTCTTTAGTAGCCAAACAACTCTCAAGCTAGCAATGTCGTAAAACATTGTCACTGATACTTCTCCCAAGCTTCGTGTAGTCATAATCATGTTTCATTAGTTATTTTTATGGTTTTTTCTCTCTATCAATATTTTTGCTTGCAAATTCTGCTAAAGAAGAATTTTTTTTTTTGCGTGGAAGGAAAAAGATTAGGAAAGGGCAGCTAACTTGCTTTCACTGAATCTTACCAGGATCGGCAAAAGAAACGCTTGATATGCCATAACTTTTTCAATTTTTGAGTTAACATGTTTTTGTTTGAGCTGTTGTCCTAATTATGAAGGAGTAAACTTTTGGGGGTGGGGGGGTTATGCCTCTTGACCCTTTAGGAGGAGCAAGGGAGAAGAGTGCCCTCCCAAAATATCAAAATTTTCAATTGGGGACTCTCCACTTGCGTCATGTGTATCAAGCGTCTTTTTTGCACATTCTGGTATAATTTCTTTTTACAAAAGCGTTACCTCTAACTTTTTTCTTGACCTCAACTTCTCTTCCTGCAAAGGTGGAATGAGCTGAAGAGGAAAGTAGAATTGTGGGTCGAAGTTCAGGAATTGAATGATGCTGGCGAATATTCTGCAGTAGAAGTCACGCAACGCCCAGATATTCTGACAGGCGGTACTTACCAGTTGCGGCAAGGACAGCAGAGACGTATCCTTGTGACTGTGAAACCAGTTGCTCACTCAGGAACCTTACCTCTCATCGTACATTCCATCGTCAATATTGCTGTTGGAAGTGTCACCGTCAGGTTAGTGTGTCTCAATCATTATTGATTTTTTGTGACTTTTTGCATCATACATGACTTTAAATGGGTAATACAGTTTGCTTGTTACAGGGGTATCTGCCTGTTTTCATTTTATTTTTTATTTTCATTAAGTGCGCCATGCATATGGGGCGCTTATTGCAATCGTCGAGAACTTAGCTGTTCGGTATCTACAAGCAGATTGTTGAATCCTTATAGAAAATGAATGATCATCTTAGCAATGCTTTTTATCGATCATTGTCATTTGATATATTATTTTTCTCATCATTGAGTTATACTAAACATTAAGTTACAACATGTCAACATGAGTACAACATGTTATACATTGAGTTGTGCTAAACTGAAGGCAGCTCTCATTCATTTGCTTCTTAATTGAAAGTGGTCATATGCCTCTTTCGTGTACCTAACTTTGATAATGGCAAATTAACAGAGCATTTTCAACTGTAAATTTCTTTTTATGTATTTCATTTTTTAAAAGAATTGCCTTGACTGCAAAAACTTGAATAAAAAAAGGGGTAAAAAAGATAGACGCAAACCTCAGAAAAACCATCTACCGTCGTATCTACAGCGTAAATTACAAGTAATACACTCACTTAGGAAAGGGAAGAAAATACTAATATGCGATTTTTTCACTTTTTAGGAGCCGGCTTCAAAAACCATTAGACTCTTATCAGGAGGAAGATTTAGCCATATTGAGAGAAAAGTGGAGCGACGCCCTCATGCGGAGAAAACAGTACTTAGATCAGCATATTCAAAGGCTCATAAATAAACAAGGTAAGGTAACTCTTATTTTTCATTCCATAAGTTGATTTTATTTATTGCCAAAGACTGTTTGAACTCAATCATTTTTAAGGCAGTAATGTTTATAGCAATTAAGGAATTTTTATTATTTACTGTCCCCCAATGAAAGGAAAAATCTCAGTGCCATAAAAAAACAAGTATCAACATTGTTCCTCTGGACGATCAAAAATCCATTTTTTGTAAATTATGAGGACTGTTTAGTTATGAGTATTTTAAGTTTAATTATGATTATTATTTATTATAAATATTTTGAGGAAAAAGAGAAAAATCGTTGGTTTTCGCAGAAGTTGTCCTTTTAAGTCAAGTAAACATCCAAGATTGAGAAAATTTAAGATTTTAAAAAATCTTGTCGTATATTTGAACCGAAATTTTCAGAAAGGAACCAACTCACATTTTCAAAAAAAGGAGTTAAGGATGTTTTTGAGTTCCCCCAGTTGTACGTTTTCTCCTGCCAAAATCTCAAAGTCGAAAAAAACAAAATTAGTTTGTGAAGAGAGGGGTCAAAGTTCATTTTCTACATTGAGTGTTATAGAGAAATAAAACTTTAAACCTCTTTTTCTCAGTTCCCACCTAATGTGGGTTGGTTCCTTTCTGATAAACTCGGTCCATTTGAAAGAATTTTTCTGATCGTATCAGATTCAGAATGCATATGTATGAATTATCTGCAGTAATTATGTCTCATGTCTCAATAATATTGGTTGTTATTTTTGCTCGCAGATAAAACTGAAGAAGATGTCGAGCGTGAGCAAAGCCTGGTCGATCAATGGGTGAGCCTCACAGAAGAACGAAACGCAGTCTTAGTCCCCGCGCCTGGCTCAGGAATTCCCGGTGCCCCTGCCGATTGGGACTCGCCTCCGGGCATGGAACCGCACATTCCAGTTCTCTTCCTTGATCTCAATCCCGACGACTTGTCAGCAAGTGGCCGGGACTCGGAAGAGATCCCCGTGGCCGGCCTCCACTCGATCTTACCCAAAGAACACGGAAACAAGTTTTACTCATTACCTTTAGTACGCCGCTGCTTAACAGACGTAAGCGCAGTGGGGACATGGGACTCCTCAGTACATGACAACATACATCTAAATAAAATCACGGACAGCAATGAAAGAGTATATCTGATTCTGAAAACAACGGTTCGGCTGTCTCATCCAGCGTCCATGGATCTTGTTCTTCGAAAACGACTGAGTTTGAACATATTCAAGAAGCAAAGTCTGACGGAAAGAATACGGAAACGAATAACGAGATCAGACTGGCTGTTGTCGACCGGAGTGACGTATGAGGTTGTCTCGAATGTTCCTAAGGCTAGTGAAGAACTCGAAGACCGAGAATCGTTAGCTCAGATTGCCGCGTCTGGTGAAACCACTTCTTCTAGTGACGGCGAAAGTTATATAGGTAAAATTTCATTGGCTTTTAGTTGGTTAGGAAATTATAATTTTGCTGGCAATGCTTCTCAGAACTCTGGGTTAAAATTTTGTTGGTCGCAGGTGCTGAAAAATGTTGTATATTTAACCTTAAAATTAGTGGATTCAGACATCCAGAAATGTTTTGGTATGTTTCTATGAGCCATCCCCAACTGGCACAAGACAGACAGCAAAAAGTCCTTTATCTTGAGAGTTTAACTTTTCAATGTACGTATTGTAATATAAAATTGAAAAGTACATTGGTGGAAAAGTTTCATAGCAATAAACTGTCACAAGCATTATCTTGTCATCTAGCATGAAAGTGGTTTTTGTCCAAGTTTTTCTCCTTGGGCAAAATAATTTTTCAATTGCAAAGAGTTTTTTTTTAAAGAATTTGAATGTCTTAAGACTTGCATTTAAAATCTTAAGGAATAAAAGCAAATTAACCCAGGACATCCATTTGAGCTTTTTAAAAGCGATCTATGTATTTATAAGCAGTTTCTTGTAATATGATTGCTTGGACTAACACCTGTGAAAAGGAAACCGGTGAAAAAGCCAACATCTGTGAACTGAAGGATTCAAAAAAGGAAACCGGTGAAAAAGTCACCAAAAATTGTTAAGTAATAAAGTTAAATCATGTTTTTGCCTTTGTTTCAATTTTAATCTCTCCATTTCCTTCCAGAAAAATACACGCGGGGTGTCAGTGCTGTTGAAAGTATCCTAATGTTAGATCGACTACGTCAAAGTGTCGCAGTCAGAGAATTACTGCAAAGCCAACCTGCTGTCGATACTCCAGTCATGCGTAAGACTGCTAGTGTTCCTAATTTCTCACAGGTAAGTTTTACTCTATATTTAATTATTATCATGACAAGCATAACACATTTTTCTCCTACTCCTCTGTTTTTCAAGAAATTCCGCTGATTTTGCGTTCTTCTAGATGCATAATCAAAGCTAGTAACTGCTGTTTTTTGTTGTTCTTTGACAGAATGTATTTTCTGTGATCACATCTCAATTTTCAGCATCATTCAATGAATTTTAGGACAGTTGTGTCCAAAGTCATTAATTTAAGTCAAATTAAACATTAAAATTAGGCGCAAGTGGAAATAAAAAATCTCAATGCAATGAATTAAACTCATAACCCAAATGTTGATTCCACAAAATACGGAACCACCTATCTTTGTTTAAGATGTTGCAGATTTTGCCGTACTTTATTTTTTTCTCAGGAAAACTAGTCAATGATGTAATTTCTTGAAAACTGCCTTAATTTTTCTCCTCTGTTAGCATAATATTCTGTATCAATTTCATGCTGTGAAGTTGGCTTAGTTCTCTTCAAAAAAATAAAATAGGAGCAACAATGTTGAACATCGCAATGAAGGAACATGGTTTTGCTCTTTGGCCTTTGAAATGTATAATTTCAAAAATACTAGTATAAGTATTATGAAGAGACTTAACATTTTATTAAGTTACTCCCACATCACGACAAAGTGTTAGCATTAATGTTTTATATAACTTCGACTTTTTTCCAGATGATGAGGTTTGACAGTGGTTTGGATGGTCTCGGTTCCTGCAACGGGTTCGTTACACGCTCCGAAAGTATGGCAGACTTCAACGCTGACATTAGAGATTTCCGGTCCCGCAAAAGTTTACCAGAAACTGATCTCACACAACAAAAACAATTTGGCATTGGTGAGCACAATTTACATCTTTCAGCATGAGACTAACTCAAAATTTCAGCTGTCCTCTCATCTGCTCTGCCCTAAAATTACAGCCTGCTTCATGATATTCAATTTCATCGCAATCGATTTTGTTCCTATTTAAGTTTATTTATCGGCCCTAGGTATCCACATGCTCCCAAAAATTTTACATTTCTAGAAGTTCATGTCTCTAGTTCCACAGTGAGTGTGTTTGAAAATCGGTGATTGAGGCTCTTGAAAAGTCTAGTCTTACAGTCGGTTGTAGTGCCCAAAATAAATTAGGCGAATGATACTAGACAAGGTCTGAACTAAAAAAAAAAAAAAATGAAATCTTCTTGCTCTTGAAAATCGCATGTAGAAATCGATGCCTATAATAGGAGTAACTCCTGAACAAGATATTAACAAGTATTTTTAATATGTAATAATTGGTAAAAATTAAATTATTCCAATGCCTTCATCAGTATTTTTTGCGTAGAACCTATGTCGATTGTAGACACTCATATCTTGTTTAGGAGTTGATCTCTAGATTCCTTGTTGGAATTTGTTTTCTTCGTGAAGTTTTGATGAGAAAACATATAGCGAAGTGCTGTAATGTAAATCTTTTTTAGAGATTCGTCGTGTTTTGTCTGGGCACATTACAATTGGCCAGTACTATGGGATTTGACAGAAATGTTTATAGTCAAATTATATCAGGTGATCTAATATCAACCGCTGATTCAAACATGAAAAATTTTCTAGTTTGTGGATGCTTAGTGCGCCGAAACTTCTTCTTAACTGAATTCTTTCCTCCTCATGAAATGGAATTTCAGGCATGTCCTCAAGGCGCAGCTTATGTATGGTTATGATGAAAGGTTTTCTTTTCCTTTTCAACTTTGTCTCTATATTTTACTTGCTCTTCTCTTTTTTTTCTTCTTTTTCTTTTTTTCGGGTTAGGTTTTAAAATTTTACCTCCACTGAAGTAAGCCTAGAGGAAGAATGCAGCAGAATCTTTGTCAACTTTTCACCAGAGGTGTGCAATTCATCAAATTTTAATAGTAATCGTTACGGTCATCAAATTGAAAAATTGATCGCGTCTATAATGCTGTACGTGTGCATTTGAATTTCCATGACGTTGCTAGCATTTAGCAGTAAAAAATTCCACGCTTCCGAGAGGAAATATCCCAACTAGGAATGTGTGGCATTTTATTATTGATGTCGATGATTTTTATTTACTTTTTCTTGTAGGATAGGTTGGCAGTACTTCAAATAGAAAATGAGAATACTGATCTGAGAAATGTTCTCATTTATTATTTGCCTGAAATCACTGGATTTTATTATTCATTCAGCCATTTTTCTAATTTTGCATTTTTCTAGGGTGTTATTTACCGCTCACTTATTTGCCATCTCTTTCTTGATTCTAGTTTTATTTTTAGTTTCAAACCAAATGTTAGAATAATCATCACTGTTAGTGATGCCTAGAAATTAGTTTATTTGGTCACTAACTTCATCAGGTGATCTAACACTATAATCAATACCGTCAGCCGCTTGCTTTCTACAGCCGGTGATTTTTAAATGTCTCAGCCGTCTTGGGCATTTTATTTTTTTTTTTTTTTTGTATTTTCTGAAGGAAGTACACTATATTTTCTCTTTTTCTTTCATTTTGCTTGCCTGCTGCTGATCTGTTCTTCAAAGCTGCTCCAGCTTTTAATCTTAGCAGTTTCAACATTTTTCCTTTCACAAACTGTCCATTATTGTTTCAGCCAAACAGTAACGGACTGCTAAAAAAGTTCTATAGTCGATTATTATGTTTTTACTTTAATGACCTCTCTTCATAATATTTTTTTTAATTTCATATCTTATTCCTAGATCTATATGTCCGTAATCTAGTTTCAATACTCTCTTTCCTCACTAGCATTGTTAATTTTGAGAGTGCATATAACTCACAATTTGTTTAGTAATATTTTTTCTGGGCTTTCTTGCCTTTTTTTAAATGATTGAAACAGTTTTTTTTTTTTCTCTCTCTTTTTTTTCGTAAGCTTTTTTAACGGCTCATTAAGTTCACATATTCATTGCCAATGGTTTTTTTTTCCAAAATTGTTCCTGTCGAGCCAGGAAAACTTGCAAAAAATTTCAAGCAAGCTCCAAAAGAATAGTTTCGTCACTGAGATACCATCAGGCAGTGTATGTATTTTCGATGTTTGAGGGAGTTTTTGGTCCAAGAAATTAGAAATCTGTGATATTTTTAGACATTGGTTTGTAGTTTGTTTATCTATACCAATTCTCCAAAGATATGACTTAGAAGAATAACTGATCGATGAAATGCCCAGACATGTTGACAAGAGAATTCAAATCTACGCTTCTTCAAGATCTGCAGATCTTTGACTTTCACTAAGGATAGAATAAATTTTACCTCTTGCGATATTTAATAAGCGAATATAAGTGCATTTTTTACATGATTTTCAATTTTACCTGGAATACCAAGTCTATGGTCTCTTAAACTTTTTATCCTCTCTTCTTACGCCCCTTCAAGTACTTTTTCGATTGAAAAACTGGTTATTATTGCCTGTGCCTGTCATTCACTCTCTCATCCGCTTTTTCTTGTATTGAGTTATCATCAACCTCCTCATCCACCGTTCTGCCAAAGTTTCATTCATCAGTGTCTTTTTGTCTGCCTTTCCGTTGAATTCATTCGTCATTTTTTTTTTGTCTATTTTGCGCTCTGCTCCAGGTTCTATTTTGTCAGGTAAACACTCGCTTATTCTGGTTTGTGCGATGTTCACGTTTGTCGGCTTGTGCAACTTTAGGGTGTGCATGTTTTCTGTCTGGTTCCTTTATAGATGAGTTTCAAAATATCCTTTAAGAGGAAGCTGATTCTTAATAGGATTTTTCTCTAATGAAGGAAGCGGTTGAAACATTTATTTCTGATTAACCTCCCAACGAAGTCAAATCAATAGTTTTAAGTGTGCCAGTAGGGCTCGCTTTTTTTTTAATTCTGATCATTGTTGATTGTGAGATTTACTGTGTGACAAAGGAGTTGATTTTTGAATTTTCCATTGTTTTTCCTAATTTATGTGTGATACTTTGACTTTATGACAACAGGTCACTAGAAAAGGTCTTATCTATTAATAAGCGTCACATGTTCTCTCTTCGAATTCTCACATAGACAATTATTCGTACAACAGGAAGCTCAGAATTCAACTTCTGAACGAGATATTAACAAATATTTGTAACACAGATCAAATGAAAGTTAGATCATACAAATGACACCATCAGTATTGTTGCCATTTAAGGAATGTTCATTGTAAACACTCGAAATCTAGAAATTTTAAGAGGAAACATGTAGGGAAGTTCTCAGTTTCATATCTTGTCTTGAGGCTGCTTGAGGCCAACCACAATTTTAGGAAGTTTTGAGACACATACATTCTGCAATGGAATTGCATTTGTAAAAACAAAAATGACAGACCCTATGAAAATAATAATAATAAAAAAAAATCCTCTAAATTGCCATCATTTGTGCATCAACATCAGTTTTATTAGACTCAAAATTGTTTTTTTCACTCAAGGGCCATGAAAAGTATATTATTTATGTGCGTCAGTCAGTATTCTTAGCACTCCATCATAATTCCTAGTTTTCGTAATTTTTCTTTAATTGAGCAGAATTGTAAAGCATGTTAGTCATTATGCAATTTGTTTTAATTCTTTAATCTACCGAGGCCTCTCTTAAGTTACCAAAAAGGGTCACTAAAGTGTAATAATCAGGATTTGCCTCTGGTTTTTCTAAGAAATATGATCATAAGATACTGTAACTCAATTGAGTCCATTAGCCATTAGACTTATCTGTAATGATGAGAAATTACCTTGCTGTGTGTAGAATTTCAAGTTCAGACAGTGTAAATAACTGCCGAATCTATTAATTTTAATCTTGCATAAAGAATCTTCTTAAAAAATTCTTTTTAATTTTGCGCTCAGTAGTAGATGTTAAAAATTTAATGTATATAAACATAATTGCTAGTGACAGCCAAAATATTCCAACTCTTAACCTTGGGACTGAGCCAACTACTACTTTTTTAAAAATAATGCATGTAAAATGTAGAAGAAGGCATGTTTTTTGTGTAAACGTTTTTATTTTTCAACTTAATAGCTATGAAATTGTCAATTAAACCTTTTTAAAAGTCTTGGTGTGAAGATGTCAGTTAATGAACCAAAGAATCTGCAGCCGTGAAAACAGTATGATGGAAGGGAATAAATGAGGAAGAGAGAGAGAGAAAAAAAAAAGAAATTCAAACCTAAGATTACTGTATTCAGGTCAAACCTGCAGCGTAGTAGGACACATTTAAATTAAAAGAAACTATATCCAGTGTGACTTGAATCGGTGAACCCTGCTATGCATGTACTCTTATGAATCTCAGGGTTCCTGTCAGAATGTATATAGTTCCTTTTCATCTATATATGACCAATTATTGGAACTATTTTGATCGTGTCAGTAAGATAAGACAAGACATAGCCCTATCTGTGCAGTGTTAGAAGTCGTTTTTTGAAGTGTGGTTATGCTGGCATAACGTTTAACTGCATGGTAAATTAGGTATAATAACTGGACGTAACTATGCAAAAAGGAACTATGCGTAAGTGGAAAGATGGGGTGTGCTTGTGGAAGCTGCATAAGAAACAATGTAAAAGTGGATATAGTTCCTTTTGAGAAAATGGAAAAGCGGGATTTAACATTATATCAAAAGGAACTGAGTGCGAACTCATGAGCCGTGGGCATGTGACAAGAGCCTTGTGGGCAGGGCTCATGAGTTTAAGAGTTCCGTCATCGATCTCCCCGTTGTGGCTCCTCGTACGTTTCCGTGACGTCACTGGCGCTTTTAAAGCCCCAATCATTCCTATGGCCCTCAACTAACCAGCACACCCCATCTTTCCACTTGCCTGTAGTTCCATTTAGCATAAATACGTCCAACTGTAAATACATGCAACCCTAAAGCAGAAGAAATAGATGTACTTTATCCCATTTATTTACAGGTCATAAAAATTATGTTTATTGTTTTTCCACCATTATCCCCAACTGAAAAGTGCATCTTAATCAGTAGAGCGATATCATCTTGCCAGAGCTGAAGATGATTGTTATCAGTGAGAGTTATTTATACTTGTGCTGGATTTTTTTTAGGTAAATGAGCTCAGCATAACTTTAGGCAAAATTCAAGTTCAAGCGGAATTACCTATACCAGAACTATAAATTTGGCCTGAAGGCATTCAATCAGGATTTAAAATATCAGCGTGAATGGACCAAGTGTAACAGGAAGGCACCAAGCCCTCTTTTTTGGAAAAAATTAGATTGGAGTTATTTTAAATCTAATAAATTGTAACTTTTCTCTTGTCAGAAATTCAAAGTAGAGATAGAAAATGTTGAACTAAAATTATCGTTAAACGTGCATCAGTCCACTGAATCTCAAGAAGGTATACATTTTCAGACCCCTCTGTCTCGGTGCAAAATTAATGCAACTTGGTGCCCTCCCGTTAAATTCGGTCCAAATCAGTTGAAATTCTTTACATCTTCAAAACCGAGAAACACTTGTTTCCTTGATCACCCAGAAGAGACTTTTCTTTCAGAATAGAATTTCTTCACAACAATCTCTTCGTGGGATCATTAATTATTATCAGCCTTTAAAATGTTTGAAATGTTTTTAGACTGTATTGTTTTCACATCCTGCCACCCATGTTTTAGTTTCTATCATGTCCTTTTTTCCGATTGTTATATTCATATTTTTGTACCCGATTTTTATTTTCCTTTTTTAAAAAAACTAAATAGTTCTAGAATTTAAACATGTCTAATCTTGCTGTTTGAAACTAATCTAATGTGTAAATTTTTCAGCTCGACCAACGTTTTTGAATTTGAACATAAATTTGAACTCCTTGAGACTTCAGCCTGGCTCCAAATGTACGTCTCTAAATAATGTACATTTTGAATTGTTTTTTTCCATTGCTCCATTTTGTGTTGATTATTGCCTTGTTATCTAGGAGCTACTTGAATCTTCACATATTTTCATTTTTTCATGCGTGCATTTATTATGTAGTTGTCATTTTCTTGCGCTTCTCATAGTATTTTTTCTTCCAGGCTCTATTCCTTGTCCATCTAGATTCTAAGCCTTTCAACATGTAAATTGTATTATTTTGCTATCGTTTTTAGAAGTTTTTAATTTAATTTTATTTTGTAGGTATGCGTTTGCTTCTATATTTTAGTGTGAGGAATATTTTCCCTGTGAAAATGCAAGCAGGTCACGCAGCTTTCGGAGTTGAAAATTTCATTTTTTTTGCAGATAGTTATTGGTCTTTAATTTTAAACTTCATCCTTGATTGCCTTTAGCCTTCTCTCTGTAACTCTTAGATTTTTTGTTACCTGTAGTGAATTCATTTTATCATTTCTTTTAATTATATCTAAAAACCTTGTGAACATTTTTGTTTCTTTTGCATTTATTAAGTAGTTGTCTGCCGAATCTTGTCTTCCTTTTTATTTTTATTTTTTGGATTGACTCCGTTTTACTCAGTAGTTTTTGATTCTATCATTTACCTCATTTCTTGTATTTTTTTAAAATGATTTTTACTGCTCTCATATTTCCAACATTGGTTGTATGTATCTAAAATGGAAAGACTCAACTATAATTTCCTTGATGGATTGGTATATTGGGAACAGGGGCTTCTAAGACAGGAGTGTCTGAGGGGTTTGAACTTTTTTGTCACCAACAATTGCTACACTAAAAGTGTCTCTATTTTCAATTTTAAAAAAAAAAATATTTTCATCTGGGGCTGTCCACAAATTACAAACTGCTTTCAGTTAGCAGATTTTAGCGCAGATTTTTCTAAAATTGCTCCATTGTTGCAGTAAAAATAGCAACAAAAATTTCAATTTCTTTGTAAAAAGGAAGGAAGATTGAGCAAAGCAGCACACGCTTTTTCAGGTGAGAGTGCAGATGCCACAGGAGGGGGGCCTCTAAAATTCCGAACTTCAATATTGCGTATTTTATGAACGGACGTCTTTGACCTGTCTCCCATTGGAAGTTTTTCACAGTACCTCATTCCACTCATGAAAAATTTCTTGATAAGGCTTTGGCTGGAAACTGGGGAGAAACCAAATAACTTTGAAAACTATGGGGAAAATTTTTTTTTTTTTTTTCTTTTTTTTTCTCCCCCAAATTTGTTGAAAAAGGCTGCACACCCCACTCTCTTATGTTTTAAATTCTATCCTGATGGTTTGAATATCTGTTTCTGTCTACTTGAGAAACTGATGTGATGGGGTGAGCTTCCGTTTCACTGTTTCCATTCAATTTTTGCAACTATAAATAATGTAACTTAATTTTATTTTGGTTTTTAGCCTCACCAAATGCCAAATTAGGATTGAGGATGACAACTTTGCACGAAGAACAGTCATGTGCTCCAAACGATGATGAAGACGGAGAGGAAAGATTTGTCGAACCCGTCATCACGAGTTCCCGGATGCGGAGATCCAAGTCAAATCTATTACACAGTCGACACTATGAGTCTGATTTTGATACTCATGAGGTTTGTTCATTTTTTGTAGTATTAAGTTAAGTCACGCCTCATGTATTCGTTGCAACTAGAGAGGCCAGTCAAGCTTGGTGGTGTATTCACGATGTGAAATGTTTTAGCAAAACAGTCTGCACCTCCAAATCTTTATGAAACCGTTTGCCAATGTTAATTTATGTTTACTTCTATGTGGATGGCCAAAGCAAAGCTGCTCGTCTGTTTCCAAAACTCATTTTTTTTTACTACAATATTAGTGTTCAAAATTGCATGAGGCGAATCATTCTCACTATCTTTTAGAGGAATAGCCGGTCTGAGAAAACAAAAAGCAAAATCGATGAATTTGAAACCCTTCAAAATGGCAGTACCCTCCTTTATTTTCTGCCCTTGCAAAATCACTACTCATTTGCTGCGAAGTTGAGGTAGGCTGCCAACGTCTGTTCTTCCACCATAGACTTTGCCGATGGTGACACCACTAATTTCTAAAAGCACAGTACGTTTTTCAAACCGTGTTTTTCAGCTGCTTGCTGACCTGACTCATCACAATGACTTATTTTTTTGTTTTATAAGTGAATGGTTGTTAATCAAGATAACAAAATCCAAAGAACACAAAGACCAAATGTAAAATTTAACACCAAGGAAAACTAACAAGAATAAGAGATCAGTTTCAGAAAAACTTAACAAATAAATACAAAAAAAAGAATGCTTAACAAAAATGAACCATTACAAAATAGTAGAAAAACCATTACCAAAACCATTTTAATGAAGATTGTTTTTGTGCTCATTTTGAAACTGATCATATGGTGTCTTCCTTCTCCCCAGACTGGAATGAAGGATAGAACAGCAAGAACGCTGCCAAATTCTCGGACCCTTGATTCTCTCGCCGAATTCCAGGGTGCAAAAATGACGCCAAGCACAACATCCAGGTCTGTAAATTACATTATTTTTATCAGCACATCATTTAAACATGAAATTAACATTTAGATTAGTCATTATTTGTTTCAAAGAACCAAAGCGTCAAACGCCCCAGTGAAATAGACATATGTTGGTTGATATGATCAGTCAAAGGTTTTTCTCACTATAACGCATCATCTGCTCGGACATAACTAGTGTGCCACCAAATAGCTGAACTCCTCAGGGGAAATAAAACTCTACGTGAGATTTTCGCCTCTATAGTCAGAAAAGTAGAACAACATATGTATGTGCCAGTTTCCCTATGCAGATAAGTGTTTTTATGGATGAGCCAGACCTTGTAGTTCCTAATTGCAAACTGCTGTCCAGAGTTGGGAGAAAATTATATGGAAATTATCAAGTAAAGAGTTCGGAGGACCAAGAGTCCTGCCAGAGTTGCCGCTCCAATTTCAGTAACCACCCAATTATTCGCGCCCATTTCTGTTGCTGTCCAATGATTGTCATACACCTTTTATAAATTCCTATAACAACCTCTATACTATTTGCTCTATCTCTTCATTTCCATTTCTCTCTACAGTGGGTACGGATCAGAAGCCGTCTCATCATCCAATCTTACAAATGAGGATGCATCATCAATACGAAGCATCAATGCTGATTACACACCCGATTTCGACTGTGCAACTCAATCCATAGACAAAGCCATAACTGAGCTCTCCATCTCAAAGCCAAGGGAGGAGAATGCCTCAGAGTCGCTGAGAACGAGCGAGATACAAGAAATGAAAATGGAAGAGAGGAGTAGTGGATCCTCCAGCGGAGAACACCATCATTCAGCCGATGATGACACTCTAACTCTGTCCTCGGATAAGGTGAGCAATATTTTGTGTTAAATCATACAGTATTTCTTCGCTTGATTCGCTTTTTATCCGAAGCGCTTTTTCCAAACAGAATATTAGAGTGCCGGTTAACCGTCAGTTATGCTTGAGGTGGTTTGATGGACGCCATATTTTGTGTCAGAACGACATGCGATTTATCGCATCAATTGGTCCCATTTTTTCAGCTATTCGTCATTTTCCTCGAATTTTGATATCGCAATTCTATTGTCAGGAGGCTAAAAAATTCATTCACCCATTTTGACAAACAAATTTAACGTAATAAAGACGAGGGTTTTTAAGAGGAAAAATATCGCATTGGAGTGCAGTTTCGATATCAGTATTAAGTGCGATATTTTTCCTCTAAAAATACCACGCCTTTATCACTTTGAATTTGTTTGTGAAAATCGGTAAGTAATTTTTCTGTCTCCTGACAACAGAATTGCGATCTCAGAATTTGAGAAAAATGACAAGTAGCTGAAAAAATGGAACTTAATCATCTTTTACAGAATAATTTAGCGCCCTATTTCAAATGGTCCAGCCTTTCCCCCCTTGTGATTGTAATTAATAACTGAATTAGTGAACATATCTACTAAACAAAGCCCTCAGTGATAGGATCGGCAATGTCACACACCTTCCTTTAAACCAATGGAAAATTGAAATGAGCAGTAACAAGTATCTTTAAAGGAGCAATTTTGACCATTCTTATTTCGTACCACTTTTCACAAAAACTTTAGTGTTCCCTTTGCCTTCATCAATACGTTCAGCACTGCCCTTTTTTTACGTTTTCCAAATTTGGGCTTAGTATTAATAATCCTCTTTCTTGTGTGTTAATGAAGGTGGTCCGTCGGAAAAAATCTAGTACAAGAAGTCAGCAGTCAAGAGCATCTTTCCCACAAGCCAAAGGGCAAACCTCCGAAGAGAAACCACGATTAAAATTGGATCAGCAGTTGAACAGCTCCTCTGAATCGACCGATGAAAGGAATACTACAGAAGGTACGTTTACTTTTTATCCTCGATATTTTTCATTCTATCTAAATCGAAAAATCAATGTATACGATGAGTAGTAAAAGTTACCTCCTGGTTCTTTCTATATTGGGCTTGCAAGCATACTTAAATTGCAGAAAACTTATGGATTTTTGGATTTTGAAATTTTAGAGAAAAGAAAGTGGTTGAATTGAAAAAAAGTTAAATTCTTTACCCTGTTTGCTCCAAATTAGGGTGAGCTGTAGTGAGCATCGGTAATAATTTTGTTAAAAGTGGGTTTATTGCTCGTCCTGAACTGTTCAGAGTGACGGTAATTCCTGTGGATAGTACCCTAACACCTAGTCTGAATTTCTGTAACTTTTTTGTTCTGTTTTTAAGTCTCTTAGAATTGATTTCTCACCTCAATATTTAATCAGCCTAACTTTCAACTTTTTATATTTTCAACCCGACACATTTTATATATGAATTATTTTATGTTTAATTTATGGACATATTTTTCCAATATCAAGACAAAATGGAGAAAAAATACAATAAAGGCAATACATTAACACATCATTATTTCCCTAAGGCAGTCAGTACAGCTTTTTATTCGTACTTGTCAGTTCTAAGCAAGAAAAGCAAAAAGTATCCGCAACTCTAAGTTATCCTTTAGGCGTGGTTTAGTATCACTGCCGAATCAAAATCCCCCGTGCCTCTAATCATAAATTCTTACTTCTGTGAAATTTTTAGATGACATGCAAACCAGTTTTGAGGATGTGATACCTGATTGGGTGGCAGTAGGCGAAAGGGTCTTGATTCGTCCATACGGCTCAAGTGGAGTCATAGGGTTCGTTGGAACCACTCAGTTTGCAGTTGGCATTTGGATTGGTGTCGAATTAGATGCCCCCACTGGTAAGCTCTCTCACAAGATTTACCGGTAGAAAATTTTCCGCATCCCTGTAAACAAATATTGGCATATTTTCATTAGATGAGCATTTCAATGTGCTTATTTTTTCACAAGTTGCATAAAAGTGTCCAGGAGAAAGAGGGGAATCTTTTAAAATCTGACGCAAGTATTTTTTCAAGCATACCTGTAAATTTTTTTAGTTGACCCATTTTGACTAATCAGTGTGAATTTTTCTAATTTTTTTTTTTTTTTTTTTTTTTTTTTTTTTTTTTTTTTTTTTTTTTTTTTGGTGAGACATTTAAAATTGCTATTCATTTGATTGTTTCATTTCATTTCATTCATTTTGAGTTTGACATTCATGCTATTTGGAACCTCACCATCTTTTCGTAACATCAAGTTTAGAAATTTTCAGAATGCAAGTTCTTATCTGCAGAAAATTTTGGTGAAAAAACAAACAACATACTCAGTGAATTCAGACGTGTCTAGAGGTCTGTTGTAGAGAACTTTTAGAACTAAGGTTTTTTATTTTGGCAGTTCAGTATCATATTGTTGATTAAATATTAGTTGTAAAGGAAGGGTATCGATAAGGGCCATATTTTACGTACTGCATCGTGATTTTGCCATTTTCAGTCCTTTTTTGGGTGTAGTAGTGACCTAGACACAGGTCGTAAGGCTGATTTTGGCGAGAAGTGCAAGTTGTTTGGCATTCAAGGAGTCGTTTCATATCAAACCCGTTGCCGTTGGAGAACAAAGAAAAAACCTTTGAGTATGTTTATTAGAGATGTGAGAGCTTTAAATTGGCCAATATTGATCGAGGCATAACCTTGCACTCATAGTTGGAAGAAACTTTTTAGAATTTTCGATTTTTTGACCATCGTTGAAAATGGTTCCAAAAGAGTGACGTACATACTTTGGAAATTGACGTCTTTGATGGATGTGGGCTGAGGGAGTATGAACACTTTTTTCAAGGTTGGATACTTTATTCGATTTAAACTTCAGAAGAAAACCTACATTGCAAGATCAATAAGTATGATAGTCAAAGTAACCAAAACTAATTATTTATTACGTAATACATTTTTCGTGTTTGTTTTTCAGGCAAAAATGATGGAACCGTTCAAGGTGTGAAATACTTTGATGCGAGACCCAAACATGGAATTTTCGTTCGCGTCGACAAACTTATTCAAGATCGCCGGGGAGCGCGCGCAATGAAATCAAACACATTGCCCCGCGCTCCGAGCAAAGGGGAAGGTCTCAACAAAATGGGCCGGAATGATGGTAATCAAAACAAGACTGCGACTCTTAAATCGGGACTCAAATAACATTCGGCTCCCTCGGCGTACCGCCACAGGAAATCTCGATGGTGATCTTTGTTCTTAGCCATTGTTCTGAAAGTAGCCTCACCGTTTTTGTTCCCGTTTCTTGGTTTGTTCAGCATTCTAAGGCATGAACCACTGTCAATAAGCTTAAGGTACTCTGGTGCACAATTACCTTTTCCTTTTGAAACATTGCTTGGACCCACATGTGGCCAAGGACTTATTTCCTATGCGCAAGGACTCTTACGCACTATGCTGCACTTCAGCGCAATTTTTTCGAGGTTTTAAGAATTCCTCTTTTCAGATATTCTGCATAATAGTGTTACCTGCAGTCAGAAGTGAGGTTAGATATATTAGTAATATCAGTGAATTGATGTTCATTCATTAGGGAAAATAATTTGTATTTTTTGTATGGGGTGTGACATCTGAAACATTTTTACTTCTAAGTAGCTTCGTCACATCGAGGCAATTTTTCAGTCATACTAGCATTGACGACCAGTTTCATGGTCCTAGAGTTGTACGTTTTATCAATAATCGGTTTAAGTTCTGAATGGGAGAGCTCTAACAAGTCTCTCAGAAAGTTACGGAAAATCCAGTAAGACATTCAAGGTCATGAGTATAATGAATTCTCTATCCTTGTCCAACTTGAATTTTAGTAAGCTTTGCACCAAAAAGCCCGCAGTTTTATAGTTTTTTTAATCATCAATGTGAAATAACTATGATTTACAAGTTCAGATTATGCTTTATATGTAAGCAGTTTACATTCGAAGCAATTTTAGTGAAGTAAATTTCTAGGTCATTCACGTTTTAGAACATTCCCTCTTTTTTTGTCTGTGTATATTACTAATTTTAATAAAATGATTTCATGCTTTTGATGTCTAAAAAATGGGAAAGCTGACCTTATCCTCTTTATTTTTAATTTTGCCCTGCAATTTATGTCAAAAAGAAGAGGTTTAATTATGATGCCTTTTCTTTGCAATTTTTCACAAGACTGATTGTGAACCATTGAATGTATCAGCCATTTTTTTTGTGGAACTAATTAATCTGAACGTACACCTTTCACAATGCTGATCATACGGAAGTCTGCTTGTCAATTGCATTCATTTCCATCAGTCCTAGTTATTGTAAGCTATTTGGAAATTTACATTCTGAAATCAAAGCTCCACAAAAGATGCGATGAAAATGAAATCCTCAATTAGTCCTTCCACAAATCAATGAAATTTATTCAATCGGTCATTCATTCCATAGTCCGTCTCTTGAAACTGAACTGTTTTATAATATGCCTTTTAGTCGACCACTGACCACAAATTTTTGCATGAATTTTACCCTATCTTGCTCGCAGGAAGTCCGTCATGTCCTGTTCATTAGAAAATGTCCCCTCTATTCATCATATTTTAGGGTTTGCTTTGCTTCCTGATTCACATCACAATTCATACTTTTTTGTGTACATCTGTTGCAAATGGTGGAATACTTTCTGAAATTGATCACTTTTTCAATCAAATTCAAGTCCTTTACTGAACGTGTGGTGAAAGTCACTAAAGTAATGATGAAAGATTGTTGCCTTGTAAGTAAGGTGTCCGTTCTGTAATTTTATTTTTGAATGAACTCTCAAACTTATCCTGGATACATCTGTTTTGTTCCATCATCTACCTTGAACTTTTGACATCTCGTTGTAATTTTGCTGTCCGTACACGTAGGAAATGTTGATGCTAAAATTACCCTTCTGATTGATGGTTATCAGTGGTTTTGCAATCCTTGAAAATTACCGAAATAAAAACCTTACTGGCTCATTCAAATTTTTGAATTTCAAAGTCATAGTAAATACATAGTCACTTAGTTCATCATTTTAGACGTTCACTTTTTACGCAAGTAACATTAAGATACATTCCTGCTCTCTGGAACTCACCTTTGCACTCTGAAGTTTAGAACTTAACCACAACATTTCTTTGTTTATCTTAACGGTTCACCATTGTTATTCATGTTTCTCAAGTATCACTTGCCGAATAAGGTTTGCGGACAGTTCTGGCAAATTATTCTACAAACTAGAATTCCTATTTGTATATAGAATGTATTTTGATCAACAGATCTTCTTACACTATTTGTACAAAAATGATCTAATGAGTAAAGCAGCTGTAGAATGCTTTAATTTTTCTCAAGAAAGAATATTTTCCGCTCCAAAATTTACATTCTCCAATTATCTTAGAACTACGGTGCTCCAATCCATTCCCAGAAAATCAATTCTTGGTGCAGGCTTTTTTCATTCTAAAATGCAGAACTGAATATGGAAACGTCCTTTTGTAATGAAAACGCTCATTCTGTTAATTTTAGTATTTGTTTCAGTTTCCCCAACTTTCATTCCTTAGACATGAAAAAGTCAATGACTGATTCAGAGGATTTTTTTTTGGAAAATATTCTTTTTACTGATGTAGTCGGTTGTTGTAATCAGAAAATGAGTGTTGCGTGAATTTTTTTAATGAAGGTGTAGATAGTGCAAATCTTGTAAGGATAGTATGTGTTAAAGCTGCCATTCTGAATCAAGGAAATTAGGTTTGTCATCGGAGGAAAAATACTGTGCTCAAAGCTGTTCGATAGAACTGTGCTTGAAGACAGGTGTTAAACCAGTGGCTTAACACATTCACTGCCAATGTATTTTTTGTAAAATTCTTTCTTTCAGATCAGAAAAACATGTAAATAAATGGTGGAATTGGAACGCTGCAAACAATAGCTTCCACCGATTGCTGGGACATGAGCGCTTAATATTGGGTACATATCCCCCATCGGTGGTTTGCCTCTGTATAATGCGTACCTTGAGAGGTCTGTAGATAGCACCTTTAGTAGTCCACTAAAAACGCTCTTTTCAGAACGCCTGTCATTATGACCAATTTGGCAGTGAATGCGTTAATCTCTGAGGAAAGATTCTCTTTTGAAAAGAAGACAACGATTCTGAAATCCTTTTCTGCATCTCATCCAGAAAAACCTGACTTCAGAATGACAACCTTCCTGAGTCTGAACTAATTCTTCTTCATTTCTCCAAATTGTAAATTGGCATCCTTGAAATATCCTTGAGGGGTGGAAGAAAGCGATGTCTGTCTTGTAAACAACATTCTGATGATGAATCACGATCTTTGTTCAAGGATGTTTCGTAATTAACTTGTCGCTCGAACTTAAATACCTTATGAAGACAGGCGCACATAGATGATCAAAACAATTGGAAATCTGAAACAGAACGGAACCTTTCTTGTGACGGTTGCTTTTCTTTCACCCTCATCGTCAGCTTTAATAGTATTTTATTCATCATGGTGCTTATGTTTTGCAGATAGCAATTACTGTCCATTTCTGTGTTTATAATAATTTGCTTGTAATTTTACCTGAACATCAGCTAACCGTCTTTTGTACATTAATAATTCTCCGCAATGTCGAATGTGAGGTTGAGCATGAGCTAGGCTGTAATTCTAATAAGGAGTTTCGTGTATAAATTATTTGATTCATTCACTTTTTAATTTGCGTCACATAAGGTTGTTTCAAATTTTGATTTTTTTGACTGGAGCTTGTACAAATTTTCAGAATTGTTGTTAAGTTTTTTTTTTTTTCTTTCTCTCTCTCTCTTTCTTTCTTTAGTCTATCTCATGTGTTGCATTTAGAAGTCGGATTTCTCTAGTTTAGAATTGCGACTCAATTTTTGATTCCAGCCGGTAACTTTCAAACCTCAGATCTGTTGAAGTTAAACTTGTGGTGGTAGATTAGAGCCATTTTTTTTTTTAAATATATTTTATAAACTTTCAACTTTCCCTCTCTTTTCCTTCAATTTCAAAGTTAATGAGTTTTTTTTCTTCCACGTCCCCATCCCTATGTCATTTTATGTACCTTCTTCCATGTCAGAACGAATCACCCGCTTTTTTTTATTTCATTCGTTTCTTACCTTTATATCAAGAGAAAAAACCGTCCAATTCATTCTGCATATTACTTACTGTTCCAAAAAGCATGTAATATTTAGTTTTTAAAATTTATCTCTCCTTTTTTGGATTCTAAAATTTGAATTTTTGTTTTCAATTCCCAACAATTGATTCAATTTAAAAAAATGTAAATCAGCCTCAGTATGCAGGGTTGCCTCTGTCAGCGAATACCAAGAAAAGTCAGAGAATTGTACCAAGTAGGGGAAAATTGTTGACTCACCTTTATATGTCTTTTGGAATGGGTTCCACGTTTCAAAAATAAGATTTTGAGTGAAAACTATTTCAAATTATGTCTTTTTAACCATCTTGCATATCTTCAATTGGCAGGGAATTTTACCAAAATATGACTGGGGAATCAGGGATTTGCATTTTCTAAAGTCAGTGGCAACCCTGGGTATGACTTCAGTCGCAATCTTTGCATTATTTGTCTCTCCTTTAATCTGTAAGCCATCTCTCAATTATGCCTTTAAGCATTTCGCTCGTACATTTCTGCTTTCATTGCTTACTTTATTTTAGTTTTCAATCCTTATCAGATTCATCTTTAGGGGACACATTTTACATGGGTTTGTGCAATTTTGACTTTGAGATCCCTGTTATTAACCGCAATAACCATTTGTTTTTCATTATTAAACGGGTTTTTTTTTTTTTTATTTATCATTTTTTATTATGACCTAATAACGAAGACGGTAACTTCAAGCAATAAGTTGAAAGCTCTCAATGATATTCCGTTAGGTTTACACTTTTCTGAATTTTTTATTTTGTCTTCGTCCCTTGAGTCTCAAGGCTGAATTTTTAGTCATTCCTTTAATTTTAAGGCTTCTCTGAGCTGGGAGCAATCATTGCTTAAGAGAGCCGTTGATTCAAAAAAGTGACCGTAAATATGACCCTAAGTGAAATATTTTATTCTATAATATGTGGCAGCATTTGAGTGAAGCAATACATTTGCAAACAATATGGCGCATCAATACAAATTTGGTCATCTTGCAATCGTAATTTAACAATAATTATTAACTATCCTTTGAATCCTAGATTGTGTTTTAAATTGTAACTTGCGAGTCCCAGAAGCATAAATGTGAGCAGCATCACTCATAGCTTTTTATTTTTCCCTTGCTTATCCACATTTTTGTGTGCCATCAAAGTTCAAGTAATTCCCCTCTTTTTCTGCTCATCAAGGAATTTCACCAAGCCCTAATCCCAGCATTCTCTCTAAGAACAATTTCTTATTCTTCATGTCCATTCTACCATTTTGATGGCCGTAGGCATACAAAATGCATATACTTTTAAAGGAAATATCAATAAATAGTATCGCAGTAGTAGTTATCTTGAAGCTCATCCTGATCACTGACTTAATTTCTTGCATTTTAATTTTTTATCATGTATCTGAATCAGCTGTTTACCTTGATTCTCAGCACCAAAACTGAAATAAAGCACTCAATTCTCATTCGTGCTCAGATCTTGTTTGTAGTGTAATTCGTAGATTGGAAGTGCATACTAATATAATCTAAAAGCGTCAGCTGCCTGCCACAATCAAGTTTAGCACATCATTTTTTATTTTCATAACTTTGATTTTCACCAGCCTCCTAGTGCGTGGTATTGTGGAATTATTCATTTCTGTTTAATTTTTATTTTATTCTTGTGGTGTAATTAAAAGGATTTTAGTGCAATGTAGTTAGCTTGTGATAACTTGAAATCTGTCAAAATGGTGCCTCTACGCAATATCTGAAGTTTTGCCCTTATGTATTCTGGTGCAAGGAACTAAAAATTAATTTTCTGATCAACTCTTTGAAGCATTTGCATTTTTTTAAAAGTGAATAGTATGCATGAGTCTTCCCTCTGAATTTACCCTCTTATCACCATGAACACAGCATTTGTGTTCAGCAAAATTGCACTTCTCGCGCAGCGTTTCCGCTATTACATGGGAACCTCCAGTTGAAAGAATTCTAAAGTGTATTTCTATCTATCAAAGGGGATCTTAAGTGTGACTTCTGCCACTTCTTGATAGAGTGCCTCTATTCAGTCGTGAAGTATTGTTTTGCAGAAACTAGCCCGGTTATGCAAGGGTTATTCTCCTCTCACTCTTATAATTCCTTTTCATCATAGTTTCTTTTTGTGTATGAGTGACAAACTCACTCTCAGTTCAAAAGTCATACTGTTTTTTTGGTAATTTGTTTCTAAACTTTGAACTTCTAGCATCGTTAAACTTTCTTTTGGTAATCTTTTATTTTCAATACTTAAGAAACAATTCTGGGGCAAAAATTCATTTTATCAATGTTGTGAAATTATTGCCCATAATTTTACGTATTTCAAATTTTTATTCGAGTTCTGAAAAGACTTGGAACAGATATTTTTACTTATAATCAAAGCTCCAAACTTTTAAATAATCAAGTTTTTCCTTCCATAACACTTGTGCAATCTCAGTTAGCCAAAACTGAACCGATAAAACTTGCTTAGAGGCACTGTCATTTGTTCCATAATTTTAGGATTTTTTTTTTTTTTTACTTTTGCGATTCATTAATACAATCATTTTGATTTCTTTTGCTGAGGCTGCTACTATGTACATATCAAGAACTATCCTTTGTATCTGCAGGATGTACAGTTGAATCACTTTTTCCCAGATGAAAATAAATTTGAAGCCTTCCATCTCTCACTCTCATCAGCATTCCCTCTGTAATGTGGAGAAAGAACATTAGGAGTACTTCTTTGCTGTTTCATAGAGTGGCAAAAAGTCTGGTTAAGTTTTTATAACATTATCCAAATTATCCTGTATTGGGATCTTTTGATTAGGCAGAGTTTAATGTGTAAATTTTTACTCTGCTTTGTGCATCAGTGCAAGGAATTATCTGGAGAGAATTATAAAAAATTGTTGAATGAATTGAATTTAGCCCTCTGTCTTTGCTTTTTTTCTTTTTTTCTTTAATCAGCTTTTTCACCGTTTGTCCCCATTTTGTTTCGTGACATTGATTTGTAAGGCTCTTAAATCTTAAAAGTTTGAGGGGTTCTGATTACTTTATGATCAGATACAAGTTGGAATAGCTTTAGTTTTCATGAATTATAGTTTTGACTCAAATTACAACTCCCTGACCGAGAGACGAACCATCATTTTGTACCAGCAAATCTTTCTTGCCAATCGTTCCTGTTGATTTTTTATCTCGCCAATATCATTTGGAGTATGATTTGTGTGGCTTGCGCATTTTTATTTTACTACGATTTTGATTTATTTTAGTTTATATTTTTATCTTACATCATTGTTTTACCATTTCTTTGACTGGTCGGCTGTTATTTACTGATAAGTTTCTTTGTTCCAATCAATGTTTGTACATTTATGTTCAGTTTTAATTTAATTTTTTTTTCTCTTAATTTATTTTTATTTGAATCAAGTATGGTTATACCTAAATAAAATATTATATTAGCATACTTTGGTCTCAAGTGTTATTAAATCATAGTGTACTTATATCTTTCTCTGACCAACTCACAGCTGCAGCACACTGCTGTTTGCATCAATAATTACATAAAAATTTAAAAAGAAAAATAAAAAAGTTCCTCAGCTGTTAACAGTGTAAAAAGACAAAGGACTCGTCCCGTTGGCCACAGCTCAATATAAAATTATTTGAGGTCAGTAGACAATTCCTAAATTCCCACCTGCTGTAAATTCCTTACCTTAGTTTTTTAAAGTATCTCAGAGCCTTTTTCTTCAAACCATTCATGATCTAGTCTCAGAAACCCAACACTGCCTTTAGTTCATTTAATAGCTCGACAGCATTATTTCAATTACCAATAGCAGTTTTAATTTCCCAATAAACACTAGATAATGCTGGTTCTCGGATACTCAATCATGAAAGGTTTGAAGAAAAATGGTGATTGCAGACATGCAAACATGGATTTGAAAACTCTAGAATCGGACTCAAAAGGACATTTTCTAAGAGGAATAGCTCGGTTTGAGCCCAGTCAGAGAACTTTCGATTTTGACCCGGAAAATTTAGTCCATGTAACTCCTGTCAATTTTTTTCAATTTTGGACGGGACAAAAAATTTCAAGAATGGTGTCGAATCTTTGGTACCTAATACGAGGCGTAGAATCGATTGCGCTCGGTCCCAAGGCTCCCCGCGGCTTCCTAAGCCGAGAAACTGTCAAAAAACGAGTGTCTTTTGCCCTGTCAAAAAAGTGCGGCGATCTCGTGCTTTTCGCGGATCGCGCAACTCGTCGATTTTTCCGACTGGAAAATGGGACTCAGGAGCCATTTTCCAGATGATTAGTTCGGTCTGAGCCGATATTGTTACCATTACACAGGGCCGGATCTAGGGAGTGGCCACATGGGCCGTGGCCCATGGCGGCAAACTTTGCAATTTTTTTTTTTTTTTTTTTTTTTTTTTTTTTTTTTAGGTATAAAGAAAAATCAGATTCAGAAGAAAAATTACAAACGAAAAAAGGTTGAAAAAATCTCTCGTTTCCTGAGAGTATAGTAATTTCTAATTTTGGCGTCTTTCGGTGGTATAAGAGACAGCACGTTTAATTATTAGTCGAGTTAATAGAGAAACCAAACTCGCAATTTGGCCTGAACGGCGCGGCGTAGAGAGCAATGATGACGAGGACTTGAGATGGAAAGGAGAAGCCCTCGGCACGGCGATCGACATGAAACGCGTAATAGCGCCTGCAAGACTGCATGAATACTTCACGCATTGCGTCAAACATAGAGCGTTCGGCAGCGGTCGGCGCGAAACGCATAGCGCCTACAAGATTGTAGGAATACTTCACGCATTGCGCCAAACACAGTGCGGTCAGCGCGGCGGCGGAAGTTAAAATGATTAAACCACATATGTTTGTTCTTTCATAATTGAGGACACCGCACCAAGAACAGCCTATAGGCGTATAGGTCGATATTACGCCCACCTGCTTTTCGGATTCTACGTACCCTGGACTATGCTGTGGTAGCGATAGAATATAGATAGGTAACGGCTCGAGGTCGAAAAACCTTTTTTTCCCGAGTTAAGTCAGGCCTCTGGAACGATGGGTGCAAGAACGACCTATACGCGCGGCCTTATCATTCTCGGTTCGCGGGCATCGACGCGGCGCTAGTTACCCCTTTCTTTACTCACTATCGATATGCTTTCATTTTGCGTTAATCATGCGTGATTAAAATGATTTATACTTCATATTGCCACCAACATGACTGATGCAGGGCGTAATAATGGCCTATAAACCGCTTTTTTGAATTTAATATATTAGAGTGTAAACCCAAAATGTACAGCAAAATCTACCCGGCATCCTTCAATAGAAGGGTTAGGTCACCCAAAAACACCAAAACAGGGTACCTGCATAGAAAAGTCTGCGCAGTACATAAAAAACGAAACTTTAAATGCGTTTATCTCAAAACACGAACTCCAGTTATAGACTGTTCTTGGTGCAGTGTCCTCAATTGAAATAGCCTCCATGCACGCCGGGCTTGTCGATTTCCTTTGACATTTTTGCAGTGGTGAATGCATAACTGAAGTGCGCTCCAGCTAGAATTGTATTTAGCAAATGGGTGGTTTTTATACGAGGATTAAAAATAAACAAGTGGTACGGAATAAAAGAAAAGAATATGAACTATGCAAAACGATAATCCGGGTATCGGAACTTGGCTGTTTTGAAAACGCCTTCAAATGCGGCGTGATACCTCACGCATTCCGGAGAGTTCAAATAGTTGTATCATTGCACCTTAAGAATGCGACGGAAGAATACAATTAAAATAGCCTTCATGCGCGCTTGCCTTTTCGGTTTCCTTTGACATTTTTGCAGTGTTGAATGCATAGCTTAAGTGCGCTCCAGCAAGAAGTGTATTTAGCAAACGAGTAGCTGTGCACGCTGGGCTTGTCGATTTTTTTGACATTTTTGCAGTGGTGAATTCATAGCTGAAGTTTGAAACTTTAAAGGAAAAGTATTCATAATTTAATTTTCCTAAAAAATAAACATTTTATGGAAGGAACTTTGGCAACTCTCTAATGTTCATACGGCGTTCTTCCTTAGCACGGCAGTATTGACGAGCGGACCAGGAAAACCTCCACAACGTTAGCAAAATGTCACGCAGTCGGTAGGATTCGAACCTACGCTCCCAGAGGGAATCTGATTTCTAGTCAGACGCCTTAACCACTCGGCCACGACTGCTTGATGAGTATAGCTAACTTTGTTCAAATTATGTCATAATTTCGTTGACGGGGGATAATGATTTTGCAAACTGTGCAAAAAGACAATCATCAGCTTATCATCGGTATTACAATTTTCCAAACCTTGCTTTTCTGATAGCACAATTCCTTTCAATTTTAACGTACTGTTACTTTCTGTTCTTACTCATACTTTTTCTTACTTACTTACTTACTTACTTACTTACTTACTTACTTACTTACTTACTTACTTACTTACTTACTGACTGACTGATTGACTGACTGACTGACTTACTTACTTACTTATTTAAGGTGTTAATGGCCCAGATGTTAAAAGCCCCTTTAAATAAACGTATCTACCAACCAACCAATCAACTTTACTTACTTGCTTAGTAGAAGGAAAACAAGGAAACAGTGGAAACAAGCTAAAATACATAAAAATACACGGGACGTTTTGGTGTCCCACGACATACCATTATCAACCGCTAAAAGAGTACAAAAATAAAAAAGAAATTAAAATCAAAAGAGACCAGCACGGCGTTACATGACGTTGGTAATGAAAGACTGCAGTGATAACAGTTACGTTAACAGTTTTACTATTTCCGTTTTGGGCTGCCTGTGTACCTTTGTCTTTGTTCTTACTTACTTACTTACTTACTTACTTACTTACTTACTTACTTACTTACTTACTTACTTAATTAATTAATTAATTAATTAATTAATTACTCACTTACCTACTTACTCACTTGTTTACTTACCTACTTACTTTTACTTTACTTACTTTACTTTCATCTTTTTATTTTTACTATATGTATGTTGCTTCTGTATTATTGGCAGAAAACTAAGAAACAATCTAACTTGAAATTTTGTGAATTTTTCTTGCTTCTGATCTGAATAATAGACTCAAGATTGTATTGATAAACTGAAAGTAAACATAATTTCCCTCGATTATTGATATGAAGATGGGCGAGATTGATCATCTCTTTAAATGTGAGAGGAATCATCCAATTGAAAATGAGCTATTCTACAGAGGGCGGCTTATTAATTATTTGACGAGATAAGAATGTTTTTTTAAGAATCGCTCGGTGCCATCCTGTAACATTCCTTTGTATGATTGATGTTGAAAATTCAGTGATAAAATCCTTAATACCGGTTCTACTTTAAAACATGGCAATCCGATATGTTTCCTTAGCGGAAATTGCCTGGCTTTGGCAATGGGCGCATTGCCAATATAAATAATAGTCTCAATGTGCAGTGCTGAGTAGGTTATGATTCAGTTGCTTGTAAACAATGTATAAAATCAATACACAAGACTTGATGGTTTTCATAAAAGTATGTAGATTTCAATTGCAAGTGTGTGCTTGAAAAAGGCTTAAAAACTCAGGTCGAATTGGTTCTCTTATTTTCCGTTTATTTTCCAATTTTGTTTCTCTCACTGGAGACAGTTTCGATTGTATCGACTCACCCGCCGAATGCCCCTGGTAAAAAATTGGAGATACGAGCTGCGTTTCAAAATACCATAGGAGTTTTTATAGCCGACTAAAGAAGGCTATTGAAAATCATATAGCTGGCTGTAGAAAGCGGAGCAAATCATAAAGCCGGGCTATACGAAGCTATAAAAAAGTATACAGTCGGGCAATAGCTCCTATCGCCGGGCTTTACGGGCTATAAAAAATTGTGTAGAAATTCGTGTGCTTTGGAAATCATTAAGTTTGATACGGAACTACCTTAATATTTACAAAACACACATTATATTTTCCTGTAAAACATATTTTTTTTTTTCATCAATTAAAATGAGATGGCCCATACAGAGTGTGCAAACATTTCAAAATCATGAGTTGAAAAACGCTGACTCCGCGAGATTAAATATTAGAGCCTAACACAAAGCGGAGCGGCGACGCATTGGCGCCTACAAACCTAACAGGGATACTTCACGCATTGCGCGGCGACGCACTGGCGCCTACAAACCTAACAGGGATACTTCACGCATTGCGCAATGCGTGAAGTATCCCTGTTAGGTTTGTAGGCGCCAATGCGCGTTTCGTGCTCTCTGCCCTCCCGCCGCGCGCCGCGCCGCAGCGTGCCACGGCGTCTGAAGCAACTATTTCACACTAGAGGTATTGCACAATCATAAGAAATTGAAGGCGCTCTAACATATTAAGAATGGCAGGCATCCTTCAAAAGTACGGAGCTTTCCTCGCAAAATAAAGCAAGATACTACGGCACAAAAAGAGAGCGGTAGTCCAAAAACTAACTAAGTCCTAGTATCCGTATTTAGTAACGTTTAGCATAAACTTTATTGTCTGGCTGTTGCTTAATCGCTATCGGCTATAAAAGGCTATAAGAAATTGTACAGCCGGCTACAGAAGCTATTGGAAATCTTAAAGCCGGCTTTACGTCTAAAGTATTTTGGAACACACATTCTACTGCCAATTTTTACCAGGGGCAGCAACTACCACACTCGTTGTCTCACCGTAATACCATAAATCTTAGTAATAATAACTATGTTAGTATATTTGTATGTGTAGTATAGCATCTAGTCTAAAATAACGGACTTTTTTATCATGAAACAAAGCAACGGCCACACGTAGGAAAGAATTGAGGCGCCCTCAATTAGCGTGATACCACACTCAGCTTCAAAGTGTTAGAATAGTTGCATTTTATTCGATTTCCAAACCGTCGACTGTTCATGGGGGATTTCAAGAGCGAAGGACCGCGATCACATCACTATTCTAGACACTCTTTTTATTTATGATTGATTACATAAAATTCGATTAAGAATTCGCCGGGAAATATATCGATTGATAAATTGAAAATCATTCAAAACATTATCGCAGTCGGTAGGATTCGAACCTACGCTCCCAGAGGGAATCTGATTTCTAGTCAGACGCCTTAACCACTCGGCCACGACTGCTAGATGCACGATTAAATTTGGTCGTGTTGTTTCAATGCAAATAGAGCTATTTCTAGTGCACTCATTTTCCCGTGATAATGATGTTGCGTTGTGCTGACCAAGCAATGATTACTTTTGATATTGTGTGCGAACTTGGTAACAATATTCCGCTTGTCATTTTGTATCTTGAAAAAGTTTTCTACGAAATGTCTCTTTCTTCAAGACCATACACAGGCATGAACATGAAAACAAAATTGAGCTATCAGCCGATTTTCAAATATAAGCAATGATTGCGACTCAGGCCACGCTATAACAAAATAAAACAATGTGCAAGAGGATGTTAAGTACACTTACATATATTTTAACCTAAAATGGTGTTCCAGCAAACGTTTCGACCAACATTTTGGTCTTCATCAGTGCAAGGGAAAGTACATAGACTAGTACTCTTCCATATTGTTATATTTTATTAAAGCATATAGATGGCGAAACTACCAGACCACGTATCTCGTTTGCGGTGTTTAAAAATATCCACTCATGTTTTATTTTTTTGAAGGGGATCAAATCAATATCGTTCCTTACAATTTTCACAGATTTTTCTCCGCACAAAGAGGAAAAATCTCGGAAGTTTTCACGAATTGACGTTGAGTAGTTTTCTATCTAAAAAATAAAGTATGACAGGAAGTTTGCGACGTCGCAAACCGAGATACGTGGTTTGGTAGTTTCACCGTCGATATATGACCTGAGTCGCAATCATTGCTTACATGAAAAATCGGCTAATAGCTCAAATTTTAACATCAACTTAACAACTTAACTCAACTTAGTAACTTTAGCATCATTATGAGTAGCCGAAAAGCGAAAAATCTTGTCACATGCATGAAAGTAGCTGGTCGTTTTTTTTTGAGGGGTCGTGCGCATGGGGCCATCAATGGCCTTATACATTTTTATAATATTCAATAGGTAATCACATGATGTCCCAATATCTCTGAAGGGATTGCGAACAATTTAAGGGAGCGGGCCATTTTCCCTCTCGGATCCTAGATAGCGCGTTCTGTCAAACGGAACTAAGCGCCAAGGAAAAGCATTGCGAGTATGAGACGGGACGAGCATCGCGTTCCGCAGCACCCACCAATCCAAGCTCCCCTCTCCCTTCCTCCCCCGATGGCGCTTAGTTCCGTTTGATAGCAATACGACCAATTATGTAACGCACTTTTTTGGCATTTTTGACCCCATATCCCCCTGTAACGCTATTGTGACGTAGGACCCTATCCTTTAACACGTAAAAACAAAATCCGGACTACATTTTGCAGTTAAGAACTATAAATCGACGGTGAAAGTCGGCAATCACATAACTCGTTTGCGGTGTCTGAAAATCTCCGCCTCTACGTCATTTTTTTAAAGGAGAGCAAATTGACATTATTTCTTGAAGTTTTCGCAGAATTTTCTTCGCATTGAGAAGAAAAATCATGACAGTTTTAAAGAATTGCCGTTGAGTAGTTTTCCATTTAAAAAATAAAGTATGACAGGAAGTCTGCGACGTCGCAAATCGAGTTATGTGATTGCCGACTTGCACCGCCGAAATTCTGGCTCAGTGTAAAAACAACGTATGAACCATTGGTTTTCTTATGCACGTAAGTGTTTTTTCGGATGAGCCGAAAATTATAGATCCTAATTGCAAATTGAGGTCCATCTAAGGACTGCCCCTCACATCTCTATTTCTCTGGTAAAAATTGGCGATAGGAGCTGCGTTTCAAAATACCATAGGAGTTCTTATAGCCGACTGAAGAAGGCGATAGAAAATCATACAGGGTGTTCGAAAAGTCCCTCCCCCCCCTCTAACTTTTGACCTAATTGAGGTAGAGATTTGAAACTTGGAGAATGTTCCTAGATCAAAGGGAGCTACTTTTCGATCCCCCCAAAATTTTGGGGGGGCCCCATTTTGGGGGGGTTACGGACCCTAACTTTTAATTTTCAAATGGGAAGACCCCCTTTGTGATACCTCGTTCGAAAGAACATAAAAAAAGAAAATTTTTCGCGCAAACTGGAAGTCATTATCTCAAACCGTTTCAAAATGGCGGCCGGTCAAAGTTCCAAATGGCCGAAAATTGGCACCTGTGCTATTTGCACATGGATTTGCTTGAAACTCGGTATCTGGGGGTATTTTGGCACGAGAAAAACGAATTTGACGTTAGATTTTCAAAAAAAACCCCAATTTTTCAAAATGGCGACCGGTTTAGGCTCAAAGTGGCCGAAAATTTGACAAACTCGATTTTATTGCCAATGGATTCACCTGAAATTCGGTATCTAGGGGTATTTTGACCCGAGAATAACGAATTCAACATTAGATTTTTAAACAAACCCTAATTTTTCAAAATGGCCGCCGATTAAAGTTCAAAATGGTCAACAATTGGCAACCTCGACTTTTTGCCGAAAGATTCGCCTGAAACTCGGTGAAATAACGTCGAATTCGTTTGTCTCCCACCCAGATACCCTCAAACACCGAGTTTCAGGCGAATCTATCGGCAAAAAGTCGAGGTTGCCAATTGTTGACCATTTTGAACTTTAATCGGCGGCCATTTTGAAAAATTAGGGTTTGTTTAAAAATCTAACGTTGAATTCGTTATTCTCGGGTCAAAATACCCCTAGATACCGAATTTCAGGTGAATCCATTGGCAATAAAATCGAGTTTGTCAAATTTTCGGCCACTTTGAGCCTAAACCGGTCGCCATTTTGAAAAATTGGGGTTTTTTTGAAAATCTAACGTCAAATTCGTTTTTCTCGTGCCAAAATACCCCCAGATACCGAGTTTCAAGCAAATCCATGTGCAAATAGCACAGGTGCCAATTTTCGGCCATTTGGAACTTTGACCGGCTGCCATTTTGAAACGGTTTGAGATAATGACTTCCGGTTTGCGCGAAAAATTTTCTTTTTTTATGTTCTTTCGAACGAGGTATCACAAAGGGGGTCTTCCCATTTGAAAATTAAAAGTTAGAGTCCGTAACCCCCCCCCCCCCCAAACTGGGGCCCCCCCAAAATTTTGGGGGGATCGAAAAGTAGCTCCCTTTGATCTAGGAACATTCTCCAAGTTTCAAATCTCTACCTCAATTAGGTCAAAAGTTAGAGGGGGGGAGGGGACTTTTCGAACACCCTGTATAGCTGGCTGTAGAAAGTGGGAAAAATCATACGGCCGGGCTACACGAAGCGATAAGAAATTATACAGCCGGGCTATAGTTCCTGTCGCCGGGCTATAGTTCCTGTCGCCGGGCTATAGTTCCTGTCGCCGGGCTTTACACTTTATCGCCTGGCTGTTGCTGTTTCGCCATCGGCTATAAAAGGCTATAAGAAATTGTGTAGAAATTCGTGTGCTTTGTAAATCCACAAGTTTGTACGGAATCACCATAATATTTACAAAACGCACATTATATTTTCCTTTACTACATATTTGTTTTCATCAATTAAAATGAGAATAATCCACACAGAGTGTGCAAACATTTCAAAGTCATGAATTGAACAACGCTGACTCCACGAGATTAAATATTAGAACCTAACACAAAGCGGAGCGGCGCGGCGACGCACTGGCGCCTACAAACCTATCAGGGATACTTCACGCACTGCGCAATGCGTGAAGTATCCCTGTTAGGTTTGTAGGCGCCAATGCGCGTTTCGCGCTGGCTGCCCGCCCGCCGCGCTGCGCCGCAGCGTACCACGGCGCTTGAAGCAACTATTTCACACCAGAGGTATTGCACAGTATCGTACGAAATTGAAGGCGCTCCAACATATTAGGAATGGCAGGCATCCTTCAAAAGTACGGAGCTTCCCTCACAGAATAAATCAAGATACTACGGCCCAAAAAGAGAGCGGTAGTCCCAAAAACTCACTAAGTCCTAGCATTCGTAATTAGTAACGGGTAGCATACACTTTATCGTCAGGCTGTTGCTTAATCGCTATCGGCTATAAAAGGCTATAAGAAATTGTGTTGCCGGCCATAGAAGCTATTAGAAATCTTACAGTCGGCTGTAGGTCTATGGTATTTTGGAACACAGATTCTACTGCCAATTTTTACCAGGGTTCGGTTGTACGGCAAATTAGTTAAAAATGCCTTTCATGGTAAAAATCCTTCAATTGCACTTACACAACTTCTCTGAAATCTCAGTTCTGTAAACAATCGCAGCTTCCATAAAAGCAAAGTCCAATCCAAAAAATCCACTGAAAAAACATCATTTGAAAATTTAAAATGTAACTGCGGAGTGGCACTTAGAAACATTACCTACCCGTAAGATAGTAAGTCGCAGTAATAAATTGGGAGGCTACAAAAAACAGAGCATAAACATTATCTCGCAGATAGTTATCGCGTAAAAAGAGCCTATCTACTCGGATCGAGTCCTGGAGATGGTGCGCTCTCGCGAGACAGAGGGTCCAAAGTGCCGTTCTAAGGAAAAACGCCGTATGAACATTCGAGAGTTGCCAAATTTCCTTCGATAAAATGTTTATTTTCGAAGAAAGTTATGAATATTTTCCCTTGAAATTTTCAGAATCTTTAGGTGAAATTGCGAACAAAACTATCCGAAAAATTGGGACGAAAATATTCATAAGTTAACCAGAAAATTCGCGTTTTATCTGGGGAAATTTGGCAACGCCTGAAGGTTCGTACGGCGTTTTTCCTTAGCACACGAAAAGGTACACGTTCGAGTGGTTTCGCTTGAGTAGCTGCTTGCGATAAAATAGTCGCCGGTAATAAATTTAATTACAGATTACGGTTTGAAAAACCGGCCCTGAATTAGTTGAGGCAGCGATGAAAATTATTCTAGAAAATGAGCCGGCCTTGGAGAGCCATCCGAGCAAATGAGTGGGCACCTGTCGATGAACGGACCAGGAAGACATGAGCAGACCAGAGCCCTGCGGAGCTTATAGTGCGCCGCGAGTGACATGTGTGGAGAAAAATCGAACATTAAAAGGAGGTGTCAGTCATTAGGAGCGAGCTTGGTATCGCCGCATGAGGCAACTAACTGGGAAAATATGGATTGCATTTTGCACAAAGGAACCAGGAGCACTGCGATGTTGCTAAGATTGTGCAACTTCATCCATTGCAATGTAACAATTGAAATCCTGAAAAATTATGAAATTTACATGGTAATTTTTGTCCTGAATGTACAGTTTTTATCGAGTAAAAATAAACTGTTCATGGATAATCAGGTTTTTCTTCTAAGATGAAAGAAGCTGTACAATCATAGCAACATTGCAAAGCTCCTGGTTCCTTTTTGCAAAATGCAATCCATGAAATCATCGCTACGTATTGCGAAATTCCATATATGGACCACATTTGCCATAAGGAACCATTATTCCTGGCTCATTTCAGAAACAACATATGGTTTGCATTTTGCAAAGAGGAACCAAGAGCATTGAAATGTTGCTAAGATTGTGCGACTTCATCTTTTGCAATGAAAGTACTGAAATCATGCAAAAATATGAAATATACATGATAATTTTTGTCTTAAATTTACAGTTTTTAGGGTGTAAAACAAAAACTGTCTATAGATAATCCGCTTGGCAGCAAAATGTCTATTTAAAAGTTGTGTGCGACTTTGGAAGCTTATGATGAGACTCTGATAAAGTTATGGCCAGTGTTCGAAACTCACCATTGAGTTTTAGGAGCCATGTGGCGCAAAAAGCCCGAATTTTAGGCGCCATTGAAAATTTTTAGGGGCTAAATTGACTTTTTGCCTATATGTCACGGCGCATCCAGTGGAAAGTTAGACGCAAGATGTTTTCGGAACATAACCAGTAAGTAGCTGTAACTTGAGGAAGACAAAAGAATGAAATCGTGAAGAATAGAAAAAGCTTTCACTTGTAGTGCTAAAAATTCCGAGTTTTTTTTAATTTAAATGTATTTGTTTTTCTTTCTTCTTTCTTCATGCGACTTCCTATAAAAATCCAGATTTTTAGGGGGCAATTTTTAGGGGCCACGTTGGCGGAGAGCCTTCATTTTTAGGCGCCATGACCGATTTTTAGGCGCGTTTGGCGCGTTGGAGCCTGTAAGTGTTGAACACTGGTTATGGCCAAACGTCCTCTTTAAACTTATGGCTTTTCTATAGATAGAGAAGGATTCACGAGCCAATGGAAAGAAATTTGGAAGCGGTACAAAGCTATAGCCCAACCGAAGGAGAGAGATGAACGTTTGAAAAAGTCGAAAACCAGGATTCCAGTATCCACCAAAGTCAGCTCAGCATCATCGGCTTGAGGCATTGGCACGACACAACACGCGCTCCTGATGACTCCGGCTCGGGCGCCAATAACCTAATCCTGCTTCTCGATTTCTTCTTCTTCATCCTCCTCACTGATCTTGACCCTGCCTCTGCCTCACGATCTTTGTTTATTACTGGCTATGTAGACGAAGTTCGTAATACCGTCCGCGACAGCGTTGCCGCTTTTAACAATTCCAAGCAGTCGCACAAAGGTGCGCATAGCGAGGATTATTTTTATTCTTTTACTAATCTCTCCCTAGTAGCAGAACCATAGAAGGAAAAGATAAAGATTATGTACGTAAGTTAATTTTTTTTATATAATGCATGCATACGAAAGTGTTAAAAGTGAACATTTTTGTGTAACAATTACATGAAAAAAAGTCATAATTTTCGTGAGCTTTTCGCAAAAATACTAAAAAATCTTCTAATTTGCGAAAAGCTCACGAAAATGATGACCTTTTTTTGCATATAAGAGTTACATAAAAATGTTCACTATTAACACTTTTGTATGCATGCGTTATATAAAAAAATAAAAAAATTGTCTATAAAAAAAAAAATTACCTTATTTAGCTTTTATCATTTTTCCTATATTATGGTCAGGTCTGAACTTTGATTTTTTTTTTTATATATACAGGGTGGCCCAGACCTACCGTACCAGGCCTTTTTTTCGGTTTATTTGGGTACCACCAAGTCCAGGATCGCGGGGATGAATAGGGAATCGACCCCAAGGAATCCGAATTTCATGGTCCCAGAGCCCCCCTGGCTTGGGGGGTAAAAGGGGGGTCCGTACTTCAAAAGTCAGGGTTTATGTCAAAATTTTGAAATTATTCAATCGGAATCAGAGCGTACGGAAATTTTTAACTAAAATCGACACCAAGAAATCCAAAGTCGGCCCATCCGTGTCCAAAATACCGACCCCTAAAGGCGGGGGACAGAGCCCCCTTTCAAAAAAATTCAAGTTCGTTAAATTGACGTGGAGACTCGGAAAAGATGTGTATTCATAGGTAATCGACTCCAAGGAATCCGAATTTGAGGGTCCCGTTGTCCACAGAGACTTTTCTGATGGGGCAGAGGGGGACTCTGAACTTTTAAATTTAACCGGTGTGGAGGTTACCCCTGCGCCCCATCAGAAAAGTCTCTGAGGACAACGGGACCCTCAAATTCGGATTCCTTGGAGTCGATTACCTATGAATACACATCTTTTCCGAGTCTCCACGTCAATTTAACGAACTTGAATTTTTTTGAAAGGGGGCTCTGTCCCCCGCCTTTAGGGGTCGGTATTTTGGACACGGATGGGCCGACTTTGGATTTCTTGGTGTCGATTTTAGTGAACAATTTCCGTACGTTCTGATTCCGATTGAATAATTTCAAAATTTTGACATAAACCCTGACTTTTGAAGTACGGACCCCCCTTTTACCCCCCCCCCCCCCGCCAGGGGGGCTCTGGGACCATGACATTCGGATTCCTTGGGGTCGATTCCCTATTCATCCCCGCGATCCTGGACTTGATGCGACCCAAATTGACCGAAAAAAAGGCCTGGTAGGGTAGGTCTGGGCCACCCTGTATATAAGCGTTACATGTCTTTACATAAAACTACCATTTAGATAAAAGATATGTTTTTTTTATAATTTTTTTAGAAAAACAAAAATTTGTTCTGCTACTAGGGATACTCATATTGGGTCAGTTGCGCTGGTCACAGAATCGTGTTTTGATGCTTGATTCTTGTAGATCTGCTAAAATTAATAAGATCTGTTCAAACAGCAACTTTATAAGTTCAAAATTAGCCGAGATATCGCCCTCTGAAAAATTCGGTTTATGACGTTGTACACCGCGGTAGTGACACCTTTGGTTTCCTCTACCTTGCTTTCATCTGAGCTTCTGTTGAGTAACAAAAGCAAATGTGTGTCTCATTAACCGATGAAAGAAAGGTGAAAGAAACCAAGGGTGTCACTACCGCGGTGGATGACGTCATGAACAGAATTTTTCAAAGCGCTATTATTGAGTGTAGAGAGTTGCTGTTTGGACAGATCTTGTTAATTTTATCTGATCTAAAGGAATCATGCAACGAAACACGATTCTGTGACCAGCGCAACTGACCCATTTTTAAACAGGATGGGACCAAAAGTTTGAGACATTCGTTATTATTGTCAAAGGAAATTTGGCTACGTCTGGAGGTGCATACGGCGTTCTTCCTTCCGAGGAGAATTGTTGTCCAAATTTTGAAAATTTGGATCGCAGCTTAATGTCCCACCCTCCTTCTACTCTCTCCACATAATGCGACGTACCGTAGCAAAAAATTTCAAAAATCATAAATTGAAATAATTGACATTTTGATGTGTCCTGTCGACTATGTTTTTTTAAAAGTAGTATTCTGGCTTTTAGTACCTTTCTTGTTATATTGATGGTTGATCACGGGTGCATCTGTGATACCTTTTATATATAAATTCGTCAACGCCAGTCAACTCTGTTTGACCACCGGGATGTTGTCAAATTTCTCCTGATAAAACACGAAAAACAGACTAGGGATCAAACTTGTCAGATGACATATTTTACTGGAAGGCAAGATCTATAGCTTAAACAAGCTACAAATCAGGAGGAACACTTTTAGCTGTAAAAGGATGGATCCTGGCCTACCCCCAAAAAATGAGGGCGACTTATCAGAATGCGCAGCTGTGTAACCTATGACCGTACCCTCTATGCCAATAATTCTTCTTCCTTTCAATTTTGGGTTAGAAAACGCCATTGAAATCAAAATTTCACACTAGGCAGACAACGTCGCATAGTATTGAACTTGGTTGGGCCCATGAGATGCGTCGCAAACTAGACACCGGGACAGAAGACGTTGTCAAGTTTATCAATATTAGCGAATTTCATAAAAAAAATTAAGTCTGCCGTGCTACGGAAAAAACCGTATAAAAATTGTGTAGAGTTGATAAATATCCTTTGCAAAAGTATTGATTTGTTAGGAATATTAGGTACGAATATTTCTCCTTACTCTCTTCATACATGTTTCGGATTATGACGAAAATAAAATTCTCTGAAAGGAGCATTTACTTATTTCCCCAAAATTTGAAATTTTATCGAGGAAATTTAGCAGCGTCTGGAATCCTAACTGAAAAATCTACCTAAGAACTATGCGTCCTTTTAAGCTTCCCGCTTTAAAAACGATGTACATGTACTAAGGCACATGAACATTTCGGCAAGCGGGAACTTTAAAAAACGCAAATTTCTTACGGAGATTGTGAAGTTAGGATTGCAGTTGAGACTTTTTCAACGCGTTCATCGTGACTTCAAGCAATTTTCCATGAAAAGCAAGTCTTCCTCTTGCTCTAGCTGAAGCTTGCAACAGGCCCATTGCTGCGGTACTAAGACAAATAAAAACGCCTTCAATACTCTTGAATGCAATACGCACATCCGTGGAGTTGTTTTTGTTGCATCCAGGCGATTCGAGTGACGATCGTCTTTTCCAATCAGTCCTCGTAGTGCAAGACACTTTCCCGGCAATTTGGAAATTACTTGTCTTGCCCTGTAACCGTTGCAGCACTCGACTTAGCTAGAATTTCGGTGGTAAATTAATGCAAAAACCTTTTTCCTAAATAAAATTTCAATGTGTACGGCCACGAAGTTTTTTCCTCGGCAAGTTTTTTTTGTCGGCCTCCTGTGTTGTAGTGGTTGTAGCGCTGGCCCTATAACCAAGAGGTTCCGGGTTTGATTCCCGGCCAAGTGACCTGAGTTTGATGGTCTCAGACAATGGTCGCCTGGGGCTGGTGGTAAGCGTGGGATTAGCCAATAGGGGCTTTTTGAAGAGTCGTGTTTTGTTTCGGTTTTTTCTTGCTTTTTTTACGCGATTCTGAACAACCAATGAGAGAGCAACTTCCAATTTTAGGTTAGAAAACAGCCTTGCTTCTTCGAACAACATGAGACCGACCAGCTTTGAGCATGTTATGGTACAACAATGTTGCTGCAGGGATTCCCAAATTTTGCGCGCGAAAATAAGCCCCGCACCCAGAACACAAAACAACTTCGAACAAAATGCGATTGTTGCTTGTTTACACATGTTGCGAGTGTTTCCTCCGAACAGAATACGACTAAGCTTCACGGAAAACAATTAAATGTTGATTTAGCATTTACACTGATAAAAATATGTCCGACAAGTTTCAAATGCTGATTTTACGATACAAAAATGCTAAAATAACATTTTAATTTGTACGTTTTGCAGAGGGCGTAGTTGCGTTAGCATTTGTTAAAATGTAAAATCAGCATTTAATTTCTTTCCGTGTTGTTAAAAAAAAAAAAAAAAAAAAAAAAAAAAAAAAAAAAAAAAAAAAAGTAGCCGCATTTTATGGCCGATCCGGCAGCCCGGTCTGATCAGGGTTGCGCGTTGATGCGAGGATTCCGATTAGACGAATGCAAAGTAGGCGCGTTTTTTTTTGTTTTTTTTTTTTATGCAGCCGGGTGCCGGGATGGGCGGCTGATTGCTGATTGCGACCGGGTTGATCAGGCCGGTGTGCAGCATCCCGGTCCAGTGCGTGTTTACCTATTCTACTCGCTAGACGCTTCGGAGTGCGACGGTCCTGATCGCGATTCTGCTTGCGTGAACGAGTCGGCCGGGTTCGCCTTTTCGCTCCAGGATCGGTTTTTTTGTGTCTCCTGCGCCACGTCTTTTTCGAGATTCGCACAGGTCAGTTTTTTGTCCAGCAAGTGGAATTTTCCAGCCTTTTCCGCCCGGGGCGCCTAACGGTGACAGGCGTCTACCTTGCGGCTTGCTTTCTCTCCGGTTGGGTCTATTTAAGTCGTTTCTCCAAACGAAAGATCGTATCTTTGACCCAATGTTGCGAGATTAGCTCGAATAATTCGTTTTTTACGAGGATATAACGTCGCCTTTCCGAAGGACAGTGGAAAAAAAGGGGGATGGGAAACAAGACTAAAATACACAATTGATAAAAATCGAGACGTTTCGACTCAAAACTGAGTCATTTTCATTCGGAAATATTATAAAAAATTTTTAAAAAAAAACCGATGAAAACCTGAGCCCTACATGATGGTGACCGGGATCAGCACTGGAAAAAAAAACAAATCGGATCTAGAGTCCAGACGACTCTTGAAAACATTGACAAGAAAAAATACTCTTGATTCAATCGAATTTTTGCTAGAATCAAAACGAAATCCGCTTAGATTAAGAGGCTTGGTTCTTGATTTAAGCTTAAATCTGATTGAATCGAGAGTACTTTTTCTTGTCGATGTTTTTAAGAGTCTGGACTCTAGATCCAATGTGCTTTTTTCCAGTGATGGTTAAAATACACAATTAATAAAACCGAGACATTTCGACTCAAAACTGAGTATTTTCATCCGGAAATATACCATAAAAATGTTTTTAAAAAAAAACGATGAAAACCTGAGTCCTACATGGTGGTGGCCGGGTTCTGAGAAAAAGGGAAAAATGATTACCACCCGGCCACCACCACGTAGGGCTCAGATTTTCATCGTTTTTTTAAAATTTTTCTTGTATTTCCGACTGAAAATGACTCAGTTTTGAGTCGAAACGTCTCGGTTTTTATTAATCGTGTATTTCAGCCTTGTTTCCCGTTTTTCCTCCTTGTTTTTCCACTGTTGTCATTGTCTCGGGCTGCTCTTAAAAATTTGCATCTCTCAGAAGAAGGAACGTATGACTTCATTCCAAGGTTGCAAAATTGACTCTAACAATTCAATTTTTTTCTCAAAAAAGTATCTGTGCAAGTTTTGTCCAAGATTTGTTGGATTTTTGCTTGAGATCAGAAAAAATATCGGTGAATTTTAAGTTATTTATGCCCCGAAATAAAACGCTAGAAAAAAACTCCGGTGGTGGAAGCCGTACTTACGGGCTGTATAGATGTACCATCCGCATTCCGGGCTCGGAGGCCGAAACTTCCGGGTGTAGCACCCGGAGTTTTGGCCTGGCAAACCCGAAAGTTTTGGCCTGTGGGCTTTGAACGGACAGTATAGTCTATATAGCCCGTAACTTTTTTTCCAGTGTCCAAAGAGCTAATCCAGTGCAGCATGCGCATACCCACTCAATAAATGGCCTCAGGCGACCCCTGCCTGAGATCATCAATCATGAATCCAACTGAGGACCTCCTGATCGAAGTGCGAGCGCTATATTCACTGGACTATAGAACAGTGTTGCCAGATTGTGCTAAAAATACAGCAAATTTCCCATTGAACTCAATGGAAACCATCCAGAGTTTGTCACACAACTTGAGACCCTTGCCGTAGAAGCAAGACTGCAGATGACTTACTTGTGATCAGAGGGAAAATCAGTGAAATGTTTACTCAGAAAAGTCAACCGTTTCCCATGAAACATAAAAACCGTGAGTGAAAATTTTGCAACATTGAAACGTAGTCACGCTGTTTCTGATGGAAATCCGACCTGATCTCCCGCGTGGGATGAAACGCTCCTGAAGAAAGTGTATTTTTTGCCTGAGAATTTTTTCCCTTCTTTTTTTATTCGTTCATTCTATAAAGTTGTCTTTTCACCCGCCCGCGCCCGCCTTTACAAGACTTTTTGCTCTTCAATTCTTCAATTCGTCGCTCCTCTGGCATAAAGTCGTATCTCAATTTCCGTATGAGTCCCAGAGAGCATGGATTTATATGTAAAGCAGGGCTCACGTGAGAATCGAGTTACGCCCTTACGTCAGAGGGGCGACGAATTGAACTCTTAATTCGCGAGAGGGCCCGGAGGGCACAAAAAGCGTGAATTCGCGTGAGAACACTCATATCTAGTTTCTTCTATTCATTTATCATTTATCTGTTCATTCAGAGATTCCTATGCACTGGAAAAAAAAACTCCGGCCGTAGAAGCCGTTCTCACGGGCTATATAGACATACCTTCCGCGTTCTGGGCTCAGAGGCCGTAAGTTCTGGGCGTACCACCCGGAGCAGTCGAAACCATGGCTCCAGTACCCGGGACTTTCGGCCTCGGAGCCCGGAATGTACGGTATGTCTGTATAGCTTGTAACTTTTTTCAAGGTGGTTTTTTTCACACACTTTGAATTTTTTTTGAGCTATGCGTGTTGTTTTTGAACATCAAAATGTCAACACTGCAGCTGCTGCTGCATGTTCCATAGCCACCTAGATTGATGTGAATTTTCGTGTTGGCGAGTTTTTAAACTGCATCTGCTTGCAGTGGCATGCTGTGATTATTTCACGTTCCAAAAACTGAATTTGAAACAATAACAAAACATAACTTTACGCATAGGCAATGAAGAACATTATCACTATAGATGCACACAGTAATTGGACTGCATTTTGCAATTTGGACCTTTAAATTCTGACTCATCTTAAAAAACACTTATGTGCATAGGGAAACTAATGGCACATACGTTGTTTTTAAACTGGGCCGGAATTTATAGTTCCCAATTGCAAAATGTAGTCCAATTATCCTTCTCTTACTGACTGGTTTGGCGGAAGGAAAGCAAATTCGCTGCTTGTGTGGGGTGACAGCCCTGGAGCCAAAAATTGAGTCTTGGCTTTCCTTTATCTATCATAACTCTCATACTGCCGTGCTAAGGAGACCACAGTTCTGAGCTTCAGAACGGTTGCCAAAGTCCTTTGATTTTAATAACAAGATTTTCATTGTAAACTTTATTCCAACTTTCCAGATACTTTTGTTCGAAATTTCACCTGAAGTTCCTGAAAATTTCAAAGGAAAGTATTCATAACTTTCCTCAACATTTAAAATTTCATCGAAAGAAATTTGGCAACTCTCGAATGTTCATACGGCGTTTTTTCTGTAGCACGGCAGGGAATATCAAAAACAGGGTTGTGGTGTTCTTTATTTGTTTCTTTTGTTGTTTTGTTTGTTGTTTTTTTTTCATTTTTTGTTTCTTCTTTCCCTTTTTGTCTATTTTTTTCGTTTATTTTTTTTCGTTTCGATATTGGGCACCATTTAGCAAAAAAATAAACTGTTTAGGAAACGAACTCTTTCCAAGAAAGAGGAGGAGAGTTTATTGACGAGGATCGAAAGATTTCCACATTTATCCTCATGAGGAAAATTCTCAGCATTATCTTTTGAGTTTGATTAGTTTATTGATTATTTTTTCTCTTACTTACAATTAGTAGCAAAAAAAAAATAAATGCGGTCGAGAAATGATTGTTCAGTCGGTATGTTCGGTCAGCTCTATTGAAACACTTTAGCAACAACGCCGGCAAACTTTAATCGCGTCTCTCTGAAATTTGCGATTGTTGTTGGATTTGCTTTTGGATCTTAAAGTGCGTCATCGGATTTAGATGGTACAGTTGCGTTTTTGCTAACGTTTTCCGCGGTTCCCACCAGCTGTAAGACCGTTGCCAACATTGCTTTGATCAATATGTTTGTGAAATGAAGAACCGGTACGCAACATTTGCAAAAGATGGAAACAGTTTTCGTTAAAGTTTTCCCTGACTAAATCCTAAATGTGAGACAGTATATGCTTCATGAGTGTCAAAAAGCGGAGGATTCTGCACGACGATTTATGATACAAATATTTTAACTCCGGTGTTAGCGGTGAAGTATCGCACGAAACTGAAGGCGTTTCCGACTAGTGACAACAGTTTGACTTGGCTTATAACAATTTGTGTCATGCACGTACACGGGTCCCCTGCACCCTGCATCCCAATGGCGTGGCGTGAATTGCGATGCATCGATTGTTATGCCATTTAAACCTATGGTAAAGAATCGATTATCAAGGTGTTTGTGCTGAACAACCCTTATTTTATCGATCATTTTTCCATAGGTTTTTTAACTGGCATAACACTCGATATATTCGTAATTCACGCCACGCCACTGCTGCATCCCTCCTGTTTATTCTTTGAAGACGAGTCTGGATTGACCAAAATACAATCATTTGCAAACAAATTTGCAAACACAATCATTGCAAACAAATTTGCAAATACATCCTCACTTGTTAACAGTTCCTCTAGAAAGGTCTTGAAAAGACTAAGAGACCCAGCAATACTATCTGTACAGTCGCACAGATTTCCAACAAAAAGACTCATTTGTAAGCAAGCCATGGAAGATAGAATATAACTGATTCTAACCGATTAATGAAGAGGTTCATATTTACTAGACCACCAAAATGATTATATGTATAAACACGCAAAGTTTTCGGGCAGCACTGGAAAAAAAAATCGCTTGGATCTAGAGTCCAGATTCTTGAAAACATCGACAAGAAAAAATACTCTTGATTCAATCGGATTTTTGCTTAAATCAAAAGGAAATCCGCTCAAATGAAGAGGCTTGGTTCCTGATTTAAGCGAAAATCCGATTGAATCAAGAAGTATTTTTTCTTGTCGTTGTTCTTAAGAGTGTGGACTCTAGATCCAATGTGTTTTTTTTCCAGTGAGGTTGTGAAATTAGGAGTGCATTTCAGACTTTGCCAATGCGCTCATCGTGACTTTTGAGACATTTTTTATAAGAAACAACTCTTATGCTTGATTTAGCGAAAGTTTGCAACAGGCTCATTGCATTTATTGTAATTTTCATGAAGAAAGTACAAAGATAAAAGAAAACATTCATAAACATAACAGAGAAATTCATGTAACATTCAGAGATGTAACATTCATAACATAGATAAAATACTAACATTCACGAGTGGGTCCGGTGAGCTCTCTTTAACGTCCACACGTTGGAATCGACCTCTTATTTATTCTTCACATAGATGATTATAATTTTGGTAGCACTTTGTCCATTCTCAACTTGCGCGAACAGAAAACTTTCAAAGTTTTCAAAATTTTGATGACGCCTGAGTTTGGATACAAATTAGCTAACAGTTCTCCTACAAAAGTGAGGAAACTCGCAAATAAACCTATGATGAGCGCTATAAAAGCTGACTGCAAATCGTTTAGATTATATGGTTTCGGCTCAGCACCTTCGGCATCTGTTCCCTCCGATGAAAGTCCAATTGCGTAGGCCTCATATTTCTCTATCGTTCTTCTCGTGTGCCCAGTTTCTAGATTTTGATAAATTATTCGATTCAATTTATCATAGAGAAAAGAATTTTTCAAGAAAGGAATCATTACCGGATACGTAATCAGGCACTCTTGCATTAGATGATACTCAGTTTCAACTTGAAATCCATGCCTCTTAAGAACATTTTCTTTACGGATGGACGAGAATGGTACACTGATCATCGCAGCATCCATCGCAGCCATCGAAAGGATATTCTTTTGAATATCCACAGTGCGATTTTTAATAAAATTAGATTCTGCGGATGACTCATTATCTCCCAAGATACTTATAGAATTAGGAACGAATTCTCCCAAGAATTCGGCCTCAGTGTAATCGTACAGATTACTCACCAATTTGGCACTTAGCCTCTTAGATTGGTTTTGCTGATACAACATTTCTTGTTCCAATTCAACATCATTGAAAGCTAGTTGAATGAGCAGTTCTGATTCTTCCAAGGCTTTCAATGAATCAATTTCCGGATACTGAACTCTCTTGCTAAGAAGCGTTGTCATGCAACCCAAAAAAGCATTCGTTATGATGATTGCAGAAAAACTAAAAATTACGAAAAGGACTTTTCCAGTCGAAAGATGGCCCAGGCGCAGGTTTGCTGGGCTACCGCACATGAAATACGCGTAAACAGTTAACAGAGGAGATGAGTTTCTGTAAAATTCAACTTCTGCGTCTGGGTAGAAGAAGTAGAATACTCTGCATTGTAAATAATTGAAAGTCCCCAGAATGATCCAGAAACAAACAATCGTGATGACAATGAGTGTCCATACGAGTGGCGAAAAGCTTTTGAAAATCACCAGACCTTGTGGCATAAAACCACTATGTGGAGTTGCAAAGCACAGAGATCTCGTATCAACGCTGACTGAAAAATCATACCTAGAGTAATTTGCTCCTTCTAAATTTAGTCCATACTCAAACGGCTGCAAGTCTATGTCGAATTTCAAGCCTACATCAGTACCGTAACTGTTGAATTGATCTACCATGTATTTCGTATATGGGTACGTCAATGTGCAATTTACAGCACGTTTGAAGTCATTCAATACTGCCTCGCACGATGCACCCCAAGTGCATGAGGATGAAGACACAAACCTATGTTTTTTAGTGTCTCCTGAGGTGTAGAATGTGCTGATTGATTTCCTGTGCATATCGCTCCAAGAGAAGACGAAGAAATTTTGATTGGCCTCACCCTCAGTTGAGATGAGTTTTTCCATGAAGGGATTATATCTTTCACAACCATGCGAGTGGCAAATGACTGATCTTATTCCTCTGAAGAAGCGCCAAAAGAATTTGAAACAGAACAGCAGGCTGGCGACCGGGTCTGTATCCACAGTGTACTTTTTCAGTCCATTCCTTATTCCAGAATTCCCTGTGTCTAATAGTTTTGTATAAGTCGAGTGGCTGTAAATCCCATCAAAATCTTTTAAGATGAAAATCAGATAATTCTTAGAATTCCAAATTTTGTTAATGTACAAACCTCGAGTTGCATTAAATACTCGATCGCTTAGAATCGAGTTTGGCTCCAATTCGGCTGATGATAGTCTCAACTTTTTACTGCACGTTTCTTCCCCTTGCGTCCAAAGAGAACATCCATCCACTGTCACGCAATACGGAGGTAAAATACCCTTCGACTGATGTTCTTTTCTGATTTTATCGTATTCGAGATTGATCGTGTTCTCGCCGTTTACGTCTGAGAGTCCAGGGTATGAGATTGTGTAAAAAATTAAGCTCATCAGCTCTCTCATATCTTTGAGGAGGAATATGATATTCTTGCCATGATCGGTATTGAAAGCGTTTGTCAAGTGACTGTGGTGGGATATCAAAATGGTTTTAATGGAAGCTTCATGCAAGCGTTGATTAAAGTGCTCGAAAGAGGGTTCGGAATGCAAACCGTCCTCGTAAATGTAAAATAATTCTTGTCTCGATTCGTCGATTATGCTTCGACATGCATTGAAAGCTATTGAAGTTAAAGACTCCCATTCGCTCTCCGGAGATAGCGCCAAAATCTGATTGGTTTGCGGACCAAGGAAAATCAGACCAACGTGGAGGAAAAATAAAAGAGAACACACATGCATAATTTGGGAGCGAATATCACACCTTGCCGTACTGCAAAACAAAAGATAGGACAAATCAGTTAATAATAGATGTTATATTTGTGTTCTCTTACACGGAATTTTCCATCCTGATACATTGGTTTTAGAGTCGATTTTCTGGAATAATAATATAGTTTAATCGCTTACCATGTTAATTTCCGTGGCTGAAAACAATAAATTTTAATCGGTAAAAACACGTACTTCGCAAGATTTTCACGATCGTAACTTATATTTGAATGAGATTCAATTCTTATGTAAGTCAACCGAGTTACCTTGAATACCGTATCAGCCACCTCTAAAACCCGCAATACAAACTTTTGTGGAGGTTTGTTCAGCACTTGAAAAGTTACAGCAAGGACAAATGTTTTCCCTGCATTTTCATGTTTAATAATTGAGCTGTTATCGGCATTGCGCCCTGTTTGAAATTCTATTCAAGGTCCTATTTCTGTAAAATCAATCTATGGGTGGGCTACGAAGGGACGCGCGTTAGATATATGGGCGTATCCGATATTAGTTCGATGTATCGTTTGGTTCAAAGCAATGGAACATAACTTCAAACCAAAATTATAGGATATAAGTCAGAGAAGCTGAAAATGACCGTAGCAATTTCACTACTCTTGGCCAATTAGTACTCACAATATGAATTGCATACGAATCCAAAATCTACCACATAAAACCCGTTCCGTCAGATCACTCAATTGACTTTTGAGGCTATGTTTCCATTTTGAACCAATCGATATCGATATGTCGCAGGCAATTAGCAATCGCCGGCAATTTGCAAGCGGTTCACAATTTGTTTCAATAAATCGCAGTAATGCGCATCGGCATGATGCAATTTTTAAGGGTTATCGCCTTCAAAAGTATGAGCTCGGCTTGAAGCGCCTTCATTTTTTGTGAAACTGTACGCTTTGTCACGATGTTAGTTTAGTTGCATGTCCGATCTCAACCCAACTAATGTCACGGAGTTCATCGCACGATCTTCTGAGTGTGCATATCCCTGCACATCCCTAAGTGTGCATATGTTTTTGAGGATGGGAACATGTCTATTCTCAGTATAGGCATCGTAATCAGCACTCTAATCTTGTTCTTTTATTTTTGAATTATATGATTTTCAATATTTATTCACCACTGGCTTGCAAATTGCCGGCAATTGGTAATGGACCACTAGACAAGGTACGGATTTCAACATTCTGATACATGTTTCTTAACTAAAATTTTACGTAGAGCACGATGCGCACAACGAAAATTACCGGAATTAACTCCTTACAAAGATATTTAATGATTCTTGGTGCGTGAATTCAAACCACCCGCTCATGAAAACTCAATTTCCTACGTGACTCACATCGCGCGCTAAACGTTATCATGATCGTTTCTGCGATAAAAAAATCTGGCAAACTCAATCTTGACGCTTTGGCTCAGCTATAGCAAATTACTTATAGTTTAAAAAACACATGGTCGGAAATGAAAATTGCTCGATTGAGAAGCTTACTGAAACCGGTGCAGCGCGCGATTTGATTCACGTAGAGCTTTGAGTTTCTTGTGAGCGGGCAGTTCAAATTCCTCTTAACCAATGTGAAATAAAAACGTTAATATTTTCGTTTGGAGTTTGTTTAATTAGTTTTCGTTGCGCGAATCGTGCTCTACGTGAAATTCTGGTTAAGAAACATGTATCAGAATGCTTAAATTCGTACCTTGTCTAGTGGTCCATTGCCTTTGAGGCGAATTGCACAAACGCCTACGACCTTTTCAAGAAGTACGCGTACGGCTCTCGTGATTCAGGTGTTATAGTTCACGGTTATTTTCGGCTGGACAACATGATGTTCAAGTACGAGGCCGACGGGACACCCATTGAAGTTGTGTTCTTCGACTTCCAGACGATCTGAATCGGCTCGCCGGCGCTCGACATGTGCCGTTTCATGATCTTCGAAGCCCCCACGGACTTAAGACACGCTCGATGGGATACATTTCTGCGTGTTCATCACGGTAAGATTGGAGCTCTGCCGCGATAGCGAGGAGAGCGGTGAGTGTCGAATTTTCGAAATCGAGTTTCCTTCACAATTCATCTAATCTCTTTTAGATGAAATCACTGAAATAACTAAAACAGCAATGTTCATCTTAATTGTAAAAAAAATGAGGCATCTGAGAAAGCCTCACGTGCGCAAAAAGTGATGTAGTATCAGGCAAAACAGCAGTAAGTAACATTATTCCTCCAGAGAGCCGATGAAAACAGTGCTTTCAAATTAAGTGCCGCCCTCTTCTATATTGGGGGAGGAGGTATTCCAATAAATCCCTTTATTAAAGTGCAAATAAAGCCCCGCCCCTTTAATAAATTTGAAGGAGTTAATGCCCTCTAAATATCGACGGGAAGCGCCGACCAAAAAATTTTAAAGAGGGTAAATGAAACCCCTCCCCCCTCTCATACAAAGGAAGCCCCTCAAAGATGGACGTATTAGCAGTCAATTTTTTCTTATAATTATTTCAAGGGGAAACAAGTTCATTCATCACCACCTAACGTACGCAACGCATCGATGTATGCTCTTTTTTTTTTTTTTTTTTTTTTTTTTTTTTTTTTTTTTTTTAAAAAATAACGCTTTAAAACGGAGAAAACTTCGCGTGCTGCAGAGGGGAAAAAACTAAATAGCCATGAAATTACTTTCTTTTTGCCCCCGCATGTCCGAAAATATTCGATTATTATACCATAACACTGATGACGATGAGGAGACAAGATTGAAAAGGAACAGTGGTAGATTTTGATATGAAACAAAATATATGTACTTAAGACTGGGACCGATGTCGATGACGCGTTTAACGCCAAAATAGTCAGGAACGCAAGGTCAAACTACGATCGCATCACATCCTGCTGTGATCACCATGTTTAACTCTTAATCTTCCGAATAGTCTGAATTCTAAATGTGACTGTTTCGCGAAGCGGTTATTTACCTATTTACATCTGATTTGTTGATACTGGCGGGCACAGGAAATGTTTTCAAGCTGTCTCAGCAGGATCAGTAAATCTGAGGTTGCCTATTCGCCCAAAAAATAAACATTAATTGTAATTATTATATAAAGTAATTCATAAATAAAAAATATTTATCTTTAAATTATCGGGTTTACAACCCGAGGCAAGAGTCTGCTAAAACAGATTCCACGTGGCCTGAAAATACCTAAAAATTTGAAAGGCCTAGAGTATAGATGCGTCTATACTCCTAATGTCGGCGGAAAATAATCGGCGCCTCAAGTTACCTTTAATTTCAATAACTCCTGATGAATAATATAAAATGGCTTGAAAATATTATTTAAATAAATAATCTTTGATTTTGTTTTACATTTTCGAGTCTACTAAATTTTAATGGGAATTGAAATGAATACAATAAATGTTGCTATAGCCATGTAACTAGCGAAAAAGGGAGAGTAAATTGAAATTAAGAAGAATTATCAAACAGATTTTAAATTGGACATAAAGTTTGCATGTTTTTGGAATCATTTAATTTACAACTTTCAAATCAATTAACTGATAGAACGTGTACACTTCAAACAATACAATTTGTGACTTAAAAAAAGTGATGAGCTCCATGAATACATTTTCTTTTTTGATTAATTTCTTAACCAAAAGGCATTGATTAAAATTAAGGCAGCGTATAGCACATTAATATTCTGAGATTAAAACGACTTAGCTGGGCCCTCAGGATATGTTCCAACACGAAGATGTAGCATATGCCAAATGTACGTTATTTATTTTTTTTTTCTTCATCAACTTTAATGCATCTAATTAACAACGAGTCCTGACTTTGAAAAGAAGCTTGTGTTTAATTTTTAATCAGCACGAAAAAAATCATGGAAGACCATAAATTCCACATAGTTTTGATTCCATCAAACAAAACGTTGAGATTCAGCTGGCGTTTAAAAATAAATCAACCGATTTCATTCCATTTGAGTTTTTTCGTGACCTCTAAATCGGCAGTCGTTACTTACTGATCGCATCTTCATAGGAGTGTACCACGCCCAAAAATTGAAGACTTTTTCAGTCTCGCCCTTTGTTACACAACACTACTTAGGTACAATTTGTACACGGGCACTTTCGGTGGACTGTAATTATGGTTTGAGTTGTAGAATGAGGGAGAAAAAAAATTCAATTATTTTAGTCTGAATTGTAACTAATCGATAAAAGAATGCTTGTCTAATCTCAACTCTAATTTTACATCTTAGGCGAAAAATATACATACTTTTAGGGCACTTCAGAAAATATTGCAAAAATTTTAAATTGTTAAGTTAATTTGAGTATTGTTTTTTTTTTAATGTTATCATTAGAATAATAGTTTTCTTCTGAAATTTTTGGATGTTGTAGAAGGAGGATAATTTTTTCAATCATGCCTATCATTGCCTTCCAGCGAAGTTTTAATGGTTTCGTCAGAGGACTCAGAAACAATGCTCCACCGAACTAACCTCCAAAATAACTATATTTTTAGCATCTTTCGGATTGCACCACTGAAATGCACTACTAGGTCAAATCACATGAAAATCGCTATTCGGAGATAATGGTTAGGATTCTGCCTTTTTTTAGCTGCATATAAGAGAGAGAGGAAAATTAATTTTTTATATGGCTGCGTGAAGGAAAAGCATCCGTTCCACAAAAACTAATTGCGACTTCGCCACCACCCCACAAAAAAGCACTTTTTTTCAGATTAAAAATGAACAGAGCTCTTAAAATTACGCTTAGATACCAATTTTATTCAACGATGCCATCACGTTGAATAAAGACTGATTTATCTTCTCTTGGACCTACGCTACTGGGTATAACGCCGTATAAATATTCAATTGTTGCCAAAATGCCCCTATTAAAATACCAGTTTTCGAAAAAAATTGTAAACATTCAGAAATTTTTATCGCAATCTACTTTGGCATGCCTAGAAATTTCTCAGAAAATGGTTCATCGCGACATCACACCTGAATAAACGTTCTATTGAGGGAAATTTGACAACATTCAAACTTTTTTAAGGCAGCTTTTCTCAACACAGTGGTGCAGCAGACTATTGCTTTTTAACTCGAAGGTGATTCGCTCAAACCACGAATCTCATTTGCGGTGTTTCAAAATTCCCGCTCACTTTTTATTTTCTTGACGGAGAACAAATCAACACTTTTCCATGAATTTTTCACACAATTTTCTTTGTACGGATAAGAAAAATCAAGGAGGTTTTAAAGAATTGACGTCGAGTAGTTCTCTATTTAAAAAATAAAGTGTGACAGGAATTCTGCGACGTCGTAAACCGAGATACGTGGTTCGTTAGTTTAACCAAAGAACTGTTCTGCCGTGCTAAGGAAGAACGCCGTATGAACATTCGAAGGTTGCCAAGTTTCATTTGATAAAATGTTTATTTTTGAGGAAACTTATGAATATTTTTCCTTGAAATTTTCAGGAACTTTAGATCAAAATACGAACAAAATTCTCTGAAAAATTGGAAGAAAAATATCCATAAGTTTACCAGGGAATTTATGTTTTATCAAAGACAATCTGGCAACACTTGAAGGTTCATACGGCGTTTTTCCTTAGCACGACAGTGTTGTAAAGGTGAAAAATGAAGGAGATGAGGCAACGTATGATGCAGTTAGGTTAATTCTTGTTTAATCCGTTTGAATCGGACCCGGAAGGAAGATAATCGGAACTCCAATAATCGGAGGCATATTCGACAAGGAAAACGTGGAATCGTATTAGAGTAGATGGCATTGTCCCGGTCATGAATAAGTGTGTTTTCGGGGCTTTTAATGATCCTCAGGACGCCGCGCATTATTCTAATGACCCAAGTCCGGAAAGATTCGCACGCACGCTACAAACTATTCTATTGGACGTATTTATGCTAAAAGGACCTATGTTAAATGAATCAAATCAAAAGGAAGTGTGTAGCACGAAAATCCTATGCGCATAGTTCCTTTTGATTTAATTCATTTTAACATAGGTCCTTTCCGCATAAATACGTTCTATTCAGTAATGTTTTACACCTAATTTTTCATGCCTACAAGTCCACCGTGCTAAGGAAAAACGACGTATGAACATTCGAATGTTGCCGTAATTCTTGAAATAAAATATGTATTTCTGCAAAAAGTTATGATATTTTTCCTTGAGATTTTCAGATAAGTTGGGAAAAATTGTAAAAAAATTCCTGAAAAATTCACGAAAAAAATCGTGTTTTTTCAGAGAAAAATTTGGCATTATTCGTATTCTCGTGCGACGTTTTGTCCTTAATGAGAAGACCTTTTTCTTCTGAGCTTGCCTCCTTATCCAGTTTTTGGGAAATACGATGGCGTTCATTGTGGTTACACTCGTTGAAACTTTTTCATTATTTTAGAAAACTCAGTTGTTATAGTTGCGATTAGTTTAACTCTCTTTAAAAGGTAAACTTGTGGGATGGGCTTTATTATACAGCAAAAACGTCAAATTCAGTGCTTAATTATTAATCAAAAACCTATGCAGGGATTGTTTCCCTTTACAAATGTTTCTACTTATCGAAACTGACGTTTGCTGACCAAAACAAGAGTGTATTTTAAGATTTTTGGAACCGATCGTATACAATAATATGACGAATCGATCAATAATGTTCAACTTAAAACCTTAAAAGAAAAGATTAATTAATTTCATTTTATTTCAATCATGAATGTATCAAATGAAATTTTACACACTTTTTTGTCAGTGTAGCGCGACAATTGAGAGTTTCCACAAATAGCGCAGATTTCCAGCGGCGGGTCCAGCAATTTGTAAACACCGGATTTCCTCCATTTAAACCTATGCTATGTAATCGATTCTTGTCGGAGCACCTTGAGCGTCTGCCCCTTCAAGAATCGATACATTTTCATAGGTTTAAATGGAGAAAATACAATGTTGCCAATTTCCTGGATCCGCCAATGCAGATTTCCAATGGCCTGGCCCAAAATTACATACAATGTGCGATTAGATCATGCATAGGAACATTAATCGAAACCAATGTAAAGACACTGGAAACCCTGCAACCCGCATCAAAGTGTGTGGGGCACAGTAATTCGGCCCGATGACGGTAATTAAGAGACAATCAAATAGCGCTGAACAACATCGTTTCAGGCGCGACGAATAGCGGGTTGCCTAATCGATTCTTGAAGGGGCAGCATTCGAACAGATGATTCTCTTGATTAGCTCCTGAGAGGATTAACGCTGGTCATCAACTCATCCGTGATAGGGTGAAAGGGGAGGGGGTTAACTTTATCACCCGTCGTGAAACTTACACCTGCATCCGTAAAGTTATAACAGAGATATGTGATAATTTCTCTTTGACCACAGACGAAGGGCACATCCTCCTATAGACATGCCCTCCATACAGAGAAAGAGATCATATTGTATTGACAAAAACACATCATATAGGTCGCTTTATAGCACTCCTTTGCGCTCTACGACTCCTAACCTCCACCGCTCTTTGTCGAACCACAAACCTTGGGGCATTGAGCATCTTAACATTTCTATTGACAAAAAACTATAGTTAAATTACCATGATTTTTTGTGTTCCATATGAGGTCAATAATTATATAAATTTTAAAAATAGGTTGAACCGGATTTTGGAGTTTAACCGTAGCAGATAAAATACAGAAACTTAATTGAAATTTTAATCTTAATCATAGAGGAACTGATTAATTAAAGAAAAATATAGAAGACTTAAATCATATGATTATATTAATACACTATATAAATTAAAATGAATGAATAGGCACATTTTAGTTTCCAAAAGTAGTGAAGGAACAAGAAACCAAAAACTTAAACTAAAACAAGGAACAGCAATATTGATCAGGAGTATCAATAAGGGGACAAGTTATAATTACCAAAACCCTCAACTACCAAAGGCATTGTTGTAAAAAAGATCACGATAATTGCATGAGAAGTTACTACAACATTGTATAAATGCACAACAGTTCAGGACGGTTCAGCTGACATTTTCTCAAACTAAACGGTTGATGGGATTCAAGCGGCACTCCAATTTTTCATGACTCCATAATTAACAGCTTTTAGTACAGTATTTTGGAGCATCCTGGAATCGTGCATTTATTCAAACCCCCTGGAATTGTGCATTTATTCAAACCCCCTGGAATTGTGGAAATTCTGGTAAATACCAAAATCCCGGCATTGAAGTACAGAAGAGATAAAGTACTTGGCACAATCAAATAGATTGATACTACAAATGAGAGAAATACGTTAAAATACTGGATTTTTGCTGAAGATACTGCAACGGAGAAAACTTGACCATGAACTTGTACGTTGGAGTGAGTTTTTGCGAGTGTTTGTACTAACGAATAAGTTGTCAGCAGTTTCTGACACCTGACTCCTCAAACAGTTTTGAATGGACACATTCTAATGTTCGAATCCTTAGATGCGCTTCACAAAATGACTTTGAGCTTTAAGGTGATTTCTTTTCTTTTTTTCGACTACATATTTAGGACTAAAAATATCACTGTTACGTAAAATTGTAGTTTCTTCTCTTTTTTTGTTTGGCCAGTGAAAGGCGCGTCGCAAATATCTCAGGAATTCACATTGAAGGGGAGGTAGGGGAAAATCGGTGTGCAATGAATACAAGCCGTGCAGTCGTCGCAGTTTTAATTACCATCAACTGTTCTGAAATTGAGGTGAATTTGTTGAGGTCTTGTCCCAAATGAAATGTGTATTTTGTGTCAGATAGGTAAAATAATATCCGCCGAGGACAAAAAGAGGGAGAATGACGCATAATGGTTTTACTGTTCTATGACGTGGAAGATTATTGAGTGTACTAAATAGTCCCAGTTAAATTCTTTTGGGGAAGCTCCCTAGTTTCAGAGGGTTAATTGAAATCTGGCCGTTGCAGGTCCACAAAAAACAAACCATAAAATGACAGCCAAATAGTGCCAGGAGCATTCCAATGTCCCTAAGATTGTGCTACTTATTTACATTGCAAATATGAACTGATCATCTAAACAAATTTTGCCTTTACTCCAACTAAACTGTAAAATCAAGACAAAAATTTCCTTCGTCAATTGAAAGGCTTGGATGGTAAGGCGCATAAGTGCAGTTTTTTTAAAAAAATCAAGCTAATAATGATTTCAAGTAAAACTAGCCCTAATGCATATTCTATGAAAATTAGCACCCAAATTCCAATTTTGTCAGGTTGAACGTTTTTTCCGCCATAAAGATCCACGTAATTTCGAAACTTCAAACACGTATTTCTCGAAAAAGGAAAGAAGTGAAAGAACTGCACTTATGCGCATTGTCCTCCAAGCCCCTCAATTTAATTGTTTGCATGGTTTGACTAATTATATCGCAAAGAATGTAAGTTGCACAATCCTAGCAAAATTGGAATGCTCTCGGTTCCTTTTTGCAAAATGCAATCCAAATATATAAAGAAAACTTTGTAAGGAACACTCACCAAAGATGTAAGCGTAATGATAACCAGATGTCCTGGCAAATTTGAAGATTATTGATTTTGGTTGCCAGAAAGTTCCCATACTCTACTTTTGCTTCAAAAAGTAGGATTTGGTAACTTCTTGTCCCCCAAACCTCTATTATTAGCCGTCATTTTTTATACAAACTCAGTAACAGGAGAAAAGTTACAGGAAGCCCTTACTTTCTTCAATGACTTTGTTTATTTTATCGGGGTGCTCCTTCTTCCTCATGCAGAAATATAATCCTGAGCAGTATACCGTGTTCGCAGTTCGAACGTAAAGATTTAACCGTATGGTTCATATAAGCTCAAGCTTCACGTGTCATGTGAGCTCAGAAGCCGTGTGAAGGGCACCTACCGATGACTGTACTGTCGTGTTAAAGTAAAAGCACCATATGAGCATTCGTATGCCAAAGTTCCTTTCAGAAAAGATTAAATTTTAAAAAAAGTCTATGAATATTTGTCCTTGAAATTTCCAAACTTTTTAGATCAAATTACGAACAAAATCCTTCGAAAATCGAAGAAGAAATATTCCCAAATTTTTCTGAAAATTCGTGATTTGTCGAAGAAAATGTGGCAACGGCTGATGGCTCATACGACGTTCGTGCTTAGTACGGCAGTATACTATAGTATCAATTGACGGTACGTAGTTTTTTTTAAACGACCCGGTACCGATCACTGAAAAATTTCGAATAATCACTTAATCGACATTGAGTTATCGATGGATTTGGATACTCTCGTAGACAGGGCCGGATTTAAGGGATGGCCACATGGGCCACGGCCCGTGGCGGCAAATCTAGGGGGCGGCAAATTTTACAATTTTTTTAAATTTAGGTATTAAAAAAATCGGATGTACGAAAAAAATTACAAACGAGAAAAGGCGACAAAATCTCCCATTTCCTGAGAGAATAGTAATTTATAATTTTGTCGTCTTTCAGTAAAACAAAAGCCAGCACCTTTATTTGGCGAGTTAAGAGAGAAACCAAACATGCAATTTGGCCTGGAACAGCGCGGTTTAGAAAGAAATGATGACGAGGACTTGAGACGAAAAGGAAAAGCCCTCGGCGCGGCGGTCGGCATGTAACACGTATTAGCGCCTACAAGACTGCATGAATACTTCACGCATTGCATCAAACACAGTGCGGTCACTGCGGTCAGCGTGAAGCGCATAGCGCCTACAAGCCTGCGTGAATACTTCACGCATTGCGTCAAACATAGTGCGTTCAGCAGCGGTCGGCGTGAAACGCACACCGCCTACAAGCCTGCGTGAATACTTCACGCATTCCGCCAAACACACTGCAGTCTGCGCGGCGCGGCGGCGGAAGTTGAAGTCATTAAACCACATCTGTGTTCGTTCTTTCATAATTATTTCGTTCATTTCTGATGAATGGAAGGCCTCGTCTACACAGGGATAGGTTTACGGAACTTAACTTTCGCGCAAAGTTCCGTGAACTTTTGATAGTAGTGTTGACAGGGCTTTCGCAAAAAAATGTGTCCAACACGAGTAAACGCGTCTTATGCACCCCTCCCCCTCCGGCACGTTTACTTGATGGTTTTTATTGATATTTCAAAACGAATGAGAAGGGGCGGCAAAATACAGGCGGTCCATCGACGGCAAGTAGGTAAATCCCAGTGGCGTGGCGTGCTTTTCGATCTATCGATATTTCCCCATTCGAAGATGTGGTAAATAATCGATTATCAAGGCGTTCGCTGCGCACACCCTGTTCATCGATACTTTTCCATAGGTTTAAATGACAGATCAATCGATATATCGCAAAGCACGCCACGCCACTGGTAAATCCGGCTCTGCTCGTAGAAGGCCTCTCGCCACCATTTTTCCATGTTCTCTTATACTTTGATGGCGACCTAGTCGAAAGAAAGTTCTAATTTAAATGCTTCCATTATCTCGGGATGTCGAACGTAACCAAATATGATTTCACCATAGCTTGGTAATTTTTTTTTCTTTTAAATTTACAAGAACGCCAAAAATTGGGCACTTTTTCATATTTACTCGCCTCAACTTCACTGTCTTTTGGGAAGTTCTAAGTATAAAACACGCGCCGGTATCCTAGGTCAGTAACAGCACATCACACGGAGCAGATTTGAACGAATCAAAAGGTTAACAAGCAGTTCCAACGCGAACGCGTTGGAGGGCGCTTCTTTAACACTGCGCATGCGAGGAACGGTTTCATACGGCCAAGCGAGAGTATTGCGGACGGACGATGTATAACAAATTGCCTACGTGAAGGTGGTCCGGCAGCAACATACCCGCCGCTAGTCTCTGGAAAACAATAGAAAATAGTAGTTGCGTACGTTGCCAGCGAGCGCGCTGCGAGCGCATCTGTTTCAGTTACCTAGCATCGAGTCGGGCCTCTAACTTTCTATTCTCTCTGACATAACCTTAAACCTTCAACCCAGAGCCGCAAACAGCTGACGCTTGACGATGCTGCGCCGAGAAAATGAACCAATCACAAAATAGCACAGTAATACGTCACTAAAATGAAGAGATCACGTGACTGTTCGTGATTTTTTCGAATCAATCTGAAACTACAACCTCGAATGATGAGGCATTTAAGCATAACGAAGCCCCAAAATAGTTTAACCAGGTAATACGTTCGTGCGAGATTGTTATGCTTAAAAGCAAAACATTTCACGAAAACTTTTACGAATACCAGATGCAGAAGAAAATGAAATTTTCCCGGGTGTACCAGAATGGCGTCATTACCCATAAGGCAAAACGGTATGTAGTATAGTACATGTTACATCGGGGGAGTCGAACGGCTGGAAAGGGCGCATCTGGTACCCAGAAGCGCCCAAAAACGGTAGTTAAAACTCTCCTTGGAACACCACTCACGATCTGACCAACCGACCAAAGCAAATATTAGTAGAGCACTGAGGGCACGAATTTGGATTCGGAAGGTTGGGGGGTGCCCAATGTCAAGCTGAGGAGGAAAGCTGAATGAAGAACCCAACGTTGCTAAATTTCCCCCAATCAGGTGTTTATTTTTAAAAGAAATAATGTATATTTTTTCTTGAAATTTTCAGGTACTTTAGATTTAATTTTGAGAAATATTCGCTGAAAAATTCGAGGCGAAAAATTCGCAGGTTTTCCTTAAAATTCATGTTATGTCCAAGGACATTTGGCAACGTTCGAATGTTCATACGGTGTTTTTCCTCAGCACGACAGTACAAAGTACAATGTGTGACGCAGCTTCCGACAAATCGCCCCTTCCCGGGCCGATTTTCCGGGAATATCACGACTACCAACCCTTTTTGAGCGGACGATTTTATGCTCGAAAGAGCGACAGCTTTCAAAGAAACGAGGCGAGCTTTTCTTTGATATACCTCAACACTGAAATGAAGTGGGATGCGCAGAGCTTTTTGTCATTCACTCGATGTATGATTGCATCGCATTCCATTCTCTCTGATTCCATTTCGACTAAATTAGTTTGCGAGTTCATCAATGGCGTAGCGTGCTTTGCGATGGATCGATTGGTCTGCCATTTGAACCTGTAAAAAAGGATCGATGAACAGGGTGCTCGCAACGATCACCTTGATAATCGATTCTTTACCATAGCTTCAAATGGGGAGAAATCGATAGTCGAGCATTCATGCCTCGCCACTGGATTAAATGCGGAATAACATTGACATGTAAACTAAGGATGAACGCTGTATGGGAACTCAATTGTTGCTATACCTATATCCTCCCAAAGCAATGGTCATTCCTTAAGAATTTTACGAATGTTTTCCTCAGAATTTTTAGATTTTCAAGTTTAAAAAGTGAATAAAATTTTCTAAAAAATTGAAAGGAAAATATTCTTAAACTATCCCGAAAATGATTATTTTATCAAATTAAATTTGGCAACGGCTAATGGTTCATACGGCGTTATATCTTAGCATGGCAGTGAGCTGAGTTGCTTGAGGAATTTTCGACCGATGAATAAAGAGGCAAAAGGTTGAAAAAATGACGACCCTCGGTAGAATAAGCAAGCAATAGCTCCGGCCAGATGGAATACATGTATGCTTTGAATACACGTGTGTACAGTATGCATGGGGATGAGTATTACATAGGTTTTTCGTGTCGTTTTTCTTTTAATTTTTTTCAGCCCTTGTTTTTTTGCTTTCTTCTGGACTCTAGATCTAATGTGTTTTTTTTTTCCAGTGCAAAATCAAAGCGTCATGCATCTTTACTGCTGCAATGCTATAATTAAGTCAATGGTCGTAAAAGTCAAGGAAAAACCTAAGAAGAATCTCCGGGGGATGACGAGTGGATTCATGTCCAAATTGGGGTATTAATGAGAAAGGCGAAACCCACTACATTGACATACAAGACTCAGCAGTCAAATTGCTATGTATTTTCATGCACTCCTTCAACAAAATAAATTTCGAAGTTACATCGGAGTGCGCAAAGTCGTTGTATTCAGCCGTTAAGGAAGAAAAACCAGTCATTCCTGGCAGCGAAGGCTAAAGAATGCACTTAGAAGACACTATTCGAGTATTGTGTACAGTGCTGTCAGATCTTCTTGACTAAGTGCTCTATACGCGGCACAGCGAAAAAAGTATGTTTTTTGTGTTATATTTGGGGACTTCGGCGAAGAACTCACCATAAATGCATATATTAGAATCGTATACTCGGTTAAACGCAGACACGGGACGTAAATCATATTTTACTGCCATAGATAGTAGCTGCCGAGCCGGAACCTTTGCAGCATCCCAGAACTGTCGTTATGCCTGCGGGCCGATTATTGAAATTGATAGACAAAGAAGCCCAAAGGGATATAGAAGGATCCTATTTGTGGATGCGGGTGGTTATTGCAATAGACAAAGGAGATAGGCAATAGACTAACTAACGGCAACCGCAACCCACGAGAGACCCTCACGGAAAAAAAAGTGTCAGGGGTTATCCCCTAAAATTGTGGTACTACCCCGATTTGTTGGATGATATAGACATTTCCAATTAATTGTGGTACCTAGTACTGCAACATTTGGGTTAGTTACCTAATTTATTGGGGGTACTACCATAATTAATTGGGGTGCTACCATAATTAATTGAGGTGCTACCATAATTAATTGGGGTACTACCACAATTAATTGGAAATGTCCATATCATCCAACAACCTCGTGCCTTTTTTTTCCGTGTGTAGGTAGCCCATCACTTTCTCCCTTAGTGTACAGGAACCACCCATTTCAACCAAAAGGATCGCTCCATACTCCCTATGTGTTCTTTGTCTATCGCTTTGTGTATCAACTTCAACAATCAGCCATCAGACCGCTACGTGACCCAGCCGTTAAGAAATCAAGTATTTTGAACTGAGCATTGTGAATGCACTTCGGTCAAAGCCAGGGACACACAAAGCGGCAAGACACAAGGTGAATGACACAGTTGAACGGCTGAAATATTGCTCGCGACCACAGACGTTGATGACGATGACGTTTCGCGCACGATTCGTCGCTGCCCAGAAAAAAGAGCGTAACTTCATTTACACTTTGCCAAATTCTCACTCACATTTTGCACTTTTTTCGAAAACGATTGGGCACTTATTATTCAGAATTTTACAGATTTTTCCATGGATTTACCGTATGAAAAATCTGCAAAATGGACACGAATCATTGCATCATTTTTGTGTGGAATAAAGAATTGCGCAGAAGATTTTGCAACTGTAGAAAAGAGATACGTTCTTTCGTCTGTAAAACGATAGATTATGCGAGCGAGAGATTAAGGCTGATGCATATGGGTGCTAAAAAGAACTATGCATGGATATGTTCAACCATGAAGGAGCGATGTACGCAGGATTTCCGTGTTTCGCAGTTTCTTTTGATTTAATTGATTTGTAGATAGGTCCTTTTAGCATAGCTACGTTTTTCTCATCATCGGCTCAAACAGCTTTCTGTCCCACTCGTTGCCAGGCCAAATTAACCGATCACTCGGGCAAAGTGATGAGAGTTGAGGAACTTGTTTCTGGCACGCAGGATGGAAAAATTCTGCATACTAGGTTGCAAGGTCTTATTCATTATATTTTGAACAGAGAGAAATCGAGCAGAGGGGTCGCAGTTGGTAAAATACTTATGACTGAAAATGAGCAAATACATTGACAGGGCTGCGACAATATTTGGGGACTCTAAAACTGAAAACTCGGCATCCCTGCTAATGTATTTGCTCCCTATCTTTGCATGGAGAGTTTGTCTTGATGTAGAGGTGGACTCTCAGGATAGCGTGGGATATCCCCTCCATTTCGGCCTCAACTTGAGAGCTTTTCTTGAACTTGGGGGTTGATTTCAGAGAAAACCAGTGTCACCATCATGTTTCTCGGAAACTTTTACATAAGAATCAGCAGTCAAATCGCAAATTCTTCACACATGTAATATCTCCATTGCTGTTTTATTGGTGCAAAATTTGCAACAATAGATGAGGTGGCTCCCGGAAAATGGACCCGGATTAGGAGATCTGGTCTTCAAAAGTGCCTCGCATGAAACGGTTATGCGGTGCTCGGACATTTTTACGCGGAATCAAATAAATAACGAGACACTTTTCGTAGAATCCAAGCTTACGCGTTAGTCTCTCTGGCACGGGAAAAATTAACATTTTATTGATGACGCGTACCGACTTAAAACATTAAATATGTTCTTTTTCCTGACGAGGAGCCATGTCAAAAAGGATTTTGGCAGATGTTCGTCGGCAAGTAAAATTTCGATTAGTGTATACTTTTGGATTGTATGGATTGGTTGACGACCAAAAAGGCGATGAACATCGAACATTAGAGGTCACAAACTGGCTTATTTTTGCGTCAAACAATGAACTCCAGTGTCACTCTGAATTGAATCAGTGAGAACGAAAACACACCAACTCGGAAAAATGATGCGAATCAATACACACACGAAACCGAACAGTAAATGAAGAAATTTGTTTAAAAAAGAGATTTTTGGTGACGAAATACAAACACTTTAGGGCATTTTAAAGGTCCAAGTTGGAACAGATGCGCTAACTCCAATGACTTTTATAAAAATCGACCGTCTCATATGAAAAACTGAGTATGTGTTTTCGAACTCTCTGATTCAATTTTTAGAGTTAGGAAAGCATCTAATTAATTACAAAGCGATAAATTAATTTTTTGCTACTTTCAAGCAATGTGCACCAACATCATGGCAGTGGTCGTTGAATTCTGGACTTCATTAAATTTCTATGAGATCTTCGGTATTACTTTTCAAACTTAATTTTCATGAATGTGAATATTTTTTTATGACAAAAATAGTACATCTAGTTCATAATTTTCGTCCGTTCTCAATAAAGTTAAGCGTTTGGCTTCTTCCTGCTTTGATCCCTCGATACCAAAAACACATATTTTCTTCTCGTAAATAAGTTTAATTCGACAGTGTAAATAATTGTCCACCAGATATGCATGCTATTGAGAAACAGGAGCAGGAATTTAATCATAGTTCTGTTTTGAAGACAAAACTGCGTCACGCCCTTAAAATTATTGTTTACTGCCTCAAAAAGCCCGTTAGAATTGCATCGATTATGCAAATAGCGTTGAGACAATCTGCAAGCAGTAAAATGTATATTTAGAGCTCATTCGTGGATACTCATTAAATGCATACATTGTCGAATTCGAACCGTATTAAACTTACGCAAGATAAAAAAAACTGGCAATAAAATTTGTTCATGTGATTTGTAAATAAAACATTTTTTCAGGGCAAAAAAACTTTCGAGTGTAAAATTAGTTTAAAGTGAACCGCATGTACTTAAATTTGTGCTATGCGATTTTTTTGTTCAACCTGATTAGTTTCGAAGAAAATAATCAGTCATTAATCGATTTTGTGTTTCAAAAAAAATTAAAAAATATACGTGAAAACTAGAATACTCTTGTCAGATCTTTAACAAATTGTAACAGAAGAACGATGATCTTAAGCTTGAGCTTTCTAGACCTTATCTTACCTCTAATTTTTATACTATAAATATAAAATGGACAAAGATATTATTGATGGATTTTATAAAATTTCTCATTTATATCTTTTTTTTAAGCTAACTGTTTTGATTGTTTCTTATTTTTTTGTTCCAGGTATGTCAAAAAACAGAGATTTTCATTCAAAGCATATATAACTGGTTAATAGCTAAAACTGTAGGTAGTGGCTCAGGTAAGGAAAGCGCTTTGCTCAGTGATTAATTGGTGTACTGAAGAAATAGATGATTTTAAGCGGACTAAATTTTGCAATTAGGAGCTACAATTTTGGCTCATCCATACAAACGCTCATAAGCATAGGAAAACTACGTTGTATGCAAACTGAGCCGAAAATTGTAGTTCCTAGTTGCAAAATGTAGTCCATATGGATTTGACGCAGTGGGAACCGGCTCACTTTAATTCACATCAGCAAGTGACCCATCGCCCATCGTACTATTTAGGTACCTCATGTCAAGGCAAACAACTCCTACACAATGCAACTATTTGTGTTCGAGGGATGTGCTGGTTGCATAGACACCAATTTGAAGGCATTCGAGACTTTTTCCCCTCTTAATAATGCACTTTTGATAAAATTCCGTATCGTCGGGTGAGTTTTGGTGGGTTGGCGTGGGCCATGTTGAATATTGTGTAGCTTCTCTTACGTAAGGGTTTGATGAAATGACTCCCCTTACAAAATGTTCACCTATCACCTGTGTGGTAGTATCGTTTTTGAAGCGGAAAGCTTAATAATACGCGTATTTCTTAGGCAGAGATGGTAAAGTTAGGAGTGTGCTTTAGACTTTTCCGATACGCTTATCGTGAGTTTTGATTCATTTTCTGCGGGAAATAGCTCTCTTTTTTTGCTCTATATAACTGAAATTTGCAAGAGGACCATTCAGAGCAGGCTATTTAGACCGCGTTGAGCAGAGAGGAACCAAGCCACATCAGTTATTGCCAAATTTAAGTGGGCAATTAAATTGTTTACATAAAAACGGTTGTGCGGATTTTTCTGCCAATTTCAGTGAATTTTCTGCACAGGTGGAAGCAAATTCCTTAAATTTTTCAAAGGAATCCACACACGCCCTCTCTTGTAAAAAATTAAATTGCCCACTTAAATTTGGCAACAGCTGAAGTGGTTTGGTTCCTTTCTGCTGAATGCGGTCCGTTTTTAGTACCGCTTTAAAACAGTCTATATGTATATATCTAGACCCCAAACATTATTCTCAGCATAAGAAGGATTTAAATCCTAAACATTTTCTCCTTTGGCAACCCGAGGTTGAACAAAGACGGCGGCAAGTTTCAAGCTGAAGAGGGGAGGGGGGAGGGGAGGTAAGGTTCTCCGGAAAAATCTATGCACACGCGTCGAGTAGGAACTCGCTCGCCTTGGTCGCAAGATTGACCGATTCCATCTCTGCTTCTGCGCTCCGTATTTCCAACGCTATTCTGCAAATCCCGCTGCTTCTGGTCGTCAGTAATAAATCAAAAGAAAATCGCACGTTCCCTGGCGAGTGTCTTTTAATATGGGTAGACCCGATTAGAGACAAGATATTTCAGAGACCCTGCACCAACAAACTAAGAAGTACAATCAAGAGAGGAAAAAGTGAAGTTCATAGTCAACGCTACACTGCCGTGGTTTGGAAAAACGCCGCACAGTGGAGCGGGGGAGTTGGGAGTTTAAAGTGCTATGCGCAAAATTCTACAATTTTGGCCCGGACCCGAACAACCCGTTCAGAATCCGCTTTCAAAATTGTCTGGCCAGAGATATATGGACGTATTTCTGTCAAAAGGAGCTATGTGCATTATGACTTGAGCCCTGTTATGCATATATTCTTATGGGTCTCAGGGATCACGTCTTACAGCACATAGTTCCGTTTGACAGAAATACGTCCATATGAGTTTCAGCGGCTTTTTCTTCGAAGTGATCCGAGTATTTCCGTCTTGTTCTCATGTTTTTTCCTCAAACAATTTTTAATAAGATACCTATCAACTGAGGCGGTTTAAAACGGTCATGTCAGTTTTTTTCAGTCCGGTTTAATCATTCATGAATTTATTCCACTCATGCTGCGGTTTGATTTTCTTAAGTTTTGGCAAGTGGATCGAATCCCCGTAAATATTTTTAAATATTCGTCCATTCACTCGACAGAGCCGAGAGCGTTGACTTGTGTACAGAGTGACTCATGTAAAATTCCACCTGCAAAAATACGTACCGACATGACGCTGCATAAAAAATTACGCGAATCGCATGTACATATTTTCCAAAATGTTTGGATCCTGTATATGTATGTATATAAGGCGAGTTTTAGATTCGTTTATTTTGGAAACGACGATAGCTTTGATAAAGTTCAATTCAGAGTGGAAATTTTTGGCCTTTTTATTACGAATAAAATCGTTAAGTTGGAGAGGGAACATTCGAACACGAAAGCACTGAAGAGTGCTCCATTTCAAAGTTCGTTTTGATTTAACTTTTTTGCGTAAAAATGTCAAGCAGTTTAATTCTTGATGTACGCTTCAGTTTTGGATAGTTTTTAAAAAATTGTTTAAGTAGTTAGTGTTTTCGGAGTCACAGTAAAAAAATTAGAGGGAGATAAATTTTTAAGTGTTACACAGCCGTTAAGACTAGACTAGTCTGGGTGAAAGCTAAATCTTACCTGGGTGAAATATCATGTCGAATTCGTGTAAATCAATCCAAACGACTTTATAGGATCAGACACGGTCAAACCAGGCAGAACGGCTTTATTGAAGTTTGCCTTAAAAAAATATTAGAAGAAATATTAAAAGTAAATAAAAAGTAAAATTAGAAGTTAATATTAAAGTAGTTGACTGAGAGAAGTAACTGAAACAGCTCCTACTCACTCACGGGAGGAGTATTTTGAAAAATAAGTAAGGGGGGTTTAGAAACTCAATCAAACATCAGAGGACTTATGAAAAAGTTCTAAGCACGAACAAAAAACCGAAAATAATAAAAATAAAAATAAAATATACATAAGCGTTTATGAAATTTCCAAATTAAAACCTTATTAAAATATTTTGGATTTGAAATAATAATAGTTTTGACTTTTCCCGGTCTTCAAAGGCTATTAGCAGCTCTAAAGCTCGACAGGTGGTACTTTTCAGCTTTTGAACATCATCTCAAAGCGATTAAGTCACCAGAGGCTTTTATTTTCTTTTAAAGCGCAGAAATTTTTTTTTGCAAACATACGCCTCTTTGGATGTGCATTGAAAGGGTATGCAAAGAAATTGTAAAAATCGTCATCACCGAAGAGACCACGGGGAATGGTGACACGTGGTATTATGAAACGCAAATAAGATAGGAACGAATATTCACAACTTTTCCTCTTTTTTAGAAATTGAAAATAACTCTAACCCACCCCTAGATTGACTCATATTTACATTTATTCCCAACTCTTAGGCTTTACAATTTCAAAAACTCGAGTTTGATATTGCGCCTTATAGAGATGATGGGCCAACTCGATTTTTATTGCAATAACCTGCTGCCTCGTAATATGCGAATGGAACGTAAGAATTTCCAATTTTAACAAATACGATCAAATCATCCACGTACAGGGAGTGTAATATCATATTACAAAAAACTTTGAACTATTGACTGTCGGCATGATATTGAACCACTGACAACGCTTCGAACAATTTTACGAGCACTCATACAGATTTCATCTCGTTCATTGTCGAATCAAGCGGAACAAATATCGGACAGATATGCAGTAAAGATTCACTCGATAAGCTCGACACTTACACACACAGAAAAATAATTAAAACAATACATAAAAGCAAATTTTGTGAAATGTATGAACAATACTTTTTGGTACCATTTCTGCGTTTTACATTCTACCAAAGATCATCCAAAATTGTAGGGAAGTGGGTCAAAAGAACCACTTCTCAGAACACAGATCGCATGCACCTAACCCGCACCACTTTTGGTATCAAAAGAGGATATTCCCTAAGAGTAATGATCTTCAAAAAGCAATTTTCAAAGGTCTAAAAAACTTCCAAAATATTCTTCCTCGGAAACTCTCTTCGGCTATTTTTATAAGTCAAATTTAATTCATTGTGGAATTTACGTATAAAAATCCTCAAGGAAAATCATAACTTTTTTAATAATTTTTTCCGAACATTTTAGTGCTGAATAACTAAATTGATACTTTAAAAGATTTAAAACTAATTTTTGGAGTTTTTTTTTAAATTTTACCTCTCGTCAATTTAACGTCAAAGAACACAGAAAAAAAAATCCTGTCAACAATTTTTTTTAAAATTTGCCGTATAAAATTCACGAGTTTTCAAAAAGTTTTCGTGATAACCATCGCTACCAATTTTGGCCAAATAAATCCTTTTGCTTCGTGTTTCGTGCTCAAGGCAGCAAGCCCCGACGCCTCTCACCACCACACGCTCCTGCTGCAGTGGCGAGGTGTGAATAATCGATTTTCGATATTTTCCCTTTTGAAACTGTGGTAAAGAATCGATTATTTCGGTATTCAATGCAAGCACCCTACTTATCGATCCTTTTCCATACGTTTAAATAACAGATAAATCTATAAATCGCAAAACATGCCAAGCCAATGCTGCTCATTAGCGGATCCCGCTGAATTTTTAGCGCACAAGCGTGAGGCAAGATGGTCACGGTTTGACCTTAAATTGATTCTCAGCGGCTGAAATTCCTTCGTGCACTCGCAGGAAAGGTCGACCTTCGTCCGGGTCATCGTTTATTCGCGATAATGACTCCAAATTAATCTTAAAATTAAAAACGACCCAGAATAAAACCATCGCGGAAGAGAAGGCTGCGAATTTCAATTTTTTGACGAGATGTCATTTCCTCCACCGCGGCTCACTCGCGTGATAAATGAGCCCGATTTTACTACGGACTGAAAAATTACGAGTTTGGTGTGTAGTATTTGCATACTCGGTGATTACCTTTTTCGGAAGACGTCAAGTCGGATTTCAAAAATGTAAACTTTTAGTGCACTTTCCCAAGGTAGAAGGTAAATCATGAAAAACTTCGGGCTTTATCCACAGAGAAATGAGGCTCGTTGCTCTCTCAGTAGTCATCATTGGCAAATTGGCAACATTGTCTTTTCTCCATTCAAACCTACGGAAATGTATCGATTCTTGAAGGGGCCAGCCCAGATAAGACAGAAATATTTAGCCAATATTTGAACAATATTGTTTTGATATTTATGCAAACATTGGGCCAATATTGGTTAAATGTTAAAAAGTGTACACCATATTTCCTTTTGGCATAAATACTGTGCCAATGCTCTAAAATACTGTGAAATAGTGTGTCAATACTGTGAAAATATTTTTATAATATTTTGGGTAAACATATTATTTTTAAAAATACTAAATAAAGATTCTTTAAATATTTGTTAAACAAATAATTTTGATTAAAATATTATCAAAATATTGTCAGTATTGTGTAAATATTGCGACAATACTGTCAATATTTGCCCAATATTGTAAAAATATTATGTCTTATCTGGGAGATGCTCCTTCAATAATCGATTATTTAGCATAGGTTAAAATGGAGGTCGTCCAGTGTTGCCAGACTGCTGGATCCGCCTCTGGTGGTTATAAATAACGAATTCCAGATCCTACTCTTTCTTCTAGCCAAAGTTACGATGTTACTTATATGTGGTGACAATTATCTCGGTTTAAGTAACTAATGATGTTATGAACGTTTAAAGCGAATTTTCCTCTGTGTTGACAACAGCCCCGCGCCCCGCGCAGGTGCTGAAAAAGTTTTCACTGTTTTTTTTTTTTTCCATGAAAATACTGCTCGACTTATTTGCGCAAAATTTCCATAAGAAAAACCAACGACATGTTGAGGAAAACCAACGCCTTGTCTCCGCGGGACTTCTCACGAGATTTTTCCCAAGCTCGAATCGCAGGAATGAAACTTCTGGGCTGTTTTCCCGTTAAACAACACATGTGAAATTTCTTCTTCTTCTTTTTGAGTCGTTCCTCTGGGACCCCACAATGACTCTTGGTTGGCACTGTGATTAGCATTGACTAACTCAAAATTTTTCCCAATTTCGCAAGTGAGATTTTGCCCCGGCACAGATCCCATGAAACGTCACGTGGAGACAAGGCCTAATGATTGGCCCTTCTTTTGAGAGTGAAATGTGACACGAGTTTTGTAACGGCGCAAATCGAGATACGTGGTTAGGTAATTTCACTTTCAAAATCGAATTGTTCGCCGTGTCATTTAGTTCTGTAACCAATGGATGCATGAAAGGAGGTAAAATTCATCACAGCGCCTGGATACAACACTATTCGTGCTCTATGAATGCGCGTGTTGCATGAAAAAAATTGAAGGCGCTCTGGTATTTTTTGATCGCACCAAAAATGCGCGCTGCGCCGGCAAACTGTGACGATGGTTTTCTCGGATTCCTCCATTTAATCTCATCAAAAGTGTCAATTCTGCTTGAGACGGACTATTCATCATTTCAAATCAATTATTTTACATGAGTTTAAATGATATTGCTAACTTGCAAAAATCAATATTGGACCAAACTTGACGAAAACAGTGGCGTGTCGTGCTTTGCGATGTATCGATTGATCTCCCTGTTAAAAATTGGCGATAAGAGCTGCGTTTCAAAATACCATAGGAATTCTTATAGCTGGCTAAAGAAGGCTACAGAAAATCATATAGCTGGCTGTGGAATGCGGAGAAAATCATACGGCCGGGCTATAGTTCCTATCGCCGGGCTTTACACTTTATCGCCTGGTTGTTGCTTTTTCGCCAACGATTATAAAATGCTATAAGAAATTGTGTAGAAATTCGTGTACTTTGGAAATCATCATTAAGTTTGATACGGAACCACCTTAATATTTACAAAACACACATTATATTTTCCATTAATATATATTTTCTTTCACCAATTAAAATGAGAATAATCCATGCAGGATGTGCAAACATTTCAAAATCATGAGTTAAATAACGCTGACTCCGCCAGATTGAATATTAGCACCTAACACAAAGAGGAGCGGCGACGCACTGGCGCCTACAAACCTAACAGGGATACTTCACGCATTGCGCAACGCGGGAAGTATCCCTGTTAGGTTTGTAGGCGCCAATGCGAGTTTCGCGCTGGCTGCCCGCCTGCCGCGCCGCAGCGTGCCACGGCGCTTGAAGCAACTATTTCACACCAGAGGTATTGCACAGCATCATACGAAACTGAAGGCGCTCTAATATATTGGTAATGGCAGGCATCCATGAAAAGTACGGAGCTTTCCTCGCAAAATAAATCAAGATACTACGGCCCAAAAAGAGAGCAGTATTCCAAAAACTCACTAAGTCCTAGCATCCGTAAATAGTGACGTTTAGCATACACTTTATCGCCTGGCTGTTGCTTAATCGCCAACGGCTATATAAGGCTATAAGAAATTGTGTAGCCGGCTACAGAAGTTATTGGAAATGTTACAGCCGGCTGTAGGTCTATGGTATTTTAGACCACAGATTCTACTACCAATTTTCACCAGGGCTGCCATTTAAACCAATGAAAAAAGATCGATAACACGGTGTTCGCAACAAACGCCTTAATAATCGACTCTTTACCATAGCCTCCAAAGGGGAAATATCAATAATCGATCATTCACGCCCCGCCACTGGTCAAAAATAGCTGTCCTAAAGACTTTGACTCCGTAGACTGTGCTCCCTTTGCCCTTGGACACTCACATGTCATCGCTCATCTAACTAAAGGGCGTATCTCCATTTCCACATGATCCCTAGGAAGTATAGCGTTAAATAGGTAACAGGGCTTACGCGGAAATTAAGATACGCTCTGTCAAAGAAGAGACGATGTGCCTATACAGCAAGAAAAAAATCTTTCGACCTCTTTGAACGAGCCATCAGGAGTGTTTGTTGGAGCACCAAGGAGAGAAGAACAAGCGTTCGCCTTATTCTGTCGCGCTTAGTAAAAATGACATAAGAGCATTCGAATTTTGCTAAATTTCCTCTCACAAAATATGCATTTTTCTTTAAAATTTACAAATATTCAACCTTGAAATTTCCAGACACCTTAGATCAAAATTCCGAAGGGGATTCTCTGAGAAATCGGAGCCTAAATGTTTTGAAAAAAAAAAAAAAAAACATTCCTAAAATTCGTGTTTTGCCCGGGGAAATTTAGCAACGTCTGAGAGTTCATACGGCGTTATTACTTAGCAAGTAGTATTTTGCACAAGTGAGTAAACACAAAACTCAAACAGAGACGCGCACTGGCGCACGGCACTTATGTAATCCGCATAACTCAGGCTCGGAGAGTTTACTCACTTCACCCGGACGGCGACACTGCATTGAGCCCCGGTCCCACAAACAGCGCGCGACGCGAACAGCCGTGATGGGAAGAGAGCAGTAAGTGCAATTTTGCATGAGCCATGGTTGTATGGGCCATGGCTTTTATGTGTCTCCCAGTGGCGTGGCGTGGTTTGCGATGTATCGATTGTTATGCCGTTTAAACCTTTGGAAAAGGATCGATAAACCGGGTGTTCGCAGCGAACATCTTAATAATCGATTCTTTACCATGGGTTTAAACAGCATAACAATCGATACATCGCAATTCACGCCACGCTACTGGTGTCTCCAGGTTCATCTTAGCATGCACTCACTGCTGTCTTCGCTATCACGGCAGCGAAGTTGCCTGTGCGAGCGGGTGCAGGGATTTTACAACTGTCCGTTCCCTGCAACAGCCTTTGGAGAATCGAATGGCTTGGCTATTGTCTGGAAGACTTGGATCTGATGATTTTTAACATAAGTATGTCGGATGCCAGAAAACAGACGAAAAGGAAGCAGAGGAAGAATAAGTGGAAAACGAAGGAGTAGAGAGAGAAGAGGCCGGAGGAGGAGTAAGAGGGAGGAAAGGAGGAAATGAAGAAGAAGAAAGTAATAAAAAATGGTAAAAGAATAGGAAAGAGTAGAAGAAGAGGAAGCAGGAAAGAGGATGGAGAAAGAGAAGGAGGAGAAGAAGAGGGAGAAGAGGAAGCAGAAAAAGAGGAAAGAGAAAAATAATAAGGAGGACGAGAAAGAGAAGAAGGAAGAGGCCAATAAGGAGGAGGAGGTGAAAAAGAAGGAGAGGAAGAGGAAGAAGGAGAAGCAGAAAATGAGGAAGGAGTAAGAGAAGAAGGAGAAGAAGAAGAGAGAGAGGAAGAAGGAGGAAGGAAGATGGAGGAAGAACAGAAGACAGTATTTTCACCTCTAAAGTCGGTAACTAGTCACCTGTAACCTTCTCTCTACACTATCACACTAGTCTAAAGTTGGCTGCAGGTGCTTAGACACAAAGCCATAAAACGACAGAAAAAAAAAAAAAAAAAAAGACAGTATTTTTTCCCGCGTCTCTTTGTTTCTTCCCTCGTCTCTATCGTCCTTTCTGATCTGCTTTCCTTCTTCTCCCTTTTATTCTTGGTCTTATTCTTCTTTTCGTCTCCATCTTCTCCGTTTCCCTCGTCCTATTTTTCTTTTTTTCCTCTTCTCCTCAATCTTCGTTTTTCGGAGGGGAAAACTTGGCTTAAGCAGACCTCAGTCTGTTGTATCATGATTAATCTGTGGCAACACGCAGGTCAAAAATCATCTCACCTGATTTTGCGTCAGTCAACTTCTCGCCGCTCGTGGCCTGTGGAACTGCGGCTTCAGTGGTTATACTTAGACAAGTTCTGTCTCAAGGTCGACCAGGGGAACCAGTTGCCGGATCTCACGTCCGAGGAGGTGGACTTTTTTCAGGAAAACCCGCGAAGATACATCGAGATGAACCCGAAAGGAATATGAATATTGAGCCGCCCCAAAATTGGACATATTAATGCTAAAAGGGTATTACAGGTAGCTTCCATCGAAAAGGGGTTTGAACTTAAAATTTTCTCGAAGATACGCAAAAGGATACACTGGAAAAAACACATTGGATCTAGAGTTCACACTCTTAAAAACATCGAAAAGAAAAAGTACTCTTGATTCAATCAGAATCTAGCTTAAATCAAGAACCAAGTCTCCTAATTTAAGCGGAATTCGTTTTGATTCAAGCAAAAATCCGATTAAATCAAGAGTGTTTTTTCTTGTCAATGTTTTCAATAGTGTGGACTCTAGATCCAATGTGTTTTTTTTTTCCAGCGTAATTACGTTTGATTCGACCGTTTTAAACAGAAAGGAACCAAGCCACATCAGCTACCGTCAAATTTTATAGGGCAATTTAATTTTTTACGCGTATAAATTTAAACCGGTTGGGAGGATTTTTGTGCAAATTTCCGTGAATTTTTTTGCAAAGTACGAAGGAATTCGTAAAAACGCTCTCTTGTAAAAAATTAAACTACCCACTTTTTGGCAATAGCTAATGTGGCTTAGTACCTTTCTGCTAAACGGGGCTCAATTATTTGGACTGCATTTCGCAATTTGGAACTGTAAATTTTGGCTCTTCTGGAAAAAAACTTATATGCATAGGGAAACTAATGGCATAAACGTTGTTTTTAAACCGGATTAGAATTTATAGTTCCAAATTGCAAAATGTAGTCCATTTCAGGCATCGGCGTCTTCAGGGGATTGATCGATAATCGTCGATCTGCCGATGTAGACGATAGAACTGTCATTCCTGCAACCACTGATGTAGCCGACATTTTCAACCGAGAGGCATAGGGAAAACGCCCAGAAATTATAGTTAAATATGATTCAATGCAGGTAGATTGATTAACATCACGGAGAAATTCAAGCCTCAAATTTTTTCTAGCGACGCCTTTCATCCTCGCGAATTTAAAATTTAAAATTTTCCTTCATAAAAAAATATGAAATGTTTGTCACGTTTATGGAAATTACCGCTAGCTCTATTGGTGTGCCTTTAACATATCACGGCCACCCGGGCGGTGTGAGGGTGTGTCAAAAATTGCATCATTGTTTTAAAATACGATAAATTTCCTTAAGAAACATTTTTTTGAAAACTTGAGTGCCTTTTCCTTATATAGATCAGTGGATTTCCCTCAAGCATGCATGGACAGATTACGCGATCAGAAACACTCGTGAAAGCGTCCTCCCGAAGAACGCGATGTCCGAAAAATTCGGTGGGGTTGAGCAAATCAATCATATCTGCTTTACCTCTTTTTAAAAGAGCGTATAGCAGTTAAGCGGAAGAATTTAGGCTTATTTAAACTTCTGGAGGCTGCTTGTGAACAACTGCATGTTAGGAAATCCTGATACAGTTGAAGATTAAAATTGAAATAGTGGTGACACTGATCTTCGGTAAACAATTGCTCGGTCGCCCGTAACGTTTTGTATCACTGTGTATATAGAAAGTCAAGTAGACTTACAGTAGATGCTACCTTAATTTTAAACAGTATAAGTTGATTTAAAAATTACCAACATGATCCGTACTCTCCCCATAGAGCTGCTGTGATAGCGAAGAGAGCAGTGAGGGTCATATTTTCGAAATCGAGTTTCCTTCAAAATTCGTCTGATTCCTTTCAGGTGAAATCACTGAAATAGCTAAAACAGCAAAATTCATCTTATTTTTCTCGTTTTCATGAAAACGAGATATATGGGAAAGCCATAAGTGCACAAAAAATGACCTAGTTTCAGGCAAGACGGCAATAAGTGACAATTCCTTCAGGGAGCCAATAAAACGGTGTTTCAAGTAAAGTGCCGCCCTCTTCTTCCGATTTTTAACCTGGAAATGTGTTTGTTGTGTGTCCAAAACGCAACCACGGAATCATGTAGAGGATAGCACTTACGGTTGTTTTGCCTAACAATAACATAGCATGAAAATGAAAAATAACCTTTTTATATAATTGAAATAAATCAGTTGATCTTCAATCATCCAAACGATTTCTACGGGTCTTTTGGACGATCAGTGGCAATTTAAAAATAAAGAGGCCTCCTTCAATAAAATTTTCCAATCATAAGCTTCTGAGCCTGTTTTCTCAATACTTCATTTTGGCACTTACTGCTCTCTTCGCTATCCGAGCAGTTTAGTCTCAGCAGTGAAACTCACAGGCGCCAATGCACCAAATGCGCCTAAAAAATCGGCCATGGCGCCTAAAAAATGAAGACTCTGAGCCAACGTGGCCCCTAAAAATTACCCCCTAAAAATCTGGATTTTCAAAGGAAATCACATAGAGAAAGTAAAACAAATCTATATTTGAATTGAAAAAACTCAGAATTTTCAGCACTACAAGTGAAAGCTTAATTGCTTTCTCTATTCTTCACAACTTCATTCTTAGTCCTTTATTTGTCTTCCCCAAGTTACAGCTACTACTAGTTCTGCTACGAAAACATCTTGCGTCTAACTTTTCATTTAATGCGCCTAATATATACACTGGAAAAAAAAACACTTCGGATCTAGAGTCCAAACTCTTAAAAACATCGACAAGGAAAAATACTCTTGATTCAATCAGATTTAAGCTTAAATCAAGAACCCAGCCTCTTAATTTGAGCGGATTCCCTTTTGATTTAAGCTTAAATCTGATTGAATCAAGGGTATTTTTTCTTGTCAATGTTTTCAAGAGTCTGGACTCTAGATCCAATCTGTTTTTTTTTCCAGTGTTGCGTCTATTTTTTCACTGAATGCGCCGTAATATGTAGGCAAAAAGTCAATTTGGCCCCTAAAGAATCCTCAATGGCGCCTAAAAATCGGGCTTAATACGCTATACATGGCTCCTAAAACTCAAAGGTGAGTTTCGAACACTCCTCAGCATCCATCATCATCGCGTCCAGGGGCAGAATCCGCAAGCGACACAGAAAAAACCATGGAGGAGCGTCATCGGAGAGCGAGGGAGTAGGAGCAATCAGGATCTGGTTCTAGCGGTCGCGACGATTTTCGCGTTTTCAGTGTGAAGGTTGTGCTCCGACCCGACCCGTCGCGTCCTCTTCGCCGTCCATGCCGTCCGGCGCCTCTTCCCCGTGATGCCACACCCCCGCACCCCCCGCAATCCTCAACCGTCGCCCCCCAGAAAAAGCTCCCCCGCGAATTTCTGAATTTCGCTCAGTGCCGGTGAAGTTCGAAAATTGAACTGATCTAAATCGTCTCGATAAGAAACCGCGGTTCTGTCAGTTCTTGTCGTTCTTGTCTTCAGTTCTTGTCGAGTTGTGTTGAAAATTACGGTTTGTGACTGAATTCAAGCGGGATTGAATTTTTCCTGTCTTTGTGACGATCATTTCTGCCCCTCTGGAATCTTTGATTTTTAAGAGAGAGGGTTTTGCGACTTTAAAAAAAAATCAAGGTTTAATTTTTCCTTTACTTGGGACGATAAGTTTTGCCTTTCTTGATACTTTGATTTTCAAGCTCTGAATCGTTGAATTCTGATCCAAGATCGGATCGCCAAAGTTGTTTTTTTAGTGTTTTAACGATTCGAAAAGTTTCTGTTCTGTGGTTCTTCGAGTGATTCGCCAGGATACCCGCTAAGGAAGATTTTGAGGTTCGATTCGTTGTCTCTGACGGAAAAAGGTTCCCGGTGCTAATTTTCCAGGTAAAAATCAAGTTGATTTCAATGATGAATGTGGAATGCTAAAGGCCCTCTGATGAAAATGCATTTTGTGATGGCTCCTTGAAGTAGGAGTGTGTGATTTTTGTGAAGTTGAATAAAAAATTCGCGAAATCTTGTCTTTGAAAATCTCATCATCGAATTTTCTCGAGACATTTGCCATCTTATTTTCCTGAACATTCGCAAAAATCATACCGCTTGATTTTCTGACATTTTTACAAAGCAGGGAGCCAGTTTGGTGCAGGATAGAAAATATGATTTCTTCGTTCTTTCGTCTTTTATGGGGAATTAGCACGTTTTTATTCCGTTTTTTATTCAATCTGGATCGCATTATTCAACGATTAAATCAATGCGCATGTTAAGAACTTTCTCTTTATTTCAATTATCCAGATTACATAATTTGGAAAAACCCCAGTTTAAGCTTAAAATGCTCTAGTTTTCAAAACCTGGGTCAAATATCAGGTTTTTAAAATGTATTTTCAAAAGAAATGTTTTTTAAAATGCTTGGAAAACTAATTCAATATCTTCTGCTAAAATAGATTTTATAAAGATTTCACCAGGAGCCTACACTGTCTACTCAGTCCTCACATTCTATTAGGATGCATTAAACGTACATTACTACCACTACTACTACTACTGCTACTAAGTATGTAGTTATTGACCTCAACTTATCGTCACTTATTGTTGAACAATCGCTATCATTTAACCATGAAAAAGTTCGCTTGCTTTCTTTAACTTTGAAGGGAAAATAAGTGACGTTCATGTCTAATTCATACCTTGTCTAGAAGCCCATTAAGAATTAGAATGTATTAAGTCTTTTAACTCAAGTCATAGACAAGGAATATAATTTAAATCAGTTGCAAAATCCGTTCGGAGGACAAAAATTTGACTCTACAGAAGGAAGCTCATTTCCAAAGCCCTTGACCGTAAATATCTCCTCGATTAATCGCAAATAAAACCGAGTAAGATTCTCAGCGTCAACCGAACACACCTCAAATTAGCTCTGGAACTTGACCTCTAAAAATCTGCCAACGAAATCTAATTAAGAGGACCTTTATAAAAAGCCACAGTGTCTCACGAACGGATCCAACGCTGTTCATTTCCTGTCGAGCTTTTGGAAAAAAAGGGGGAAAAGCTTAAGCGGAAATAAAGCTTCGAGCATCAGAATCGCGCGGTATCGATTTTTCAGCGATCGATCAATCGAATCATCGAACTACAATATCGACGAAACAAACATGCATCCCAATCATACTCTTATTACCGTGAGGTCTAGGTTTTTGTAGGCAATTTTCGTCGGGAATTCATGCAAAATTTGTTCTACTATGAAAATGATTTAAATTTTTTAAGAGAGGTAAATGCGGGGTACTCAATAAAAATGTCGATCTATCGCCAAATTCAATCGCAGCGCGGTGTAGCCGAAGGCATATCATCGAAGCTGTCTGAGAGGGAAAAAAGTAGTCATAACTCAACATAAAAAACTTACTTTTTGTCATGTTCAAGTTTTTGCTGTCTCGCCCGTGTCTGTAAGATGCAACTGGTTCCGATCGTCCGGCTTTTTTTTTCACGCAACGATGTCACTTCGCTGCTTATTTGTTAAGTTTTTTGTTTGCGTAAATAGCAATGAGCGTTCATATCTCAAAGGAAAAAGTATTTTTACTATCATTTTGACTTGATCAATTTTGAGTTTTCGGCACTGAGATCTCATTTTTCGTGCGCGGTAACTTAAAAACACGAAGAGGCCTCCCCCCCTCCACCCTTGAAGCCAGGATCCGAAATTAAAAGCGGCCAAAATTGAAAAGTTCATCATCAGAGGAAATCGAAAACCGAGCAGTGTTTGACTATCATCGGTTCGGCCACAGATAAAGCAAGTTGATTTAGACAGTTTCGTCAACGTCCGCCCGGCCGTCTGCATCTCCTCGCGTTCAAAGTAAACAATAAACATCGCTTAGTGCTTGCATTGCACAATCTGTGAGCATCGCGTATTGATACAATCCGAGAGGAGACCATGGCCGTTTTCTGTTGGAGATGAGTGTTCATTTGGAAAGATTTTTGAAAAAAATAGATCCCATCAGGTTAAAAGTCAGATTACTCTATCACGCCGAGTCGATTTTACATTGGCGCATCCAACATATTGGCAACGCTGTTTTTCTGCATTTGCACCTATGAAAATGTATCGATTCTTGAAGGGGCTAGGGGCCGAATTTTGGCGGTCCTTCCACCGTGATTAAATATACTTAGGGCGGGTCTCAACTGCACTTAAGTCCGGCTAGCGCTTCTGATTGGCCGGTGGTGCGGTTTGAACTGATCGATGGATGTTGCACTCCGTGTGAAAGAGCCGACACAATTCGGCCCCAGATGCTCTGACAAGAATCAATTTTTGACGTGGGTTTACATGGAGGGAATCCGGTGTTGCCACATTGCTAGATCAGCCTATGAGATTTTGTCTTTTCGATGTCGATTTGAGTTAACGGGTCATTAAAACATGAAGGAATATTGACTCGCGAATACATTTTGCAGAAGGTAAATAACAAGTGGAACACGATGCATACATTTAAAACGCAAAAAAGTTGCTTAAGACCAAGAAATACGCAGTTCAGAAAGCGCAACTTTTCCGCAAATTTAAAACGCCCCGGTTTCGCGCCGGCCGAATGATGTCATCCGACACCAATCAGACGAAAGCAAGGGTCTCTACGACTTCCATCGAATGCCTTTTTACACCTCGTAAATGAAAACAATAAGAGAGTCGAAACTATATATCTTCGAAATCAAATAACCAAATCTTATTTATGCTATCTGTAGTCCGGATCTGTGACCTTTTGTCACGGAATGATTCTCAGGTTAAAATTTAACGAGTATAAGCTGGGCCCGGGTATCTGCTATATTTTAATCGAATATTTCAACGCTTAGGTTCAAGATGTCCCACCATAATCGAAAGAGTCATCTGAACCGAAAAATGTATCATACAAGCCGTAGTATCCAGAGAAGTAGCGTTGGAATTTTTGGTTCAACATGAGGTTAAACTTAACCAGAGGTGAGAGGCAGGCGTGGTTGCCTATGGTAACCTCAATTTTCCCCCTTCTATTACAAATTTAACCATTTTTCCACAGCTGTGCTTTTCCTCTTTTTTGGAGTCTTAGGTAGGTGTGTGGGACCTTTGCGGGAAAAAATCTCGTTGCGATACAGTTAGACAATTTTGTCGAGGCATGAAAAAAAAAATTAAAATATTTTCCTCATCTAAGAATACAAAATAAAATATCGATTAAGGATAACTCTAATTAGATATGACATCCTTATGTAACCTTCGGTTTTAATTTGCAGTTGAAAGAATTAGAGACCATCCTCTAAGGAGATGACAATGGTGCATACATTTACTGAAAGGGTTACGCAATAAACTTGCTTTTGAATGGGGAAAACTGAAAAACTAATGAGGAAAAATCCAGTTTTTTGGAATCTATTTTTGGTGGTAGCGGGGTAGTTTACTCGAGCTACTGTAGCTTTCGAAAAACCGTTAACGTATTATGAAGTTAAGGGAAACTAAGATGTTTTTATACCAAACATGCTGTTTCGAAGCATTCACGCTCGTGCGTGTCTTAAAGAGGCTATTAATTAATTTTAAGGTGCATGAGAAAAATCAAGAAACGCCCTCTCACCTGCGCTGCATCTTCAGTGCATCTTTCTTACGTAACCGCACGATTAGATCGGATAATATTGTTAACGATGCGTTTTCTGTAATTTTTCTTCCGCGCGCCGCGCCATAGCAGAATTGACATCGGTATTTCATTTGCTTTACACTCATAAACTCATTAATTTTTATCCTATCACAATACTGCCGTGCGGAGGAAAAACACCGTATGAACCTTCAGGCGTTGCCAAATTTCCTTTCATTGAACGCAAATTTTCTGGTACACTTATGAATATTTTATTCCCAATTTTTCTGATAATTTTGTTCAAAATTTCACCTAAAGATTCTGAAAATTTAAAGGAAAAATATTCATAAATTTTCTCAATAATAAAAATTTTATCGAAGTAAACTTGGAAAAATCGAATGTTTATATTGCGTTCTTCCTTAGCTGGGCAGTTTACGTCAGGAAGCTTTAGACTTCAAGGAGGAAAACGTGACGAATAAACCAGTGCTGATGCAGCGTAGCGCTGATAGATGTTGATCTGGCAACCCTGTTTCACATTCTGATTCAGATTTGCTGACTCCATGGAATTTTATTACTTTCTTTAAAATAAACAAAACTTGCCATCATCCACAACCAGCAGTCGTGGCCGAGTGGTTAAGGCGTCTGACTAGAAATCAGATTCCCTCTGGGAGCGTAGGTTCGAATCCTACCGACTGCGAAATTGTTTTGAATTATTTGGAATTTTTCCATCGATTGTAATTGGTGATTTCTGAATATAATTTTGCCTTATAAAGCATTAATAAAAAGGCTGAGTGAAATTATGATGCAGGCATGGTCCTACACTCTTAAAGTTCCTCCAGAACAGTGGAGGATGTAGGATATTGAATAAAATTCAACTATTTTAACACTCTGGAGTTGTGTGCGGTATTAATATACTTGAAGGCGCTTTAATACTTTTCCGCCTGTTTCCCTTTTTTAACCAATCAAGAAAGTCCTACATTGTGAATTCTATGCTATTGCACTTGTGATTGCATTACACATACAAACACAGTTATTGCTAATCAACGACAGTCTTCGATGCTGTGTCAGGCTGAGAAAGATACAAGATTTCTCTATGAGTTGATATATTCCAAACTGTCCCTCTTGTATGACAGATGAATCGGAGAATAAAGGCGAAAAATTTGACCGAAGTTTTTCAATTCATACAAGCTCCGCTTGCTTTTCATTTATGCAATTGAACACTTAGTTTTGAAAAAATCGTTAAAACAGAAATAATAGCATGACATCGGGCCTCTCTTAATACATAGGCTGTCCCAAAACAACTGGCACTAAGGCTGTCATTCGGAAACTACAATAGATATCGACATGCGGTTTGCGGGAGGTGATAGCTCATACTCTTAGCTCTTAAACGAGCCTAAGTTGAGCTAGTTTGGTTAAAAACTCAACGAGTTACATCAATTTTCCCGAGACGTGTAAGAAATACCCCTACGGATTTTTCGGTAATTTTTCATTCCGTTAACTTTGCCTCCGCAAGCTTTGCAAGTGGTTCAGACGTTATGAATCAAGTTTCCACTTGTCTGGATGCAAGTTTGAACTTTCCAGCAAGTGTTTCCATCACAGCCGAGAAGTTTTTTTCTGTTTGCAAAGTCCATTTAGTGAAATTGTCCGGCCTGATAACGCGTTTTTTTGTGTTTCGTCATGAGTTCACCCGCGCAGTTGAAGCAAGAGCAACGATACGCAATTCGATATTGCGTTCGTCGTGAATTATCTGCTCCTGAAACTGTGAATGAAATGACAGTGGCTCAGAAGAGTTTCAGGAGCAGATAATTCACGACGAACGCAATATCGAATTGCGTATCGTTGCTCTTGCTTCAACTGCGCGGGTGAACTCATGACGAAACACAAAAAAACGCGTTATCAGGCCGGACAATTTCACTAAATGGACTTTGCAAACAGAAAAAAACTTCTCGGCTGTGATGGAAACACTTGCTGGAAAGTTCAAACTTGCATCCAGACAAGTGGAAACTTGATTCATAACGTCTGAACCACTTGCAAAGCTTGCGGAGGCAAAGTTAACGGAATGAAAAATTACCGAAAAATCCGTAGGGGTATTTCTTACACGTCTCGGGAAAATTGATGTAACTCGTTGAGTTTTTAACCAAACTAGCTCAACTTAGGCTCGTTTAAGAGCTAAGAGTATGAGCTATCACCTCCCGCAAACCGCATGTCGATATCTATTGTAGTTTCCGAATGACAGCCTTAGTGCCAGTTGTTTTGGGACAGCCTATGTATGATGTGATTACCGCATCACAAATTGGTGAATATTTTGCCGCGATTCAGAGAAATAGATGCGTATAGAATAAGTCATATTAAAACAAAATATTATCTTCATATTTACGAAGTGGACAAGTCCCATTTCCTCTGTCCAACAATTGATCGAGGAAAATTATTGATACTTATTATTTTATCAACAAATTGGATTTCTTCTTACGGATCATAAAAACGATAAAGAAGTATAAAAAGTGATATTGTGAGAAAAACAATGTATGGAGAGTTTTAATGCTGCTTTATGATAATGATTATGCTGATGATGTTCTTTTTGCGTGGTTTGCAAAATCATTATCTTTCATTGACGGCATTATGACATGATTTCAACCAACTTACTTTCACATGACAAGCAGTCGTGGCCGAGTGGTTAAGGCGTCTGACTAGAAATCAGATTCCCTCTGGGAGCGTAGGTTCGAATCCTACCGACTGCGGAAAACTTTTGCTCCCGGAAGAAATCACAAAAACAATTGGATCCTTCAAAAATTGAGGAAATTGGGGTTCAACCAACAGATGTTTGATTTGATTTGATTAATTTTGGAGCTTAGTAAGGGACAAACTATTTGAATTTTGAAGCTGATAAGTAGAAGTAAACTGCTCCAAAATTTGTAAAATAACTTTTTTATTTTTACATTTTTCGCAGGGGTGATTCATTTAATTGAAATCAGCGAGAAGAGTGAAAAATGCCACTCAAAGTACTTATGCAATTACGTTATTCAATAATTACTGTTCAATCACATTGATGATTTGGCAAAATTCGATGCTTTCTGTTAAGGACCTGTGTATTTCCATCCTTCATATACTATTGCACAATGCAATTATCGGATATTTTAATAATAAAGAATCGACTTTGAAATTATGTGAACACGACACTGATTTGCTATTTAGTGGAATCATGCTTACTCGATACATCGTGCTTGTTTGGAGCGGGCTTAATTTTTCGCAGTTTAATTACTGGTTCTTGCGCAAGTTAACAAATTCGCTCACGATCAATCCTACCAACATTCACCCACAGATTATTTAATCTTTTCCGACAGACCTTTATTTGGTGTTATTTATTCGGTATAATTAAAGCGAAATCAAAACCTATCTTCATACACGCTCCAAGTAATGTCTACATGTCATGCGTTGATCCTTAGAATCTTCAACAGCTGTTTGCTGGGCACGTATTTAAGAACACACAATTTTGACATCCTCTACTTCACGACAGTTTTTTTTTTGCGTAGTTTTTATAATTAAGACAAAGCAATTTCTCTGCGTTAATTATGAGCCCTGTTTCACATTCAGCACGTTGCAAATCGATTCAGAACATAAATAGTTACGATAAGTTGGCAGAAATTGCAAAATAGCGGCAAAAAAGCCATTAAATGTGAACGAGCAACGAAAAGGGGGTTTTATTCTTCGGAGTAAAGCGTTTTAGTGCCAATTTCTGAGGCTTTGTTAAATCGATTGCTCCAATAAGAACCCATTATCAGAAACAGATGTGAGTGAACTTTAATTGTTTAAACAAGATTTGTTGGAACTCAACGTTAGGTCATTGTTGATTGATACTCTGCCGCACTTTAATTTATTGAATTACGAAAGACCAAAAATAGGATTAGCCTCACACTAACAGATGGAGTTCATGTTGTAGTGGGATACTACTATTTCTGACGCGTTCGAAAAATTGCTTATTTGCGTAGGGAAACTAATGAAGTATATGTTGTTTCTAGAATAAGCCAAAAATAATTGTTCCTTAAGAAGAATGTAGCAAAGTAAAATTATGCCAAGAGGTATAGACTACATTAGTCACGTACATATGTGAGGGTGGAGGTCCAATGACCTGAACATTTTCTAAAAACAATTCTGTATTCGCAACATTCGGAAATATTTAAATTTTTGAGCCCCCCATGCACCGTCCATGAAACAATTCTGACTATGCATCACTAGACTAGATTGCATCGTTCCAAATTTCTGTCTCAAAATTATTGCTGTCAAACATTCGTTTTTATTTTCATCATCAGTTAGTCGTTAATGTAATTGAAGACTTGATTTTCCAAATTTCTGCTCGGTTTTGTGGACATTATATTTCCTTGTGTCCCTCACGAAAGAACGTAACTGTATTTCAACGTTGCCAGATTTCCCCTGACAAATTTCATTTTCTCAAGGAAAATCTTGGGACTCTCTAATTGCAAATTTCACCAATTTTTCGTCTGATCCCATGTAGAGATCAGAGAAATTTTGAAAAAATTTTCACTGGTATATTCTTGTAAAAATTGAATTGATTGAGTCAACTTTGCAACCTTGGAATGAAGTTCCGTTCCATCTTTCTGGAGACAACGATTTGTATTAAAAGAAACTTTGTGCCTAGAGGTTCGAAGGACTATGAAAAGAAACTATGCAATATAGCTCCTTTTATCATAGTTAATTTATAAAACGGCATACTTTTACGTCTTAGCTGATTTGGTGACAGGATCAAATCATAGAACCGCTTATGCCCAAAGCATACGATATTCGACGGAGCAGATGGAAAAGTAAACAGAGTTAAACGCCCCCAAGTGATACTTGTATATTAAGTCAGCGAAGGATGTCATATTAAGTCATGATACGATATTGAATTAAGAAGACTCGTCATTCAAGTCCAACTCGAAGTTATCACTCGTAGGAAGTTAATTGGACGTATTTCTGTCAAACGGAACTATGTGCATTAAGGCATGGCCCCTGAAACCCATGAGAAAACATGCATAACAGGGCTCACGTCATAATGTACATAGTTCCGTTTGACAGAAATACGTCCAATTAGTTTGGCTATAACTTCCAATCCACTAAATTTGCAGAATTTTGATTCACCCGTTGTACCTTGACCGTATCTCAACGGAATAATTTGTACGCAGCTCCGTTCAGAGGCTGTATTGCCAAATCGTGGATGATTCTTGATTGATTTCAACAGAACCGATGTGAAGAAAGTACATTTTTCTTTAAAAAATGCAAGCCCTCATACAGTGGTCCTTGATTGAAGAACCTAGGCGGATGTACCTGAAAAGCAAGTTTTGTGCTGTTAAGTTCGGTCACAGGCCTTCGGATAAATGGATCATCCCTTCACAACGCAAATGTAATCTATTCGAAGAGCATCGTATCTTCTCTTTACACTGATTTACTGCCGTGCTAAGGAAAAACGCCGTTTCTCCAATATTTTTACCCCCCCCCCCCATCATTATTCACTCTGTACCTAACACAAACTTAGCCCCCTCCCATTTAAAAATTAATGATCTCTGCATGGACTCATTACTTTTTCCTATATTGATCGATTTTTGACGAAAAGGTTCCTCTTTCTTAAAAATATGCTCAATTTTTCAAATGTATTGATTGCTACGAATAAATGCGAGACTTACCCCTCTCTACTTAGTGGCCTTAAATGTTGTTTCATATTCTCAAATTCCTTCCTTAGGTTATTACAGAATTTAAAACGGAAACCTTGAGGGTTTTGAAACAATTGAAATAAAAACACCGTAATAACAACACAAAAAACAAGGAGACTTAAACGACAGGGTAGAAAAGTGGAGCAGCAAAGTAACCTGCAGTGAAAAGCTGGATTATAAAAGTATAGTAAAACATTTAACTAATCTTCTTGTTTTTCTTCATCATCTAATTTGAAAGCCATTTAACTAATAGCACAAATAACTAGGAAACTTGAACGAAAGGATAGAAAAATGAGCGGCAAAGTAACCTACAGTAAATTAAAAAGCTGACTAAAAAAGCACAGCGAAAAAGTTGGCTAATCTTCTTATTCTGATTCTTCTTCTTTCACTTTTTGTTGTTATTATTGTTTTTCCTCTTCTTTTGAGTAGAATACGAGCCCTGTTTGTCCGACCACTACCGTACCAAGCACATGTGTAAAATGAGAAAATCGATAAAAACTGATTCAAATAAACTTTATTAATGTATATATAGAAAATACATTTGACAAGGATTAGACCCATAACTCTACCTATGAAATAAATAAGTCGTCGCTTCCCGGACGAAGGAACTTAACTTAATTCCGAGGTTGCGAAATTGACTCAAGTAATTCAATTTTTTACGAGAATATACTCGTAAAATTTTCGTCGAAAAATTTTCTACTTTTTGCATTAGATCAGAAGAAAAATCGGTGAAATTTTCAGTAAGAAATGTCCAGACTTTTATTGGTAAAAATGCAATTTGCGGGGAGAAATTCGGCAACATTGGAATGTAGTCATGTTCTTTCGCTGGGGAAACTACGAAATACTTATTTTTATCAAAGTTAATGTGTCACAAAAATGGCACAGATGAACACAGAAATATTTGATTACATTTGATCAAAAAGAGGCGCCGTTTAAATGCTCAAAGAAGCAGTGGCAAGGTTGAATGGTCGATTATTATCGATATTTCCCCCATTGGAAGCTGTAGGAAAGCATCGATTATTAAGGTGCTCATTGCAAACAACCTGTTCATCGATTCTTCTCCATAGGTTTAAATGGCAGATCAATCTCTACATAGAAAAGCACGCTACGCCACTGTTTCAGATGCTCAAGGAACCGTAATTTTTTATACGAAATTTCGATGCAAATATTTATTAGACGTAGCGCACGTTTCAAAATCCGACCTTGTCTACTGGCCAAATCAAAATCGTTCGAAGATTTTATTTCCGACGTGACACGAAAGAGCCGGTGGCATAGCGTGTTTTGCGATATATCGATTTATCTGCCATTTAAAGCTATGGAACAGGATCGATTATCAGGGTGTTGGCAACGAACACCTTGATAATCGATTCTTTACCATAGCTGCAAATGGGGAAATATCGATAATCGATCATTCACGCCTCGCCACTGGCAAGAACGGCGAAGCGAGAGCCCTACCCGGGGTCATTCGCGAAACGATGAAACCATTTTAATTGCATCCTTCTATATCTGCCGTGAGACGGTGCCCCCCCGCAGAGGCCCCCCCCCCCCTTGAGCCTGAATTTTGCGAGGACCACGGGTTAACCTTTGCGGTCGTTAATAGCGGTCATTTCGGGAACTGCGCCAAAATTTCAGTGTTGCTACATTTTGCGGCAATGAACTAATTTTAATGGATTCTGTAGGGTGGTGAAATTTTTGGTGACACTTAAATACATGTCGAAATATGTGTCCGCCAAAATACATCTGAACGCGAGTAATCTCTGCCCGAAAAATCCAATCGATCATTTGGACTACATTTTGCAATTTGGAACCATAAATTCTAGACCGGTTTAAAAACAACGTATATGCCATTAGTTTCTCTATGCATATAAGTGTTTATCCAGAAGAGCCAGAATTTATAGTTCCAAATTGCGCAAAACGCAGTCCATTTAGAAAATGAATTTGTCATTTCGTCGCTCCTCTGACGTACGGGCGTATCTCAATTTCCACGTGAGCCGTAATCCACATATAAACCCATGCTTTCTGGGGCTCATGCGGAAAATTAGATACGCCCTTACGTCTAAAGAGCGACGATTTTTCGGACGCACGAACGTTACTTCATTTCGAAGTTGTAAAATCGATTGCAAACAATTCAATTTTTTACAAGTCCTTTTCTGTCCAAACTTCCGCTGATTTTTGTGTGCATTTATAGGAGTTTTAGTGAAAATATGACTTGCGAATGGAAATTTTGCACCGTAGGAATATTCTTACGTTCCTCTACTGAAAAACTACGGATTCCATCCCGAAAAATTTTGTCATTGTGACTCAATATCGACGAAAATAATAGTTGGACAGCGTTAAGCAGAATGGAACCAAGTTACATCAGCTTGTGAAAAATTTAATTGGACCATTTAATTTTTTTGGATGAAAACGGTAGTGCGGATTTTTGTGCAAATTTAAGTGAATATTCTGCCCGGGTCAATTTTTTCAAGGAATCCGCACAAACAGTCTCCTGTGAAAAATTAAATTGCCCAGTTAAATTTAGCAATGGCTGACGTGGCTTGGTTCCTCTCTACTAAACGCGGTCCATTCGTGAGTGTGCAGCTCGCAAAAAATGCATTAGATAATTCAAGTATACGGCCGGTGGTCATGACAACATGCAAGCTAAGATGTAAATTTTACGACCTCTTGACACGCTGGGTTCCTCTGTTCGTGACTGTTCACGGACTCAGCGTAAACTAGTTTTAATAACTGCCGTAAGATTGAAGTCCACGTTTATTACATTAAAACACCTTAATAGTTTTAGAAGGATGTCTTCGATAGACGGCTCATTAAATTGCAATTTTTCAATTTGTTTTCCCTCCGTTTTGGCTCATTAATTCTGGATCCATTCATTTTCTTAGCACAGGCGGGAGTTGTTTCCCAGATTCTGTCATTAAAAACTTCACCTGTTGCTTATGATACTTGTCATTTTGGGACATTACTCTTAAATTGTAATTGTTATTATTTTAAAACAGATGTGGTAGCTTACCCTCGATCACCACTCGCCACTTAGTAGCGGGCTCACTTCAAATTATTATGGCCATTTTGGAGTAATCCTTCATTATCAGTTGTGTTGTTTTTACTGCAGACTTATGGATGTAATGTTCCGGGTTGGTCACAAGGTGACAAGTCGCAAACCGAAACCGAAATAAAAACACGAAAAAACTAAAAAACTAAAAAACTAAGAAACTAAAACTAAAAAACCAGCAGAAGCGAACTATAACAAAAAACTGAGGAAAATAAATGGAAAAACAACGGTTGCTTCTTTATCACATTATTGTTATTATTTTTCTAAAAAAAGAAGAAGCAAAAGAACATAATGCACCAATTCCGTCGGAATGTGTAGGTATTCCTTGTATAATTTTACGAAAACAAAATAGGTGTTAGTGCTGATGATGTGAGCTTTATCCCAAAGTCGTCTCTGTCGAAATTCACCTTAAAAATCAGGTTGACCTTCAAAGGAAAACATTACGACTATGGGAACGGCGTAGCGACACGTGGATAAATAATTGAGCGAGTGGGTAGAATCGGGTGGCTTAAACGAAAGCGTTGCGGTTAAACTTATCCCCCGAGAGGCGGGGAAAACGACGTAAAATATCGCATGCAAAAAACACTAATCAAATATTTGACACGTGGAAACGAATCCATGAGTTTTGCTTATTTATAATGTCGAATGAATGATGACAGAATGATATCGTAAGCATATGCCCTTTCCTCTTTTAAAGTGTCTTATTACCATCGGTTTATTCGGATACTTTTAGAATCATGTTTGTCACAGTTTCGAAAACTGGAAGAACAGCTTTCTTGAATGACCTCGACATTTGCCCAATTCATTTTTCGGCTACCGTGATAGCGAAGATAGCAGCAAGTGCAAAAATGAAGCTTGGAGAAAATGGGCTCCATAGCGTCTAAGCCGAAAATTTTATTAAAAGAAGTCTCAATTCTCTATCACATCGCCGCCACCAATCATCCAAAAGACTCTTAGAAAGTGTGTGGATATGCTTCAAAATCGACTAATTTTATTTCAGTTTTGTAAAAATGGCATATTTTTTTTTTCATTTCAGACTAGTGTTAGGCTAATGTTAGGCAAGTGCTATCCTCTGCATGCTTTCGTGGTTGTGTTTTGGACTCACAACAAACACATTTTCAGGTCAGAAATCGGCAGAAAAGTGCGTCGTTTTACTTAAGAGCAGGCTTTTTTCATTGGCTCTCAGGAGGAATAATGCTCTTCGAGGCTTGAGAGGGTTTGTGCAAAAGTATTCACAGAACAAGCAGTTGTGAATATGAACAATGACTTTCAGACCCGAGTAGCAATGGCTCTTAAAAAAATTCTACAAAAGTTGGTCAACGAAAATGTTAAAAACTTGTAAATTTTTAGAGTTTGTAACTTTTAAGTAAAGCAATTTTTTAAATACTCGTCGCAGGAAACCCTTTTGGAGAGTTCTTCTATATAAAAAAATAGTGTTATTTTAATTAAAAGAAAACGGAAAAATTACTTGAAAAACAGCAAACTATATCCTCAATTTTTATGGGCTGCTGCAACTTTTCCTTTCATACTTTACTGTTTACCACTTTTTCTACTCGTTTCTGCCCGCAGGAAGTAATAAAAAAAAAAAAAAAATACGTACATTTTACTCAAAATTTACGTAAAAAAATTTACTAACCCTTTTTCTTCAATTTTAAGTAAAAAAGCCCCAAAATGAGTTTCCTGATACGAGTATATCAAGAGTTTTTTTTACGTAATTTTCCATTGGTTTTGAAGTACATCTTAAGTTCTCTTAAAATTTACGACAATTTTTCTCAACAGCCATTGCTACTAGGGAGGTGACTCAAATTGGCAGTCGGCAACACTGAGGCACACTAAAATATGTTTGAGGTGACGCGTGTGATGGCGACCTCGGTATAATCGCGCAAATTTCGCGGGCACGATGGAGTGAAGGTGTTGTGCTAGATGACGAGAGGAGAGGTCAGTGGTGCATTCGATAGTCGAAAATGTTGAAATTATAAAAACCGCAAATGCTACGTCCGGTTTCAGCCATAGCGCCTCATTCACGGCGTGGAATAAAATTAAGCAATTTGTGCTGTAACCTTTCCGCATCAAAGTCGCGGGAATGATCACGCGAAAGCTTCACGCTGTGATTCCTCCCTCTAATAATGAGCAAAAACGAAAACGAAAACGAATACAAGAACACAAGAATTCGCCTATCCGTGAAATCTCGCAATGCCGAAAGATCTAACATTCAGAAAGCAAAATGTAAAGATTTTCGTGGGCTCCGATTTGGGGCCGTCAGGAGGGTTGAGGAGAGCGTTACACTATATTTTGCTTTTACGTGTTACAAGATAGGGACCTACGTCACATGGCGGCACAAGGGGGAGGGGGTGCAGGGCCGGATTCAACAACTTGCCCCCCATGGGCCGCCTGTATTTTGCCGCTCCCTTCTCATTCGTTTTGAAACTCAATAAAAACCATCAAGTGAACGTGCCAGCAGGGGAGGGGTGCATAAGACGCATTTACTCGCGTTGAACACATTTTTTGGGAAAACCCTGTCAACAGTACTAGCATAAGTTCACACAACTTTGTGCGAAAGTTGAGTTTCGTAAATCTATCTCTGTGTGGACAAGGCCTTCCATTCATAAGAAATGAACGAAAAAATTATGAACGAACAAACATAAATGTGATTCAATGATTTTAACTTCCACCGCCGCGCCGCGCAGACCGCACCGTGTTTGGCGCAATGCGTGAAGTATTCCGACAGTCTTGTAGGCGCTATGCGTCTCCCGCTGATCGCACTGTGTTTGGCGCAATGCGTGAAGTACTCATGCATTCTTGTAGGCGCTATCCATTTCACGCTCACCGCAATGACTGCACTGTGCTTGATGCAATGCGTGAAGTATTCGTGCAGTCTTGTAGGCGCTAATATGTGTTACATGCCGATCGCCACGCCAAGGGCTTCTTCTTTTCATCTCAAGTCCTCGTGATAATTTCCCTCTAAGTCGCGCCGTTCCGGGCCAAATTGCGTGTTTGGTTTCTCTCTTAACTCTACTAATTAAAGGTGCTGTCTCTTGTATCACTCAGAGACGACAAAATTAGAAATTACTATACTCTCAGAAAATGAGACATTTGTCGCCTTTTCTCGTTTGTAATTTTTTTTTCTAAATCCGATTTTTCTTTATACGTACACTTAAAAAAATTGCAAATTTTTGCCGCCCCTTAGATTTGCCGCCATGGGCCGCGGCCCATGTGGCCACCCCCTTAATCCGGCCCTGAGGGGGTGGAGAGTGAAAAACGCCGAAAAAGTGCGATACGTAATTTAGGGACGGCCCCATTCATGCCAATGGCCGAATTTTGTCCCAAAAAAAGGCCGCTTTTTAAATATACTTAGGATAAGTAGCAACTGCCCTTCATTCCGTTCTAGGGTTTCTATGGGCTGATTATTGACGTTGATAGACAAAGCTATACAGACGAAGAAGAAACATTGAAAATGGAGCGATCCTGTTGGTGAAGGCAGGTAATTACAACCTAGGAGCAGTGGCGTGGCGGCGTGAATTGCGATTTATCGATTGTTAAGCCACTTAAACCTATGGTAAAGAATCAATTATTAAGGTGTTCGCTGCGAACATCCTGTCTATCGATCCTTTTCCATAGGTTTAAATGGCACAACAATCGATATATCGCAAAGCACGCCACGCCACTGGTAATAAGTAATCGACTAACTAACGGCAATCCATGAGCAGCCCCATCAGTCTATCATTTTCCTCCTTAGTCCATAAGAGTCACCCGCTTTCATCAATATGATCGATCCACTTTCTGCTTCTGTCTTCTTTATCTATCGCTTCGTCTATCAGTTTCCGTAATCAGCTCGCTGATCGACTGCGGTGCAATTTCAGCTCATCGGCGGTTGTTGCATTCCCGAGTGAAAAAGCCAACAAAATTCGCTGCAACTGCTGTGAACTTTAATACGTAAAAAAAACAAAGGTAACAACAACCAAAAATAACTACTATATACCTTTATGAATTTGGGTGAGAAAGTAATATGGAAACTTGACAATAACTCTAAAAAAGAACAATTATACCTATATTTCACTTTTGAAAATTACCTTTATGATACCTCTGTGCAGACTGCGTCACTTATGCTCTTAATTTTTTATTACTATTTTATTGATGCGCGAAGGCTAGGAAAATGTTTAATCGGCTAGAAAACGCTAATTATTTGTGTATCTCCAAATTTTTATTGTATTTTTTAGACGCAGCTCCTCACGGTTGCTCCTCTATAAGCAGTAAAAGTTTGTGCGATTATTTTTTCTCTTTCCCATTTAGAGGTCACTTGTCCTCTCACCTTTAACGCTTAATTAGTCATTTGTTTTTGAAAGGGAGCAAGTTCGTTTGCATGAGCTCTAAAGTGTATAAAACACTTGCATGCTGGGAGTAATCTAAATATGATATGATTTCCTTCGAAAATGACTGATTTAATTAAAGCAAAAGCCTTGGAATTACAAGGAAAAAGTCTACGCAACTTGAGTCCGAAGGATTAATCCATTTTCCTTTGAAAATTTTCATTTTTTCCTCTCAGATTGATCATTACAGCGACTTAAGAAAAAAATTGACTAGCGTAACGATACACTCTTGCTTTCCGAGGATAATACACTTTTCCAATGTAAAAACATTTAAAACATATGTATACTAACAAAAAGTTTCATGATTTCCTCATTTTTAATGGTAGCTTTTGCGGATTTTTCTCAAGAGCCGGAGAGCATTATGTTCAGAATTCGATCCGAAAGGCTCGTATATTTTTGGAAATGAGAATACACACGTGAATATATTAAAGGTAGGGAAAACCTGTTTGTTTGTACAACTCGTTTTCTTCCCCTATAAACTAATTCATATGTGGATTGGATTGATCATAAAATCTATTTATATTTGACTGAGATCGTCAGGGGCACAAAAAATAGTTCACTGGAACCAGGAACCCATGGCCCTGTGCTGAATCATAAAACTGATTTCTAAATTTAAAACCAGCAAGCACTGTGATAAAAACGATTTAAAATACCACTCATTTGGTTCATATTGGGCATCAAATTTTCTTGATAAATGAAAATAAATGATGCATTTAAAAAACATTCTCCGAAGCGCTTTTAAGATAAACGATTTTTAAATCCCCTGCCAACGGAATGATTTGCTAAAGTTTTAACAGATGTCAATACTCCTTGTTGTAATCTTGGGCTGGTTCTATTTATGTATCGTTTATTTCATGTAAAATTAATGATTATCGGTATTTCCGATCATTTTTTTTTTAAAATAAAGGGATGATCCCGTAGGAAGATAGTACATTTGCTTCAAACATTTTGTTTGTTCGATTAAAATGCTCTTTATCCTAGGAAGAAAACTGATGTCTTTTGAATTCAACTCGAACGAATTAAAGGGAAAACGGCCTTAACCTTAAATGTTGTACGATCAGTGGCGGGACGTGCGCGCGAATGATCGATTATCGATGTTTCCTCATTTGAAGCCATGACGAAGAATCGATTATTAAGGTGTTCGTTGCGAATATCTACTTATCGATCTTTTTCAATAGGTTTAAATGGTAGATCAATCGATGTACCTCAAAGTACGCCACGACACTGGTACGATTATGTTAAAACAAAGACCTTCTACCACGGCAGACTTTTATGAGACCAGACTTTCAACAAGGAAAGCAGGGAGCCGTTGTGATAAATAAGAAAAATCAACGAAATATACACACAGAGAGGAAAAATGTGGACCTCCGATTAAAAATGGGAAGACGACCATTAAATCTTTTATTTTAGATTATTTCCTTATCTTTTATGGTTTCGTTCTTCTTTATTTTAATTTTTTCAACGCTATAGCTTGCGTCAAAAATTCAGAGTAATTTTTAATCCATGACTGTTTGCAAAAAAAGAGGGAAAATATTTCCCTGAGATTTTTCTCTCTCTTTCCAAGTAACTCATTATATGATTTATCTTCCTCAGAAAATTCCAATAGAATCACAACCTCGACTTTAGTCAAATGTTAAATTGTGAACACAATACAAAATGTATGTTGCATAACATCTTAGCTTGACAAGCGCTTCTAATTAAAATAACTCCAATCTGATCACTCTCTCGGTACTGATTGGAGCTGAAACTCCTATAAAATCTTCATGAATCAAGATGGATATCATTTGGCAAACAATAAATCATTTTCAGCGAATGTCACATTGTGACTCACGTTTCGCGTCCTTGTGCAGCTTTGAGCAATGACACTTTGAAAGAAGTGTCAACCGAGATCTTAAAACTTCCGACATTTGAGAATATGGATTCGAGCATATAATTAGGATCATCATTTGTCGGAGATATTTTAATAATGGATTATGGAGATTGGGTCTGTGAAACAAGATCTGAGTTAAACTCTACATTGCACATTTTATCTTCAAAATCTTACCTATGCAAAACTTAACTCATACGATGAAAATTTCTCAATCACATGTGGCGGTTAATACTACGGTATTGAACATGAAAAGATAACATTTTTTAAAATTGTTTCAATTGAAAACCGTCAGTTTTAACTCAGTATTTCTGTGTTTTGAAAACGGGTTTACAAATGTTTGCGACACGGATAAGCCTTTCCCCGCAGATGAATATAAAAATTGATCTGATGCAATACTTTAATTTGACCAGAGACTATAGCCCTCCATTCCTCTATTATAAATAAATGACAATACTATCAGGGCTCCATCATCCAAAATCTTTTGGCTGTGGATGAATTTGTGAGATTAGCAAGCCTTCCGCTTGGTTAACTTGTTGCACATTCTCCTGAGTAGTTAACGAGAAGATGACTATTTCTGCTACCAAAAAAAAACCATGAACCCCCCCACCAAAAAATAGTTTCCATTAATCTTGATGGCACAGGAATTCATTTGCACTTGAATCAGATCTGATGTCTGATTATCTATTTTGCCTCAAATCGGGATAGGTCACTCTTTTTCAGGTTTCTCAATAACATCACACGTAAAAATATTTAAATGCTTTGCACATTACTGTCTCGTCATTTGCAATTTTTTTGAAGATGAATATTTATTTTCTTGTTTCAGATTTCTAGGCTGACAGATAACCGAATATGGAGGGGAATCCATTGCAGAAGGGAAGGTCACTAGAAGATCACGAACATTTAAGGATAGACAAAGAGAAGAAAAAATGCTGCACCCCATGTAAGTAATTTTATTAATTTTTTAACCCCGAGCCAAAAGATATCCAAACTCTAATTTTTGAAAAAATTCGAGTTGTGTCGTTTTAGAAATCTCCAATGACGGTTCTGTGTGTGAAAAATTTGGTAGCCCTACCTCACGCCGGTCATGAGATACGGAATTTCATAAATTGCGATTTACATTGAAATTAATGGGGCCGACGCACTGATTTTTCCTGATAACTCGAAATGACTAAAATGGAGTTAGGTACCTTTTGACTCTGGGTACTGATATGCCTTTATCAGAATTAGCCAGAGATAGAGGTTCCTCGATTCTAAACGGACCGCGTTTTGCAGAAAGGAACCAAGCCACATGAGCAATTGCCAAATTTAACTGGGCAATTAAATTTTTTACAAGAGAACGTTGAGCGAATTTATTTGAAAATTTCTAAGAATTTATTTCGTACTATGGAGAAAATTCACTGAAATTTGCACAAAAATCCGCACAACCATTTTCATGTAAAAATTAAATTGCCAAATTAAATTTGGCAATGGCTGATGTGGCTTAGTTCCTCTCTGCTAAGCGCGGTCGAAAGAGGGTGGCAAAATTTCATGCAAAATAAAATCTTGAAATTTTACGTGAAATATTTCATGAAATTTCAGAAATTTATGAAAGATATTGAAAAATACCGGTTCCTTTTCATGTTCGCAAAATGTAAAGATCGTGACCTTTTCTGCTATTTTTGTGTGCTTCAGTGCGGGTTGCATATACTCTAGCCCCTGCAAAATATGAAGTATTTCACAGCCTCGTGAAATTTCATGAAATATTCCACTGAAATTTCAAATCTTTCATTTCTTCTTACGTTTCATGCCACCCTGCTCGAAATATACCTCCTCTAATGGAGATGTTGCATGTGTGAGGATTTGCGATTTGACCATTGATTCTTATGTAAAAGTTCGCGCGAAACACATGGTGCCACTGGTTTTCTCTGAAATCATCTCCAAGCTCAAAAAAGCTCTCAAGTTGAGGCTCAAAATGGAGGGATATCCCACCTACCTGAGAGTCCACTCTACATCAAACAAACTCTCCATGCAAAGATAGGGAGCAAATACATTGCAGGGTTGCCACTTTATTTGGGGACTCCAAAACTGAAAACACGGCAACCCTGTTTTGCACCCTATCTTTGCATGGAGAGTTTGTATTGATGTAGAGGTGGACTCTCAGATAGCGTGGATATCCCCTCAATTTTGGCCTCAACTTGAGAGCTTTTTTGAGCTTGGGAGTTAATTTCAGAGAAAACCAGTGGCACCATCGTGTTCTCGTGAACTTTTACATGAGATCAATGGTCAAATCGCAAATCCTTCACACTTGCAACATCTCCATTCTATGTAAAGATATTTTTACCTGTTGGATTGGCGAAATTACTCGAGGTTCCGCACTTGTTTTGATGAAGATCCGTAGCTCGGGGCAATGGCGTTCATCTCACTTTCGTCTTATCGCATTGACCCAGTGGCCGACGGCCGCTGACGAGGCCGAAACCGGGCCGATGCCCTCCGGCGCCTGGAAACGTGAGCGCCGGCCGCTGACATAATAACCGTCTCTCATTATCACTCATTTCTCGTGTCTTCCACGCCGATCTCTCATCAGAGTTCGTTCGCCTCCGAATACTCGATCGAATTTAAAGTTTGTTTCGTTCAAAGGTCGTTAACGCCCAGTTCTTCTTAAAAAAAGGGAAAAAAAGAGAAAAAAATGGGTTTTGTTCATCTCTCAATAAATTATCCAATCCGATTGATAACTCGATGTTGGACCACTAAATGGACTACATTTTGCAATTAGGAACTATAAATTCCGACTCAGTGTAAAAACAACGTATGAATCATTAGTTTCCTTATGCACATACGTGTTTTTTACGATGAGCCAGAATTTATAGTTCCTAATTACAAAATTAAGTCCAAATAGGGTGCGAATTTAGCGTAATGATATTTCTCACTTTCGAGACGAAAGGCTGCCAAAGAAGTTGCTTGATTGGGTTCCTCCTGGGAGGAGACGAAGGGGACGCCCAATGAAAGGGTGGCGACGTGACAGGGGATTTCAGAAGAAATAAGAGTTTGTCAACTCCCTGAAGGGCTTTGAGAAGATAGGGGACTTTGGCGGCTAGGAGTCGCAGAGCGCCAGAGAGCGCTATAAAAGCGGATTTATACATACATGTTTCTCTCTTTAAGTCACATGAACTTTAATGTTCCCGACGTTAAATGCAGAGCTGAGATATTGAACTAGGTGGTTGAGACAATTACCAATTGAGACAAACATCAAATTTAAAAGTGAATACCTCCATATTACAATGTATCAGTACACCATGAACGAATGTTGACTTGCAAATACTTTTCCTGAGGATAAATGACGTGTGGAGCACGATGCGCAGTGTGAAAAAGTAACTCAGAAACTGAGAATTACACAGCTCCAAAAGCGCGACTTTTCAGAAAATCTGAGATGTCCCGGTTTCGCGCCGAACTGAATAATGTCATCCGGCACCAATGAGACTACCGCAACAGTTGGGTTGGTAACCTAATTTATCGGGATAATACCACAATTTTAAGCACCGTAATCAAGTTGGGTTTTAACCCCTACACTGGTAAAAAAAAAAACCTCTTGGTTCAAGAGTGCAGTTTCTTGTCGCCGGATTTAAGAGTCTGGACTCTTGTTTCAATGCAAAATCCGCTTGAATCAATGCAAAATCCGCTTGACACAAGAGTTCAAGACTTTTAAATCCGGCGACAAGAAACTGCACTCTTAAGTCAATGCACCGCGGCATTGGTCCAAGAGGTTTTTTTTGACCAGTGATACCTTTTTTTCCGTGGTAGCATAATGAGTATTGTTTTCGAGGCTTTGAAGTATTAATTATTCTGAAGTTGATCGAATACAGTCATTAATTTTAATTTAAGACCGTTTTTGCAATCAATTTAGGAATCTTCCACACAATCAGTCACAAGGAAATCAGCAGAAATTACGCAGCATCGCAATTGCTCTTATTGAATGCGGCTCTGACCTCTTCAATTTTATACCTCTCGTCGGGTGCGGTTTAAAAATAGGCTCTGACTCACATTTTCCGGGTTCGGTTTGCCAAATATTTTCGGTCTAGAATGTCCTCTCGAATGATCGCGGTTCTTTTTCTTTGTTCTGCCACGGGCGATTCCTTGCTCCTGATTGGTGACACGTTGTTAAACAATCGCACATTAACCAACGGCGATGTACAACGAGAACTTGGCACGCAGATTTCGACTGTCTCCTCTACTGCCGTGCTAAGGAGAAACGCCGTATGAGCCTTCAGACGATGCCAAGTTTCCTCCCACAAAAACCGAGTTTAGTGGGAAAATTGTGAATATTATTTTCCAAAAATTTCAGACAATTTTGTACGCAATTTAAACTAAAATATCTGAAAATTTCAAGGCAAAATATGCAGACATGTTGTCCAAAATACATGTTTTATCAAGAGAAATTTGGCAACCCTCGAATGTTCATACGGCGTTCTTCCTTAACACGGCAGTCTGGCGCTTGATGGATTGTTTATTCAATCCGAAACCTCGGCAAAGCAATTGACTCGCTTACTGATAGACGGGCGTGAATCTTAAAATTCATGAGCCCTGGCTTGCATTGATCATGAAGGATGCTAGGGCTCATGAGTTCTTGGACTGACGCCTGTCTAACAGAAACCGATTCAATTCTCATCGCGTACAAGCCATCATGCTCACTTGACAATGAAAGCTGTATACATTCGAATTCCTCGAAAGTTTTGTTCCAGCGTCGACCTCTTAAATACTTAGGTTTGTAAATTACATTTGGACGTATTAATGCTAAAAGAAACTATGTTTCACGCAAACCTTATTTAGATGGTTCCTTTTGGCATAAAAACGTCCATTTCAACTCTGGAGACTGATCGTGAGATCTCTTAACCAGACATCTGACGGAAATATGCAGGCATAAAGAAATGAGATTGCCAACTCTGTGGGTTCTATTTTGTCGTTTCGTTCACGGAAGAACGTAACTTCATTACAATGTTGCCAAATTTCTCCTCGGAAAGTGCATTTTATCAAGAGAATATAGGAAATTTCTTACTGATAATTTCACTGATTGTTCTTCAGATCTTATTAAAAAATCAGAAAAACTTTGGACGAAATTGAACAGGCGCATTCTTGTAAAAAATGCAATCGTTTGAGTCAACTTTGTAAACGTAGAATCGAATTTAATACCTTCGTTCGGGTTTATGGTCGTTTCTTCACCCGCTCTTATTTAAAAGGAGGCCCCGTATAATTTACGCTCTGATTCAGTAATTATTCAAAAAGTTTAAAAAAAAAACGGACTTATCTAGAGGTCATAATTTGCCAATATCCGTAATAATCAGAAAATTTGGTCAGGTATATTGCCGAACCACGACAAAAAAATGAAAATTTGGGTTGTCTAAGAGCTCATTAACATGATGATAATTATAAATGCAACCATCTACGTATTTTAAATTAATTGCGATGTTAGTGTTAATTCATGGAATGTAGATCTTTGGGTAGTTATCATTATGTTGTGCTATTGTATAATATTCAACGTGGCAACATGTATCTATGACACGCGCAGCTAACCTATTACGATAACCGAGGTCATTCGTAGACAGAACTACTGTTTTTTTGCCTCAAAACAGGTTTTTCACAATGAATCAGTAGACACGATTTAAGTGAAATAGGTAACGTTTTTATTATTGCTTTTCCAAATTTTGCATGGTAAATACTGGAATTTTGCTCTGAACTCTGAAGTCCTTGGCGAGATATTGACGTCTGTATTGGTGACGTCAACAGTGATTTGGGGAAAACTTTGCAACTGATGACGTCAAACAGTTTTTTTCATTAACTTAATGGTACATTTATGAAAGATTCCTGAATGTTTCATTGTGTCTAAATTTTTTTTTTTTTTTTTTTTTTTTTTTTTTCCCCGTTAAATTCACCGCAAGTAATAAATAATGTGATGTGCGTAATGCCATTAACCAGTAAATTAAACGAGTCCTGCTTATAGGCCGATCGAAGGAATAAACTTACTGCGAGACACGTTTTCTATGAAAAGAAATTGGACGTGTTTATGCTAAAATAAACTATAAGCAAGTGGAAAGATGGGGTGTGCTCGTGGTGAGCTGGATAAGAAACAATGTAAAAGTGGATATAGTTCCTTTTGAGAAAATGGAAAAGTGGGATTTGACATTAAATCAAAAGGAACTGAGCGCTAACCCGTGAGCCGTGGGCATGTAACAAGAGCCTTGTGGACAGGGCTCATGAGTTAAAGACCGCCCTCCCGATCCTTGTTGCCACTGACGTCACTGGCGCTTTAACATCCCCATTCATTCTTATGGCCCTCAACTAACGAGCACACCCCATCAGTCCACTTCCACACAGTTCCAATTAGCATAAATACGTCCAATCGTGCTTCAGCAACTTAGCAAAATAGATTATTGGTCGTTATACGTGTGTAACACAACATTTCTTGACAGATCCTGTTGGGGGATAAAATTCGGAAAACGACGTATCAGTCACACCGCAATCACACGCTGAATATGGGAGCTTAATGTGGCTTGAATGTGGAAGTCATCGGCCCGATGCCTGAATTTTGCGCGTGACGCGCAAAATTCAGCAACGATTCTCAGCAACCATCGGACCAATTTTGAATTTGTCTGAACTATTCGAGTAGATTTGATACACATCTGGATGAAAATAACTCGAATTTGCTAAATTTCAGCCGTTGGGCGATGACTGTTGACTTCCACATTCAGGTGCTAAATTCAGCGTCTGATTGCGGCATCAAGGAATGTTTGCAACAAAAGCCAATAAAAAACCCGGATTTTTATCGAACCTATGAGCGCGAAATTTGCAACTGCTTCAAAGATTTGCAACTTCTCTTCCGGTGGAACTAAATTTGACCAAAAGTTGCATATAATGAGAGCGAGGATAAGCGAGTGCAACTTTGGTGGGCAATTTCTCGATAAAAAAATCAACAGTCCGAAAAGAGGCGAGAAACTGGCCAGCCCTACAGACTGAAAGTCTCAGCAGCACTGCCATATCAGCTGGCTCCATTTGACTCAAACAGTTAGGAATCAACACTAAGTCGTTTTTCCGTATATTTTGAGTTGATTTTATCATAAGGAAAGGAGTTTTTTGAGGAACGATTATAAATACGAGTCTAACAAAACACGGCATGATAATCCGGTTTCCTCGCAAAAGAGCATTCTTTGAACAATGCAAAATCCCGAATGTAGTTCTTGCAGAAGACAGCAGCTTTGGCTGCAGCTCTCGCGTGTAGCAGACCCATTTTGCTTCCTGTAAATTGTGAGCCCGAATGAAGCGCCTGAAACCGGCTCGGAGAAGAGGTCTCGGTCTCGGATGGTCGTGGTCGGCGGAGTTGGAGCAGGTTGCGTTGAGAGGCCAGTGGCCAATGGGCGATGCGGTCACGCGGTCATCCGGAGTGGCGGCGGCGGCGGCGCGGTGCGGCGTGCCGAAGCTTCAAGTTTACGGCCTTGGGAGCCGGACGAGTGGACGGGACCGCTCCGAACTTTGATGTAATTCGCTCTCGGGAGGGAATTCAACTCGTCAATGTTGCCACTTCCACACTACACCTTCACGCTCCAAAAAGTCAACATCACCTAGAGTGCCTTTATAGGGAGAGTATGGACAACTCGATTTATGTAGCTCTTGGGGCCCGAAAGGGAGACAACGTGAAAAACGAAAATCACTAAAAAAGTGCCGCTGCTAACCTCTGCATTTAAAAGATTGATCAATAGGGCCGACAGCGCATTCTAAACAAGAGTTTTGAGGGGTCAAGACATTGAAACTGAGAAAATTAATGCGAAATCAAAGTTTTATACGTGCTTTAATAATTTTTAATCAGTGTAAATAGTTGAAATGAGAAAATTAGTACCTCTGGATAATTCGAGTTCATATAGGCTGGCTGCCCTTTTGGGCCCCAAGAGCCACATGACCAGATCAAATCTAACCTCCAAATTTTCGAGTTGTCCATACTCTCCCTATAAAGGTACTCTACTATCACCAAAATTTTCGGCAATAGAAACTACAGTATATCTATATGGATGAGGAGAGTAGCATACCTCATCTCCAGTGGAGCTTGCTTCTTGTGGCACTGGTCACTTCCTCCCGTGTTCTACACACAAGCCCGCCGAACAGTGGATCGAGTCAATAGGAGAGGTCGGACAAAATTTGGAAACTTTAAACGCTTTTAACTCTGTTTATAAAAAAACTTTGATGTTTTAAAAGAGGTTTTATTGGTTTCCTCGTGCGATTTTCTTCAAAAAACACCCCTTAAAATTTAAAATGTGACGAAAATAACATTAAAATTTGCAGTTTTAGTCAAAAATTTCTTGTCCGATCTCTCTAATGACTCGATCCACTATGCGTCTCTCCGTTTGCTTTTATTGTAAGTTTGTAAATACACTGCCGTGATAGCGCAGAGAGCAGTAAGTGCAAAAATGAAGATTTGAGAAAACAAGCTCGGAAAGCGTCTGACCGGAAAATTTTATTTGAAGAAGCCTCCGTTCTTTGTCAAATTGCCACCAATCATTCGAAAGACTCTTAGAAATCTTTTGGATGATTAATAATCGACCAATTTTATTTCAATTACATGAAAAGTAATGGTAGCTGATATTGCTTGGTTTTTTTCTGCTATACGTGGTCCGAATGATAATCATTTTTATTAAATCATTTTTTATATAATTTTTTTTTTCACCGAGGACAAACATGGAAGAATGTGGCTGTAGTTTCCCGCCTCACAATCAAGAATGTATCTGGTCAATAGCGATGCTGAACTTAGATACAACTATTCGTGTTCACCTGTTGTCTATATTGCATAACCAAAAACTGAAGGCGCTTTTTCTGTGCCACTTCCGCAGTGTAGATGCAGACCTCAGTACTGCCGCAATGACGAAGAGAGCAGTAAGTGTAAACATAAAGTTTTGAGACAACGGGTCTAGAAGCGTCTGACCGGAAAATTGTTGGAAGAAGCTTCCGTTCTTTGTCAAATTGCCACTAATCATCCAAAAGACTCTTAGAAATCGTTTTTAATGATTAAAAATCGACCGATTTTATTCAATAACATAAAAAGGGTTTTTTCATTTTCATGTTGGGTTTGTGCTAGGCAAGACAGCCTATCAAAGCCTCAACAGCCTCAAAGTTATGTATGAACGGAGTTGTAAGCTTTAAAAGTTTCCAAATTTTGTCCGACCTCTCTCATTGCCTCGTTTCACTTGGCGGCCTTTAAACAGTCTTGATTATCAACCGCGTAAGTGCAATTTGTCTTTTTTACACATTTACGATTAGAGTGAGCTGCGATACATTCCGCACATGTTTTTTACCGATTAAATTTTGGTACCATTGTTCTTGCTGAAATATTTTCTGATGTCATTCGAAAATCGACGATAAAAATAATTTTTCCTTGGCAATTTTAGTCACCCGGATTGGTGACCTCTAATATTCACCAAACAATGAAAATATTCATCAAACTTAACCCGCTAACGAAACTGAATTTTACGGAGCTTAACACAAGACTTGCCGGAAATTCAACATGAGGATAAAAAATGACAGTAACTTAAAAAGGCATGTGACAAAATGCTTATGGCGCTCATTAAACCATGAATAACTCTTCTGAGAGACACTGTCCACATGAGTTTCGGTGTGCTAATCTCTCAGTGCTTAGTGCCTTGATTGATCCACCTTGCAGGAAACGAAGAGGCATCGTCAAGTATGATGGGTATTTCAATGACGAGCAATTTCTCGCGGCAGAAGCTGGAGCGGTTAATCTGATCTCCTGATTTCACCTCGAGACGAAACAGAAGCTTCCAGTTATGGCTGATTGTCAATCAGCTTTCCAATGAACGTCGCTCTGTAAAATCTATATCACTTCTAGAAATCAATATCTTTGATGATTTTCTGTACCTTAGATACACCATCATTCTAACTGAGATACGTTTCATCCTTAATGGACCACTAGATAAGGTGCGAATTTCGTCATTTCCCTCACGATAAAAGTTAATTGCATTTCAACGTGACAATAACTATAAATTTATACATAAATTAGAATGAGTTCAATAAATTATCGGCATAGATTACTCGGCAGTGATTAAAGCAAATAAATAAATGATAGTGTATTCAAACTCACATTGTGGTCCTGCGATCTGCGACGTTCAATGAAAATTCGAGGAGACTTAAACGCAGAGTTAGAAATGTAGCAGCTATGTTTTCGCACACAAATTCGCTCCAAATTAAATCTTTTTTTTTTTTTTTTCATTTTTTCTCCGAAAGTCTCAAGGTATTATATCTCTCCATATACTCCTATATTTATTAGAATGAAATTGATTGAATAATCTGAAAAAAGTAAGTAATTCAAAGTGAAAACGTCGAACAGAAACCGGAGAGAAATATATTATTTAAGGCCGCCAAGTGGATCGAGGCAATGGAAGAGGTCGGACAAAATTTGGAAATTTTTAAAGCTTATAACTCCGTTCATACATAATTTTGAGGTTTTAAAAATGGTTTCATTGGTTTTCTCGTGAAATTTTCATCGAGAGTTACCCCTTAGAATTCAAAATTTGACAAATTAAACATCAAAATTTGCAGTTTTAGTCCAAAATTTCATGTCCGACTTCTCTGATTGACTCGATCTACTGTGGGCCGTTTAGAAAATACATAATGCTGTGGAGAGGGGGTCTGAACCTTTGCGTTACAAAGAAGAGGGTCCAGGGCCGCATGACATAACGTTTTACGCTATTTTATTAGTGTATTTTCCGAAGAAAATACACTATTTAATATTTTACCTCCCTGCCTTTTGGAATTTCCTTTTCACCTCACTACTCACTTTTTTTTCTTTAAATTTTATAGTCAATAAATGTTCTTATACTCACTTTGCCCTTAAAAGCTCCTCTTGTTTTTGTGTGAGTTTATTTTTTCTACCGAGGAAAAACGATTGTTAAGTAATAATTGAAGTAGCAGTGATTTCCCAACTTTTGAGAAAATCGGTCAAAGGGAGCGTTAAGTAAATCTTATGGTGGTATAAATCTGATTTCCGCATGCGCTACTAGGAGAGGTAAAAAAAAAAATTGATTTTTAGCGTTTTGTACTCGATGAACACGTGGAATACACGATATACACGTCGATATACACTGGAAAGAAAAACACGTTGGATCTAGAGTCCAGACTCTTAAAAACATCGACAAGAAAAAGCACTCTTGATTCAATCAGAATCTAGCTTAAATAAAAAACCAAGCCTCTTAATTTAAGCGGATTTCGTTCTGATTCAAGCAAAAATCCGATTGAATCAAGAGTATTTTTTCTTGTCAATGTTTTCAAGAGTCTGGACTCTACATCCAATGTTTTTTTTTCCCAGTGTAATCTCTGATTTACAATTGAGACAGCGGCCAAACGTGGGTTATTTTGATTAGAGATCGGTTATATCATTACTTCATGTGTTTTTTCCATCACTCATAAAACTTTACTTCGTTGCTGATTCCCGTAGATGATTTTTATCGCCTATGGAAAAATTGCCTCGATTCTGCGCACCAATCTGTGTTCCCTAATTTCCTTTTCGCAAACTGGTTCTGGAACCAGGAAAATCGGACCCGGATCGCGAACTGGTATAAACAACAGAAATCCAAAATCCGCACTGTTATTAGTCGGATTCTTTTCCTCTCGGAGATCGCTTCACGGTTGAGGTCAGATACCTTGAGATGCCGCCACGTTGCCACTGTGACGTCATTTTGGTGATTTTCACACACGGATCGAAATGCTTCCTCCGCGGTGAAAAACTGCATAGAATTGAAAGGTTTAAACTAAAATCAACCTAAATGCATATTACGTTGCCTAATATTCTATCAATTCCAGTTAGTTTTAACAGATAATTAAACCACTTAATGCCTTCGAACTTTCGGTGAATTTACCCTAGATTATAAAAATAATGCTAAAAACCTTGAAATTTAATCAACATTTTTTTTAAACTGTATCAGACGTCTAATTGTTACCAATGTTTGATTATTGATACAAACTTAGCAATACTGCAACACTGATTCCGGGTTAATCCGTTTTTTTTTGGAAGGCACCAGATTTGCAAGATCTTGTATCAATGTTCTAAGTAATTACTAAATTGAGTTTTGCGTGTGATTAGGGCCGAAATAATTGGACAGTACGTACACCACGACACGCAAGGTTTTCGGAAAGTTATTTATTCATATGCATTTAGGGATCAGCCCATAGTCAGAGAAACTAAATCCGACATGTTAAAGGCAACGGTATCTCAATTTTTTTTAAAACAAATTATTACAATGAATTATAAAGGCATGAATAAAATTATGAAAACATAACAGGAAGTTTTTTTTTTTTTTTTTAAAGAAGATACGCATCAACCGCAAATTCTGGTTGATTACCATCTGTTCGTTATAGTCCCATTTTTAAGTACGTATAATTTTATTTGTACTCGTATAGTGCGTTGTGATGCATTTTGGAAAAATTGTGATTTTGTTGTTTTTGTCATTTAAATTTAAGTTTCACTGAAAGTTCGCTGATGACGCTTGGCATATTTGCGATGTAGTAGAAAACTATCCAAAAAACACTGCGTGTCACAGTAAATGTGCACTGCCGTGCTAAGGAAAAACGCCGTATGACATTCGAGAGTTGCCAAATTTCCTCCGATAACATGTGTATTTTTGAGAAGTGATAAGAAAATAATCTCTTGAAATTTTGATAAAATCCAGGTCTGATTATGAAAAAAATTCTCTGAAAATGTTGAAGAAAAACATTCACAAATCTCCCTGGATATTCATATTTTATTGAAGGAAATTTGCCAAAATCTTAGGGCTCATACGGCATTCTCCCTTAGCAAGGCCGTGTACTACCCAGCTCCTCTTGGTTTATTGAAACTTTCTGATCTTTCCGACTGCCGAATATTTGAGAGACCGGTTTGGCGGCGTCGCTAAAAATTAAAAATTTAAAACCATCTCGGTCTTCAATATTGTGGTTTAGTCACGGCGAAAATATTTCGGTCGCGGCGTTCAAAAAGCTGAAATCCCCCGCCCATCGTCGGAATGAAACGAAGGAAAAAACACCCGCAGGTCTTGGATTTTACTCGACATCAAAAACAAATTGATCGAATTCATAATAGGTCGGGAAAATCTGTAAAATATGAGTTCGATTTTATTTGAGAGACAGGAGCTGAACTCTACAGGGTGATTCAGACTTACTCGAGCCGGAATATTAAAATGAAAGAATTCCAAAAGATGGCGTCACGCGGAGAATTTAGCAGTACGGTGCGCAGCGTTAGACTCTCCTGACTGATGATTGAAATTTATAGACAAAGCGACAGAAAAAGGATACAGATAGAAAATAAAGCGATTCTAGTGATGGAAGCTTGAGGTTGCATTAAGCAAAGGAGCTTAACTGATGGCAACCCCAGGGAAACCCTTTTCGGAGTGTCTACTAAAATTTCATTTTGGATTTTTCTGACATTTTCCTGATTCTTCCTCCTATTTGAAAAACAATTTCCTGATTTTATTATTAATAATAAAATTATATGTAATAATAAATTCACGGAATAAATTCACGCTTGTTTTATTTAAAAAATCAATAAATTAAACGAAATTAATCGAATTTTTGACATGTGTGCAAAAAACTCAGAATTTTCTTAACAATTAACGATTTTTCTGCTTCTCTCCTGATATTTCTGATGACACTGAATTTCCTTTTCCCGTTCTTTTGGTTTTTACTGATGATAGACACCCTGCTCTAGGTATAGTCCCCTGGTCTACAACAACCCATCGGCTCAACTTACATGATCACTCAGTTTTTCTTCCCTCTTAAATCAATTTAATAATTTCGCATTAGGTTAGGTTTGTCTTCGTATTCTTTGTCTATAGCTTTGTCTATCGAATTCAATAATCAGCTAGCTTTGATTAAAGTTTACGTCTTCCCGTCCCTCCCCTGTGCGTGATCCCTAGCAAAGATGCATTAGCCGGCTCCACACACGCGACAACGCCTCCAGCGGGCTGATTGTTGAAATTTATAGGCAAAGCTATAGAAAAAAAGGCAAAAGGGACATGGAGGAATCCTATCGGAGGAAGCGGATGGTTACAATGAACAAAAGCGGTAGGTAATAGACTAACTAACGTCAACCCACAAGAGACCCTGTAGATATAGTCCGTCATTTTCTGCTCTCTTAGTCTACAGGAACCAGCCGTTCCAACCAATAAGATCGCTCAATACTCCCTGTGTCTTCTATGTCTATCGCTTTGTCTATCAATTTCAACACTCAGCCCGCAGTAAGCTTCATATCAGCGACGCATTAACTGGACTGTATTTTGGATTTTGCATTTTTTAGGAACTACAATATCTGGCTCATTCGTAAAAACACTTAAATACACCGGGAAACTAGTAGCACACACGTTGTTTCTAAACCGAGCCAGGTATCGTATTTACAAATGGACTGCATTTTGCAATTTGGAGCTATAAATTCTGTCTCATCTAAAAAACACTTATGTGCGAAGGGAAACTGATGGCACACACGTTGTTTTAAACGGGGCTAGAATCTATAGTTCCAAATTGCAAAATGCAGTCCAAATTGCAAAATGTAGCCAATTGGACTGCATTTTGCAATTTGGAACTATAAATTCTAGACCGGTTTAAAAACAATGTATATGCCATTAGTTTCCCTATGCACATAAGTGTTTTTTTGATGAGCCAGAATTTATAGTTCCAAATTGCAAAATGCAGTCCAATTAGTCTGGCAACGCTCATTATGGAAGTGAGACGAGGCGGCGCGGCGCACACAGGACCCAGTCAGGATAAGTTGGAAAAAATCTGAAAACTTTGAAAGCTTATATTTCCAAAAACATGAAACTAAATAGTTCAAAAGTTGTTCTATTGGAGTTTTCGCGAAATTTCCTCTCCAAAACAGCCCTTGAAATCGAATTTGTAACGGAATAAGCATCAAAATTTGAGATTTTAGCCAAATAATTCATGCCCGACCTCTCGTATTAGCTCGTTTCACTGTGCGGCGCGGGCAGGCGTGAATCAAAGTTGATCACCTTAGATTCGACCACTCTCGACAAGCCGCCGCGACTGCCGCATGCCGGCATCCGTTTTCCGACACGGCGCCTAATTGACGGAAATAAAGCTCCGCTCTCATTGACCGAGCCCCCCCCCCCCCCCCCCCCCCCTAGCGTTCTCCCCGGTGTCGGAGAGTATGGATCGGATTAACATCCCCTTCCTGATCAATGGGCTCACCTTTAGCAGCACCGGGAAATCGTTCGGAACCCATGCGGGCTGATTATCGAAATTGATAGACAAAGCGATAGACAAAGCAGACAAAGGGGGAAATTAGGCGATCTCATACCGTCACACTGAAAAAAAACTCAGGCCGTGGGAGCCGAAATTACGGGCTATATAGACATACCGTCCGTTCCAGGCTCAAAGGCAAAAAATTCCGGCTGCTGGAGGCGTAGCTTCGATTATTGCTCCGGGTTCAGAGGCCGAAGCTACGGCTCCAGCGGCCGGAATTTCCGGCCTTTGAGCCCGGAAAGGACGGTATGTCTATATAGCCCGTAATAGCGGCTCCCACGGCCGGAGTTTTTTTTTCAGTCCAGAAATTTTGGAAAAATATTCTTTGCCGAAGTCTCGAAAACGCCCAAAAACCCCGAGTGATATCATTGCGGAGCGGAATCTATTCTACCGTGCTGAGGAAAAAGACCGTATGACCCTTAAGGTGCTGCCAAATTTCCTGTAACGAATCACGTATTTCCGAGATGATATGTAAATATTTCTCTTCCTATTTAAAAATAAAAATTTTCTGAGAGGAACTTTGGCAGCATTCGAATACTAACATATAGCGTTTTTCCTTAGCACGGGAGAGTTCTCCTTACGGAGTGATTTACATTATTACGGAGCGGAATTTACTCTTTTTGCGGGGTGCCATACACTTTTATGGTGCTAATTTCACTTTGCATTCATGTTTTTTGGGTTGTTTTGGGCGCTACGTGTATAAATATGGGATCTGGCACCTAAATTCACTCCTCCATTTTCAACAGTGTATTTGTTGAAAACGGTGGCTGTTAGAGAAAGGAAAACGATCGACTAACTACAGTGCCTCTTATGGGTTGGGATCAGGTAGTCTATTACTTACTTTCCTTGTCCTTCACAACTACCCTTCCACCGATAGGTTCTTTCCTTTTTCCTTTTCTCTACCGCTTTTTCTATTAATATCAATAATCAACCCGCAATCCATTTTCTCTAAACTCCTTGTATGGACTATACTGCTTATGCGGTGGTAGAGTGGATGAGTCACGAGTTCCTGTTGCCGTATCACACGTTTGTGTTGATTGTAACGCGGGATGCAACTATTCGTGCTTGGGGGATGTCTGTGTTGCATACGCAAACATATGAAGGGGCACTGGTTTTCTCTACGCACATACCAGCAGTTAACTTTGTTGTAGTAGTCTCCATGCAACTAAACGTGTTCGAGGGATGTCCGTTTGCTTATGCACAAACATGGAGGAGCACTGACCTTCATTACGATCACATCGAGACACGACGAAAAATGGATGGAGTTCAACAAAAAGGAACCAAGCCACATCAGCCAAATCTAACAGGAAAATTCAATGTTTTACAAGAGAACGTTCGTTCGGATTCCTTTTAAAATTTATTTAGAATATGCTTCGTATTCATTGAAATATGCGCAAAAATCCGCACAACCGTTTTTGGGAGAAAATTAAGTTGCCTAATTAAGTTCGGCAATAACTGATGTGGCTTGGTCCCTTTCTGCTTAACGCGATCCAAATGTAAATCATACTTTGATGCAGTGATACGAGTATGATACTTGACTTCAATAGGAATATCAAAATGTTGTGGAACCTTTTTCTTACCGATTTTTCAATTTTTAAAAAAATGTTTTTGGAAAAATCGGTAAGAGAGAGGTTTCATAACGTTTTGATAAATATGACCGACAAAGTTAATAAAAAAGGGATAAATATCAAAGGTAGCCGGTCAGGACAGCCCAGATCTACGCTACTGATATATTCACGACTTTTCGCCGAGGTAAATATTTCATGCTGGCAATATTCGGCAAAATTTAAGTATGCTCGTTCATCGTTTTCATAGCTCGGCAGATCAAGACCACGAAAACTTGTTTAGATATTTCTTCCTTCGATTTATTTTCGATGCTGAAAAATAAAAAAAAAAACCCCATCCTTAGCGACAATATTTAATCCCCGAACGAACAGCCTTCAACATAAAAATTCCAACGATGCTCCTGGTGGACCCCTCGATCTCCGAACTGAATACCATCGCTAGGGTTCATTCAGATCGTCTCGTTCGGTGCTGTTGAAATGACAACGATGATGATGGTGATGATGATGATGGTAATTCGACTCGATCGTGGAACGGATCAGCTTTCCTCGGTATCCGTGAGCCGTCCGGATTTTCTGCATGGCATTATGACTGCTTTGCCACGTAAAAACGCCCTATGAGCAGTCGAGTGTTGTAAAATTTCCTCAGAAAAGAATTATTTTTAAAGAAAGTTACAAATATTTTTACTTGACATTTTAAGACCCCTTTAAATCAAATTACGAACGAAAACCTTTGAAAAATCCAGTTCTGCCACAGAACTTAGAAGCTGAAGGTCCCTGACATTTCCCTGACACATTTTGATGTAAATTCCTTTGTAGTTCGAAACGTCAAACGTTTCTTAAAAAGCAAATCAAAGGTGACTCAAGGATTTTTCCCTGGCGTTTTCAGGTTTGCCCTGACTTTCTAAAGTTCTCTGACATTTTCTGCTTTTTCCACTATTCCCTGACTGTAGCAACCCTTAAAATTGGATAAGAAATATTCACACAAATTTATGAACTGTCAAAGGAAATTTGACAACGCCTGATGGCTCATACAGCGTTTTTCCTTAGCCCGGCAGATTACGGGAGGAGGATACGCAACATGGGGTCGAAAATGTCACGGCACTGATCTCTTTGTTCCTCTAATGTAAAGGTGTATGTCATTTTTCTCGTGAGCCCCGGTAAGTATGGACTTAAATGGACGACAGGGCTCGAAAGGAAATCAAGATACGTTCTTTCGCCAGAGGAGCGATGATTTGCGAACGGGGCGCCGCGCATTCGTGATGATGACCAGCGGCTCGACGGTAGGATCGATATCGCACAGTGGCGTGGCGTGAATTGCGATGTATCGATTGTTATGTCATTTAAACCTATGGTAAAGAATCGATTATTAAGGTGTTTGCTGCGAAAACCCAGTTTATCGATCCTTTTCCATAGGTTTAATTGGCATAACAATCGATATATCGCAAAGCACACCACGCCACTGATATAGAATTACCATGATCGATATAAAGCATTGATTAGATAGGGATTTATCGATCAGGATCATTTGATAAAGACTCGACAATCGACCCGTAGGTGACAAAGGACCTTATTAGGAGTAGTTCGCGAAAACGACAAGGTTGCTCTGCAAAACGGATAGGAACCTGTTATTCGAATATTCGTGTGCAAGGGGCTTAGTGTTTTGCATATGGGCATTTTTTTCGTCACGGTCATTACATGGTGACGCTTTAAAGTGTCGCAATGGGCTAATTATTACGTTTAAAACATTAAAAAAATCCTTATACCCTTGCAAAAAGGGATCTCCTCCTATCCTTCGAGGTTTCATCAAAAAAAAGTAAACCTTAGAACGAGCTATAAAATAGAGAGTCAAGAACGTAACGAAAATAGGATCTATATGTGGTGAGTCCGTAACAAGCTATTTTCCAGTATATCTCTTTCTAAGGGTTAATAATTCCCTAATGAAACATTACGGGACTCTTCTTTCAAGGGACCCCTAAGGGGACCCATAAGACCCTCTTTATGGGACCTAGTTCCCTAACTCTCTCCATGAAGACATTCTAACAAAAAAGCATGTCAAAAAGAGTTATTTTATGCCCTTCTTTTGGAAAACTTGGGGGGGGGGGGGCATGTGGCCTAAATAAAACCTTAGACTCAAAAAAATACTGCAGTGAAAGATTTAAATTAAGTTCAAAGCTTCTTTTGGCAAAAGAGCATTGCAAAGTTTACATTTTTTACTGTTGAAAAATATCAATATTTTGGAGTATCTTGGTTAAAATACTTTAATGAATCAGATAAGTCATTTTTTTTATTATGTCATTCGAAAGTAGTAAATGACCGAAGCTTACAGTTGTTTTCCTAATTTTTTTTGATGACTGCAAACGGGAGAAAAGTTTATTTGAAAGTGCCAAACGTCCTTCGCCCGGAAAACGACGAACTGTGTACCCAGCGTAGTGGAATAGGCCGACCTTAAACCAAAGTTCCAGCTGCTCTTTCCTCCGCGCGTAAGTACTTCGCGATCATAACTTCTCCGCAGACAGCGCAGTTGATATGCATGGGTGAATAAACTTTATCTCTCGATTAATAACGACGAGGCCGTCGAAAAAGAAAACAGACCCAGTTCGATAAGCAACGGTAGCGCCAGGTGGGAGTCAACAGGTCCCTCTCGGGAAAGCCAAGAGATAAAGGCAGATCGCCTCACTTATCAAAGGCAGAACCTCACTCTGCCGCGCTCAGTAAAAAACATCGTAAGAACACACGAATGTTGCCGAATTCTTCCGATAAAATGGATTGCATTTTGCAAAAAGGAACCACTAGCATTACAATGTTGCTAAGATTGTGCAACTTCTTTTGTCTTGGAGGAAAAACCCAATTATCCATTAATAGTTTCTATTTTACTCGCTAAAAACTGTAAATTTAAGACAAAAATTACCATCTAAATTTCATAGTTTTTCACGATATCCGCAATTTTATTGCAAAAGATGAAGTTGCACAATCTTAGCATCATTGCAATGCTAGTGGTTCCTTTTTGCAAAATGCAATCCAAATATTTATTTGTAAGGGACGTCATGCATAGTGAACAATGGAATCGTCACCTTCCGGCCGAAGTATCACAAACGCCATGCGACGTTTCTCAGTTTCCGCCGTCATTTCATTTTTATAGAGAAACTGCTGGTTGAATTTGTTTAAAAAGTTCACTGAATTTTATCGGCAGCCCATTGAAAATTTAGTGAAATTTTTTTAACAATTTCTCTGTAGAAAAAATAAAATGACGACGGAAATTTTTAAGCATCGCATGGCGCTTGTGATACTTAGGCTGAAAGGTGACGAAATGCTTGATAGAAGCTTAGACTGTTAAGAATGTGTTTGAAGATCCCTAGATGCTGGCTTGATGACCCTGCAACTTTTTTGGATTCCTAGGATTTAAAAACTGCGTGGGAAGTCAAACCAGCATTGAAAGATTGCCAGATACACTTTTAGCATTTTATTGGTTTTTGTATGAATATTTTTCTTGGCAATATTCAGGTACTTGAGACGAAGGGAAGTAATCATAGCCGTTCCTTAAACAGCTCTTTTCCTCAGGAAGCCCCATGTGGTCTACATTGTGATTAAGGCGGCTTTAAGGAGATCTTGAACATAGTATCATATATGTAAAAAGGATAGGAACTTTGTCGAGGTTTACAAAAATTGTTCTTTTTACTAATTTGTGAAAGATTTACTTACAACCCCCTTGATAAAAGTTTTAACCATTATGGATTACCTGACAAAAATGAGCTGTTAGAAAGACTATAAGTATAGAGCTGAAAGCAAAAAATTGAAAATTGGACCGCGTCAAGCAGAAAGGAATCAAGCAACATCAGCTATTGCTAAACTTAATTATGTAATTTCCTTTTTTAAATGAAAACGGTTGTGCAGATTTTTGTGCAAATTTCAGTGAGTTTTCTGCATAGCACGAAGGAAATTCCTCAAAATTTTCAATGAAATCCGCACAAACGTCCTCTAGTAAAAAATTAAATTTCCTCGTTAAATTTGGCAATATTTGATGTGGATTGTTTCCCTTCTCTTAAATGCGGTCCAAGTTCCCTAGACAATTTGTATAATAATGAAGGAAGTTTGGCAACAACCGAAGGCTCATATGGTGTTCTTATTTAGCACAGCGTATACTATTCTCGGAGTTTTGATACCTATTTTTGTGCCGATCGTTATATTACACTTGTAATTAGTTCGTACTCGGTGTTTTTATTTTATCGAGATGAACGGCCTTTGCAATCGCTTGAACTTAGCCCTCGCGGCTACTTCCGCGTTCGGATGAGAATTCCGAGACTCGCGTTTATATCACGCACGCCGGCCGATACAATTGGTTGTCGTCAGGCGGAATTTTCGCTGCGTTTTGCTGAAAAATCAGGCCAAATTAAAACATGCTAAGTTGACTGGCGTTTGCGGTTTTGCACTGGGAAAAAAATACATTGGATCTAGAGTCCAGACTCTTAAAAACATCAACAAGAAAAAAATACTCTTGATTTAATCGGATTTTTGCTTAAATCAAGAACCAAGCCTCTTAATTTGAGCGGATTTCCTTTTGATCTATGCAAAAATCTGATTGAATCAAGAGTATTTTTTCTTGTCAATGTTTTCAAGAGTCTGGACTCTAGATCTTATGTGTTTTTTTTTTTTTCCAGTGTGCACACCGATTGTGAAAGTATAACACAAAAACACGTACCTCGATTTGCGACGCTGGAGATTTATTCTATAACATTATATATTTCCTAAGAAAAATCCACTCATCAACTTCTATCAACGTTGCAATTTTTTTTTACCCGGAAAACGTTGGGAATTTCTATAAAAAAGTCCATCATTTTTTCTCTGAGAATATGCAAAAACCAGTGAGAGTTTGGACAAACTTTGCAGTCATATTTTCTAAGAAAAATCAAAGAGTACTATCCATCATTCCACGACAAGAGAATACGTAAGTTCATTCAAAGTTTCCTTTATCGAATCAATCAATTAATTATTAACAAGAAATTATGACTGCGACGTTTGTCTAAACATTCACTGAAATGGTGAATTTTTTTATTAGAAGCACCTAACAGTTTCCGAGTAAGAAAAATTGCCCGTGGAAATTTTGCAACCTTGATGAAGTTGATGAATGACAGTATGATGCAGTTGCATCATGATCTGGCAATTTCGTGTACCCTGAACATGACCGACTATAATATTAAATACCTCTCAGCTCTGATGTCAGTAACTTATTTTAAATTGTTTGTGCACTGAGGTCTCTTTTCCCGTGAACATTCACAATTATTCAAAACTATTGATTTTCCCCCAATGGAGTGACAACAATGTGCGATTTAAGTGCTCTGAAATCATGGATGAAAGGACCATACACTATTGCTAAATATGATTAGCTAAACTGTGGAAACACTTTGAGAGCGGCTAATCGAACTCTTCCGCTGAAAAAAGGGGAGTTAATTAAAAGTTAGCGGAGTTAATGCACCGGGCTATTAAATGTTCGTCGAACTGTCGGAAAATGGCAAACTCACTCGCCCGGTGAGAGAATCTGAAGAACGCCCAGCCAAATGCATACCCTTGCAGAGACTCTCAGATTCCAAAATTCTGCCGAAAACGCTTTGTTCATAATTGCGCAGCAATAATTGATTCGTAAAAAATAAACATGACGGATTGTAAAACTCAGACCTATAGCAATATTGCCTTTTTTACAGTTTTAAACTCTGGTCAACACTTAAAGCAATAAACCCTCCTTTAGAATTCATTCTGATTCGAGCCTTTTACAAATATGAAGATAATGTAGACCGCCATTTTTAAAGTAACCCTCAGCTTTGAGAATCAACATAATTTCCAAGTTTCAAATCGTTAAAAACTCCTAAGTAACATCTATTTCTCACATATGCACAAATTAAATATGCGTTTATTATAACATTGACCTGTTTCTCGTAATAGAGTTCATTAAATTCAGTCTAACAAGAGTAACCTCATCAGTCGTGGACTCTCCAATCTAACCCACACCGGATTGGCTGCGTAGAATTACAGCTGCATCAGGAAAACAAAACGCCCGGAAAAAGTGGAATAGGCAAAATGAGTGTCATGTGAATTCAGTTCTGATTATGGTGCCTTTCCTCGCGGATGGCTATATACGTATTATCGCCGAATTACAGGCCTGCGGGCTGATTATTGAAATTGATAGACAAAACAATAGACAAATGAGATCAAAAGAAAATGGAGGGATCCTATTGGTGCAAACGGGTGTTTGCAATGAACAAAGGAGGCAGGTAATGGACCTACTAACGGCAAGTCACGAGAGACCCTATAGTTAGTTCATATTTTTCCTTTGGTCTATAACAACCTCCTGTTTTAACCAATGGGATCGCTCCCTGCACCCGTTGTATTATTTGTCTATCAATTTCAATAATCAGCCCGCTAAACAGTTTGGCAAGGGCGCGAAATTGATTCTACGGGTCTTCTGTCGTATTCAACCGACTTTTTATGCCTCGGGAGAGATTTTTCCCCCTTTTTTCTTTCTGATCCAGCTCAGGGCGCAAGGAGTGGGAAATGTGGCCGGATGTTCCTCACCTACCTTTCAAGTTTGCCATATTATGTCGTTTAAATTCGTTATAGCTCTATCGAAAAATTTCCCTTCGAGGTTAATATTTTACCTTGCTACTATAGTCGAAAACTACTAATTGTAAATTTAACTATTGATTCAAAGCGTATTTCTGAGTTGGATGGAGTTTTGTCTTGATTTGGTGCTCTCCCCTACAGTGAAATAACTGATTTTTTAGTCTCGAAAAGTACCCTGCTCTTTCTTTGAAATCCAGTTCAGAGAGATAATGTTGATGATTTTTTCACCTAGTTATCCTCCTAAGAAATATTTATAGTTATTCCTTACCGAATTCAACGTTCTGATCGTTACTGAAATGAATGGTCTTGGTCATAAAAATTATGGTCAAATTTAGTATGCCCTCGGAAAAAAATATTTCATCAGGAACTTCCCGAAAGAAACGACAAAACAGTGAAATGAGACAAGCTTTTTTTTTTTTTTTTTTTTTTTTTTTTTTTTTTTTTTTTTTTTAAAAAAACAATAAATAAAAATAAAGAAATGAAACTCCGTTCATCCAATTTTTGTTTACAAATTCTCAAAATGAACCCTTTCGCCCATTTTTTCTGTTTGTTTTTTGGACATATATGTGTAGAGGATGTTTTTCATCAACATTTTGACCTCGAGTGCCTATACAGTAAGAGTACGGACATTTCAAAAATATTGAGCTCTTAGGGCCTACAAGGGCAGCTAACTTTCTACCACAAAAAAATGCCTTTGCCAATCTTTAGATTCCAAGATCAAACCGAGATAACCGAAAATTTTCATAAATGAGCATTTTCCGGCAAAAATGAGTAAATTTATGCAAAAGCTAAGTCAAATAGATGCTTAACAAACGGCGGGTCGTAAAAATTGTGTAAATAATCAATAAGATGATTAATTTATTTTTGAAGATGTCACTTGCAACGATTTTTAATCACGTCATTAAAAAATGTTAATTACGTAATTAAAAATCGTCTCAAGTGAGTTTTTTTTGTAAATTTCTGTAAATTGTTTCATTGGTTATTTCAACTTGAAAATATCTGTAATAATTTGTTATGATAAATCACTCTGGATAATAATTCGAATCTTAAAATTACCGACAGGCCTGTGCTCTCCCAATAAAGGTACCCTACTTCGACCAATCGTTTTCAAAAACTACGCTGCGGAAATTTCAAAAATACCGTCACACGTGGCAACGCAGCACGCAGGAGCGGGATGAAAGGCTTAATCCGCATATTTAGAGTAATTCCCCGATTGGAAGGAATCAAAGCGAACCCGAACCAATTTAATCCTCCCGATTAAATTATTTTTAATAATTATTTTTATCCCGAGTCCACGCTCCACTATCCGAGTCCGAGCCGGGAATCCGTCCCTTTCGGTTCCTCCCCGGAATCGACCGGATCTCACCTGGCCCCGAATCATCACCTATCGAAATTACCCCATTTGAAGCTATGCTAAAGAATCGATCATCAAGGTAAACCCTGATAATCGATCCTTTTCCGTAGCTTCAAATGACGGATGAATCGATACATCGTAAAGCGCGACCGACACGGATCTGAGTGCGGGGATAAAGCTCTGTCGTGGACATCCTCATACCGCGTCCCCATTAATCCCTTTCGGCGAGGTGCCTCCTAGCGCCCCCCTACGGCTCAAAGCTCCCCGTCCGCGAGGCGGATGGCGAAGTCATAACAAACTGTAGAAACGCGGGAAGGATGGAAGATTCGGTGGCCGAAGAGACAAATCGTCGGTCTCCTAATGTTTAGACGCATCGCTGTTTCAGAATGGAGATGTTGCATGTGTGAGGAATTTGCGATTTGCCTGTTGATTCTTATGTAAAAGTTTGCGAGAAACACGATAGTGCCACTGGTTTTCTCTGAAATCAACTCCCAAGCTCAAAAAAAGCTCTCAAGTTAAGACCAAAATGAAGGGGATATCCCACGCTATCCTGAGAGTCCACCTCTACATCAAAACAAACTTTCCATGCAAAGATAGGGAGCAAATACATTGACAGGGCTGCCACTTTCTTTGGGGACTCTAAAACTGAAAACACGGCATCACTGCTAATGCATTTGCTCCCTATCTTTGCATGGAGAGTTTGTTTCGATGTAGACGTTGACTCTCAGGATAGCGTGGGATATCCCTTCAATTTTGGCCTCAACCTGAGAGCTTTTTTTGAGCTTGGGAGCTAATTTCAGAGAAAACTAGTGGCACCATCGAGTTTTTTGCGAACTTTACATAAAAATCAATGGTCAAATTGCAAATTCCTCACACATGCGACATCTCCATTCCGGATGGAGGGACGTAACTAAGTTTCAAGGTTGCAAATTTTTCATTTCGGATTGTGTTTTTACTAGATGAGGGAGAATTTAAAGGTGACAGAAATTTGATGGATGTTATGTTTGATCGGAAGCTACAAACTGAGATGACCATGTGAATATTCTTGATTTCTTGATTATTCAACAATATAATTAAAAATATGTGACTAAATGACGTGGTCTACAAAAATATACTTACACCTTTTTCAATTAGAAAAATCGCCTAGGTAGAAAGGGCAAGTAAGTAGGGGTTGGTAGGAGACAGGGCCGGATTTACTTACTTGCCGCCCATGGGCCGCCTGTATTTTGCCGCCATCTTCTCATTCGTTTAGAAACATCAATAAAAACCATCAAGTGAACATGCCGGAGGAGGAGTGGTGTATCTACTCATGTTGGACACATTTTTTGCGAAAGCCCTGTCAACACTACTAGCAAAAGTTTACGGAACTTGGCGCGAAAATTAAGTAATTCCGTAAACCTATCTCTATGTGGACAAGGCCTTCCATTCATATGAAATGAACGAAAAAATTATGAAAGAGCAAACATAGATATGGTTTAATAATTTTAACTTCCACCGCCGCGCTGACCGCACTGTGTTTGGCGCAATGCGTGAAGTATTCCTACAGTCTTGTAGGCGCTATGCGTTTCACGATGACCGCTGCTGCACGCACTGTGTTTGACGCAATGCGTGAAGTATTCATGCAGTCTTGTAGGCGCTATGCGTTTCACGCCGCCCACTGCTGCCCGCAGCGACCGCACTGTCCTGGACGCAATGCGTGAAGTATTCATGAAGTCTTGTAGGCGCTATTATGTGTTACATGTGTACGCCGTACCGAGAGTTTCTCCTTTTCATCTCAAGTTTTCGTCATCATTGCTCTCTGCGCCGTGCCAAATTCCATGTTCGGTGTCTATCTTAGTCTCAACTCGACTGATTAAAAGGTGTTGTCTATTGTATCACCGAAAGACGACAGAATTAGAGATACGAGGTGTGGTCAAAAAGTTCCCGGACTGGTGCCGCCCTGGGCTAAAAAATGGTCCAAACGAGCTAAACTTAGGCTCGTTTGAAAGCAGTACTCTCACGAGTACACTCGCTTTTAGTTTTTGAAAAAATATCAATTGGTTTTTGCACAGTGTCAATTTTACGGAGACGTGTTTGCGTCGCATGGCGATTTTTTTAATTCAAAAAAATTTTTTTTGAAAAGGGCTGAAAAATGGTTCAAACGAGCTAAACTTAGGCTCGTTTGAAAGCTTATGCTCTCACAAGTACACTCCTTTTTAGTTTTTGAAAAAATATTTATTAGTTTTCGCAAAGCGTCAATTTTACGGAGACGTGTTGGCGCCGTGTGGCGATTTTGTCTGCGAACGAGAAATGACCAACATCCACTTCCAACTTTGAGGTGGCTGATAAGACAGGTGCATCCAGCAATCACGCTGATATGAGTCTATCCTACCTCTGGTGTACTTGCACAAGATAAACCACTATTGTTTACCTGAAATGTGTCACTTGGAAGTCTTGGAACGCATCAAGATGCAATTTTTCGAGTTCAGTTCGCAGACAAAATCGCCACACGGCGCCAACACGTCTCCGTAAAATTGACGCTTTGCGAAAACTAATAAATATTTTTTCAAAAACTAAAAAGGAGTGTACTCGTGAGATTATAAACTTTCAAACAAGCCTAAGTTAAGCTCGTTTGGACCATTTATCAGCCCAAGGCGGCACCAGTCCGGGAACTTTTTGACCACACCTCGTATACTCTCAGGAAATGAGAGATTTTGTAATCTTTTCCCGTTTGTAATTTTTTTTTCTGAATCCGATTTTTCTATATGCCTACATTTAAAAAAATTGCAAAATTTGCCGCGGCCCATGTGGCCACCCCTTTAATCCAGCCCTGGTAGGAGAGGGATGTCGCAATAAATCCAGGGGTCGACAATTCGAATTAACAAACTTTTGCTGTATATGGTGATAAATTCCTTGCTATTGATGCAACCAATCTTCTCATAAGAGTCTCTTTTTTGCGTGTTTGCAGATAAATGTGTGAAAATTACTGCTGGGACGGTGTTCACCCTGAGTCTGGCGCTATGCTGCGTGGTGTGGTTCACGAGTCTGTACTGGTATTTGATCCGACTCAGGGTCACGATTGACACGAGTAATCAGATGTACCCCAACTGGGTCGCCACCCCGCTCACCACCAAAAACTGCATCACCCTCTTCAACTACACAAACGTCCCTGAGTTCATGGCCAAACAACACCCGACGCTCAAAATCGAAAGGGTTGGACCCATCTGCTTCAGGTAAATTATCTGTCCATTGAGGTCTTTCGCTGGTTGTCATTTTTGTGTCAACACGAGGCGCAATATATTGCATCAATTTCTTCCATTTTTTCAGTTACTCGTCATTTTTTTTGAATTTTGACATCGCAATTCTGTTGTCAAAAGACTGAAGAGGAAAAAAGGATCGGACCATGACAAACAAGCAAGTTAACAAAAAATAAAATTAAAGAGCTTTTAACTTTCAAATAGAAAAACTCTGAAAATATTCAAGTTTAAAAACCTCCCAAGTAGCATTTTTCAACAAAAAAAATCGTGATTTCATCGTTTAATGCATCTGATGTCAAAGAACAGAGGACGATAATCTTTTTTCTATAATTTATTTTTTTAGCGGCAGTGTAGTTTTTTCAAAATTGAAAGTTGAAATGTTGGTGATGCGAGTTCTCTCACTCAACATTACTCATCTTTTTCAGGGAACTTAAAAAGGGGCCTACACGGAAAACAGCTGAGCGCTTCTCTGCCTAACTAAGGAAAAACGCCGTATGGACATCCGAGAGTTGCCAAATTTCCTTCAATAAAATGTTCATTTTTGAGAAAAGTTATGAATATTTTTCCGTGAAATTTTCGAGAACTGTAGGTAGAATTGCGAGCAAAGTTTTCTGAAAAAATGGAAGAAAAATATTTAAAAATGTTTCCGAAAATTCATGATTTATCAAAGGAAATTTTGGAACGCCTAAAGGTTCATACGGCGTTCCTCCCTGGCACGGCAGTTCTCTACTACGAACGTAATAGAGCTTTCTCGCTTGTTTTTCATCTGCGTTCATCTAACTTGAATGTATCGATTGTCTTCTCTCTAAGTTTCTACATTAGATATTCTCTCTGCGACGAAAATATTAAACAAAGAATTTTGAATGTCATTTCAATAGGGAGCAGCCGTTGAAAGAGAACATTGTGTTTAAAAGTGGTGGCCTGGTAGACTATGATGACTCCAGGACGCTGAAACTGTGGCCGGAGGAGACGAAAGTTAACTTGAGTGATACCGTCACTATGCCCAACGTCGCTTTCCTGGTGAGCTTCAATTTAATTTTAATTTAATGATATTTAATTTAATTCAATTTCAGGCAAACCCGCACACGAACTTTGTCAAAATTCCAAAAGGGGACAAACACTTGCGTGCACGTCAAGATCTTAAAATCGGACGCGTTTCGTCCGTCCTGCACGAATGAAACGCGTCCGATTTTAAAGAATTTGACGTGCACTTGAGTATTTTTAACTTTTCCAAATTTTATATTTATATTATAATTTTAATTATATTATCCCTTTGTGTTCAGATAGTCCAATGGTAGTAACAGAAATTTTAAAACTCTTCAAGAAATTAAATTTAAAAATTTAAAATTGCCTAGTCCCCGACGTAAATAGCCTAGATGCTGATCGTTGTTAACTAAAACTAACTAACTAACTAATTTTATATAATTCTATGCTTTTTCGATTAGATATAAGTTAGCTCAAAATGAATACGATTAAATTTAAGTTACTTCAAATAAAATACGATTAAAATTAATTCAATCAAATCGAGTTTAATTTATAAAAAATATTATTATCTGGGTACCTTGTCGCAGACCGTATTATTGAATAATTTTTAGTTTGCGGGAGTCGGAAAGATTTCTAATACACTGAGAGTGTTCCAGGGTTGGCGGAAAACAATGTGCAGCTCTATTCTTTGATTACAACTATGACTCTTCTAAAGTGTCCATTTTTTCAAAAACCCCTCCTCTCAGACCCAAAAATTCCCCCCAAAATACCCCAAATTCCCCCAAAAATTCCCCCAAAATTTCTGAAAAACCACGTACCTCATCTCAAATCCTGCCTAAAATTCGTCGTTTCCCATACAAAAGAACGTAACTCCATTCCAAGGTTCCAAAATTGACCTGTTTCATTTCATGTCATTTTCGTGACAAGAGGAATTGATCGATCGTATTGGTTTTGTTGACAGTCGACGATCACCCTGAGCACGGACTTCATGCCGACTTTCCAGAATTTGTTGCTCTCGTTCATCCCGAAGAACAGCTCAAACCTGACTCCGTTCCTGACGATGAACATCAGCGACTACGTCATGGGTTGGGACGACGACATACATAACGCCGTCACCACCGCTGCGGCCCCGCTTGGAATCACGCTGCCCTTCAACCAATCAGGAGTCGTCCCCTGGGTAGGTTATTTATTTCATGAGTTGTGAAAAAGTCAGGCAACATGTGTCTTAGTGTGCAGGTTGCAGGCCTTCAAAATTGCAAGGTACTTTTGGAACTTACAAAAATCAATATTAAGGTGATTCGATGGAGGCCATTTTTCGTGTCAAAGCGACGTGCGATATACCGCACACATTAGCTCCATAATTTCAGCTACTTGTCATTTGCTTCAAATTTTGAGATCGCAGTTCCACAAACACATGACTCGATTTTTCGGTCATTTCTCCTGACAGACGAGAATATTATTCAAAATGATGATTGAGTCTTATAAAGCATCTTATCCTTGCTGTCTCTAAGAATTATTTCCCCTCTACCCTCAAAGATGAGGAATGTAGAGAGTTTTTTCCTTCTCCTGAAAAATCGCGTATTCCGAGTTATGTGATTGCCGACTTACGCCGTCGATATACAGAGCCTTAGCTCTCGATTCAAGCAAAAATCCGATTGAATCAAGAGTATTTTTCTTGTTGAATTTTTTTTTCAGAGTCTGGACTTTAGATCCAAGAGACCGTTTTTCCCCGTACAGATCATCAGAATTATTTGGAAGGAACCACGTGAAACAGCGTTGGAACGTTTCGCTTACATCGATTCTTTTTTTTTCAGATGGCAGGTTTCCTGAAAGTGAGAATGACCGCTGAAACGGGTCACCGCAACACGCAACGGATCGGAAAGTTGACTCAGATCAACGGGCAACCCAGGTTGCGACTCTGGGAATCCAAGGACTGCAACACCCTCAAGGGCAGTGACGGTATCTACTTCCCACCGAATGACGTCAGAGCCGGCAACCCCATCTACTTCTACTTCGTTCTCTTGTGTCGTTCTATCAAACTCACCAAGCTCAAAGAAGTCGAGGTCAGTTTGCGTTTTGATTGAATTATAACCCTCTTCTAGAAAATGGATCGTGTCACTAGAAATTTTTAAGTCGATGTATTGTCACCGTTCCTTAAATGATTTTTTTTTTGCAAAAATTGCTGAAAAAGGCTCATAAACGGCTCATAAAGGCTCATAAGGGTAAGTGAAACGTATGTACGCTCCTCCCGTCCCTTCCGGCTAGAGCTCGCTTTGTGGCTTTCGCCGCTAGAGCTGAAGCGCAAAATTTTCAACAACTTTGCAGTCTTTGCCGAAAACAAACATTACTTTTTTTAAATTTCAAGGGAATTTGCTTCGTAATATGTAGAAAATGCACTGACATTTTTACAAAAATCCGCACAAACGTTTTCACATAAAAAATTCAATGAACCACTAGACATGGTACGAATTACAGCATTCTGATACATGTTTCCTGACTAAAATTTCACATGGAACACGACGCGCACAACGAAAATTGCCGAAATTAGCTCCTTACGAAGAAATTTAATGATTCTTGATACGTGAATGCAAATCACCCACTCATGAAAACTCAATTCTCTACGTGATTCACATCGCGCGCTGAATGTTACTATTTGACAGTCTCTGCGATATAAAAATCTGGTAACCTCAATCTTGACGCTTTGGCTCATCTATAGCAAATTTCTTGTAGTTTGAACAATACATGGTGGGAAATGAACATTAATCGATTGAGAAGCTTACTGAAACCGCTGTAGTGCGTGATTTGACTCACGTAGAGCTTTGAGTTTCTTGTCAGCGGTCAGTTGAAATTCCTTGTAACCAATGTGAAATAAAAACGTTAATACCTTCGTTAGGAGTTGATTTCAGTCATTTTCGTTGCGCGAATTGTGTTCTACGTGAAATTCTGGTTAAGTCACATGTATCAGAATGCTTAAATTCGCACATTGGCTAGTGGTCCATTACCCACTTAAAGCTGTAGCTGATGTGCCTTGGTGCCTTGCTGCTTAACGGGGCCAAACCGTGAGGTCTCTTGTCGATGGCAATTAGTTAGCACCTGCCTCCACCAATAGGATCTCCCCTTTACCCTCAGTCTTTTTATGTCTATGGCTCTGTCTAACAATTCCAATAATCAGCCCACAGTGCGGTGTTCTACCTATATTGACCATATTATACCGTGTGAGGGACCCTGCACGTAGTAACCTTTCTGCTCAGCGCGGTCCATTTAGTATGGCAGGTTGGAGGATAAAAATGCATATCAGTAGTTGAGATCTTAAAAAAATCAGCAAACAAAAACGGAGAATACCGCAGTTAACAAGATTGACAAGGCGCAAAGCTTTTTCGAGAAACCGCACAAGGTATCTAACACTTCGAACGAAGTGGCAACAGAATCCAGAGCGCAAATTACAGTAACAAATCCCCCAATTAGAAATGCGGAAAATGGAAAAAAACGACGCCAATAACCCGATGAATAAATTCATGACGGTCTTTGTGAGTTTTTATTCATTTATTTGCGGATCATTTTCAAGGCCGACTTATTTTTTATGTTTTCTTTTGTGTGGTTCTCTCTTTCTGTCCGACGGTTAGTCATAGATAGACGGTGCAGGCGTTAGATGGCGCACAGTGGAGTGATTTCATAGGCGGATCCAGACGCTTCGAACAGGAGGGGAGGGGTGGCTCCTTCAGAAAAATTTCAAAATTTTAAAGCATCTCGAGCAGTTTGAGTCAAATTCGTCATGAATAATTATTGAATCTAAGCGTTCTCCCTCCTTCTTTCCCCCGTTATCTTCTTCTTCCTCTGTTCTCTTTTTTCTTCTGCCTTTTTTTTGGGGCGAACGAGGGAGCCTCACGCCCCCCCCCCTCCCGCCCGAATTTGCACCTTTGAGTGATTTAATGTTGCGGGTCCGACACGAACTTTTTGATTAGAACTACAAGTTTGTGTGTGTATTTACTGCCAGTAAAAAAGGGTGTCTTTTGGGGAATATTTGCGTGGAAACCAATCAAACCACTTGATTTTCTAAGATATTCATTGACAAAAATATGAGCTTTTAAATTCTGCTTTTAAAGCATGTCCGATCCCTCCGAATGTCTCGCTCCACTGTGTGAAGAACTCAAATGAGAATACAGATTTCAAAGAGAATAGACACTAGGTAATGGGCAATGGAAAAGTTTCCAAGTGGTTGCCAGAGATTAAACATTCCGGGCTTTAGTTTCTCGATTATATTAGTGTCGAATTCCTGGCAATTCAAGTAGCGGTCAGTGGAAATTGTGTGGACTGAAATTTTAATTCTGTTATTGTCAAACTTATCGATATATTTACTATATACCTACATATGGAAACTAATGGATAATACGTTTTTTTCTAAAGTGAGCGAGAAATTTTAGTTCCCAATCGAATCGGTTTCTATCAGACGTGCATAAGTCCAAAAACTGATGAGCCCTAGCGTCCCACATGATCAACAAAAGCCAGGGCTCATGAGTTTTTGGAATTATTTACGCTCGTCTAACAAAAACTTATTCAATCGCAAAATGCAGTTCAATATGACACTTTATCTCAATTTTGTCCTCTCCGGACGAATGAACCTTCAGTCCAAGATGACGAAATTAAATTTTAAAAAAATCAGATTCTCTAACAAAAATGTGACTATGATACTTAAGACTCCTGAAATTTTGTCGATTTGTTTCATCTAAGTATGAGACTGTGCGCACCGAAAGATTAAAGAATGTACCGATACTATGCAAAACAATAATGAGCAGATACGAGAATGTACGAAAACTCTTGAGATCGGGATCACGCATTGTTCCTCGGAGAATGCAAACTGAAATCCACGAGCCTCTGCAGTTCGATTGTTATTATTTAAATTAGCATTGAGAGGTGCAGAACTAATTTAGCCTGATCAATAAATAAACTAAAAATATCTTCATCTCATTGAGTATGCAAATTAGCAACACTTTGAGCCCACGTGTGTGCTCACGCCTAAAAGCGCAGCTGATGACAAGGCTGTTCTTTTAATATAAAGGTCAGGGTGTGGTTTTTGAAATTTCGCGATAACTTTGGCTACGAATTTCCAACTTAAGAAGCATGCAAAACATCACTTTAAGTTAATTACATATCTAGTCAGGAATGTTTGAATGAAGTTTTCCATATTTTCCACACCAAAAAAAAAAATCTGCTATCGACGTAAAATACACATTTTTTGAAATTGTGAAAGTACGAGACTTCAAGATGGACGAAACAAAAAGGTGAAGAGAGATCATTCAATCTGAAATTTTACGGGCTTCATTAATTGATACATTTTAATGATGCGTCCATTAGTTCGTATGTGTCCTTTCATGAGAACTACTTTTAAACTGAATTGTTATGATAGGTGGTAACACTGCCGGCAAACCTTGACAGCATTTTCTGCAGATTCTTTATTTCCTGTCTACAAACTTTGATTTGCTACAAAAGTGTCAATTGTTTCAAGACGTTTGTGTGTTTTTTGCGTCAAATTTTGATGCAGGATTAATCCCTTCGTGCCAAGGGCAGTGACTTCATCTCTTTTCACCTTCAAGCATACTTTGCTTGACCCTATCGATCATTGAAAATTAATTTGATTTAAATTAACGACTGTATAACGTTTAACGTTTACCTGGAAAATCTCATGAGACATTACCTTCACATTAAGATGTATACCTTTTATCAGAAAAGGAAGAGGAATCTTGGTACTACAAACATTTTTGGTGCCAAAATTCTTCTTCATTTTTCAATCATTTTAACGTACGGTATTACTCTACTATAAATGTTTGTATCTTTTATCATTGTCGTGAAATGAGATTAGAAATAGTTTTGAAATGCATGTTGTTGTTTATTTCTGCTTCAGCTTCAAGAAGGTTTAATGGTACCGAGATACGTCATGGAAGAGAAGACCCTTGCAGCCCCAGCAAGGAATCCTGAAAACGCCTGCTACTGTCGCAAGAAGGGATATTGTTACAACACCACAGAAGGCTTGGCCCCATTTGATCTCAAACCGTGTTTAGGTAAGAAATTTTGCCCGATATTAGAAAACTGAATGAACAGTTTTAGGTTATAGGAAAGGTCGCTTCGTCCACTTTTTTCGTCTGATATTAAATTTGCCCATAGCTGATATGGCCAGTTGAATCCGTCCAAAGGTTTTCGTCCGAAAAATTATCCTAATTTTTTGGCCCAAAAATTGAATCTGGTTCAAAGGACAAGTTGTAACCAAAGATGATTGATGCAATTGGATTACATTTTGCAATAAGGAACCACTATCCACCACTATAACCACTATATGACTCTTCCATAAAAGCACCTTCCTACATAGGGAAATCAGTGGCATTTACGTTGTTTCTAAAATGAGCCAGACATAGTGGTTCCTTATTGCAAAATGTGGTCCAATTTTTTGTTTACGAAAATTAAGGATAAACTTTCAGAAACTCTAATGTTCAATGGAAATCCATGTGATTTCTAGGGTGACAGTTCACTAATTTCAAATCGTTCACGACATTTCGAAGACGGAAATTCACGCATTTCAAAATTTTACATGAAGTTCACTTCCGGTTGTGACGTGTAGCATGTAGTACGCTAGGACCAAGCGCTACCAGCAATTAAAAATTAGGAGACTTGGGAGCTAATAGTATGGATTTCTGTGCTTACAAAATCAAGCGCCGAGGCTGTGACGTCACGTACAAATCTTCGCATCCAATTTTAAAGGTGCTTTACATCCAACTCCCGCTCAATGAAACTTTGAATGCATCTAATTCTTTTTTCAGGCATTCCTCTGCTCTTGACGTCGCCAAACATGAACCTGTACCCAAAATCTTTGCTAACTCACTTGGAAGGTTATGAGATGAACGTTACCGACCCCCACGACTTTGATACTTACTTCGATGTTTTACCGGTAAGATACTTTAAAAGAAGCACGTCTAGCAGTGTGGGGCGATTCGTTAAATCGTTATCGAAGAACTTGATCGATAAATCCCTATCTTGACAATGCTATTTATCGATCGAATAGGTCATTCGATATAGATTCAACCAGAGGCGGATCTAGCAATTTGGCAACATCGGATTTCCTCCTTTAAACCTATGTTAAATAATCGATTCTTGTCGGAGCATCTGGTCCCTCTAAGAATCGATACATTCCCATAGGTTTAAATGAGGAAAAACAATGTTGCCAATTTTCTGGATCCGCCCATGGATTCAACAATCGATCCGAAGGTTTCATTCGAATAACATAGTTATATGAGCACATTTATGCTAAAAAGAACTACGTGCGCAGGGATTGCGTACATTATAGTTTTTTTTTTTTTTTTTTTTTTTTTTTACATAATAAACATAAAAATTTGCAGTTTTAGGAGAAAATTTCATGTTTGACTGCTGACCTTGACTCGATTCATTGCTCAACGCTCCCATTTGAAATTTTCATGGAGCACTTTTCACAGAGAGAAAAAAAAAGTTTTTTCCCATTTAAATGATGAGGGATGGCAGGGAGTCTGCAACTTTGCAAACCAAGATATACGCATTTATGTAGGTTCAAAGCGATCGTTATGTCTCAGTTTCGCATTGACAGTAGTGAATGACTAATCATTTCTGGGTTTTCCCCTTTTATTTTAATTTTCCTCTCGAAGACATCTGGTTTTGATCTGTGCTCTAATTGAGTTGTAATTCATTGACGTCCCAATTTTTTGTAAGTTTTGTTTTGCAGCGCTTCAAATAACGATAAATTTTGATTCGCAATAATGCAAAATTCATTTTAATGATGAAACTAGCTGCGTGATATCTTTTACGGTGTTTCCTCGTAAATTTAATCATTTCCATGAAATATTTTTGCAACATCACTGTGTGATTTTTTTAACAAAACAAAAAATATGAATAAAGTGGGCTCTTCAATCAAGAAGCATAATTTCTTCCCTACTTTGGGTCTTAAATTTCACCCAGGTGAAATATACATGATGGGAACATTCTGTGGCGCGGCGTGAATGACTGATTATCAATACCTCCTCATTTGGCGCTGTGGTAAACAATAGATTATTGAAGTTTTTGTTAAGACACCCTCTTTATCGGTCATTTTCCATAGTTTTAAATGGTTGATAAATCATTATTTTGCAAAGCACGCCACGCCACTGATAGCATAATTATTTTGATAAAACAGTTTCTTTTCCTATTCACGCGTTTAAGTCTCTTTCAGAATTGGAAATATTGGCTTGCAATTCGTACTGAAGAGCAACACTTTCTAACTCATATATCAAATCACATACATTCAGTAAGAAACCAATAGTCCATACGTCGTTTTTAAAATGAATCAGGAATACTGAATTCTGATTGAGAAATCAGATTGAAAGTAAGTTTCTGAAATTCTCAAAATGATTTATTTTTTCATCATCAATTTTCCTTTCAGAATCTGGGCATCACGGTGCGGTACATGCAAAATGGTCAGATTAATCTCCGAGTGGGAAAAGTTAGACAGTTTGCCAATGTCCTGCCAAACTGGGGAAATGACAGGATGTTACCTATGTACTATTTCCAAAGAGTAAGTAGCCACCATGTCTTCATTCAAGTATTTATTCGAAGTTGTTGAATGATTCCGCGCGTGTAATTCTTCAGGTCAAATTGTACAATTTGTTTGACAATGTATTACAGTTAAAAGAGGTGGATTCTTCGTTCAGTATTTGACACTCCAGTTTGAGCAAGTATGTAAGTGTTAATTAACTTGATACAGTCAAGAACTTGAAATGTCGCAAAGCTAATTTTCTAGTTGCAGAAAAAAGCATTTGGCATAAATGAGCGTTTATCATGCCACGCGAAGTGAACGCTTTTTCCGGTGATTTTTTCGAATCTGTGTGGTAACATTGTAACGTGCTACAATGTTAGCATCCCTTTTTTGCTTTTTGCTTTATATGGATTTCCACCATTTTTTTCGGGGGGAAAATATTTTATATTTTTATTATTGAGAAACTGTTCAACTTAGTAACGTTTTTAAGTTACATTCCAGTTCTCGTTTTAAGAATTTTTGCTCGAGGCTTTTTGAGTACGAAGTAACCTTTTGCTATTTAACATGAGCCTATACATTACTCCACGATAGAATGCTATGTCCAAATACTCGTAGCTAGTATTATTAGCTCTAGGTTATAGTTGTGTGCCTCTCAGTTATTCATTCCGTTCTGCACTGCCAACATATAGAGATATTACCATACCTTAAACACTAATACAATTATTTCCTAGTATTAATAATTAAACATGTTCGTGCAGTGAACGCTATCCACCATCCAAACGTTGGGTCCAACCTCTTGTTTTATTTTATTTTGATCAACAAATGCCAAAAGAAAGACGATGCAACAAATTGGGTTGACACGCTAAAAACGAAAGCTAAAAATGCAATTCTACAACTTTTCGTCGTCACATTATTTTTAGTCCTATTTTCCTTTTTTTGTTTTTACCGAAAAAAAAACCACGGTCCCTGATTCTAAATCGTAGCTATCAGGATAGTTATTTTGGTTTTTAATGGGGAAAATTAGAGGGGAGTCATAAATAATAACGCGTCGTCTAAATTTCGCAGCAATTTTAGCGTTCGTCCCGCCAGCGCAGCGAGGGTCGGCACGGCGGTGAAGACATCTTCGCAGTTTGACGCGCCTTCAATCCGGCGGAGCTGCAACATGCTTACACCCGTGGTCAAATAGTTGTATGTCACGCCTGCCGTAAACGAACTCAAATATAGATGGCTTATTTACCTGGATTGCAACGTTGCAAACCACAGTTAATGCTTCAATTTCAATCAATATTTTTAAAAAGATAAGCACAGATTTGCTGAAAAATGTACAAGAATTTTTCGAACGATTTTAATTGAAATCACGGGAAAGTGACTCGGTGGACATGATAATACTCAACGATTCCTAGCATTTAAATGGTCCTCATCTGCGGGCTGATTGTTGAAATTGATAGGCAAAGCGATAGACAAAGAAGACGTAGGGAGTGTGGAGCAATCCTGTTGGTTGAAATGGGTTGTACTTATAGACTAAGGGAGAAAATGATGGACTAACTATAGGGTCTCTCATGAGTTGCCATTTGTTAGTCTATTACTTACCTCCTTCTCTTTTTAACTATAGCTTTTGGCGCCACTTTTAAGTATTTTCCAGGTCCCTAACTCCGGGACGCCTGTGTGATGCCGGGTCACTTTTTGGACACATGATCGATTGTTTTTTATAGACGGATACCTGGCTATCCGATGTAAACGAAGATGATAGGAATTACCACGTACTCCACACCGCCATTTTGAACCGAACATGTGTCGGTCGGAAACAGAGCTGTATTTACTTACTTGCCGCCCATGGGTCGCCTGCATTTTGCCGCCCCCTTCTCATTCGTTTTGAAACATCAATAAAAACCACCAAGTGAACGTGCCGGAGGGGGAGAGGCGTATAAGACGCGTTTACTCGTGCTGGTCACATTTTTTGCGAAAGCCCTGTCAACACTACTAGAAAAAGTTTACGGAACTTGGCAAGAAATTTAAGTTCCGTAAACCTATCTCTATATAGACAAGGCCCTCCATTTATAAGAAATGCACCGAAAAATTATGAAAGAACAAACATAAATGTGGTTTTATATTTTTAACTTCCGCCGCCTTGCCGCGCCACGCTGACCGCAGTGTGTTTGGCGCAATGCGTGAAGTATTCCTACAGTCTTACATGCGCTATGCGTTTTGGGCCGACCGCTGCTGCACGCACTGTGTTTGACGCAATGCGTGAAGTATTCATGCAGTCTTGTAGGCGCTATGCGTTTCACGCTGCCCGCTGCTGACCGCAGCGACCGCACTATCTTTGGCGCAATGCGTGAAGTATTCATGCAGTCTTGTAGGCGCTAATATGTGTTACATGCCGACCGCCGCGCCGAGGGTTTCTCCTTTTCATCTCACGTTCTCGTCATCATTGCTCTCTGCGCCGCGCCGTTCCATGCCGAATTCCGTGTTCGGTTTCTCTCTTAGTCTTAACTCGACTAATTAAAGGTGCTGTCTATTGTATCACAGGACGACAAAATTAGAGATATACTTTCAGGAAATGAGAGATTGTATCACCTTTTCTCGTTCGTAATTTTTTTTCTGAATTCGATTTTTCTTTATAGCTACATTTAAAAAAATTGCAAAATTTGCCGCCATGTTGCCGCGGCCCATGTGGCCACCCCCTTGATCCGGCCCTGGTCGGAGAAATGACGAAAGCTCGGCGTACACCGGGCTCGGAGCTCGTCGAGCAAAACATGGCGCCAGTTCTCTCATTTACATTACGACTCCATGTACTCTATGATTTTACCCGATTTTAATTTCTATTTTGGTAATTTCAGACCGGAGATAACCTACCGAAGGTGAACTTCAAGACGATGTACGACGCTCAAGTAGTATTTGCCGATATCGAGTTTTTGCTCAAGTGGCTGTTCCTAACTACCGCGTTCCTCAGTGGACTTGTGTGCGCCTACCTCATCTCAAGGACGAGGATTGCCAAGAAAGCCGAGGCTAAGTTTGCGCTGAAATGATCAACCAAAACCCCCGCAGCTCAACCGTATTTATTAGTTTTTTATACTGAAATGGATCTAATTATATCTTCAAGTCGATATCCACAAACCACCGCTTTTAACGGAACGCCACGTTTTTGGAAAGTTTAAACTATGAATGGTGTAACAGAAAAAAATGAAGTTTGATAATTCAAAATTTTGCATGGGAGATGAAAGGTACAACGGAAATTTTAACTCCTCGATGTACTATTGACACGCTCTTTACAATAGATACTTTAATTTACGACGGTATGTCGTACTATTGGTACATTTTTTGTGATATTTTTCAAACGGAATTATCGTGGGGTCAAACATTTTGCTTAAGTAAGGTATTTTCAAGATATTAAATATGATCGATTCAAGCATGATTAAATTTGTTCTCCTTACTGTGTAAATCTATTCAAATATTTAATGGAAAAGCCCCTGCATTCAATTTCAAAGTTGGGAGCGTCACTAATTGTGAAGATTTTTCCCACAAAATTAAATTTTTGAAATTTCCGTTGTTTCCAAAATTTCCTCCACAAAATTAAAAAATCTCCAGCATGGTTTTTTACAATCTGGTCTGCTGATCAATGTATTGAACTAGTCATTCAGTGAAAAGGGGTCAGTTCAAAGAAGTTGGACTGAAAATTGCTCTTTTTTTCAAACAAATTGAGTCACTTCAAAATGGATACTATATCGACACTCTTTGATATTCCTGTCAATTTTACAAGTTCTGAAGTCCATCTACTGTCATACGTAGATAAATAAGTGCCGCTAGGATTATTTCCTTCGGTAGAGCGTTTGTTCCTGAGTTTTACAAGTAACCTTAAAAGTATGAACTTTGTCTGAGTGAGAAAAATTATACGATCGTCCCAAACAATCAATATTATTATCTCCAGTTTTGGTTGACAATGAACGATCAAAGTAAGGAACCGACCCCTAGATCTGAAACGACATCATACAATCAGAAATTCTCTGTGAGCAAGGATCTAGAAGAGAGACATAACATTTTAATATATCTGGCATTTAATGCTAACAACTCATCATTGATTTGGTCCCAGAATTAAATCAATCGAACGAGGTATATCTAAAATACCGGGAGTTTTTTTTTCATCGCATGGAAGTCAGAGTTTACCGTTTATTTACTTTCGATTCAACATACTCGTATAACATTAATACATTCTTCATTTCCATTGAACATCTCTCTCTCTCTTTCTTTACACTGGTTGTTTTTACTCTGCATTTTTAAATATAAACCTCGCAATCTGATTTTTCACTATCATATTTCTCAACCGCTTTTTACGAGCTGATTTGATTTCAGCCAGATTCCTTTGGCCTTTGGTCTGGTCTCTCTAGAAGATCCTTTCAGACGGCAGTAAATATCTAACTCTGATATTCATAAATGAGAATTCTGTCGTCATGGACTGACAATGTGAAAATAAAGAAAACCAGTGAAAACCCTTTGGTTTTTTGTAAATAAGTGTACAGTGTAGCTTCAAGTTTGTTGTTTTAGTCCTTAGGTAGGAGATAAGTTCGTCAATCCACATTTCCTGTGGTGTTTTTACCAACTTTTTGTGATCTAAGTTAATTTCTATTAATTTTAATGGTGCATCCTTTTGAGTCATAGTCTTTTGAATACTCTTGCCACATTTCTCATTTTTTTCTCTTTTTTTCGGCCAAGCCATCTTCATTTAATGTTTAGCGTACTTATTTATTAATTGATTTACTAAGAACATAAGTTGTATTTGATATACCTGCCATACATTATTATGCGCAATACTAAGCGATTGGTTCCAATTGCCTCTGAGTATAATTTTATATATTTATAAACAAATTCTTCAAAATATGAATTTAAATCAAGTTTAGTCGTTTCTTGGTTTCTAAGATTTTGATCTACACGAAAGAAGTACGTGTTAAGGTCAAGCACACGCTGAAATTTTGTACTAACTCATTTACTTGCATTAGTCATTCATAAATTGCAGTTTTCTGTCCAAATTTTTAGCTCAAATCTATGCTTTGGCAAGAAATATACATTTACAAGCCGATTTTAGGTATGCTGATAAAATTTGGGCATGAGTTCAATGTAATATATGTACCTTTTTATTCGGATTTTTCGTATGATTTACAATTTTAGTAATTAATGATGCTAATAATTTCAGACCAAACCCTTCTGAATTCATCAAAATGGTAGGATGATAAAATAAAATTGTTATTTATTGATTTCTGTATGGTCTGGACAAAAATTAATAAAATATCTTGTACATGCTCATCAAGTGTGAATTCATACTCATCTTTCCCTTTTCTTTGTGTTTGTGATGCATTCATTTTTTTCGACCGACACGTTAGTAATATCGTTGCATAAAATTGTTGAAGAAAATTTTCAGGCGGGCAAAGAAAAAACTTACCTAGAGATACTGATTTCACCATCAGTTTATGATCAGGCGACAGAAGACAATATTTCATAAACTGACCTTCAAAATGAATAAAATGTCTATTTACTACCGCATACTTGTTCACGTTCAATCCTTTTCTGATTTTCCTACCTAGACGGCGTTTTCCCACAAGAAAAAACTATTCTTTGATTATTTTGGAAACAAGATATAGGTGACTATTTTTTCTATGTACGCAGACTTGTGCTTTTTGGATAAATCAGGACTGGTGGTTCCTTATGACTAATATACCTTTCGAAAAGGTATGCATTTTATCACTGTGCAACGTGATTTTGCTCATAAATTTCACGAGAATATCAAAGGACAGGAAGTCTGGAAATCAACGCTTATAATGGAGATATATATATAAGTGTGCGTTTGCAAAAATTATTGCAGAAATATCCATGTATTCTGTTTAAAAAATACTTTTTGATATTTTATTCAAAGCTTTACTTTCTGATGTTTCGTTCGGTTCTGTTTCCGTTCTCCCCATTTTGTGAATAATTTTAGAATCAGATTTTAAAGATGGAACATGTGACATTCTCTCCATTCTGACCTCATCTGGTGGCGGTCCAGCATAGCACAATTGATTAGTGTATGAATTCACGAAAATCAGAGATGGACGCTGAAAGATCCAAAATTTGCCTTCAATTAGTAACGTATGCAATTGTGCTACCGTGAGTGCATTTCGTAATTGTTTGGATCCAATCACGCCAAAACTCAGGATTTAGTATACTTCGACTCATTTAACTACAATTAGTATCACAATTTCAGACGTTGCCTAATTTTCTCTGATGTTTCATTATTTAAAGAAACAACTAAACAATACTGGAAATTGAAATTTTATGGGTATTTGAAAATGCCCACCTTTGCATTCACCGGTCATCATCAAGTAAAAGCTGATTTTTTGCTCAACAAGTTATTCATCAATCATCATTAGGCGAATATTAGCGTTGATTTCCGAATTTAACTTCCACCTCACTGTCGATTACATTGCTTAGATTATTCGGGTGGGGTCTCTAAAGTATATCAATGGTCAAACTTCTAAACCACATAACTCGGTTGTCAACGTTGTGGACTTTCTTGTTGCACTTTATTTTGTAAATAAAGTTCTATACTCAACATCAATTCTTAAAAACTTCCGTGATTTTTTTTCTCTGCGTGAAGTCAATTCTGAAAAAAAAAACTTCAAGGAATGATGTTTACTTGTTCTCCTTCAAAAAACTAAAATAAGAGCGACGATTGTTAAATACTGGAAACGAATTACGTGGTTTAGAAGTTCCACCATTGATAATGTCCGTGCCTTCAAGAACAGTGCGTGGAAATAGGACCGAAAATTTGCGAGGCACGTACCCGTGTGGATCTTCAATACATATTTTGTAACTGAAACGCCAGACATTAACAACAAGGCAACAAGGATTAATATTAATCAATTTTACCAGCAGAATTGGGGATATATATTATGATTCTTCGCCTAATCGCCACATCATGATACCCCGAAACGATCGGGTCCGATATTTGAGACTTTTCATCGTTCGATGGTGAAGAGTTACTGAGCCTCTACTCAACACGTTGAGGGGTCGAATTTTATAAGGAAGGCCATTTAGAGCCGTTATTAACTGCAGCTGTTCACCTGCTTGTACTATGTACACACCCGCAGTGAGAGCCACGCTTGAGCTTATCGATAACGCCGCGTTGTCATGTGGATATTGATAAGACCGTATGTTTGCATGCAACAGAGGAGACACATTTTGCATCAAATTCGATTAATTTGCATTAGCTCTTTAGAGGGCATAACTCATCGTCGAACGACAACGTCAAATATTTTCAACGGCCAAAAGTCTTTTTGGGAAAAAAACAAATTCATCAATTTAACCTTACTGAAAAAATGAATGGTTGCTGTTAAAATGTTAATTGTCAATACTAAGTTTTCCCTATACTCTTCAGTGTTAATGTGCCTCTGATCAAGGTATGAACCCTTAAAACACTATGCAACATAATTTAATTTTACAACTGCACGAAGGAAAACAAATCTTACATCGTGAATTTTAAAATCAACCCATAAACAAGATATAAATCGATGGTTAAAACGATGAAGATGCAATCGACGTGATTTGTATGATCTAACTTCCACTTGGAATATATTTTGCAAATAGGAACTACTAAATGGACGATGGTTTTTAAAAAGGAGACACTATTTTTGACTCACTCACAAAAAAGACCTATCTGCACGAGAGAATTGATGGTGCGCGTGTTTTTTCTGTAATGAGAAAGAAATAGAGGTTCCTTGTTGCAAACTGTAATCCAATTCTGGCACGATTGTTTTTATTTTCATGACTCTTATATTAGTTTGAAAAAGTTTCGAGGAAAAGTTCATTGAAGTTTGAAAAACAAAAAAAAAATCGGAAAAATAAACCATTAAACAATTATATAGACAGCGAGTGCTATTTTCTTCGTTTCGTCTTTCTCCACAGTAGAATACTAACAGGTATAAGGAAACAACCAAATCACGCATTTTAATATTTTTTGGTGTTGATTTTGCTGCCATGGTCTAATTGGACAGCGTTCAGCAGAAAAGAATCAAGCCGCATCATCTACTGCCGAACATAACCGAGCAATTTAATTTTTTACACGAAGACCTTTCTGCGGATTTTCTGAGGCTTTTTAGGAATGTGTCTCGAACTCTGCAGAAAATTCCCTGAAATTTGCGAAAAAAAATCAGCACAACCGTTTTTCAGTTAAAAATTAAATCGATTAATTAAATGTGGTAATAGCTGATGAGGCTTTGGTTACTTCCTGCTTGACGCAACCAAATTGCTAGAAGTGGGTTTTTTTTACGTAGGCACAAATTTTTTTAAGTCTGGAGGCTTACCAAAAAATTTAATTTTACTCCAACGTATCTCAGCGCAAATGCTCAAAATGATTACCTTTTGCTGGCCTCTGTCTGAGTCTACAGACTTCATGAAAAACAAGGGGGAAAAACGGGAAACAAGGCTACAATACAACAATAAAAAACCCGAGACGCTTTGAATCAAAACTGAGTCGAAAGGTGGTTTTTTATTGTTGTATTTGAACCTTGTTTCCCGTTTTCCCGTCGTTTTTCTCCTGTTACCATTGTCTCGGGCTACGTCGTAAAAATTTTCAGCCGCTTCATGAAAAAAAGTGATCGTAGAGTGTTCAAATAGCCACACGCTCATTTTAGGTACCCAATCCAGTGCTGTTATTTTTCACGAAAAATTCGCCTACTTAAATGGTGTCTCATGGGAAAATGTGTATAATTTTACACAAAATGGCAGCACTGACCCAATCTGCCATTGTAGCGCTGCGTGTGCTGTGTGAATGCTCTCCAATCAACTCGTCAAAATTGGAGTCCCATATCGCGACGAAAGATTTAAGTTTTAGTGAATTTAGTGGTTTTTGCTCTCCCACGACCGAATGACGCACGGACTCAGAAAGGGCAAGTGCCACGCGTTATAAGAGTAGATTTAACAACGAAACCATTGACAGTGCTTGCAATGTAGGAATATATAAAGCATCAGTGACTTTTCCTTAATTCGTCATCCTTCAGACGGGAGAAGCAACCACGTTTGCAAAAAGTACGATTAGAAAACCGTTGAACCTTTCAAGCTGGAAATTTCACCGACTTTTCTATAAAATGCTTGCAAAAATCAGTGAAATTTTGGACGGAAATTTTGTCGTCCTGTTTCTCGAATTATTCGACGTGTTTCAGTGAATTTTGCAAATGTTGGAATAGATGCCGGAAAACGATGAATAATTTTCCTGGCGACAGTGCATACAGTGTTCTGCAAATCTTCAGCCAAAAAAAAAAAAAAGAAAAACAAATTGAGCGAGTTCTTTCAACGAAGTGTTTTCCCCTTTCCTTATGTTTTCTTCATCATTCCAGGAACATTTGAATTTGCGTGAAAACCTTTTGCGTCATCGCACTTTCTGATTCCAGTGGACGACAGAAGGTGGTCACTGGTTAGCATCGGTAGGCGGAACAAGACTTTGTGAAAGATTGAACTTCAACGGTGAATATACCAGACGACGTATCTTGTTTGCAGTGTTTAAAAATCCCTCTCATTTTATTTTTCATAAAAAAAACAAATAAATATCATTCTGTGAAGTTTTCACAGAATTTTTTTCGCATGAAGAAGAAACGCGGAAGTTTTCAAGAATTGACGTTGAGTACCTCGTGCTCTCCTCAACTTGCGCATGAAAGCGTCGGCCATATTGAGCAGATATCGAATGGAACGACTCCTCTAACGAAATGTTCACCTGTGCTGTGGTATCCTTTTCGAAGCGGGAAGCTTAAAAAAACGCAAATTTCTTACGCAAATTGTGAAGTTAGGAGTGTACTTCAGAGTTTGCTGATGCGCTCATCGTAATTTTGGAGACATTATCTATAAGGAAAAACTCTTAATTTGCTCTAGCAAAAGTTTGCAACAGGCCCCATTTACAAGTCCAACCTATTCTACCACCTCGTTCCACTGTGCGCTGGGCCAGCCACGAGTTGATATCCAATCAAGCGACGGTATCGATTCATAACTCGTCCTGTAAGCATGAACCGGCAGGAAGTCGTCGCTCATTCAACACAAGGGCTTGAATCCATTTCCAAGTGCATGAGCCCGGCAAAACATTCAGTTATATTCACGGTGTTAAGCTGAAAGTTCAGATATGTTTTTACGTCAGGCAAGTGACGAGGTAGAGACCACGTAATAACCTCGGCAATCACGCCTCGAAATTCACGTTACTTGAAAGGTACCTACGCATGTTTACAGCACTCAGGAGCAGAAGCACTTGATCATGTAAAAGTTCGGAGCCGTGTTGCCGCCATTATCGATTTACTTTTAACCCTAAAAACAAGGAAAAACCTGTGAAATGCACAACTTATTCTTCAGGGTGTACTAAAAGAAATGTTTGAAACTTTTGAGTTACGGGGAGGAGCACCCTTCCTGCCCATCCCCCTCTCTGGGGGGGGGGGCATCCATGTGAATCCAACCACTCGTGATTCACAATCGTGCGATATAAGTATTGCATATTTTATAACTTAAATAGTTAAAAAATTAAAATTAAACTTTTATTTAAGTTCCTGTGTTTTTTTATATATTCTCTAATCAAAAATTATCAATTTTATTACTAATACTTTTTGAGTTTAGCTTATCTTGTTTTAGTGCTTACCTTCTAAAACTTTACCTGTTTAAAGTTAAAATTTAGGTTATATTAATCAATAAAACAATTATTGATTGAATCAATTTATTTGATGAGATGTCCTCTGAAAAGAAACAAACACGAGTGACAGTGCGTTTGAAACTCCAAGGCATTCTGAAAGTCTTCAACATGGCGTGTTTTTTTTGAACACCCTATAGATATTGGTTGCGTAATATCCACTCAGAATAGCTACTCGCAAAGGTAGTCACTCGATTTTTTTTTTCTAAGTAATTTTTTTACTTGCATCCGAAAATGATCCTGTGACATTTAGAAACTTCTGGCTTTTTCAGCATTTTTTCAACACTTTAACCTTGGTTACTATGCTGTTACTTTTTCCTTTTCCATGTTTCTCTTTTTATGTTGTATGATATGTGCATTACTCTTGCTACTCATCTAAAATCGATATTTTCCATGTGGAATTTATGTGGAAGAAAAATAACAGTATTGCCAACTTGCAAAATTGCTACTACGTAGGCGAATTTGACGAGAATCAGCGTTTACCGACTTCTCGTCATTTTTTGAATGGAAAACTACTCATAACGTCAGTCCTCATAAACCCTTGTGCTTTGGCCTCTCTGTGTGAGAGAAATTCATTAAAAATGGCAAGAAATGACGTTGATTTGTTCCCCTTCAAAAAAATTAAGTAAAATGGGTGCGGAGATTTTAAAAACACCATTTAACGAAACACGTGGTTTGGGAGTGCCATAGCCAACATGCGTTTTGCGTTTCCCCAATTTTTCCTCATGTTTAAAAATTTTTGACAGAAAAATTACTGCCAACCATACGGAGGATACTCGAAAAATTTCCTGCCAGAATGTTGTTCAGATTTCCGTTAAAAAATAAAATTAAGGAGGAGATCAGATAACCTTTAATATGTAGCTTAGTTTATTTTGCTTGAATCCGTGCATTAAAACTTGCGTTTTTCAACTCATATATTTTTTCATACGTCGCACCTTACAATTTATGAATACGTGGGGTTATTCATAATTTGACATTCTTCATCATTGCTCAGCATGTAAAGTTGCTTGCGCAGATGAGCCTGCTTCATAAACTATACCGTCCAAAGCAAAAACTGGATGTTTCCACTTTTTCGTGGAAAAATTTGTTTCCATTGCAAGGGCATTAATAAGCAAAGCCTCATTAAATTAGTATTTTTTAAATAACTATGGTATTATACTGGGACCTGAAACCTACAAAATATAGCATGATTGTAATGAGGACTCTTTGTATGACATCTTTATACAAACGAAGCCTTATATGTATAGACAGCGGAAGTCACGTTTTTAAGTTTTGAGAAAATCGCTTTCAGAGTTTTCAAACCTGCGCGTTTCGGTGTTCGTGCAACGAATGCGGTTCGGTCAAGGAATATATTACAGAACATTTTTTTTAAAGCGAATGTAAATGAGTTACAGTGATTTTAAAAAAAAAATATCACATCCACTATTTTACGGAGAACTTTTTTAAGGCATGAAATGAACTACCTAGCTTATGTATAACGGGTAGAGCAATTGCAATTGATATTGATCAAATTATGATTACTATTGAGATTTCTGATTATTGTTTTAAAGAAAAAAAATATGTGATAACTTCCAAAAAAAAAGTATTGAACAAATAAAAAATAAAAATATAAGAGATTAACTATATTATTGTTTTTCTTTTTAAATAGTGGAAAAATTGAAAAAGGCACCATCTCCTAGAGACCTACGTATAATGGGTCTTATTAACTTTTATTACCATTGTTATGTGCTCATACATATACACAGTCCTTGAGAATATTGATGAGCCCCAGAGAATTATTTCGGTTAGTAACATAATTCTGACAACCGCCGTTTTTACCAGAAGTCTAGAACTTAGTAGCACCATTCTTGAAGGTTTGCGGATTCTAAAAAAAAAGTGTTATCCCAAAACATGAAGGATGTTCGACATTCGCTGTTCATGCAGATATTGCTTTAAACGCAAAATCTTAAAGGGGTTACGGCGTTTCCCAAGTAAAAACGTTCCTTGACTTAGTGACGGAAATGAGCTGATTTCCTTCACTTTTCCAAGGAAATCATTTGATTTCCTTGGAAAAGTCACGGAAACCAGATGATTTCCTTGGACCAGTGAAGGAAATCAAACGATTTCCTTGGACCAGTGAAGGAAATCAAATGATTTCCTTGGACCAGTGAAGGAAATCGGATGATTTCCTTGACTCGTCAGTCATGGAAATTACGCGATTTCCCTGGCTGTCATGGAAATGATGCGATTTCCCTGACACTGTCAAGGAAGTCAAGTGAGTTCCCTGGAGTCAAGGAACGTCAGTCATGGAAATGACGCGATTTCCCTGATACCGTCAAGGAACTCAGGCGAGTTCCCTGGAGTCAAGAAAAGTCAGTCATGGAAACTACTTCAAACTTGAAAAACTGGTTCTCACGAGTAAAAGAGTTTACATAATTTATGATAGCCTAGAATTGGGGGGGGGGGGGGGGGGCTTGAAAAAAATAAATACAAATAAATTTTAAAAAAAATAAAAAATGAGAAAACCAGAATAAAAAATAAACACGCATTTTAAAGCCCTCATTTATAGTTTTTTATTCTGAACTGTAGAGAACAATACTCAGAAATTTTCTTCAAAACTAATAAGTGTCTTTGACATTTCCCACTCAAGATTTTCGGCATTTTCATAGAGATCTGACAATAAAAAAAGTACTATATTTACTTTATTTTTTGAAAAAAAAAAAAAATATCTGATCTACAATTTAAAAAAAATTATCAATTTTTGCACTACATGAACAATTAAATGAGATGTTAATCTGTTACCTACTTTTCAGTTTTTTTTTCTTCTTAAATTACCAAATATTTATTGAATTAAGTCTTGCTCGGTGGAACTTGGATCGCGGTGCCAGATTGGCAAAGTCTATTTAACCTAAATATGTGCATACACCAAATGCGGTACACCAATTTTGAAATACTCGTGGTTAATGGGCAGAAGGTTTGGTTTTCTTCTTCAAAAAAATATTCGTTTAAACTATTAGAGAGCGGTTCATTATTCATAATAATTTACTGAGTTCTGAGCTGTACAAAGAAATTTTACCGTTAGGAGGATTTCCACGGTAGTGTTAGTTTCTTAACACTACCCTGTATATTATGCTTCTTCAGTGTTAAATCATCAGCTGGACAAACTCCTAGTTATTTCATTTATTTATAACTTCCTTTAAACACAGTTTCTTCTCAAAACGGGGACAGCACAAAAAAATACAGTGGTGTGAGCTAAAATGCTTTTCGTTCTCGCTTCACCTAGCTGACCCTTGGACCCATGCAACATAGAGGAAAGAGACAAAATGCTGATTGCCTCATCTCTTTTCTCCACACTTGAGGATTCCAAGGTAGCTCACAATCAGGGAAACAGCCAGTGAGTTACAAAATGTCAACTTGCGCTCGCACCACTGCTACATGCAGATATACACCTTGTTGTCAGCTTCTCCTCTTTTGAGAGGCCATCAAAACCAGACTTCAAGACATAATACACATGTAACAGTAGGTAACACAATCACTCATGCACAGGCACAACCATCCAGAAAATCAGATATTATAGGTACCGTTGCAGATCATGATCAAATTGAATGATCAACATTTCTATTATCAAGATTTGCTCACTGTTTGCTGAGACTAATATTAGAGATAACGGTAGAGAATAAGAGGATAACATTGATCAAAAATGGCCAAGTACATGATGGCATTTACAGAAGCACCTATCTTACATGAAGAAATTAATCGCAGGTAATATCATTTCTGAGATAAGCCAGAAAAGTTGGTTCTTTCTTCATAGGTAAACACTGTTGAGATAATATTCTGGTCAGACTATCAGTAGATATTGATCCTTTCCTGATATGACTCTCCAGTAAAATAAGGTATCTAGTTAGTGAATTAATTGAGACAATTTCATGCATTAATTGCAAGAAAATTAAAGTCTCTGATTAAATCTAATTAGGTACGGAGGTTCAATGAGTATAATGACAGTTGGATCGCAGCCCTCCAGAGAAGAAAAAAGAGAGATGATTGACAAGGAAAATTACTCACTGGCAGTGGGATGTTTCAATTGCCGATCACAGACATTTCCTTCCAAACTTATACGAAGAACGGTAATAATAAAATTCTGTGGGAATTTGCTGGCTGTTCGCACTGATAATAGGAAGGAATATATTCAGGAAACGAAGTGTAACACTTCGACTGGTTACGCCTTAAAGCCTCGGTATATATCTCGGGAAAGCCCTACGTGCTGTTGAGGTGATACACGAAATCATTTCTTTTTCATTTTCATATTTCCTTCGTGAAAACTGTAGTGAGTGGTGAAGTGGTGAAAAATTGTGATTGTGATTTGATTTGTTTACAAATTGTTATCACGAGTTCTGTTCAGTTCGTGTTCCGGGAACGAAATTCCCTTTTGGTCCGATGATCCGCGTCCGCGTTCCGCGTACAACGTTGAGGAATTTTCAGGATGCAACTTGAAGGAGCCGTCAGCCGTTACCTCGTTGTTGAGAGCCAGAGACGATGTTGGTCTATTTTTCCAGTCTCTCTTTCAAATGGAGCCTCAAAAATAAATGTAAGTACTTAAATTTTGTTAGTATATCATTCAGGAAATGTAGATCGACGGACCTTACCCAAAATTAATGATCTAAATCAACTGAGATCTTCCGCCCTCCAGCGACGAAATTTCTGTTCTCACTTCCTCACATGATTTGACATACCCGTCACAGTGTCATTATTATGAGAAGAAAAGTCGTTCTGGAAAACATGGAGAGGGCAGGTATCGTTTAGGATTCACTGGAAACCATGAAATACTTTTGTCTCACAAGTTTGAGTCTCCATTACTCTCATGAGACAACCCTGCAGTGATAGCGAAGAGAGCGATAAGTGCTGGCTGGGATCAAGACAAATAAAATCATCATGTGCTAATCATGGCTCTTGCAGAAATGCGCTTATGGCTCTCTTCGCCATCATGGCTGAAAGGTGCGCAAATTTAGACCTTCGTCCTGATTTGACCAATGTCCCACTCAATAAGTTGGGCCAAGCTCATCTCGCTATTAAAACATCTCATCACTTCTTTATTATGGTCATACCTCCATTTTCACACGAGCCCTGCAAGTACGCACCAAGTTATATGAACATTATGGCCCAGTACAATACAAAGTTGCGTCCATTGTCCTAGGAGTGATGATATGTCCCGTTCTCTATTATTTTTATTACCCACACTATCTGGCACGTTTTCATTAGGTTGATCCAACACATAACCTCTTCTAATTCTCTCAGTGAATGTAAAACGATACCTCTTGAATATTCAATACATCACTCGCATGACTTAGCACTGTCAGCGTAAAGGACCGTGAGCCCTGCCTCCGGCTCTTTGTCCCTTGATTATTTACTATACCACCAAAGCAACGTAGATTGCCATAAAACTTAAGCTTGCTCAATCATCACATCGGAATAGCATTTCATTAAACTGCGCGTAAGGACCAAGATATGAAGGTACCCAAGCGTTCAGAGCGAGCCAGTTTATCGTCTCTCAGGCTCCGTTTTACTTGTACTGAATGCTAGGACATTATTACACAAATGAACTAGAGTGCTGTAAACAGTATGTTTGTTTTTTCCAAGAGCACAATAAATGAGAAAAATCATATTACATCTTTAACCTAAATTTTGGGAACTTATAAGGTCAATTTTCAAAGAGATATGTGTTAATGATGTAACAATTTCAATTGTTGTGTTTGATTGGAGGGGAAGAAAAGAAGATAATTTAAGTCCGATTTCAGATGCCTACTTTTTCTCAGTTTAAATATTTGCTGAAACTGGTTGAAAATAAATTGTTGGCAACTCAGTTTTGGTAAGTGTTCCTCTTACCTGTACTTCACTTAGGTACCTGTTTTCTACATTAGACAGGGCAAAAAATTAAAATCCTCAGTTTCAAGAGAGCTGTGAAAAGAATCTAATTTTTAAGAAAAATTCTCTGGTATCAACAATTGAGAAGTTACACCGATTTGTAGTTCTTGAAAGAACTGCAATTTTATGATTATTTTAAAATTTCGTTCTACTTAAATGAAACAGCTTGAGATCTAGGTAATTTTTTTTTTCAACGGATAAAATTTGCATGTCAAGTATGAATTAAATCCAAGAGCTAAACAATCACAAGTCACCTCATTGAACTGTCACCATGCCTTGTATAATGCTGTTTATTTGTCTGTTTTTCAGGTTTTTGAAGGGCTTCCTGCACTCCAGCTTGCTCCCTCTTTCTGGATTTCTTACATTCTGGATTAAGAAAGCGGCTACTATTCTATGACATGGCTGTCAGTTTCTCATCTGAGCAGTCATCCGATAGGAAATTAGCAGCGACTAAAAATCATCTGGTTTTGAGAAATTCACCATGAATCGCCTCAAAACAACATCATCAAAAGAAGTTGCAGTGTATTCAGAGAAAATAAACATAGTACCTACCTACAGTTTCCCTAAAAATTTTATGTGTGACCGAAAATGTGTTAAAAAATTTGAAGTGGTGTGAAGTTCAATTAGTTACCTTTAACATGCATTGCTCTAATCTTAATGAGAAAATAAATGAAAGTGAGTGCGCTGTGGTGAAGTGTGCGTAAATAGCATCATTGGTGTCTTATACAGGTTTTATTTTTGATGAAGGATCAGTTGAATTTGGTGAGTCATGCCCATTATATCTTCCTTTTGCATGCAATTTTGTAACAGGAAACCGTCAATAAATGAAGTAAAATGCAAAAATGCCCTTGAAATTGAATCAATCCTGCATTTTTTTCCTTCGGTTTGTTGGTTTGGTAAACCATGTAAGTTGGATGTCAGAATATTTTAATTAATGGGGGTGTCTGTAACTGGTGCCAAAAATGAGGTAGCGACCAGAGACAGACAGGTGCGTAGCTTCAAGGATTTGATAATAAATAATTTCCTATAAATCATTTAGTTATGCCATAATGTTTGTCAATAATTCATTAATCCTTTGTAATTGGTTTATTTTTATATCAGTCAATTTTAAATGCAGCAAAAACCTTAGTCAAAAACGGTGTCTGTCACTCATGCCGAAAATGTGTAATTCCTAGTTACAGACACTGAAGTTTATAACCTCAAAAGCAGTTCAGATTTTTGAGATAAAAATGGCAAAAAAGTACGGTTGAATGGAGTATATCATTCTTGAATCATACCTTCAATGTGTACAAAGTTTCTTTCCCCATAATTTTTCACAAAAATCAGTATTGTATTTAAGGTAATGACATTTTAAGGGAGTGTCTGTTACTGGAGCAGAGACGATGTCTATAGCTGGGACCCAGGGTGTCCATAACTGAGGCAGTCCCTCATTTTGGAATTTATTACTTTTTCGACCTTTTCAACCTAAATGTTTATGAAAATTGAAAGGATAAGATAAAATTTATGTGAAAAAGGGTTTACACTTTCATGTAAGACTAAAAATGTTGAATTCGCAGCTTTGGATTACATATTACAGCCAGGTCAAAGATAGAAACTCTCCTAAAGGTGTCTATAACTGGTCACTTCACCTTAAGCTAGTTTCTTGCTACAGCACAGAAACTAGCTTCAAGGAAATCACGGCCACGGTAATCACGGTCACGGAAATCACGGCCACGGAAATCACGGCCACGGAAATCACGGCCACGGAAATCACGGTCACGGAAATCACGGTCACGGAAATCACGGCCACGGAAATCACGGCCACGGAAATCAAAGTCATGGAAAATTTTCTGTCCGAAAATTCCTTGACTCTGATTTCCTTGGGAAAAAGTCAAGGAACATTTTTACTTGGGTTTTGCTGCGAAAGGTAGTACATGTGAATCAATATGTGGCTCAACAAAAGCTCTGTGTTCTCAGCTTTCAGCGCTCAGATCTAAGCTCCTAGCTTTTTGCTCTCAGTTTTGGCATCTCCAGAATTCTGCGTGTGCAAAGTTTTCACATGGTCCTTATTGTTATGAATGCGTTCGTTTGAAACGTGACAGCGGTATTATCATAGCCTGAAAATTTCAAGTCAAATTCAACTCAATTTCAGTGAAATATAGCACTCCTCACAGAACAGTGTTTGTATATTTTGTCATATGGCTGACTTTATTTTACTTATTAAAAAAAAAAAAAAAAAAAAAAAAAAAAAAAAAAAAAAAAAAAAATCCCCTGTTTATAGCCCAAAAATGTGCAAATTCCCACCACTGGGTAGTAAAGCGTCACGCAATAAATATTCTCAGAAATGGTCTGGCACGTACGCTATCGATACCGCGTTGTCACGAACACTGTTGGAGTGTTGGGTGCCTGTGGTTTCCAGATGCCCCCTTTCCTTTCCAAGTAATCTTATTGCAAATGATATAAACTGCACAATCTTATCAACATTGGAATGCTCTTGGTTTTTTTTTGCAAAATGCAATCCATTTTGGGTTCACTGAAAAAAAAGTATGGTAACGGCTATCATATGAGTCTACTTGGTTTTTTTCCACAGTGATACTATTCAATGAAAATTACCAGAATTATAGTAGTATTTACCAGCATTCAGGGGATTCTTACCACAATATGGTAAATGCTACCATACGATCTGGTGTTAATTACCATACTAGGATCACTGTGCCAGAGTATGGTAAAATCTGCTATATTTTTTTCCACTGTTTTACATCTCGCACTAACCAAACTTTTGTGTTGAGTTTTCTCTCTGTGTGGTTCCACCAATAGGATCACTACATTCTCTCTTTGTCGTCTCTATCACTCAATGGAAATGTTGCATGTGTTAGGAACTTGCGATTTGACTACTGATTCTTGTGTAAAAGTTCGCGAGAAACACGATGGTCCCACAGGTTTTCTCTGAAATTAACTCCTAAGCTCAAAGTAAGCTCTCAAGTTGAGGCCAAAATGGAGGGGATATCTCACGCTATCCTGAGAGTCCACCACTACATCAAGACAATTTCTCCATGCAAAGATAGGGAGCAAATACATTGACAGGGCTGCCACTTTATTTGGGGACTCCAAAACTGAAAACACGGCAACCCTGTCAATGTATTTGCTTCCTAGCTATCTGCATGGAGAGTTTGTATTGATGTAGACGAGGTGGACTCTCAGGATAGCGTGGGATATCCCCTCCATTTTGGCCTCAACTTGAGAACTTTTCTTTGAGCTTGGGAGTTGTTTTCAGAGAAAGCCAGTGGCACCATCGTGTTTCTCACGAACTTTTACATAAGAATCAGTAGTCAAATCGCAAATTCCTTACGCATGCAACATCTCCATTTAGGGGATTCTTACCATAATATGGTAAATGCTACCATACGATCTGGTGTTAATTACCGTACTCGGATCACTGTGCCAGAGTATAGTAAAATCTGCGATATTTTGGCGCGTATACGTAGTATACCGCCTTTGCGATCGTTTCGACCCCCCCCTCGATACAATAACCGAGTCCCCTAGTTCCTTACCGAAAAGTGACTACCGCGAACTTCTGAGATTTTCCAAAGCGTGTAAAAAGTTTACTAATCCGTCAATAATAATGATTAAAATTTGTTTCTCATTCTGGGGCTCGCTAGTTTATGTGTAATGAATACCAAGAGTCTACGTTTCTTGGTTTTTTTTAAAAAAACCTTAGAATGGGGCGCGCTGATTTAAAATATGCATATATAAGCGGAAGCAAGCGAACTGATTCGAGGATGGCTGACCAGTTCGGCACTCCTTGAATGAGAATTTCACTCACTCCGTTTTGTTCACAACGTTGCTTTGACATATCTCCACAACACTGTTATCCTTTTCAAAAGTTGGTACTCCTTGCTCTGATAGCCGGGGCCACCAGGATAGTGGTAAGTGCAATCTGTGATGAGCCTCGAGACTCATTAGACCATTTGCTAAACGTGGCTCATACAGGAGTCCACTAAGCCCTCTCGTCCCCACGCTCCTGATCACTGCGTCGGCGTCACGAAGAACAATGGGCCTTGGGTCCCAACGCGGCCGATACCCGTACCCCAATTACTCACGCTTCATTAACCATTTCACCGTCACGCTAGGATTCATCCAATTTTCAAAAAAAATTGTTTCGCATGTATTTAGCAATTTTTTCCTTACTCTCCGTTAAAACACAAATAAAAAGAGACCTCATTCATAAAAATCGGCCGAATAGAAGAGAAGTTACAGTAATCGAAATCCGAAGAAATCAACAAAACCTCGACTCCTCGATACGAAAAATAAAATGAAGGGGAAAAAAAGAAAGTATAAATTACAATTAAATATAATTGACCTCAAAATTTGACAAACAATTCATTTATATACCTAACGCTGAAAAAACTGGGAGAAATTACAAAAAATTTGCCTCTTGCAAGGGGCTTCTTTGTAAGAATTTTGACCTGAAGACAACGGTCGAATAACAGCAGTACTCCATACAATACACGGTGTGCCTGAACGAGTTAAACATTTTTCATACGTCCAAATCGAAAAATCTTTATATTTTTAACTACAATGTTTCTTGAATCGTTTAAGCAAAAAAAAAAAAAAAAAAAATTCCGTCGAGATTCTGGAACGCAAAGGCGCTTTAAAAGTATTCTGGGGCTATAATAGCTAAATCACCGGTAGTAAATTCGTTATATTATTAAAAAGAAATTGACTCCATAGTTTAATTCCTTAGTTTCTTGAATACGATTATTTTAAGCACTTAAACATTTATACCACCAATTTTAGCCATGGGGTGATTTCCTGAGAGCCGATAATATCACGAATTTCTCATAGAACCCCTCAACAGTGGCTTGCTTTTTTGGCAGCCGATTCGGCCATCGAACCGGAGTTTAAATGGAAGCTGATAATAACCCAAAGCTCTGAGAAAAATTTTGAGATGAGTATAAGAACGGTTTGTTGTAAGTAGCGAGGAGAGGCGGGCAAAGCGGCTAAAATCCTATCTAATTTTTACAGTTTTTCTGTTGAATTAATGTTGCCGCGGGCTTCTGACTGTCCACACATAGTTCTGTTCAGCATATCGATACATAAGTATTTACATTTTACATACGTAGAATCTAATTTTCACGTCGGGGAGTTGACATATTTTGATTTTTTCGATTTTATACGGAAAATTGATGGTTTTTCGGGATTGAAATTATTATTGTTTCATGAAAAATAAATGCACCCAAAATGACTATAGCATATTGATTCTTACACATTTGCACTCACAAAATTGGTTGGTAAATTCAACGAGTGGGTGCATCGACCTGGTATATCAAGTTTCTGCAATTTTTTACGGCAAATCAGTAGATTTTCGGGATGTAGATTGCTTACTTTCAATTCATGAATGAATAAAGCAACGACATGGTTGAACTTCTTTGCATGGAAAGACGTTTAAAATAACAAAATCAAGACGTATTTAATGCAATTGCATTTATATCGAGTCAATTTCTTTTCAATAATATAACGGGATTTTTACTACCGGTGATTTGGGTATTTTAGCCCCAAAATACCTTTAAATCGACTTTATCTTCTAGGAGTTCGACAGAATTTTTCCTTTCTTCGCTTAAATTATTCCGTAGCACTTTTCTTCAAGAATCTGATAAGATTTTGCTTGAGGCAGATCAAAAAACTTAAATTCGATCGAATAGCTTTCTACTTTCACAATACACGGTCTCGTCAAGGTGCGTCTTTGACCTCGCAGTGTTGGATCGTGAATTCTCTTTTTATTGCTGTTTGCCTATTTTGAAATCTCTGTAAATGAAAACTAAAGGGGTTGATATGTGCGAGTTAATGACGCGCCTTATCAACACATTGTGTTGGAGTTCACTGCTTGTTTTCCACTGTTTCACTTCTCGCACTAACCAAACTTTTATGTTGAGTTTTCTCTCTGTGTGGTTCCACCAATAGGATCCCTCCATTCTCTCTTTGTCTTCTCTATCTCTCAATTTCAATAATCTACACCCTTCGATCAAGGAAACTCCCTCAAAATGACTGACCGTGGTTCCACCAATACGATCGCTCCATTCTTTCTTTTCCTCTCAACCTCAATAATCTACACCCTACGATCGAGGAAACTTCCTCAAAGTGACTGACTATGGTTCCACGAATACGATCGCTCCATTCTCTATATTTCTTCTCTATCCCTCAATTTCAATAATCTACACCCTTCGATTGAGGAAACCCCCTCAAAATGACCGACTCGAAGGAACGAAGGAAACAACACGGCAGCAGCGCCCCTCTTTATGGAGCTCCCCTCCGACCCGTCTCATCGAGGAAATGACAAGTGTTTTAATTAACATAACGCTATTAATATAAATAAAATAAATTGGTAACAAGTTAAAAGGCACCCCCGCCGCCGCGGGAGGCTGACGGGCGGATCCCTGCTGCTTCTGCCGCCGCTCGAGTGTTGGATTTTAATTTAAAATTAATAAGAGCGCCCCCACCCCCGGCCCCGCGGAGGCAGGCTTGGCAGGCAGTAATTACGACTTTTTAATAGATTCACATTTCGACCCTTCCACCTGCCTTAGACTTAAGGCTCAGGTATGACTGACGGAGATTATGGCTTTATTGCCGGGGTCTCCTCCGTGTTTTGACGCGGATTTTTGTGCGGGAGAAGTGGTAACCTTCAAAGTTCGGCCCTATGAAATAAATCCTTTTGGAGCAATTTAGGAGTTCTAGGCTGGGGATTTTGTGTTTATACTCCTCACCCCCAAAATACGTCTACGCGATGCTTGATCACTATCAGTGGCGCGGCGTGCTTTGCGATATATCGAATGATCTGTCATTTAAACCCATGAAAAAAGATCAGTAAAAAGGGTCACGAATAAAAAAAGCACGAGTTTGTTGTGTGATATGGACATTTCCAATTAATTGTGGTAGTACCCCAATGAATTAGGTTACTAACCCAAATGTTGCGGTACTACCCTAACTTGAGTTGCGGTTCTACCACAATTAATTAGAAATGTCCGAATCAACCTACAAATTGTGGTATTACCACAAAATTAGGGGATAACCCCTAGAACTTTTTTTCCGTGCGTAATCGCAGCGAACACCTCAATAAATTGATTCTTCACCAGAACTTCAACTGGGGAATCGATAATCGATCATTTACGCCACGCCATATCGATCACTATCTTATAACTGGAAAGTGGGCCTCGAAGGGTATAGGTTCAACCGGAATGAATGGAGAATTTGCACGCAATTTTTTTATTGCTTCATCTGAAAGTGCCTAATGAGCTGAGTTCGCAATATTTTTCATAATTTTTTTCTGACATGGGAAATTGGAGAAAAATTGATTTAAAAGTGAGAAAATGTGCCGCCTTGTGACGTCATCTGGCGGCATTCCCCATTTAAACACATGTATTTTAGCAGAATCGGTTATTTTGTTATATCTCCTCTAATAGTTGCTCAATTTATGAATCAAGGGTATCTTCGTGTTCAGTTCACTCAGAGGATTCCACTTAAACAGGAAATTCATCAAATTTCAGACCCTTGCAAATTCTCCATTAATCGAAAAATAAAAACCTGAACCGATCGCCATGATTCGATCGACATAATTTGATTCTAATTTCAATTTCTAAGGTTTGTCGATTTATTCACGGCTTTGTGGGTTAACTCACGGGTTTGCCGATCGACTCACCTGTATGTCACTTAACTCACGGGATTTTTGAGCACCGTTGAGAAAAAAACTCGTCTCAATGAAAATTTCAAACATCAATTTGTGAAAACTACCCTACCGTCAACCAACAGGTTATAGAAAAAAGATTATCGTCCTCCGCGATTCGATATCAGAAGCATTAAATAAAGGTATCACACATTGATGGTCCATTTAATCAAAAAAAGCGAAAATAGAGAACAGTTCTTACATTTTTCAGAAAAAAAAAATTATTAGGAGAAACGAGGCAACGTTGGAATTTTCCTACGGCGGCGTCGAAACACAAAATGGGCCTTTTAAGCCCCTTTGTTCGATGCCGCGACTATCGTAACGCGAGTTCGAATGATCGTCCCAAACACGGTGCGGTCGGTGTCAAACTCATATCAGCGCCTGCAAGCCTGTAGGAATACTTCTCGCATTGCGTCAAACGGCGCGGTCGGCGTGAACGCCTACAAGACTGCATGGATACCTCTCGCATTGCATCAAACGCAATGCGAGGGTTATTTGCGATTCCTGTTCGACTACGGATACAGGCACGTTACCGCTGACTGGATTGAAGGCGCAGCACACTGTGAAGATGACTCGACACTCGACCGCGCTCCCTTCCCTGGCTTGCGCGACGCTAAAATCGCCGGAAAACTAGGACCACGCTTCATTTTTTTTGACGGTCCCTGCCCAGTTTTTACCGGATTATTAAAGGGTAAATATGTATCTTAATTGCAACGATTCAGAAACTCGGACGATGTTTAAACAATGCAGCGATTCTGAAACTCGATTCGCGTAAAATTAATTTTGATTCAATAAAAAGGAAACAGAAAGGAACGAAAATATCGCGTCCAATTTTTTTGCGATTTTATTTTAAGTATTCCGGAAATTTCTCGGAAACTTCGAAAAAACGGTGTATAGCTTTTTCTTTCAAAGAAATGGTTGATACTAAAACACGAGTAGAGATTTTCAACGTTGCAATCGGAGATAAGATTATTTTAATCCGCCTGCGGGCGTCGATTTTTTATTTCATTCACGGCGGCAGGTATAACGAGATAACTATTCGACCAATGGTGTACGTATATTGCCGCTAGCCGAATGGAAGGCGCGTCACACTGCAAAGATGACTCCACCGCATTCCCTTCCCTGCTTCGCGCGACGCTGAAGCCACCGTTAAACTAGGATTACGTGTCATTATTCTTGACTCACTGCTCCGGTTTTTACCATAAGTAAAGGGAAAATAATTATGTATCCTCATTGTTACGATTCAGAAACTCGGATGATAGTTAATTTTTTTTGTCACATAAAAAGAAAATAGAATGAACGAAAATATCAAGTTGAAATTATCGATACTTACATTTGAGAAAATTAGGGAAATTCGTGGGAACTCTTCAGAAAAACTGTGTGTAGCTTTTGAAAAACGGTGTTCAAAAATAAAACACAAATAGTGGCTGATAACGCCTTCTTTCGCGTGCACCCGTCGGCTTTTGAATCCGTTCATCTATTAAATAACTTGAATATGGTTGTTCTCCGATTTTTTACGTGTGGTTATTTCCAGTGGTTGGTGGCCCCTGGTATACTAGAAATCTATAGGCAGGTTGAAATTAATAAGCGTTCGTTGTCGGCTGAGTGCTTTAAACAGATTGGTGTTGAGAGGCATAGTGAAAAAACCAATAATCGTCCTTTAAATTTTAATTTGAACACCAATTTTTTCGGCTTATACTCCTCATTTCACAAAAAGATCAACTTCTCAGAATGCACTGTGCATTCAACTATTCTATTCGCTGACCAAAGCTTCATGTTACACACTCGTGTTCAGATGTTTCAATTCTGTTACACGGGGAACTGATTAAAGGTCATTAGTGGAAGACCAAACCAGCCGCACTGAATGTGAAGGAGGGATTTGCGCAGGGGTGATTAAAGCCTTGTTCGGGAGTTGACCGGTGACCGTGTGGAAATCAATTGCTCGTTTTCGTCGGAGATTCCCTGCCTCTTAATCGGTGAGTCTAAGCACTGATGCTTTAGCCTGTGCACTATTGATCCTCTGAACTCCCGTGCTAAGAAAAAACGCCGTAAGAGACTTCAAGCGTTGCCAAATTTCCTCCGATAAAATACGAATTTTCAAGGAAATAGTCGGATATTTTTCTTAAAATTTTCAGACAATTTTGGACACAATTTTATCTGAAGTATCTGAAAATTTCAAGGAAAAATATCGACGGTGTAAGTCGGCAATCACATAACTCGGTTTGCGACGTCGCAGACTTCCTGTCATACTTCATTTTTTAAATGGAAAACTACTCAACGGCAATTCTTTAAAACTGCCGTGATTTTTCTTCCCTGTTCGAAGAAAATTCTGCATAAACTTCAAGGAATGATGCATGTCAATTTGATTTCTTTTAAAAAAAATAACATAGAGGCGGAGATTTTCAGACGCCGCAGACGAGTTATGTGATTACCGACTTACACCGTCGATATGCATAACTTATGTGCAAAATACATGTTTTGTCCTGGAAAATTTGGCAACTCTTGAATGTTTATACGACGTTTTTCCATGGCACGACAGTGTACTCCCGTGGTGAGGAAAAATGCCGTATGAACATTCGAGTGTCGCCAAATTAGCCAGTATAAAATATTTATTTTTGAGGAAAGTTATAAATATTTGTCCTTTAAATTTTCAAAAGCTCCAGAGTTAATTGCGGATTAAATTCTCTGTAAAATTTGAAGGAAAATAATCCAAAGTTTCTAAAAAAAAGTATTTAATGAAAATAAATTTGGTAACGTTTGAGGTCCCATACTGTGTTCTTCTGAGACTAGCAGTAAGTCGTTTTCGATGGAGAGGAATGCTAGGATTTGGTACATATCGACCATTAATTGTGCACATTTCTTCGCTTTCCTGACGTTAGGGCGTATCTTGATCTTGGCATGAGCCTCGAAAAGCATGGAGTTGTATGGATGACAGGGATCAAGTGTAAATTGAGATACGCCCTTACTTCAGAGAAGCGACGATTCAATGCTAAATTCTGTTATACGTCGCGTCGTATAAATAACCGAAAGTTTCCAAAGTTCTTCTGAAAGGGAATTCAGTTTTGATGATGGTTATGGATATATTTCCTTGGAATTTACGGATGCTTCAGGTCAAATTTTAAATAGGATTCTCTGAAAAATTAGAAGAAAAATATTCGAAGATAGCAAGAAAATTCGTTTTGCATCAATGGAAAGGCATCCCTGAGGTCTCCCACGGCGCTCAGTGGAACGAGTCAATAAGCTAGGTAGGACATGTTTTGGAAATTAATAAGAATGTCTTCGTCCATAAAAACACGAGTTTGATGGTTGTGACGTTGGTCTTCTCGTAGAACTTCCTTCACTAAGCAAGCCCTAAAATGTAATAAAAGACGAAATAAGCATCTAAATTATCAGTTTTAGTCAGTAATTCCAAGTCCAATTTCCCTCAATGGCTCGATCTACCGCAGCGTTGCAATTTTTCATGAAGAATAAAATTTTGGAATTTCTTGTGTAATATTTCACGAAATTTCAGATAGATATGAAAAATATTTTTCGAAATGAAACGAAAAATTAAATAAAAAAGGCGATCGGTTTTTGCTTTTTGGTGTTTTCTATAGTGCGTCTTGCAAATCCAGCCCCTGAAAATATGTTTCGAATTTTATATTTTTCACAACTTTGTAAAATTTCATAGTATATTTCACGGAAATTGTCAATATTTCATATGTATATTTCATTTCACATGTGCAGCCCTGATCTACCGTGCGCCGGTTTTTTTTCAACACACGACAGTTTGGGCCGAGCTCACTGTTGCACCTTTAATGGTGCTTAATTTTAAGATAAAATCTTTTTTCCACCGACTCACAGAACTCACGGACATTGCACGCGTGTATGTCCTTGTCTATCTACCTAGAATCGTATCTCGTCGCTCAATTGACGTAAAGCGTACCGCAATTTTCACGTGAACCTTGTTCTCCATATAGCTTTATGCTTTATAAGGTTCATGCGGAAATCAAGGTAAGCCCAAACGTCAGAGGAGTGACAATCTGTTTCATTTTTAATCATGCATCTCTTTTTTCCTGATGTTCTACCTGTCACTCAAGGGTTGTATTTCTGAGAATTCACACTTGGTCCTTCGTGTTTCTTGACGGCGATTTTCGAAAATTTTCCGCTCTTATTCGACTTTTTTATTTCAAACCCGTGAAGGAGAGCAATTTTCGTCCACAAAGTTCATGTTATAAGAGTTTTTTTTTAAAGGTTTTTAATCCATTTGAGGATTATGCAACCTTGAATGAGCATCGGGTTAAAGTTAGTATGCATATCCATATGCCAGGCTTTCAAATTTTCAGGAATTGAGGCCGAGTGTAACCTGTTTCTGCAAATCCACCCGTCAGTTCGAGAAAATTCGTCTTCACCACCGGGATTCGAACTCGGGACCTATTAACCTATAGAGTCAGACGCGCTGACCATGAGGCCAACCTGGTCGGCTTTCAAAGAGTCATTTCACACGGATCAGGCACGGACCAGCCCGCAGCCTGATTATTGAAATTTTTTTCGGTTGGACAAGATAAGACTATGAAGGAATGGACTACGTGGGCTATGAAGTTATGTGAGTGGTTACTTAGCTTTAACAGTCGTCCTTTTTTTCATGCCCTATGTTGGGTGGATTAAACCGCAAAGTATCGGCAATTTAAGTGGTGCTCCCAGTTTTTCATTGATTTTCAGAGGCGGATCCAGCAATTTGGCAACACCGGATTCGCTCAATTTGAACCTACGCTAATTAATCGATTTTTGTCAGAGCACCTGATGCGTCGAAGAATCGATACATTTCTATAGGTTTAAATGGAGAAAAGACAATGTTGCAAATTTGCTGGATTTGCCAATGTTGATTTCACTCGATATAAGCACGACAAAGAGGATGTCTGTTGAAGCCGACCAATCGCATAACTTCATTCCCCCTTATTCTTGTCATGTCAAGTCCACAAACACGCATTTCAACGATCAAACTGCAAGTCAGAAATGAACAGTTTTTGGTAAAAACATTGCGGATTTGATTGACGATCCTTGAATCATTTTTAGTCATACACGCGTTTTTAACACAAAAATTAAAGGACATTTTTGGTACAGTATACGGTTGATTATCCAGGACATTGGCAGTGATGGAAGAAAACTAAGGTCACATCCGGCTATGGTAGCAAAAAGTAACTAGATGTAGCTCAATGTAGTAGAAACAAATTATTTTTCAGTCCTTTCAGACGCAAAACAAACTGCTTAGTTTTACGTGAGGATATGTGAGCGGATTATATCATGATCGGGAAAACCTCGTCATCACTCCAGTGGCGTGGCATGCTTTGCGATATATCGACTGATTTGCCATTTAAACCCATGGGAAAGGATTGATAGATAGGGTGTTCGCAGCGAACACCTTAAAAATAGATTCTTTACCATAGCTGCAAATGAGGAAATATCGATAATCAATTAAGCACGTTACGCCACTGCCTAATAAGACACATTGAAGACCATACCTTAGGCATGCGATGCGTACTGTCGTGTGTATTTTTGGCTGTTGAGTAAAAAACATCCCATATTTTTACTTTCCATGCTCCGATTTACCGAGATATTTAATTATCCTTGGAAATTTCCATTTTTTAGAAAAATCGACTTTTTCCAAGAAATTGGCGTATAAAGAGAGAAAAAAATGTATCTTCGGACAACTCAGCTCTAAAATTACACAGAAACTTTCTATTGATTTGTTTTCCATTTGTGCAGACCTGGTTTATTGAAATTGTGATCGTCATTCTAATCGAGGAACTTTCATTTGTAATTTATTATGACACAACGCAAAAATTTTAAAAGTATCTGGACTCTTCATAAAACTCACTGAAATTTTATTACTTAAAAACAATGTTACATTTCTTGAAACAAATCAAAGAGTAATATTTTTTTATTCATTTCAAAAATAATATTTTCAATAATTGGAATATGAAGTGCATCGATCACAGCTAGAAGCTGATGATCCCCCTAACACTCGTGCCGAAAATGATTCGAATTGAGCTGTCGAATGGGGTCGCAGTCCGGGTTGGATGTATGACGAAATGAGAGGTATAATATTATCATATTGGCACAGTTGCATGTTGCATATTGACACAGGACGATGAAGATTCATGTGTCCAGGATGATTGAGACACTACTGACGCGGCGAACAGGACTGTTCTCTCCGTGAGCAAACATCTCCGTTCGATAGCTGAAATAACTTGCGCATCTACGAGCTCACGGGTAGAGGGGAATTCACTTTTATAATTACAATAAATTAATGGTAGGAATAATATCATATAAATGTCGCAGGATGATTTTCAAATCAGGCGTTTTGACTTTCGCAATAATTCAAATTTTAAAATCTATCAAATTTTGTTGTTTTAAAACACTGTAAATCTAAATTATTCGGAATTGCGAAAGGAGCAAAATGATGAAATACATTTTTCTAAAATTTGATTCCTCAAATTTTTTCTCATGGTACAGTTCCCGTCAAACTTTCAAATGATCTGCATTTTACATAGATCATTTCATTTGATTTTACTTTTTGAAAAATTCATTCGTAATAAAATAAGGAACGTCACAAGAGTACCGCATTTAAATAAAACGAAATGTTGATAGTGATGGTAGAAACAAATGGATCTTAATTTGCCACGTTGCAGATCAAAATGAATTCGACGAACATCATCTATTTTTATCTTTTATGATTTAACTCCAATCTGTGCCGAATATTCCGCGAAAATTCTAAACAATATCGTTCATTGAATTTTCTGACGATGAAACTACAAAAACGCTTATTACGTTTTGCGACGTTGCAGATTTTTTAAATGGGAAAGTACTCATAGACATTTTCCGAATTTTTTTTTTTCATCTCTAGATGAGGAATATTCTATTAAAGTTTCAAACTGCACTGTCGGTTTGCACCCTTCAAGTAATACAATGGAGACTGAGATTGTTTAACACCAACGAGATGCGTATGTGTACAGTCTCAAGGTCTCTTCCCTCTTTATTCTTGTTTTTCTTTTTCTGCTTTCATCATCATCGATATGGTTGTCTGCATGGCAAGCAGGTCGGTACGAGTACCCTAAAAACTCGTATCATTAAACTAAAATATATTTATTTATGATTCATCTTGTTTCATAGTTTGGACAATCGGTTTTGGCTATCGTTAGGATATAGTCTCTAGATGAATCCATTCTATTTAGATTAACCCAGTGTCTGTGAAGCGGACCTTGAAGGGCGCGAAGCGCCTTCTGGAGGGTCGGGCTCCGTAGCGGCTAGGGGGCGTACCCCCTATAGTATCATTTAAACCCACAGCATCAACTTACACTATTTTAGAAAATAAAATGACGTCAAGCACCGAAGTTATCCGAGTCCGAAATTATAGTCAAAGACCTAGCTACAATATCTCGATTCAGATACGTCCAGTTTTAAAAATTGACATGTATGAATGTTCGATTGACAAACCATCAAAACCATGCCAGAGTTTTTGAGCCCGAATTTTTAAAAAAAAGAGGAAAAATGTCTAAGTTCCTTATACATACAGGGTGAGCGAAAAGTCCCGACCCCCCCTCTAACTTTTGAACGCATGCTTGTATCGAAACGAAATTTTGGGGATGCTCCTAGATCGATAAGAGCTACTTTTTGGCACATCCAAAATTTTTGGGGGGGCGCCCCCCCGCGAGGGGCGCACACTAACTCGAAATTTTCAAATGGTAACCCCCTCTTGTGATACATCGTTGGAAAGGTAATAAAAAAGAAACTTTTTGGCGCAAACCGGAGGTCGCTACAACTTTTCGTTCTCGAGTTATTCTCGGTCAAAGTTCAAAATAGGCAGTTTTCAAAAAATCATAAGTCCGGTTCAGAAAGGTGCAGAAAGGCAAACGAGGCGGCAAAATTCTCGGCAATGCATGTACTTTCAGAAAAAAATCGTCAAAAACCTTATCGTCTGCGCCTAGAGTGATTTTAGCCCCCCCCCCTCCCGCGATTAAGTGTCTTTCTTGCGGGAGGGGCGGCCAGTTCACTCGAGGCGGAAGTAGGTACCTGTTTGAAGGTAACTTAGCTACCTGACGGAGCCCAGACTATTTGGGGGGGGGGCGGCACTCCCCCCCCCCCCCCCGCCACACCCCCTCCTTCCCGTGGAAGAATGATAGTTTTGTTTAAAACCGTCGATTTTCCGTCCCCTCGATTTAGAGGAAATTTGCAAAAGTTGGAACCACCCCCCCCCCCCCAAACAGTCTGGGCTCCGTCAGGTAGCTGAGTTACCTTCAAACAGGTACCTACTTCCGCCTCGAGTGAACTGGCCGCCCCTCCCGCAAGAAAGACACTTAATCGCGGGAGGGGGGGGGGCTAAAATCACTCTAGGCGCAGACGATAAAGTTTTTGACGATTTTTTTCTGAAAGTACATGCATTGCCGAAAATTTTGCCGCCTCGTTTGCCTTTCTGCACCTTTCTGAACCGGACTTATGATTTTTTGAAAACTAGCTATTTTGAACTTTGACCGAGAATAACTCGAGAACGAAAAGTCGTAGCGACCTCCGGTTTGCGCCACAAAGTTTCTTTTTTTATTACCTTTCCAACGATGTATCACAAGAGGGGGGTTACCATTTGAAAATTTCGAGTTAGTGTGCGCCCCTCGCGGGGGGGCGCCCCCCCCAAAAATTTTGGATGTGCCAAAAAGTAGCTCTTATCGATCTAGGAGCATCCCCACAATTTCGTTTCGATACAAGCATGCGTTCAAAAGTTAGAGGGGGGGTCGGGGACTTTTCGCTCACCCTGTATAAATCTACGGACATTCCTCAGAATGATGAATATAAACGATACATCTACAGTATACTCATCTTCGCTAGCTAGTGACTTTTTTTCGGAAAACCAAATCGAAAGCGTGCGTTCGTGGCTACACGTCAAAAAAGGGGGAAAAAGAGAGTACGTGTTGAATATGTAAAAATTGTAAAACCTCCCGCTGTTTGCGAACAATGTGTAAAATACGAGTGAGGATAACTTGAAATAGACTTTCACATGAGTTGGACACTCAACATTCAAGAAAGCTTGTAAAGCCTTTGTAAAAACTGTGTGGTTCTATTTCTGTATGCATTTGGATACACAAAGGTTGCTGCGTCATTAATACCGTCAATGTCTATGACAATGTAATGGCAGCATGAGAAACAGCTTAGAGCCTTTTTACAGATAAAGTCGCTTGAAATTCAAGTTCAGCACATCGAAAATGTCTGGAATACACTGGAACTTTATGGAGAACTAGGTGTGGCGTAAACCTTCAGTTCATTGAACTACATTTTACATTAAGGAGCTATAATTACTAGCTCAATTCAGGAGCAAATTCGATGGAGGTTTCACGCACAAAAAGTCTGATATGCTTCATCTAAAAGTGCTCAATGAGCTGAGTACGTAGTAGTTTTAATGATTTTTTCCTATGTCGGTAATTGTAGAAAAATAGATTTAAAAGTCAAAAATGTGCCGTTTTGTGACGTCCTCTGGCGGCATTCCCCATTTCAGCATATGTATTTTAGTAGATCAGGTAATATTGTCATATTTCCTCCAGTAATTGTTCAATTCAAAAACCAAGGATGTCTGCATGATCATTCTTGTAGTAATTTCAATTTAAACATGAAATGTGCAAAATTTCAGACACCAACAATTTCTCTATTGCTACAAGTTTCTCAATTTTAATATGTTCTTTTGAAGATGAGCCAGAAACATCGGTTTCTCGTTGAATAAGTTATTCCAATTACCTAAAATTTGATACTTTTTTGTGTGAAATTCATCCTGAAATTACAGTACTGCGTAGAGCCCACAGCTGCAACATGCGTAGAGCGCTGAACTGAGTAAAACCATAAAAAAAAGGAAACATGGTAAAAATCAACGAGTAAAATTCCACAATCAAAAAAGGCGGGTAGGTGGGGAGGATGACGGGAGGGCGGGGGCGGCAGAAAGGGGAAAGGGCGGGGTAGAATGTGATCTGCGCCCGTTTAATGGTTAAAACATGCCTCGACTATTAACCTTAGGCGCTTTAACGTCTCTCCCCCGCATTACACTTCATTATATTAGGCTATATTATTATACGATACGCATACGTATGACTTTCATAACGATCCCGTGCACATTGTGCGCGGAGCTTTTCGCCATCGCGGGGACCAGGTCGATTCTCACATCGCATTCTAAGCCGCGTGGCTTGGGTCTGGGCTTGGATGGTAAAAATTGGGTCGTCGTAAGCACGAATCAAGAAATATGATGGGTTTTTTTACAACGAGAAACATGTTATGCACTGAAAAAAAATTATCGGTGTTTTTACCAAGGTCCGTTGGTACCTTTACCATCTCACTTTTTTTACCAATTATTGGTAATTTTACCAAGACAGACTAGTAAACTTACCTAAAAACCGGTATTTTTACTGTTTTTTTTTTTTTCAGGTAAGAATACCACTTTTATTCGTAATCAATTCCCGGTAACTTTGCCATTTTATCTCGGTAATTCTACCACAATCGATAAAAAATATTGGCGTTTTTAGGAAGGTCCATTAAAATTACCGAGAAAATTCAATAATTTTACCAATTCCATAAATGGTAATTTTACCAAGAAAAAACTGGGATCAAATAGAACCCTGAATTCTTGGTAATTTTACCCTTTTCTTAGTAAATACACCGAGATTTTTTTTTCAGTGTGAAAACATGTTTACTTCACCTCATCCCATGCTTTATCCGACCCCTTACCCCAGCCCCTGGTGACCCTTGTCTGATACCATCAAATTCAAGTCTCCTGCGGGCTGATTGCTCAAATTGATAGACGTAGCAATAGACAAAGAAGACATAAGGAGTATCTAGCGGTATTAGTGGTTGAAATTGCTAGTTCTTACAGACAGAGAAAGAAAACTATGGACTAACTATAGGATCTTTTGTGGGTTGCCGTTAGTTAGTCTATTACCCAACTCCTTTGACCATTACAACCTCTCGCTTCCACCAATAGGATCCCTCCATATCCCTTTCGACTTCTGTACCTATCGCTTTGTCTATCAATTTCAACAAGCAGGCTGCTGGCGAGGAATCAAACCCGAGACCTACTGACGCTAGAAGCAGCGCTACAACCCACGGGAAAACGCGAATTGGCGCCTACAAGACTGAAAGAATACGTCACGCATTACGCATATAATTTGATACACGACTACAGGGATACTTCACGCATTGCACCTACGCGCAATGCTTGAAGTATTCCTGCAGTCTCGTAGGCGCTAATGCGCAGTTCGAGTTCGCGCTGGTCACACAATGTTTAGCTCTAATACTCAAACTCGCGAAGTCAGCGTTTTCCAACTCATGATTTAGAAAGAAAATTTACGGCATTTTTCAACTCTTGTTTTTGTTTTACCGATTCGACGAGTCTTTTATAATTACCACTTTTTCGCGTTATGAATGCGTGCTTCGTGTTCTACGCGTCATCTCCTTCAGAAACATGTATTCGCAAACCTAATTCGTTCGTGGCTTATAATGACAACTTGAAAATATGAAAAAACCAGGAAAGAGCCGTATTCATATGGTCCTTCCTCAAACAGTTCATTCCTTTAGGAATCGACGGTGAAAGTACCAGACCACGTATCTTGGTTTGTGACGTTGCAGACTTCCTGTCATACTTACTTTTTTAAATAGAAAACTGCTCAACGTCAATTTTTGAAATATTCTACAATTTACACGGATGAAAAAGTGTCAGGGGTTATCCCTAAAAATTGTTCTACTACCCAAATTTGTTGGATGATATGGACATTTTCAATTAATTTTGGTAGCACTGCAACTCAAGTTGGGGTAGTACCGCAACATTTGGGTTTATAACCTAAATTATCGGGATAACACCGCAATTAATTGGGGTGTTACCACAATTATTAATCGGGGTGTTACCACACCACAATTAATTGGGAATGTCCATATCATCCGACAGTTGGGACTTAACCCGTGCCTCTTTTCTCCGTGCCACAGCAGGCAGACTGGATCTGTAAATCTGGAAAAGTTAAATTCATATATCTTTAAAATTAATTATTTAATGTATTGCATTGCTCATCTGTTCCTTTCATCGCAGATATACTGTCAACTTTTCATATTAAAAACTTACTTGAATAGTTTTTCTCGCCAGCTCGCCTGTTCACGTGATACCCACACGTCCAATGAGATGGATATAATCGATTTTTATGTTGCAGATTTTTCATTTTCAGTCTCATTACGGGGCACTCTGTACCACTTGACTTTTTAAACCTTGCGTGATGTTATTTAAAACTATTTTTCAATTGGACGTACTTCTGTCAAACGGAACTATGTCCATTAAGACATGAACCCTGAGACCCATAAAAATATATCAGGCTCTCGTCATAATGCACATAGTTCCGTTTGACAGAAATACGTCCAAGTGATTCGAACGAGTCACGAACTTAAATATTAATCGTTTAAGCGATTCCATTCCACCGAATTTTTAAACGCCTTTTTACTCTACGTTGGGGCACTTGGTATCATTTTACTCTTCCACACGTGCGTAATGCTGGACTATTTCTAGGAATATTTTGAAACATTCACATCATTCCATTTCGAATTGGACGTCTCAAAACCGCATCAACCACCAGTATTGAAGCCTTTCAAGAGATTGCGTTTTGAGGATTGGCTTGCGGTAAAAGTCGTAGGGAGGCTACTCGTGCATCATTTTAGCCAAATCTTATAAGAAGAGCACTAGGGAAAGACATTTTCTCAGATCTGCAGTCCAGACTTTTAAAAAAATTTGACAGAAACAATTCTCTTAATTCAATCGGATTCTAGCTTGAATCGAGAAAAAATCCGCTTAAATTAAGAGGTTTGCTCTCGAATCAAGCAAAAATCTAATGGAATCAAAGGGCGTATTTTTTATTGTTAAATTTTTTATGGGTCCGGACTCTGAATCGAAGAAACTTTTTTTCCAGTGGGGAGAGGGGAGGGACGATGGTTATTTTGACGAGGATTTGTGGGAAACATTTAAAAGAGCCTTACCGTTCGAATAATCGCGCCAAACACGGTGCGGTCGGTGTCAAACTCATATTAGCGCCTGCAAGACAGAGGGAATACTTCACGTATTGCGCCAGACAGAGCGGTCGGCATCAAACACATATTAGCGCCTACAAGACTGCATGAATACTTCCCGCATTGCACCAAACGCCATGCAAGAGTTATTTTCGATTACTGTTTGACTACGGGAACAGGTACATTGCCGCTGACTGGATTGAAGGCGCGTCACACCGTGAAGATGACTAGACACTCGACCGCGCTTCCTTTCCTGGCTTGCCGACGCTGTATTCGCCACAATATTATAACCAAGCGTCATTTTTTGACTAACCCTGCCAAGTTTTTACCACAATTAAAAGGTAAATATGTGTCTTAATTGCAAAATTTCAGAAACTCGGACGATGCTTGAACGATGCCTACAGTGATTCTGAAACTTGATTCGCGATGAATTTGAATCTTGAAACTCTCGATTCAATCGGAGTTTCGCTTGAATTGAGAAAATATCTGATTAAATTAAGAAGTTTGCTGTCGAATCAAGCAAAAATGTAATGGAACCAAAGGGCGTATTTTTTATTGTCAAATTTTTTATGGGTCCGGACTCTGGATCGAAGAAACTTTTTTTTCCAGTGGGGAGGAGGAGGAACGATGGTTATTTTGACGAGGATTTGTGGGAAACATTTAAAAGAGCCTTAAAAACGCTTCCCGAAAAGGCCCATTAGAAATGCCTCCTTGAGAGGGGCCTCACTCGGCGAGCAGCTGTGAGTTTTTCAGGACAGGGGGGGAGGGGGGAGCATGGACGAAAGGGGAGGAGGGGGGAGGAATATGAAACCAAACGAGACGAAAAAATGTTGCTTTCAAAAAGCTTTATTCAGTAGTTGTTCTAAATAGGCTGCTGTGATTCGAGGTGATATTACGTGCACACTTTTAAAATGTTTACCGTTGAGATAAAGGTCTTTGGAAACAAAGCGAGATTCAAGCTTTGGGATCAAAGACGTGGCGTGCTTTGCGATAAATCGATTGATCTGCCATTTAAACTAATCGGTGTTAATCACGGAAAAATTCCGTCACAGGTGCTATCGCACACTGAGAGAAGAATTTGACCTGCGGGCAGATTATTTAAATTAATAGATAAAGCGATAGACAACGAACAAATAGGGAGTATGAAGCGATCCTATTGGTCGAAACTGGTGGTTTGCTTATAGACAAAGAGAGAAAAATGATGGACTAACTTTAGGATCTCTCGTTGGTAATTTCTTCCACTTTGTTCATTGCAACCACCAGCTTCCACCAATACTAAGGAAGAACGCCGTATGGACCTTCAGGCGTTGCCAAATTTTCTTTGATAAAACAGAAAACACAAATTCCTTGGTAAACTTATGAATATTTTTCTTCCAATTTTTTACAGAATTTTGTTTATATTTTGATCTATAGTTCCTGAAAATTTAAAGGAAAAACATTCACATTATCCCTCAAAACTAAACATTTCATGAAAGGAAATTTGGCAGCACTCGAAAGTTCATGCGGCGTTCTTCCTTAGCACGGCAGAATAGGATCCCAACATATCTCTTCATGTCTTATTTGTCTATAAATTTGCGTATCAATAAATTTCCCTAAAGAGAATCACACCCACTTTCATATTCTCTCTAAGCAGCTTTCTAGAGCACACCCCGTCCATTCCACTCGTCTATGGTTCCGTTTAGCAGAAATTTGTCAAATTTTACAACCTCGGAATGTCGTTACGTTCCTTCGTCCGGAAAACGACGAAATGAACCAAAATGAAGATGTTGCATGTGTGAGGAATTTACGATTTGACTGTTGATTCTTATGTAAAAGTTTGCGAGAAACACGATGGTGCCACTGGTTTTCTCTGGAATCAACTCCCAAGCTCAAAAAAAGCTCTCAAGTTGAGGCCCAAATGGAGGGGATATTCCACGTTATCCTGAGAGTCCACCTCTACATCAAAACAAACTCTCCATGCAAAGATAGGGAGCAAGTACATTGACAGGGCTGCCACTTTATTTGGGGACTTTAAAACTGAAAACGAGACATCACTGCTAATGTATTTGCTCCCTATCTTTGCATGGCGTGTTTGTCTTGATGTAGACGTGGACTCTCAGGATAGCGTGGGATATCCCTTCCATTTTGGCCTCAACTTGCGAACACAACAAATAAAAGCGAAAACAAATAAAATCAGTGAGTTAAGGCTTTTTCGCTGACATTTCCGTCATTTTCCCTGACATTTCCCGATCTTCTCTGACTTTTAAAAATTCCCCAAAATTTCCCGGTTTCCCCTGTATTCTCTGACTGGTGCAACCGTGTTCCTTGTTTCTACCCGTATTTTTCAGTGTTCCTCTTGCTCGAGCTGGAAGAGGAAGCCGAAGATGAGAAAATTTTAGACGTTGTCCTTGCTAATTTTTGGATAAGCCTGGTCGCCGTGGCTTTCGTTAAAGTACTCCCCACCTTAGAGATAGTCGACTTGGAGACAGAGAGGGCCTTCCAGTGCAAAGGTGGATTGAGCAAATGGTTGGGCATCTTTTTCGGGTCTTCGTTCGCCTCGTCCGGTGACAAGATCTGAAGCCCGAAAACATACAGGTAAACCTTCGCGGCTGTTACGCTCCTAGAGTATAAAGAATAGAACCTTTCCGGGTCGGCTTTGGATAATGTCATGAGTCTCTCAGCTGCGTTTGACCATTTGCATCTTATGCGTGGGTTGAAATTGAAGTCTTTTGTCCGATACGGTACCTTCAAGGGTATCTTCGTGCTGGACCCGTGACGTGTCAAGTAGCCGTACGATTCGCACTCCTTCTTCTTGTGTGGAACGTGTGAGACGTCCGGCACCACCTCACCGAATGAATAATCTGTGAAACAGTTGGACCGAGTTTATCAGAAAGGAACCAACCCACATTTTGGAAAAAATGAATTTTTGAGTTCCACTGGCCGTATATTTTCTCCTGCCCAAAACTGAAAGTCGAAAAACAGGAATTAGTTTGTGAAAAGAGGGGTTAAAGTTTATTGCCAACACTTAAAAAAATAGTTCTGTTCACAGAGCTCCTGCACTTCTTTTGTGACGGTCACAAAAGCTGAGGACAGAGTACTCTGTTCCCACGACCGAAGTTCTGTTCTCACGACAGGAAAATTCTGTAAGTGTAACAAAGAAACTGCAGGAGCCCTGTGAGCAGAAGGTGCTGCCGTCAGCACCATCTATTTTTTTCTGTGTAAATTAAGCCTTGTGCACGAATAAAACTTCAAACCCTTTTTTCTCAATTTCAACTTGTGTGGATTGGTTCCTCTCCGATGAATTTGGACCAGTTAGAAAGCGTTCGGTAGACCGGTCAAACCTGCATTAAAATTTGTGAACAAAGACCCTTAGGTACTGTTACTATTCTATGAAAAAGAGAGAGATATGCGATGAATCTATACCCTTTTAGAAAATCGAGGGACCATTTTTTACTGAAGGTATTTGATGAAAAATAGGCAGACCCGCATTCTTTACCAATGTAGTTCTTGCACGAGTCAGGGATTTGTGTTTTAAGTACGCCTTCTGATGTAAAATTTTGTGAAAAACACGAAGGTGCCACTGGTTTTCTCCGAAAACAACTTTCAAGCTCAAAAAAGCTCTCAAAGTTTAGGTCGTAATAGAGGGTATATCCCACGTTATCCTGAGAGCTCAGGTAAACCGCAGTATCTAGTTAAACTCTCTACGTAGAGATAGGGCGAAAATACATTAGCAGGGTTGCTGACTCCCAAGGGGAGTCCAAACTTGGAGCCACGGCATTTCTGCTGATGTATTTTGCTCCTCATCTGTACATAGAGAGTTTGACTAGATACAGAGGTGGACCTGGACGTGGACTCTCAGGATAGCGTGGGATGCCCCTCCGTTACAGCTTGAATTTTGAGAGCTTTTTTGAGCTTGGAAGTTGCTTAAAGAGAAACCCAGTGGCACCATCGTGTTTTTTGCGAAACTTTCCATCAGAAAAAATACTTGAATTGCAAATCCCGGACTTATGCAAGAACTCCATTCAATATCTGAAAATGGGCCAGCTAGGCTAACCGCAAGAGCGTGTTCTGATGGTCAAAGCTCATAGATTAGCAACATAAATAATAAAATCCTTTCAAATGCCAAATTTCTACGCCTAAAATCGCTGGAAATATGGCCCTTAGAAAAACATGGCGTATGACGTCATCTACGGTGGAGTGCATAACGTGCTTTCTTCCACCTTGGATTCATCGATCAAGGATACGCACATATTTTGCGCTGATTGCTCGACGTTACCCTGGTAAAAATTGGCGATAGGAGCTGCGTTTCAAAATATCATAGTAGTTCTTATAGCCGACTAAAGAGGGCTATTGAAATTCATATAGCTGGCTGTAGGAAGCGGAGCAAATCATATAGCCGGACTATACGAAGCTATAAAAAAGTATACAGTCGGGCTATAGTTCCTATCGCCGGGCTTTACACTTCATCGACATTGGCTATAAAAGGCTATAAGAAATTGTGTAGAAATTCGTGTGCTTTGGAAATCACTAAAGTTTGATACGGAACTACCTTAATTTTTACAAAACACGCATTATATTTTCCTTTAAAACATATTTTTTTTTCATCAATTAAAATGAGAATAATCCATACAGTGTGTGCAAACATTTCAAAATCATGAGTTGAAAAAAGCTGACTCCGCGAGATTAAATATTAGAGCCTAACGCAAAGCGGAGCGGCGACGCACTGGTGCCTACAAACCTAACAGGGATACTTCACGCATTGCGCAATGCGTGAAGCATCCCTGTTAGGTTTGTAGGCGCCAATGCGCATTTTGCGCTCTCTGCCCGCCCGCCGCGCCGCAGTGTGCCACGGCGTCTGAAGCAACTATTTCACACCAGAGATATTGCACAGTATCATAAGAAATTGAAGGCGCTCCAACATATTAAGAATGACGGGCATCCTTCAAAAGTACGGAGCTTTCCTCGCAAAAGATACTACGGCACAAAAAGAGAGCGGTAGTCCAAAAACTAACTAAGTCCTAGTATCCGTATTTAGTAACGTTTAGCATAAACTTTATCGTCTGGCTGTTGCTTAATCGCCATTTGCTATAAAACGCTATAAGAAATTGTACAGCCGGCTACAGAAGCTATTGGAAATCTTACAGCCGGCTGTAGGTCTATAGTATTTTGGAACACACATTCTACTGCCAATTTTTACCAGGGTAAACATACGCGCGGATGAAATCAAGTTGAAAGAAACCACGGTATATGCATTTCCGCGGTGGATGACGTTACACGCTGTGTTTTTCGACGGGCAATATCTCCGTTTATATTGGACGCGAAAATGTCACGTTTGGAATTCTCATTTATTTTTACTAATCCATTAGTTTGAACCACAAAATACGATCCTTTGACTTGCGCAACTGACCCACTCTAATAAAATAGGAGTGCTCCACTGTTTTTCATCCAATCGGATTTTAACTGAGAAAACGACTTACAATTCGCAGAAACCGAATGCAGTTTCAGACGAAAAAAAATATCACGCCGTGACGTCAATAAAAAAAGTGGCCTCTCGACTGTTTCCATCGTTGTTGCTCGTGTTCTACAACCGAGTTGCCCGATTTTGAGCCTATTGAGATATTATATGATGCCTTCCTTCGATCTAGTATTAAAATTTTGCGACTACTTTTCTTTGTCATTGTCAAAACAAGAGACATTTAAGCACATTTTAGATTAGTAAAATGTTCAAGTCTTACTTGATTCAATGTCGTCTAAGTTAACTTCCGGTAGAGATTCGTGTGTCATGGTCTCCGGCGATCTCCGACGACGACCTGAAAGGATAGAACCAATTCTGATGTAGTTTGAATAGATAGAAAGGAAGATAGATAGATACATAGATTGATAGATAGAAATATAGATAGGTTAAGGTAGATAGATAGATAGGTAGACAGACAGATAGATAAATCGATAGATAGCTAGATTGATAGATAGATAGATAGATAGATAGATAGATAGATAGATAGATAGATAGATAGATAGATAGATAGATGAAGATAGATAGATAGATAGATAGATAGGATAGATAGATAGATAGATAGATAGATAGATGATAGATAGATAGATAGATAGATAGATAGATAGATAGATAGATAGATAGAGATAGATAGATAGATAGATAGATAGATTAGATAGATAGATAGATAGATAGATAGATAGATAGATAGATAGATAGATAGATAGATGGATAAAGTAAAAATAGGCTGGAAAAGGTGGGGACGAGGCTGAAAAAACACCCAATAATTACAACTCACGAGACGTTTCGACCGGTCTCCCGGTCATTATCAACCGTCAAAAATATTTAAAAAATCCAAAAAAATAAAAGCTAGAAACAATGTTGCCGGTCCCTGGATAGATAGACAGACAGACAGACAGACAGACAGACAGACAGACAGACAGACAGACAGACAGACAGACAGACAAAGAGACAGATGGATGGATAGATAGGTATACATTTGAGCACATTCTAGATTAGTAAAATGTTCAAGTCTTACTTGATTGAATGTCTACTAGGTTACGTTCCGGTGGTGCTTTGGGTGGCAGAGTCTCCGGCTGTCTCCAGCGTCGGCGACCTGAAAGGAATCAACCGATTCTAGATAGATAGATTGATGATAGATAGATAAATATATAAATGTATCGATAGATAGATAGGTAGATAAATAGATAAGTAGATAGATAGAAAGATACTCCTATTTTCAAAATTATCTGTAAAGACGTTAATATCCACAGCTGTGACGCTGAATGTCTCAAAATATACTAACTATATGTAACTAACCTGATTGATAGATAGATAAATAGATGAATAGATATTTATAGATATATGGATAGACAGATTCCTGACTTTCCCCTAAAAATCAGGAATAATCTGATAGACATAAACGAGGTAGACGTAAAAAAGTCCTCTGAGCTTGAAGGGGTCCTCTGGGCCGGATAAAGGTTTTTCGAAATCCTAATAGCACAATGAGGCTTAAAATATCTTTTTTAAGTACCTCTAAAAATATTGAACGCTTCAAAATGTTTAGCCTTCTCAGCTTTTACAGCCGGAAAAAAACTGGAGAGAGTCTGAAATAAAAGTTGGACAAAGAAAGTAAATTTTTTGAAAATTATTTCAATGGAATAGAGAAAAAAAAACACTGTTCTCCATTTCTTACATACATTTATTCAAGCAGCAGAGCTTTAATGGTAATTAGTCTTAACATACGCTGTACCTGATCTACTATGAGAATACGCAGGTCTAGTTCGATGTATCGCCCAGACGAATGCGTTCGTTATGAAGATGATTATAAGCATGCACTTAATCCGCCTGCTCATATCGATCGGGAAACTATCGAGTACACACGGAAACACACACCCTGGCTTACGAAAAACACTGGAATTCCGATAACAGTATGATATTCCTAGAACAATTTCTACCATTAAGCGTAATTTTTAAACTTCAAGGGCGACATGACCCCGGCTGGCACTGCGCTAAAGTTCAATCGAAACACTGTCACTTTTTTTTAGCACTCTCCGAATTCGAATAAATGGATGACATGAACGCGAGTTTCTCTGCAACCCATCTAGTGCCACGCGTTGATTTTAGACGAAAGAAGTATATGAAAAGGAAAAAAAACTAAAACAAAAATGGAAATATAACCAAAATTTGTGATCGTTAATACCACACTAGTTTTGCCTGTATTGGATGCGTTTTGAAGAAACTATGAGGTTGGATTTGAAACTCCGAAGCCTGAATTATACTTCGTGAATAGATGTTGCCATATTTCAACTCTCGAGCTCAGTCAACAAAGGTGGAAAGTATGATTCCCGAGAAAGGAAAAAAAAGAGAAATGTGGATTTCCATTGTCATTAGGTAACCTCATCGGCGTTGCACGAGATGCACCGATGTTTTTTCTTCTTTTTTACGCCGTCTTGCAGGCATTTAAGGACTGTTTGGTGGACGGAGCCACTAGTTTCTGCACCGATTTGCAAACAAGGGCTCGTACTCTTGCAAGCATACAATATTTTATGATGCTCAAACGAAGGTGCGAATCTGTTTTATTCGATGGATTCTGAAGTTGAGTTTTCCTTCTAGCTTTTTCCATTTTCATTTCACTTTTTTTTTTTTTTTTTTTTTTTTTTTTTTTTTTTTTTTCATTTTCATTTTTATGAGCGTGGCCCGGTGTCATAGGCTATACAATTCGTTTCTGCGTTCCCCTGCAGTTATTCTACATTTTTTGAAAGAGTACAAGCATCCTTTTTTTAAGACACAAGTTTAAGGATCCTTATTTGATGACGCACTGAGAAGAAACTGTGGTTAAAATTAACATATTGGGAATTGGCGGATTCAAACTTTCTTCTCGAAGAAACAAAAATCAACGTAAGTGAATGTTACATAAATTTACAAAGAAACTACAATCTGGCACATTGTTAGACAAATTGGGCCTCGCTAAGCAGAAAGGAACCGAGCCACATCAGCCATTGCCAAATTTGATAGGGCAATTCAATTTTTTACACGAAAATGGTTGTGCGGATTTTTGTACAAATTTCAGTGAATTTTTTTTTGCATAAATTCCTTAAAATTTTCAAAGGAATTCGCACAGACCCACTCTGGTAAAAAATTAAATTGCCCATCTAAATTTGGCAATAGCCGATAAGTCTTGGTTCCTTTCTGCTAAACGCGGTACATTTTTCACCAAAGTTTGTCTCATTTGCTTTGGATTTATATGTTTGTCGAAAAAGATCCTGCACTTTGAAAAAATAATTTGTTTTTAAAACTTATTGTGAAAAGTTGAGTGGTCCAATTCCAGAAGACATTCCTTTTCTTGGCAAGTGAGCTGTACTGCCGTGAGGCGTTGCCAAATTTCCTTTGATAAAACACGAATTTCCTCGTATTTTATCAATATTTTCCTTCAAATTTTTTCAGATTATTTCGTCCGTAATTTCATACAGAGTCCCTAAAATTTCAAGGAAAAACATTGATATCTTTTCGTAAAAATAAACATTTCATTGAAGGGAATTTGGACACTCTCGAATGTTCATACGGCGTTCTTCCTTAGCATGGCAGTGTATGGGTCGACTAAAAAAAAAAAAGGCTGATTTGTTACAGGTTATATCTGCAAATTATCCAATACGTTCTGTAGGTTGCAACGTGTTATTGTGATGAGGAAAAATGTAAGTATTTCAATTTTCGTTTTCCGACACTGGCTACTGGTCCAATGCTTTGAAGATGATGACGGGTAAAATGAGGGAAAAACATCGGTTCAAACAGAAAATTCTAACGTACAATTGTGAACTATGACGATTTTTTCAACGTATGACGCACGAGGAAAAAAAGGAGCACCTTTGCCATGCTACCGAGGTGAGAGACAAGAACGAAAATCTCAAAATCGAGTTTTTTTCGAAAGATAGAAGATGGAAGTTGAAAGTACCAGACCACGTATCTCGGTTTGCAATGTGGTAGACTTGATGTCATACTTCACTTTTCAAATGGAAAACTACTATAAGTCAATTTTTGGAAACTTCTGTGTTTTTTCATCTCCATGCGGAAAAAAACCCTGTAAAAATTTCAAGAGATAATATCGATTCGTTCTCTCTCAAAAAAATAAAACGAGAGCGGATATTTTTAAACACCGCAAACGAGATACGTGGTACGGAGGTTTCACCGACGCAATTCAATTCAAATGAACTGAATGATGCCACCTGCGCAGCAAAAGTCATCATATTTTCACGGAACGAGAAATGCGATTGCACACAAAAATTGATGTCGTTTGCAACGAAACGGCAGTATCGCACAAGAGAGTGGATTCTCACTCTATCACCAGCTGATTCGCACCTTTTTCTGCAAACCTTTGTTGACCTTATGTTTTTTTTTTTTTTTTTTTTTTTTAACATTTTTTTTTCTAGAACATAATTTTGCGAGCGTGCAGAAGTTGGCAGATGCGACTATATTGCCCTACGTGGAATATGCTGGTTCCTTTTCTAAAAGTCTACGTCTATCAACTCTTCTGCCGTGATAGCGAAGAAAGCAGTACACGGAAAAAATAAAATGTTGACTTAGCATTTATAATCGTGGAAAATTGTGCGAGATGTTTCAAATGCTGATTTTACATTTAAAAATGCTAACTTTACTTTTGAATATGTTCATTTAACTGTGATCGTAGTTAAGTCAGAATTTGTTTGATGTAAAAACAGCATATAAATCTTCTCGCACATTTTTTAACATTATAAATGCTAAAGCAACATTTAATTTTTTTCCGTGTAAATGCATGCTGGGATGGACGTCGAGACACATAAAGTAAGTTATACTCATGGCTCATACAGAGGCACACTTCACACTTACTGCAGGCTCTCCTCCCTGTCACGGTAGACTTAGTGCTCATACAGAGTTAGGTAAATGACAATTCTGACAATATTACGATAACTGGAGGACTAGTTCAGTGAAATTTTCCGCTTGGATCGAGTGAGGGGGCCATTTTTTAAGCATATAACGCTGCTGGCCTCAAATTTATTTGAAAAGTAGTGTTTCCCTGGAGTGAATGCAAGAGACGAAATCGAGCGGTGTGCGTGTGTATTAGGGTGTCCCTTATTTTTGAAATTTGAGAAAAGTTAAGCTCCCCAGGTCTCAAAACGTGCTATGAAGTGTACAAATAAGGAATGTTTTTTGGAAAAAATTTTAAAAAATTTTTTAGGACTCTCTCAAGCGCCCTAAAGGGCGTCAGTCGAAAATGTTCATTTCTGGTAGAGTGGATAGTCTATCCTAGGTGAAATTGACGAATTAACGCCTGTAAGGCAAAAATTTGGTCCGTTTGGTCGTATCTTTGATCGTTCTGCCGGAAAATCGACTTAAATGGGCGGGAAGTCGAGCCGCGCGCGGCTGACCGAGACAAGCTTTGCATCGCGCGCCCGCCGGCCGCGCGCGACGACGCGCGCGGGTTGTGAGTGAGGAGCATGTACTCATACACAGCTAAACGTAGTGCAGGAAGCAACGATGGAGAGGCTGCAAACAAAGACAAAAAAAAGAATCGGGGCGTTTCGTAATATTAACTTCTCATGCTCAACTGGAAACAAAGAAAAATAAAAATATAAATAAATTAATTAATAAATAAATAAATGAAAATAAAAGGCTAAACACGAGTTGTTGATTCGCTGTTATTGCGAAACGGAGACTCAATGTTGTTCTTCAGAGGGAGGACAATTTAAATTCTGATAAGGCTCTTAAAAATTAATATAAATTGTTCAATGTTTAAAAACGTCTTCGGCATGAAATTAGTTCAGCGTACCATCGTCCAACTTGCGTAGTAACATATTTTTGGCAACAACAGCAATATTAGGTAGTTTAACAAAAGTCAAAGCTTATCAAAATTTTTAGATGTCATTAGCTAGAATTTTTTTGGATATTTTATGAACATTGTTTGTGAAGTGAGACGATACTCGTAGTAAATCTTGAAATCTTGCTCACTTTCAACTTTCTTAATAAATTTTTGCATCAATTTGACGGCCCTTTCAGTATCATCCTTCACAACTTCATTTAAAAAGGCTCGGTGGATGAATAAGGCGATTCACGCTCTGAAGATCTGGATGTTTAGAAAATAGTTCCCCCTTACAGGAGAGAAACAAAAAGGAATTCTTCACGTTAATATTTTTTATTGTTAAGGTGTATATAAAATGTCCGTTTCGTTCTCCCCATTCTGCTGGCGCTCCCAAAAATGACCTTCATCTCTTCAAAACTCGACATTTAAATTTTTTTTTGGATGTTTGTCACCTTCATGATATTCCTGACTCACAATGATGGTCCATTTTCAAATTTTTTGCCCAAAACTTTATCAAATTTGGGTAGAAAATGGACGAAAATCGGTCGAGAATCACTGGCCCATGAGAAATACACGGGAAAAAGGAGTCAACTTCAAATGAAGATTTCTCGCTTGAAACGCAAAATGCTCTGGGTGGTTAACATTTTCTTAATCTTCAGATATCCAACTTTAATCCTGCCAAAAAGATTTTCCGACTTTTTGCGACTATCAGAGATATTTAAAGTTGAAGTTTGGGTCTTTGCCGTTGCTTTATTACATCGTTAACATAGGGCTGATTAGAGGTTGCCAACTTCCGATGGACTTCTCTCGGGAAATACGGAAAGATATCCCGAGATAATAACATTTCCTTATCCGTCTGATGTTCTAGTTTGAAAGTGACAAAGGGTTTTCCTTAGTCAGTGCTACTATCTTCATTATTTAAAGTTAAGTCTTTGGTTTTCAACCTAAAATGCATCAATTCATGAACGCGGCAACACAGTATGCATGGGATTTGCCATATTGGAATTCCCAAATTCCATTCGTCAACTTTCGAATCAAAACAAAACAAACCTTGTGCCTTCTTATCACTATAGCATGCTGAAATGTTTCAGCAGTGAGTTCTTTTAAAGTCACGAATCATATCGCGTGAAACGCACAACCGGATGGCCCGTGTTGTGACCCTCAAAATCCCCTGAATCATGTAAAATACATCCTTGGCATGGAGTCCTTTAAAGGTCACGAATCATATCGCAGGGATCGCACCACCACATCGCCGTATCCGGACCCCTTGAAATCTCTGAAATCGCGCAAAATATATTGTTGTAGCACGAAGTCGTTTGAAAGCCTCGAATCATATCGCGTGAAACGCACAACCAGACGTGCGGTTTTTTGCCCCTAGGAATCTCCGAAGTCGCGTTTTATATTTATTATCCTTAGATATTACAATAGTGGCACACCACAAGCATAGGTATAAACTACCTTGCTAAGATTAAACGCCTGTTAAACAATAACAATTTGCAAAGTGTCCCCAAGAAAATGTGTATTTTTGTGAAAAGTTGTCAATATCCTTGGAATTTTTAGGTACTTTAAATCAATTTGTGAATGAAACTCACTGTAAAATTGGAGGGAAAATATCCATAAGTCTCCCGGAAAATCCGCACTTAAAGCAGGAGATTTGGCAACATCTGAAGGTTCATATGGTGTTGTTCAAAATCCGAACAGTATAGTGAGACTTAGAATTACTTTAGTGATTAAAGCTGGGTTGAACCAGTTTCTGCGGACCGACTCATCGGTGTTTCGCTATTATCGAGATTCGAAACCGGGACCCATTGACCCACACTGCCGTGCTAAGGAAAAACGCCGTATGAGCATTCGAATGTTGCCAAATTTCCTCTACGGAAATATTGACTTTTAACGAAAGTTACAAAAATTTTCCCTTGAAATTTTCAGACTTTACACATCAAATTACGTGCGAAAACCTCCGGAAAATTAGAGGAGAAATACTCACGAATTTCCCTAAAATTTTTGATTAGTCGAAGGAAATTTGGCAACGCCTGACGACTCATACGACGTTCTCCCTGAGCACGGCAGCACGTTCAGACTGACTCTGGACCACTATGTCAATCTGACTAGAGTCCTTTTATACTGAGAGTCAAGACAATGTGAATCCATTTCTGATTGGTCCCCGTATTTTAGGCCTTCACAGTGTCACAAACGGGAATAAAGATTACATTTTCACCGATTGCAAAGATTATAATCTGGAATGGACCAGGGAATTATGAGTTCGGCAAGGAACAAACGAAATGAGAGAAGGAGCGGCGAAAGGAATTTGAGAATGGGCCGACCAAAGATTACGAAAAACGTTCAATTTGTGTAATCTTTATTCCCGTTTGTGACTCCATGAGGGGGTGTTGTCTTGACTCTCAGTATAAAGGGACTCTAAATCTGACCATCCCACAACACTCCTTCTCCCTGCAGGAAATGTAGCAACACGCCCACTTCGGGAAAAATACAATCTGTGATATTCCTCCACTTGTGATGCGCGGCAAATCATACGGCCCGGTGCACCGCTGTAAAATATTCAAGGCCGTGCCCTTTCCTGTCAAAAAAAAAGCGCGCCCAAGAACGGGCCTCGAAACAGAGCAAACATGAATAAAAAATCAAAAATAAATCGAGGATGATTCGGAACCTGATTGGTGGGCTTAAAAAGCGTCCCCGGGTCTCCGGGTCGGGCGAGGGGCGCGCCTTGTACCCGGTTGCGGAGAACCACCCCACCCCCTCTGAGGGAGGGATTCATCCACCGTCCTCTGAAATAAATATGAATCTGTTGATGTTGAAATCGCGCACTTCCATCATCTGGTGAACCGTATACTGTGAGCTTTCTAATCGAGCTCAAAGCTCATTTTAAAATGGGGGTGTTGGGTTTTAGCATCGACCAATTTAAACGCACGCTCGGCCTTGATGTTCCGGGATGTAAAACGCCTTCTCCCACGGAGCGTCAGGAGAGCGGCTCCCAGTGTTTTGCGATATATCGACCGATATGCCTTTTAACCCTATGGAAAAGGATCGATAAAAAGGGTGTTTGCGACGAACATCTTAATAATCGATTCTTCATCATGGCCTCAAGTGGGGAAATATCGATTTTCGACCGTTCACGACTCGCCCTTGGTTGCTCTCCTTCCTTATTGCCTTTCAGGAGATCAAAAAAGAGGTTTCGGGTTATGATTCGTGACATAATGCGCTTCCCGCGTTTTTGCTGGATGGATGAGAGAAATTTCCACACGGTAAGGAAAAGTGACCTACATTTTGTGTTAATAGAGGTATGCCTTTTCCGCACAAAACCCTCTATTTTTTTCATTGCCCCACGAATTTGATTGACATGTCCGCGCAAGTTCCATCTTCATCAGTCGTGGTTTAGAAAAATGTCATATCTTTCAAGATTACGATATGTATACAGGGCCGGATTCACCTACTTGCCGCCCATGGGCCGCCTGTATTTTGCCGCCTCCTTCTCATTCGTTTTGAAACATCAATAAAAACCATCAAGTAAACGTGCCGGAGGGGTAGGGGTGCATAAGATGCGTTTATTCGTGTTGCACACATTTTTTGCGAAAGCCCTATGTCAACACTACCAGCAAAATTTCACGGAACTCTGCGCGAAATTAAGTTCCGTATACCTATCTCTGTGTGGACAAGGCCCTCCATTTATGAGAAATGAACGAAAAAGTTATGAAAGAACAAACGTAAAAGTGGTTTAATAATTTTAACTTCCGCCGCCGCGCCGCGCTGACCGCACTATGTTTTGCGCAATGCGTGAAGTATTTCTACAGTCTTGTAGGCGCTGTGCGTTTCACGTCAACCGCTGCTGACCGCACTGTTTTTGACGCAATGCGTGAAGTATTCCCACAGTCTTGTAGGCGTTTCACGTCGAGCTGTGTTGAACGCATTGTGTTTGACGCAATGCGAAATTACTGTTCTCTCAGGAAATGAGAGATTCTTTCGCCTTTTCTCATTCGTATTTTTTTTCTGAATCCGATTTGCTTATACGTTCACTTAAAAAAATCGCAAAATTTGCCGCCATGGGCCGCGGCCCATGTGGCCACCCCCTTAATCCGGCCATGTATGTATACAATTCAAAATCAGATAAGAACCCTCATTTACTCGCCATCAAGTTTTGGCTCAACTTTTTTTTGGCCTGTCCTACTTACGTCGGTAAAATAGGTGACACTTGCTTTATCCTTAGATGTCTCAGAGTAACCTACGGTTTTTTTTGATCGCTTGGACAAGAAATTGGTAGGTCAAGCAAGTCCTTTTGGTCGAACCAACCGAAAAAAAAATTAAATCGAAGTAACCATTAACGCGGAAATTTTTGACTATGTACGATTCAACTATGCGCGGGCTGTTTGAAGTTGGGTACGTAGAACACAGGTGCGGCCAATTGAGAATTTGCACGCAACTTTTGTATTGCTTCATCTGAGAGTCCTTGAACTCCGCAGTATTGTATATAATTGTGTTCTGATGTGGGAAACAGTATGAGCATAGATTATTGAAAGTGAAAAAAAATCAATCGCCTCCGCTTAGTGATGTCATTTGGTGGCATTTCTCATTTAATCACATATGTATATTTAAATCGCATTTAGCAAAAAGGAACCATCGCGTTTACAGTGTTGTAAAAATGCTGTTCCTTTATAATTATCCACAAAATCTCTTAGAATAGCAAATAGTCTTTGCTCCTCACCAAAAATTGTTGATTTTTGAGGAAAATAACCGTGCAAATATAAATACTGTGCATATATTATTTTTTTTTAAAAAAAGAAGAAGTTGTACAGTTTTGAAAACACGGTACTCGCGCTAGCTCCTCTTTGCTAAATGCGATCCATTTTAGCATATTACGTCATTTCGTCATATCTCTTCCAATAATTGCTCAATTTTTAAACCGAGGGTATCTTCGTGTGTAGTTCACTTGGGAGTTTCCACTCGGACACGAAATCCATCAAATTTCAGACACCTGTAAATTCTTCAACGCAATGATTTTAACCTACACTGAAAAAAAGGTGCTTGGCTCAAGAATAATGGTTCTTGAATTTGCCGCCAATAATTTTTTTGTCTTGATTTAAATTGAATTTTTCTTGATACAAGAAATATAATGCTTGGGTTAAGCAAAACAGTTGTTTATATTAAGCAGCATAATTTAAGAAAAAATACTTCTTGGCGGCAAAAAGATTCATTTTTTTTCAGTGTATAACTGTTGCCACTGTAAAAACGGTTCGCGTCGCCAACGTCTGCAAAAACAGACGAGTGAAGCATCGAATATAAAAACCAGAAATTCCCTCTCTTGCGAATTTAAAATTTGGTCTAATGTGCTGACACGGTTAACCCCATGGATTTTGAGACTCTGTTCACTATTTGCTTCTCTGCGGGTTTATTATTCAATTCTGTAGACGCAGTTATCGAAACAATCGAGAAAATAGTTTGAATACGTTTGAAAAGCTAAAGCTGCGGCTCCGTTTGTTTTTGTGATTACGAGATGCCTCTTGAGAGTACGATACAATTTGTATCAGTGAGAATAAACGGGCACAGCTCCTAAAATTGGAGGATTTTATTTTTTAGCGACTGCAAAATCCGTGAAAGAAACTGGAGGCTTGCGATTCTAGACTTTTTTTTTTGTTTGTTCTGGGCGAATTAATGTTCTAGAAAACCGGCGCAAGGTCATGCTTTATGAAATTATTTCCAACTCGCTTGGATAAGTAATTTAGTTACTGAACTCTCACGAGATCTTGCAGAGAAGAGTCAAACTTTTGATTTCATTTCGCGCTAATAATTCATGTTACCATTAATTTTTTTTGAAGTATTTAATATAAAGATTCTTGAGAATAATGCAAGTTCCCATCCAAATATTTGGATGAGTACAGAGTGAGCCCGTTAGATAAGATAAGGCCAATGTGCCTCACGAAAGGAAGGTTTTGATCTTTCCTGTAGGTAAAAAATCGTCTCCTCAAATTTGCCATCAGTAATGAGAAAAATATTTTCCAAAACTTCACAAATCTACTAAAGAATCAGGAACAGTAAGTTATTCAAAGTGACGCACAGTTATAACGTTGTGCGCGCTGCGACTAAGCCAGGTTCAGCTCTTGTTTGAGGATATCGCGCTTTTGCAGTTCGCCTTCAATCCAGCGGAAAGGCAACACATCTATCTGGAAATGCAAATAAGACATAAAGTATTTATTGAAAAATTCACGCTCATCATACGAGTATGCTTCTGAACCTGAATTGTGAAATGCTGGATGGATATCGCCTATTTAAAGTTCGCCTTAAATTCGCCGTATTGGCAAAACACCTACCTAAGACCACGAATAGTTATCAATTTGAAAACACATATGGGTCATTCCACGTCAACTGTGCCATAAACGCAATTTTCAGAATCAGTGGCTCAAAACACATCGGAATAGTTTTATTTTGCAGTTGAGAACAAATTTATCCACACTCTGCAGGGGTACCGGTCCTAAAAAAAAAACGAATAATGCTAGTTATAGAAACTGACTCGGAAAATGATTTTGATTAAAGTGTTCCTGAACACTCTAATCAGAATGACTGCCGAGTTCGGCCTTTGCATGGTCCAAATCAGTACCATTTGGCATGAGATGTTTTTTTCTCCTTTTTTTGGAATCGGTGACCTCGAAAACGGATATCTGGAGTGTTTACTCCTCTCTTTGCTCCTCATTTGACGTTTTAGCCACTAAAGAGCCAAAATCGGCCGTCATCTTGGATTTTGGGCATTTCCGTGGGTCGAGGGGTCTGTATGACAATTTTTTTGGAATCTACGATTCAAAAAACATGAGGATCGACACCTCTCTTGACGTTTTGTGCCGTTTCACCAACATTTCAATTTCAGCCTCCATTTTGGCCGCCATCTTGTTTTTGGGGCCTTGGCATCAAAATCGGATAGTCCACCAAAGATTTTCTCATTCTAGGGACCAAAATGAAGGAGTAAACTTGCATCACAAACGTACAAACGGGACGTAATTTTCGAACACATGCTTCCCTGACTATGCAATAAATCGCCTTTTCCCGTCATTTTTGAGCATTTCCGGCCGGTTTTCATTTCCGTTTAGATCCGTACCCCATCGATGCACGTTAGTAGGTGTTTATTACTCGAAAGTATATACCTTAAGGTTGAAATAGAGAGAGAAAATTGGAAATTGCAGTTACAATCTATGGAAAGCATCGGTTACTGTGTGAAAAAATCGTCTTTTTGCGTCAATTTCGAGGATTTTCGGTCGGTTTCCGGTTTCCATCAGGCCGTTAATCGATCGGTAAATGTATGGAAAGCGTCGATAGTCTGATTTTATACATCTTAGAGGGTAAACTGGGGGAAAACATCGTTAATTGAAGTGTTCATCATCGAAATATTTGGATTAAAATGTAAAAAATCGTCTTTTTTTTTTACCAATTTTTGACCTTTTTTGGCCTATTTGAATTTTTTTAGGCCCTTAACCGTCCGATAACCATTGAAAAAAGTATATCAACCAAAAGTATATATCTTAAGCTTGAAGTATAAAAAAAAAATCGAAAATCGGAGCGACTATTTTTTAGATAATTCAGTTTGAACATTGAATGGCGAAAAAATAGTAAATTTAAAAAATCCTAAATTACGGCCATTTAAATAATTTTTAGCTAAATTTCGATGGCATATTCAGAATTTACATAAAAAATTGGTCTAGAAAACACTCTTTCAAAGTATGATGGATTGATACAGAGTCTCGCTATGAAGAGTCAAAGAGAGGGAAGTCGAGAAAATGAGAATCGCTAAAACGGGCTTTTTTTGAATATCGCTAAAATTCACCCCATCTTTGGGGGTCGATATCTCGCGAACGGGGCGTCGGATGGGAAAACCTTCAAATTAGTTTCTTATAATGATGTAAAGACCCCGTATACCAATTTTCAGCCAAATCGGAGGGGGTCGGGTTCCGAGCCTGGCACAGTTGACGTGGAATGACCCATATTTATCTCGCTCCATATAGACTTTGATTGAACAGCGTGTTAGTTTTTTTTCCTTGTTAATTTATTAACTCTCGAGTGACTGAAATACGACAAAAACACAAAATGATCGAAATATCGATATCAATTTTTATTATTTTGAAAGAAGTTCTTTAACCGATTTCTCACAATAAAGAGTGAATTATTTGTAATCGAACTGTCAACTTAGGTCAATCATGAACAATTTGTCGTTGATTTTCTTATTCCGGATGAAGCGTTTGTTGATTCTAATTATTGACCAGTGGCGTGGCGTGAATTGCGATATATCGATTGTTTTGCCATTTAAACCAATGGAAAAGGATCGATAAACTGGGTGTTCGCAGCGAACACCTGAACAATCGATTCTTTACCGTAGGTTTAAATAGCATAACAATCGATACATCGCAATTCACGCCACGCCACTGCCAATTATTCACGGCAAGCTGAGCTCATAATCAATAATTTTCTCATACTCAAATTCCATGCACAAATTCTTATGTGACGATGATTTTGAAACGTCGCATGGCGCTCATGATACTTTTGCCGAGAGGTGACCAAATCAGCAGTGGAGATTCTGAAACACCGCAGCCTAGCAATGCCTAATCTGAGCCCAACGCCTCAATTTTCGAGGGGGAGATGCCTTCTTCCCTCATTTTTTTCAAGCAAGACAAAACTTGGGCGACCGTCGTTGATTCGGTGGCTGGCGTGGAGATGGCAAGAGACAGTCGAAAATCGGGCCAAAGGGCGATCAAAAGCTTGTAATTCAGTCATCATATTCCCAGCCCGGGACCCTCCCCTCCCCCCCTCGTCGTTCGTCACATCAAAAGGTTAATTAAAGGCCCCGTCGGAACACCGATCTGTCACCGACCAAGAACCGCGCATCTAAACGAGTCGACCGTTGGAACTTGAGTGGTTTTTGCGTGCGCCGGGGTGGTCGCGGTATCGCGCCACCGTTCTGATCGACGTTGTCGAATTGTGGTAAAAATCTGCGTATTTCTCCACGCAGATTTAGGAACCGATGTAGGGTCAGGGTGACATGAAGCGTAAGAGAGAAATGAAAGATTGGAAGTTTCAGTGAAATATTTCATTAAATTTCACGAGGCTGTGAAATATTTCATATTTTTCAGGGGCTAGAGCATGCAACCCGCACTCAAACACACAAAAAAAGAAGAAAGTCACAATTTTTACATTATTTGCGAAACATGGAAAGAAACTGGTATTTTCCATAATCTTTCATGACTTTCTGAAATTAAACGAAATATTTCAAGTGAAATTTCAAGATTTTATTTTTCATGGAATTTTGCCACCCTGCATAGGGTGTCCGAAAGCTAAGCGGAAATAGTTTTGGAATCGACTTCTGGAATCAAAATGGGACTTTCTTGTGCAAAAGCGTTTTCCTAAAAAAGCCAAGCCCTCTTAAAATATGATTTCGATTTTTTTAGGTCAGGAATGTGTTCAGCCTGTAAAAGAAGATAGAAGTGACATCATGCATTTTCAATCTTATCATACTGTCGTCACACAATCAAAAAATAACTGATTGTTGGGCTAAACCTCGGGGGGCTGCAACTTTAATGGGTTAGATTTTTGGGAACACAAAAAGTCTTAAGTTCATCCCAAAAATCAATTGTGGAGATATTCTTTTTTCACCTCGGGACACCTTGAATTAAGGGAGCTTGGCCGTTCGTAACTTTTCAGTGAGGGAAACCTGGAATGGTCTTTGATTGATCTACGAATTTTAGGTCCGTATTTACTCAAAGCCGATTCGCTAAACGGAACCTTTCCGTTAGAAGACGTGTATTTTTAAATTGGGTTTAAGGAGGCCTTAGAATAATGAAAAACACAATTTTTACGAACCTTAAATTCAATAGGAGCAACTTTAGAAATGGGTCTTTGCACGAGATTCTATGATTTTATGGCACTTCAAAAAAAAACGCATAACATGAAAAAGGTTTTTTTATAGGTTTGAAAAAATTAAAGGTATTAAGGTACGAATCTATTTTGAAACTACCAATATTTTACAAACATAAATCTTTTGCATTTTTCATGTTTTATGATTGCAAATCACTATCATCCCTCAAAAGGATCTATTCCCAATGTTTTACTGTTTAATTTTCCCTGGGTTTGTAGAAATTTTACTTTTCATGATGCTATTTAAAAGACCTATTTTAATACAGAGTAAACCTAAGAAGGTCTTCCTAAGGACCTTCGATAAAAAATTGATTAAATATGACTATGAATACGACCCTTTGGCTATGGAAAAGCTCTTATGACTGTTAGTAATCTAACGCTTTGATTGGTCGAAGGATTCAGGACGTTTTTGTCAACCCTTTTACGAAAAATCCATCATCTGGTGCACTGCACTGTTCTCTTTTTTAGATAGATGCAATTAGTAGACGTGTTTTATTATACGGCTTAAAATCAGTATTAAAATAATTAATTACACATTAAAATAGTATATTTCACGATTCTTTCATACGTAGAAGGCTCTTTAGAAGGAATCAAACGATAGTGTCCATTAAGACACAATTTGCGCGACCGATCATTAAAAATGTGCGGCACCAAAATGTCCATGCTCCTTCTCTATAAGTACTGTCTGTGAAATACGTGCATTTAATCACACAGTATGCCAACCTTGTGCATTCGATTCACGTCCTGAAAGGACGGATAGGGAGGAGGGAGGGGGCTCCTTTTCAACCCAAATTCACCTGTGTGTCCCCATTTTGGGCGGATACCGGGAAACAAATCAGACCCAATTAAACTCCTTCTTTTCATCGGGAGCTATACTTACCGGCTCGTTCAAAATTACACAACACTTTGACCGGGTGCATTTAAAGCTCTTTTCTCCTTTCGACGTTCCGCGACTTTGACGAGCTGAATCTTCGCGCCTTTTCAGCGCTAAAGAACTTCCGCCTAAAAATTAGAAATATTTTCCTCCTGATGGACCTAAAATTCCATTGTTTGGAAACAGATATCATAGAACTCATTAACTGCCATTATTTTATTCATTCCCATTGCAGCTCAGTGACCTTTCAATTTGAACAACATTTGGATTGCATTTTGCAAAAAGGAACCAGAAGCATTGCAATGATGCTAAGATTGTACAAATTCATCCTTCGCAGTAAAATAACTGAAATCATGAAAAAATATGAAATTTGCATGGTAAGTTTTGTCTTAGACTCACAGTTTTCAGCGGTAAAATAGAAACTGTCAATGGATAATCAGGTTTTTCTTCCAAGAAAAAGAAGTTGAACAATCTTAGCAACATTACAATGCTCGTGGTTCCTTTTTGCAAAATGCAATCCATCTGATGATGGTTTATAAACATGTGCTTTACAATTCTACATGCATTGAAAACTTGTAGTTGAGTCAGAGGGGGCTTTGAAAGTTGGCAACACCGTTTTCCTCCTTTTAAAAGTTAGCAAATCGATCGGTTCTTGGTATAGCAGCTTGGCTCACCTAAAATCGATATTTTTAATGGAATTTAATGGAGGTAAAACAGTCGATGCATGCTTCGACTGAAGAGATAAACTGGACTACATTTTGCAATTTGGAACTATAAATCCTAGCCCGGTTTAAAAACAACGTATGTGCCATTAGTGTCCCTATGCACATAAGTGCTTTTCCAGAAGAGCCAAAATTTATAGTTTCAAATTGCAAAATGCAGTCCAACTGTAAAGCGCAACTGACTCAGTGTAGTTTATTAGTTGAGATAGTTAATGAACGGGTCAGTTGCGCTGGTCACAGAATCGTATTTTGATTCTTTATTCTTGTAAAAGATTACCTACAAATAATAAGATCCGTCGAAACAGCAACTTTCTACGTTGAATATTAACTGAATATCGCGCCTTGAAAACTCGATTTCTGACGTCATCAACCGTGGTTGCGCATAACGTAGTTTGTGCTACCGCGGTGTATGGCGTCAAAAATCCGACTTTTCAAAGGGCGACAGCTCGGTTAATATCCAACGTAGAAAGTTGCTGTTTGAACAGCTCTTATTTTTTTAGCTAATCTATGAGAATCTAGCATCGAGACACGATTCTGATAGCAGCGCAACTGGCCGACTAATGAGCAAAAAAAAAAAAAGTTATTGAGCTGCATTCTCTCAGAAGCTGCTAACCCACGAGCGTTTAGCCGTGAACTCGACTTGGAAATGGGGATGTTGCATGTCTAAAGAATTTGCGATTTGACTATGAATTCTTATGTGAAAGCTCGCAAGAAATATGATGGTGCCACTGGTTTTCTCTGAAATCAACTCCCAAGCTCAAAAAAAGCCCTTAAGTTGAGGCCAAAATGGAGGGGATATCCCATGCTATCCTGAGAATCCACCGCTACATCAAGACAAACTCTCTATGCAAACATAGGGAGCAAATACATTGACAGGGCTGCCACTTTATTTGGGGACTCTAAAACTGAAAACACGGCATCAGTGCTAATGTATTTGCTCCCTATCTTTGCATGGAGAGTTTGTCTTGATGTAGAAGTGGACTCTCAGGATAGCGTGGGACATCCCCTCCATTTTGGCCTCAACTTGAGAGCTTTTTTTGAGCTAGGGAGATGATTTAAGAGAAAACCAGTGGCACCATCGTGTTCCTCGCGAACTTTTACATAAGAATCAACAGTCAAATCGCAAAATCCTCACACATGCAACATTTCCATTACTGTTTGGATTGCTTTTATTTTTTAGCTAATCCATAAGAATCTAGCATCAAAACACGATTCTGATAGCAGCGCAACTGGCAGACTAACAAGCAAAAAAAAATTATTGAGCTGCATTCCCTCAGAAGTTGCTAGCCCACGAGCGTTTAGCTGTGAACTCGACTTGGAAATTAAAAAAAAGAATTCCATATTCAGGAGGGCGCTGAGGGAGGGGCGCCCGGACCACCGCGGATAATTCAGTAATACGCCTCATTAAAAGACGGGAAGAAGTAACGTGTCAACACTCTCATCGGGACGCTTAATTTTTTCGAAATACAACCCGATAAAGTCGCTCGGCGGCGGCCGGGGAAGCTTTCGGAGGGGAGGCGAGCTTTCGTAGGGGAAGCGACCGGGGGCGCGCGGCGCAGGGCGCAGACTCGCGGAGGGCGCTCCGAGAGGGGTCCTGCTCGTCTCTCACTCGGGGTGTGGCGGTCGCCAGTTCGCCAGTTCGCCAGTTCGATTCCCGTCTGCCGCCTGCCAGCTTTTCCAGACTGGGTAAGTTCGAAATCCACCTTTCCTTCACATATGTTCCGTTTGTGGGGTCGGGCTCGTGATCGCAAGGGCTCGTCAAAAGTTCTCGGGGGTGGTTTTTAGCCGATCGATCCGTGCACTACCTGTAGATTCGCTCGGACGCGCAACAGCCTCGGTTTTTGTCGCCCTTATCCCAGTATTCGTTTCGATTTTTCATCCCGGGCCTTTGGATTTTGTGTAGGCTATGTCCTACGGGACGCTATGTCAATTATCTACGTTCCTCTCATGATGGTATACCCTCTGTGGATACACCCAGCTCGTCTCTTTCATCTTCGTATAATTCGTAATTTTAAGTATACTTTGGTATTCTTTGTCTTCAGTTTATAGGAGAAGTTTGACTGCTTTGTCATCTCCTAATTTTTGTTGTTCTTATGTTACTATCGTACGTAACGATTTTATTGTCCATCATACCTTATAAAGACGCGAACAAATAGATAAATAAAAAAAAAAATTAAATTATCATCTGTTTTTATAATTTTATATTTTTTTTACACTGAGGCGATTTAATTTACCGTGCCTACGAAATAATTAATCTCTTCCCCCCCCCCAAAAAAAAAAGAAAACTTCTTGCGGTAATCTTAATTCGATGACTAAAAACTGAAACGCGTTTCTTATTTTGTGATGCCTGCTGTAAGACACTGTTGGTTTTTTGGATCATCTTCTGTTTTTCCTAATTTTGTACTATTTTTCTTGAGATCGAGACAGTTTACTTTCTCTTGCATGCATAAATATTGACCCGAAAAAATAAAAAGGAAACTTCTCGCAGTAACCCTAATTCGACGATTACAGACTGGAGACGGTTCCGCAGTCAGTGATTCTTGCTGTGGAACGCGGTTCCATGTTTTTTTATTTTTTCTAATATTAGGATAATTGAATTGCCCCTACTTACTATAAAGAACGGTTCCAAAAACACTTACATGCATCCTCATTAAAAGAAAGAAAAAAAAAAAAAAATTACGGTATCCTTAATTCGAAGACTGAGCACTGAGACCCGTTTCTCTGGTCAAGATGTTGCAAATTTTCTTGTATGAAACTGAAAATCACCACATTTTTGAGATTGCTTACTGGGTCAAATTATGCGCAGACTTCAAGGAGTGAGGTTGATCTGTGCGCCTCTTCAAGAGAAAATCACCAAAAGAACATTTTGAGACGCTGAACTTAAAATGCGGGTCAGAGCTTTGGCAATTCCATTCCATTCCCGTTTGGCAAAGTTTACTTTTGAAACTAACCATATGATGAGCTAAAACGTTATATTCACTCATTTTTACAGAAAAAGTCAATTGAGAATTAACTTCCAAAAAATATAGATGTTTCGCATAAATGCGCATGTTCTGTGCTCTGACATCTTCTAAGGATTGTACCTTTCGTATGGAGACAAACGGATTCAACACTATGGTGATTCTTTGTGCCTCTTCTCTGCGTAAAAAATGCGAGAAAGAGACGTAAATTTAACGCTTACAAAATGATCGAAAGTGAATAATGTATTATAAATCTAGAAAACTTAAAACTTAAATTAAGCTCAAGAATCCATCTTAAATTTCCTTGGAATTGATTCCTGGGATTTTATTTGTATGATGCAGTACCCTCATAATAAAATGTGGTTACAATCTAATCGTCTTGAAAGTTTCACTCTTCTACTAAAGTTTAATTTAAATTGAATCTTATGCAATAATGTAAGACAAAAATCCTCAATGGAAAAATGCATTTCATTGAAAGAAAAAAAGGAAAAAAAAACTCTGACAATATAATTGTTCAGAAATGATACAGTACATCTTTCAACTACTCTTTCTCTAAAAATAAGCTGCCTAAATCACTCTCAAGGCGTGAGTTCACTCTAAAGATCACTAAAAGAAAAATTAATGGGTAGAACGAAAAACATTCCGGATAAAATACTTGAAATTTTTTGCTAAAAAAAGAAGCGATACAGACCCTTATAAATGTTATTAAAAACACAACTCTAAATTAGGGTTGCTCGGTGTGGTTTATTCTTTGATTATTGCCCTCTTTTATTATTCTTTAGGAATATCTACCAAATTTACAGGATGAATTATTAAAAGGCTTTTTGATGTTCCGAGAAGAAACTATCTCAACCAAACAACCAATCTATTGTTCTTAATTTGGAAAAAAAAGAAGGAAAAAAGAAGAAAAAAAAGAAGAAAAAATTATATATTCGCGATGTTATATTTTCTCCAAAGATAAGAGAAGGTCAAATTATTTTACCAGTAAAATTAAAAATATTACCAGTCGAACTTAACTCACTGATGCAAACAATGTAAATTCCTCTTTTCTCAGTGGATATAATGTAATGAAATGTTTGTGCTTACATTATGTGTAGACAAATCGCTAGGATTGAGAACAAATCCGGAGTTTCACGGCTGCATCTGATTTTTAAATTCATTAAATCTTCAATATCACCAGTGTTCTGGGCTGAATTCCCATGATTATTATTATCGTAGAGAGAAATCGAATAGGAAATAAAATTTGCCATCCTTTTTTACACGTATTGTCTAACTTTGACTCGTTTGCTTAAAAAACTCAACTGATAAGATTTAATATTCCTGTTTTTTTTTCTATCTCAACATTTAATTTTAAAATTCAAAAGCTTTTCAGTGTAATGATTATTTCGATGTCTCTAGAGTTGTTTAAACTAGAAAAGGCGAGATGGGTAAAGAAAATTGAATTTTCTGCTCTCTCCAATGAAAAAAAATAGTGCACAAATGACGCTTAAAATGGTTAGCTAAAAATGATTTGGTAAAAATTTTAAATAAAAAATGCTAGACCGAAGATTAGATCGACGAACTGCATCAACTCTTTGATCCAGTGCCTAGGACCAGAAAATTTTTATACTACTTACATGACTGATACGGTAAATGAAGATCAATGCCCCTCTGGAGATTTCAACTTTTATGCATGTTTCCTGAATGAAGTTCATAAATAAACCAGAAGGTCATTTTGCTTATCATTTTAGAGCTATTTTCTAGGCAAACAATTCATGACTGTTGTTACATTTCTTTTTCCGTCCCTAATGAAGGTGTTGGTCAATCGCGTGATGATAAAACATTTCCCGAAGAAAGAGGAACAATATTTGCATAAAAAGGAATTTCTAGAAAAAAGGAAATGATTTAAAAAAAATTGCTCTCAAAATCTAAAAAAGTTAATATATCTGAAAATTAGTTATCGCCAGTAAACTAAATATAATCGGTTTATAAAAGAAGTTTTTATCCAATTCAGAAGCAAAATCGTCGTATGACTCTTCTTAACTCTTCTCCTCAATTTCGGAAAAAAATTATATAACTTAAATAAAAAATAAAAATCATGCATTTTGAATTTTATGATTTATCTGGAATATGTCTGCATGCCCGTGGTTCGACCAGTTGAAAATATTCTTATTTTTTTTTTCCGATCGGTTACTTGGTTGCAAGAATTTATCGAGTTACAAATTCGATCGTCTATGGAGAAAAAGACTTTGGTCAAAGAGAGTAAAATTGTAAATTATTGAGTAATATTGCGGGTAAATAACCAAAATCATTCCTCGGAAGTTTTCACAGAATTTTCCTTGCGCAAAGGCGAAAAATCTTGGAAGTTTTGAAGAATTGACCATGAGCAGTTTTCAATTTGCAGGGCAAGAACTATCTGCAACTTGAAAATAGAGATACGTGGTTTGGAAGTTACACTGTCAATGGTGCCTTTTAATTATAATACGTCCACGTTTGAAAAAAAACAAAAAAAACAGGAAAACATACCACACTCATCATAGAAAATTCGCCCTTATACTTTGCGTTCGGATTAAATTTGAAAACCTACTACCAGCAGACCCAGTGGTCAGCTTCCTGCAGTGCTGCGGAAAACCGAAAAACGTCGTATGAACGGCGTTACCAAATTTACTATGATAAAATCTGAGTTTATTGGGAAAATTTTAAATACTTCCCTTCCGATTTTTCAAACATTACTGTCAGCAAATGAACCTAAAATATCTGAGAATCTCAAGGAAAAATGGGTATAACATTCCTCATATAAAACTTTTTCATCCGTGATTATTTGGCAAATCTCGAATGTTCATACGACGCTTCTCCTTAGCAGGGCACCATTGACCTAGAGTACCTACATAAGGAGAGTACGGACATAACAAAATATGGAGCTCTTGGGGCCCAAATGGGCAGTCAATCTTCTAACACAGAAAATGTCACTGCCAATCTGCAGATTCCAATATCAAATCCAAAGACCCAAAAAGTTCGTAAACGAACGGTTTTCCGCAAAAATGAAATACTAAAATAAAATAAAATACGTGTTTTACAAACGGCGGGTCTTAAGGACATGGTGCATATAATCTGAGAAAAATTTTCAGTGAAATTTTCAGTCAGGAATGCCCACGATTCTCCTTGTTAATATGTAATTTGCGAGGTGAAATTCGGCAACATTGGAAGGGAGTTACGTTTTTTCGTGAGAGAAACGACGAATTATGATAGTGAATTATTCTGGATAATTTGAGTTCATAGGTTGGCTGTCCTTTTGAGTCCCAAAAGCTCCACGCAAGGGGGCAAAGATATCATGAAAAATCTTGAAATTTCACGTAAAATATTCATGAAATTTCAGAAATTTATGGAAGATATTGGAAAATAACAGCTCCTTTTCATGTTTCGCAAAATATAAAAATTGTGACTTTCTTCTGTATTTGCGTATTTGAGTGCGGGCTGCATAGTGTAGCCCCTAAATAATATGAATATTTCACAGCCTCGTGAAACTTCATGAAATATTTCACTGAAATTTCCAATTTATCATTCCTTTCTTACGTTTCATACCTCCACGACCTAAAATCCAAAATTATCCATACTCCATACTCCATATGTCCATACTCTCCTCATGTAAGTACAATACTGCCGTGCTGCGGAAAAACGCCTTATGAACATCCTGATGTTGCCTAATGTGTCTCTGAAAAAACTTTTTTTTTTTTTTGGAAGAGTTTATGAATATATTTCCTTGAAATTTTCAGATACTATAAATTAAATTTCAAAGTAAAATTTCTAGGAAATTGAAAGAAAAATCTTCACAAGTTTCCTTGAAAATTCTTGTGTTATCAGACGGCATCTGGCAGCTTCTGAAGGCTCATATAGCGTTCCTCCTTAGCACAGTAGTATATACAGGAGTACCTTTATAGGGAGAGTAAGAACGACTTTCTCGAAAATTTGGAGGTTAAGTTTGATCAGGTCATGTAGCTCTTGGGACCCAAAAGGGGAGGCAACCTATGAACTCGAATTATCCAGTGGAACAAATTTTCACATTTCGACTATTTACACTGATCCAAAATTACAAAACTTTGATTTCCCTTACGATTTCTCAGTTTCAAAGTTTTAATCCTCAAAGACGCTTCTTTGTAATGCGCTGTCAGCCATATTGAGTAGTCTTCCAAATGCATAGGTTGGCAGCGGCACTTTTCTGGTGATTTTCGTTTTTCACGTTGTCACCCTTTTGGGCCCTAAGAGCTACATAAATCGAGCTGTCCATACTCTCCCTGTAAAGGTACTCAAGTATATATGGATCGCATTTAGCAAAAAGGAATCAACGCAATTACAGTGTTTTCAAAATCGTGCAGTTTCTCCTATTCTTTTAAAAATACTTAACTTATGTACAATATTAAAATTCAAACCATTATTTTCCTTTAAAATTAACAATTTTTGGTGGAAAGTAGAGTACCTGTATAGCGAGAGTATAGACAGATGTGAAACTCCGAACATCCATCAGGCCTTCACCGATGCCTCCGCGAATAAAGTTAGGGCCCAGAAATGCAGCCAACCTATGAATTTCAATTATCCAGAGCGATTTATTAATACAATTGTTACGAGCCATCGTTTATAAAGCACGTATTTGACTTAGTTTTTGCATAAACTTACTCATTTTTGTGGAAGAACGCTCATTTATGTACTTTCTTAGCCATCTTCGTTAGAATTGGAATCTACAGACTGGCAGTGAAATTTTGTGCGTTAGAAGTTGGTTAGAAGGGTGGCTGCACTTTTGGGCCCTAAGCCCTCCATGATGCGATCTGTCCATACTCTCGCTATACAGGTACTCTAGTGGAAAGCAAAAAGTATTTGCCATTCTGAGAGATTTCTTAGATAATTATGAAGAAGCAAAATTTTTACAATGGGTATGATATGGATCGCATTCAGCAAAAAGGAACCAGCGCAATTACAGTGCATTACCGCGAACATCCTCATAATTTCCGCGATTAAATTTGACAACCCTCCGACCAGGAGACCCGGCGGTCAGCATTGACCCATCAACCACCCGACACATTCATTAAAGCGGCAGACGCGTCGACTCGGCAGGGCGAAAAGCCCGGGGCTAATTGAAAAACGAAGAAAACTGGAACGGAAGTCGTAAGATTACAGCTCAATAAGGTCCCGCGTTTGAGCCGGGCGAACTTTAATAATTTAGCCGGCGGCGGCGGCGGGGCGACTGCGGTTTGGGTCCCCGGTGGCCGAGCGGGTCGTCTACACGCGAGTTGGAAGGGGCGCTATACTCCGCACCGCGGCCCGGACCCCGACCCCGAAGCCGACGAAAGCTGTAAAACAGCATTATTAGTTGTCCGCCGTGCCACGCCCTTGCACTTGCTAATTTCGACGGAGCCCTTTCCACCCCCGCGCGGGCCCGACGCGGCAACACGGGTCGAATATAAATTCAAATACACCCCTGGATGCTCTTTATCCGTTCCCGTGCGATGGGAGGAATTTTCTAATTGTCTTCGCCCCCACTTTGTTTGATTAAAAGTTTCCGCGGGTGCTCCCCAGTTGAGAACGATCTAACCCCCTATGTTGGACCGTTTCGGATGCGCGGTTTTGAGGCGGTGCGTTTCGCGGCTGCGGTTGGAAAAATGTGCCGAGACGGGGTGGATTTTCCGTGGCATTAAGAATGCATGGGCTCTGCTCCAAAAAATCGCGGCTCCCCGGAGGAGGGGATCGTAAAGGCTGGAATGAGGCCTCGCCCACCCGAACGTGGATTTACGTCCGCGGATTTCATCTTTTTTAATCATTAATTCAACTGTCGAACCGGTTATCATTTATGTATTTCTTCACGCGAGTCTCCGTGATTTTCGCGTCGAATTATATATGGTTCAATGAAGAAAAACCAAGATGTACAGAGTACACCGAAAAAGAAAGTTACACGGAGAAAAAAACTTCGTGCGTGGGACCCGAAGTTTCAGTCATATGGATCTTTTTTTTTTTTTTTTTTTTTTTTGACTATTTATTGAGCACATCTTTGTATATACAAATTTAGCACTGTTACTTTACTATTAAATATAGATATCTTAGAATTAGTCAACTAATGAAATGAGGTGGTGGTGAAGGAATATGAATAAGTGAGTACAAGTTAAACTTAAGGATAAAGTCAACTAACTGCTAAGACAATTACCTAATTACTTAAAACTAGGTAAATTTTTACTTAGACATAAGAAGAACTGTACATACAAAAGATAAGTTAACAATAGACCATGTATATACAGAGAGTGTCTTTTAATTCACTCTTGCGAGTTACTAACCCTTATGATGGAAGATAAACAGAATTAACAATCAATATAATCGGAAATGGATCTCTGAAGTTTTCAGATTGAGCACTTAAGGTCAAGCTACTGAGGTTTGGATCACACATCTGAAATTTCAGCTCTTACATCTGAAGTACTTCGGTTTTCACATCCGGAAAACTTCGGTTCTCACATCCGAAGTACTTCAGATGTAAGATCGAAGTTTCAGATGTGTGATCCGAACCTTGACAGCTGGACCTAAAGTGTTCAGATGCTCAATCTGAAAACTTCAGAGATCCATATGACCTAAACTTCGGGTCCCACGCACGAGGTTTTTTCTCCGTGTGGGTCAAATCGACCGAATCTTTGGGTTGAAAATGTGCAACCTCGTTGAAAATTATGCGTAAACCGCCGAGATCGAATCTCGGTTGCATTGGGCCCCTTATGCACTGGGCAGTCTTATGCACTTACCACTCTTTCAAGTCAGTGTTTCAATCAATTATTTTTCAGAGTGGTAGCAACAGCGTGGTTTTTTCCTCTATTTGAGCTGGTTCGGTGAAAATGTAAAATTATTGGCTGCTCGATGGCACCCGCATACGACACCCACATTCGTTAATATTCTCGTGTTCGGTTCTGGGTCTATGTTCCTTTCACACCTGAATAACGGTTAATTCCATCCGAGACCGCAATTATAGATGTGCACTTAAGTTCGGTGACTCAACCGCAAGACACGGCCTCCACAACGCTTGAACCAGAAACAATATATTTTGAAGACCCTTCTTTGTTATTTTCCCTTCATACTTTCGAGTAAACGCTCAGATTCGTCCGATTATACTCAGCAATTGGTCTAGCCTAATTTGCAAAAAATTGCCTGGCAAAGTACTCACTCCGACACCCATGAACAATCAAAAATTCAATAGGCGCCTTGCAGAGGCGGATCCAGCAATTTGGCAACACCGGATTTCCTCCATTTAAACCTATGTTAAATAATCGATCCTTGTAGGAGCACCTGGCCCCTCCAAGAATCGATACATTTCCATAGGTTTAAATGGAGAGAAAACAATGTTGTCAATTTGCTGGATCGATCCGCCAATGGCGCCTTGTAGTTTTTAATAGCAAGTCCGATTGATATGTTCTTTCATATCGAGCCTGATTCTGTCTATCGCTTTGTCTATCATTTCGATTATCAGACCGCTAGTTAAAATACAATTGTATGCATATGTTAATTCGTCTCTTATTCACGAAATAAAAAAATTAAAAAAGGTGAGCATTTTCACACGATTCTGTCACTTTACCTATAACTAACCTATTTCGTGTCTACTTCGAACCACATGCCCACCGATGTCATAGAAAAAAGCAAAAATTGTGTTGGCTATAAACAATTCAGAGTTTATCAGTGCATCTCCGGTAAAGAGAAAACTAACGAATAACTAAAAAAACTAAAAAAAACTTTAAAAAATTCAAAATTCGATGCAATCTCGCGGTGACGTTTTCAATTTTTACCTCCTGCTGGGTGCGTCTATGAGTCCACTCGTAAAAATCAGACCTCGCCTCGTAAAAACTTTCCGCGCGAAACATCGTTGAAAGGAGTTTTTCATGGTCGTGTACAATGCAGCAACACCGATTCCAGGGGAGAAATAAGGCGAGCAGAAATAATTTGCAGAGGCTCGAGGCACAGTGAATTGAGTCAATTAGAAAGGTTGGACATGGAATTTTTGACTAAAACTGTAAATTTTGATGTTTATTTCGTCACTTTAAATTTTAAAGAGTGCCCATCGAAGAAAATTTCACGAGGAAACCGATGGAACCACTACTAAAACCTTTAAAATTTGTGTAAAGGAGTTATTATCGTTCAACGTTTCCAAATTTTGTCCGACCTCTCCTAGTGACTCGATCCACTGTGCGAGGTGGTGAAAATTAATCCGGTCCGACCTTATACTGCCGGACTCGAGTTCATAATATTGAGGCGTTGTTGTCCGTTGGCAGCGAATTTGCAGGGTACTCGAAGAGGGAAAATTTAGGTTATTCTAATTATATTTTGGAAAATGTTAAAGGTGGATCTTCAGCGACTCGTGGTAGGACATTAGGACGACATTTAGTAATTAGGAACTACCATTTTTGGCTCATCCGTAAAAACACTTGTATGCATACGGGAAATAATAGGATATATGTTGTTTCTAAATGGAGTTGGCATTTGTCGCTCCTAATTCCAAAATATAGTCCATTTTTCCCCACAGAAGGTACCACTGTTGTTTTGATTTTCAAGATTACGTTGAGGGAGTTCGTACACCGTAATTTTTAAATTAAGTCAACAATTTTGGGCTCTAAGCTAATTTTGACCCGGCATTATTTTACCACCTCGTCACGCACAGTTCAAGCCACGTTTCATAGTGCACTGGAAAGAAAAAAACACATGGAATCTAGAGTCCAGACTCTTAAAAACATCGACAAGAAAAAATACTATTGATTCAATCGGATTTTTGATTAAATCAAGAACCAAACCTTTTAATTTGAGCGGATTTCCTTTTGATTTAAGCTTAAATCTGATTGAATCAAGAGTATTTTTTCTTGTCAATGTTTTCAAGAGTCTGGACTCAAGATCCAATGTGTTTTTCCCTCAATTTTACTACAAGTAAACCATCATTTCCAAAATCGTTCTTTCTATTCATTTCAAGGGTGTAGGCATAATTAAAAAACTTTCACCAAGTCGGTCATTTCCCGGATTTTTGAAAAACTCTACACCTCCGGCCCAGCTACGCCAGGCCACGCCAAAGGCTCGTGAGTCCATTTAAATGTGGTCATTTAGCCTTTGACACGCTACATCCCTGCAACGCGAGGCAACAACGAGAGGGGTCGGCCGTTAAAGGTTGGCATTCCGCGAGGCATTCTCGGAATAACAAGGAAAACAACACCCGGGCCGCCTAGGAGCGAAACAATGACAATAGAGAGCTTTCCGCACCCCCGCCACCCCTCAGCGCCCGGCGGCCTACGGTCCCTTGCGCCTTGCTCTGCCCGGGAAGCGTATTTTATCATAATCGGAAGATTAATTAACGGGACCGACCAGCCGTGACCGCGGCGTTGCGTCCCCGGCCGCTGGAAAAGAGAATCCGGCCGCCGCACAGTGCAACCCTCTGTGGACAAAACCTCTTCTTGGAGTTTGTCATTTTAAAAATATTTCTCACTCACAATGATGGTTTATTTTCAAATTTTTTGCTCAAAACTACTTCAAATTTGGGTAGAAAGTGGGCGGGAAATGGGTCGAGAATCACTGGTTAGGTTACACAAGTGAGGTTACACGTCTTTCACAAATTCCGTGTCTTGGACACTGCGCACAGTGCGGCCCTCTGTGGACGAAAATCAAAAACTCACAACTTGACATCTGAATATTTTTTTGAAGTTTGTCATTTTAAAGATATTTCTCACTCATAATGATGGTTTATTTTCAAATTTTTTGCTCAAAACTACTTAAAATTTGAGTAGAAATGGCGGGAAATGGGTCGAGAATCACTGGTTAGGTTACACAAGTTAGGTTACACGTCTTACACAAGTTCCGTGTCTTGGAAACTGCGCACAGTGCGGCCCTCTGTGGACAAAAGTAAAAAACTCACAACTTGACATCTGAATATTTTTTTTGAAGTTTGTCATTTTAAAGATATTTCTCACTCATAATGATGGTTTGTTTTCAAATTGTTTGCTCAAAACTACTTAAAATTTGAGTAGAAAGTGGGCGGGAAATGGGTCGAGAATCACTGGTTAGGTTACACAAGTTAGGTTACACGTCTTACACAAGTTCCGTGTCTTGGAAACTGCGCACAGTGCGGCCCTCTGTGGACAAAAATCAAAAACTCACAACTTGACATCTGAATATTCTTTTTGAAGTTTGTCATTTTAAAGATATTTCTCACTCATAATGATGGTTTATTTTCAAATATTTTGCTCAAAACTACCTCAATTGTGAGTAAAAAGTGGGCAGGAAATGGGTCGAGAATCACTGGTCCATACGAATTACACGGGGAAAAGACGTCAACTTCAAATGAAGATTTCTTGATTGAAACGCAAGATGCTCCGGGTGGTTGACATTCCCTTAATCCTCAGATGCCCAACTTCAATTATACCAAAAAGATCTTGCGACTTTTTGCGACGATCAGAGATATTTGCAGTTAAAGTTTGGGTGTTTCGCGTTGCTTTTACATTGTTAACATATGGCTGAATCGAGGCTGCCGACTTCGAATGAACTTCACTGGGGGAAAAAAAACATATTGGATCTAGAATCCAGACTCTTAAAAACATCGACAAGAAAAAATACTCTTGATTCAATCGGATTTCGCTTATATCAAGAACCAAGCCTCTTAATTTGAGCGGATTTCCTTTTGATGTAAGTAAAAATCCGATTAAATCAAGAGTATTTTTTCTTGTCGATGTTTTTAAGCGTCTGGACTCTAGATCAAATGTGTTTTTTTCCAGTGTTTCCTCGAAAAATACGCAAAATATCCTGAGATATAACATTTCCCTACTCCTCGAGTGTTTTACTTTGATAGAGCCAAAGGTTTTTCCAATGTCGGTGCTACTATTTTCATTATTTAAAGTTAAGTGTCTTTTACCGATTTTTGTCCGCTTCGTCCATAAGGCACCAAATTTTCAACGATTCTAGTGCGCACCGTAACAAAGGCGCAATGCGTGAGGTATTTCCGCAGTCTTGTAGGCGCTAATCCGCGCTTCTCGGCGCAGTGCGTGAAGTATTCCTTCCGTCTTGTAGGCGCTAGTACGCGTTAAGTGTCTTTTGCCGATTTGTGTCCGCATCGTCCATTATTAGGATGCCGCACTGTGCGCCGCCACTAAAACTCGCCTGCTTTACGTGGCGATCCGGCAAGGGGCGGGGTTTAGCCGGCTTTCGGCGCCGCGACGCCGGGCTGGCCGTTGTCAATCGGGCGAGCAGCGTCCTCGTGGAGCGTTGTCGCCGACGTCCGCGCGTGAGTGCGTCCGAGTCGGGCGGGATTTCCACTCCAGGCAGGGATGACGCGCCCCCGGGATTCCGCGACTCGACGGAGGGAGAGTTCACCCACATCCGGACGCCGTTGAGGATAGACCCGTTACTTACGCTCGCTGCGTTTTCGAGGGCGGGATCCACTCCGTGCGCGGGGCTTTCAGGTGTCGGATTTATGCGAATCAAACCGATGGACCCAGTGACAGTAGAGTACTTTAGTAGAGAGAGTGTGGACACTGGGCTCCAGAAGACCCTCAAGTTAGGACAAAAAAAGCTTCAAGTTGAAGTGGAAGAGGGTTGTTACAAAAGTTGTGCATAAAGTAAGTTTTCCTATTTTTTTTTTTTTTCATGAACTCAAAATGTTCTGGGAAAACATGCCGTTGGAAAGGTCATGTTCTAAATTTGCGTTAGCCACCGAGAAAACTCAATTTTTGGGGGGACCTTCCGAAACAGTTCCTGCGGACTGCGAGTGATCCTTTATCGCGGATACCGTCCAACTCATCGAGAAGTTTGGGTGGGAACTCGGGACACGTTCCATACAGTCCTGACTTAGCTCCCTCTGACTATCATCTGTTCCCTGATCTAAAGCAAGCTCTGGGAGGTGTGACGTGTAATTCGGACGAATACTTGAAGATCAGCGTCATTGCATTCCTCAAAAGTTGGATCCGAACTTCTTCGCCACTGGTATAAAAAAGCTCATTTCTCGCTGTGACAAATGTGCCCTCTAGATGGAAATTATGTCGAAAAAACCTATGAAGGACATTTTGTCATAAAACAGGTATCACCATATTCTTTAAATCGTTGTTCTTTCGTCTCCTGTACTTCTCTTCCGGAAGTTGGCGGGAAAGTGTTCCGGGAGGCTCACTCAAAAATTTAGTTTTTTGGCGTGACTATTAGCGCAAACTTCATAATCTACATACAGTTGGAAATCTGAAAATATGGCCTTATGTATTTTCAAATATTTTACCAATACTCGTGAAAAAATTGAACGAATTGAAAAGGTTGTTCTCCTAGTTAAAAAGAACGCAGTGGGAGATCTGGAGCCTCGTAAACCGAGATACATGTTCTTCCGGTCCTACCTTTGATTTTCCTACCATCGTGTAATCGTGGTCTATCGCGAGCTGAAGCAGCTAGTATTTTTAAATATCTTAAAAATGCTCATGAAATAATTGAACGAACTGAAAAGGGTCGCAACTTCAAAACAGAACGCGGTCGGAAGTCTGGAGCCTCGTAAACCGAGATGCATGTTTTCCGGCCCCACCATTGATTTTCCGACCGTCGTGTAAATCCAAGGCTTTAAAGTTTCCAGGTTTGAGAGGCAAACGAGCTTAGAGCCCTTTGAAATAGTGGAGTCCCAAAGTTAAATTCACGCTCCCGACGCCGACCGGGTTTCCAGTTCGAGCGCGGCGCACGTCGCCTCCATCTTTTTCTGTCCCCCCGGATTTGCCACAGTCGCTGTGTCATTCTTATTTTCCCTCATATCGTCGCTCCTCTGACGTGCGGCCGTATCTCGATTCCGACATGAGCCCTGGAAATCATTAAGTTATACGGACAACAGGGCTCACGTGGAAAGCGAGATACGCCGTTACGTCAAAGGAGCGACGATATTCCGCCCGGCGACGAGAGATTCCAAAGTTTAATTGCCCCTCTGCGAAAATGTAAAACGAAAATGAAGAGCTCCTGCAAAGCGGCCGACGAGATTGGGGTCTCCGGCAAATTAATTGGCGCGTAACTGAGCCGTTTATTCCCGAAAGGTTCTAAGCGTGAAAAAATCCTGAGCTTTCAAAGCTGCGATACGCGTGGACAACAAAGGTTCAAACGCGTTTTTTTCGCGGACTTTTTGAGCGTTGGACAAATAAACTCGGAGGAGGCATCTTTCCGTCCCCGCCCGTCCATAATTTGTATGGTATTTAATTATGAGGTACAAATGAAAATGATATACCTGAGCGCGGTGCACACTCGTTCTGTGCTTATCCATATAATTAGCATAAAATATTGTTTGCTAAACGTATATACTTATATTAGTACTACTTGGAATTACGTCGCGCTGCACTCCCCAGGTGCAGGTATTTTTATAGGTGATAAGAAAAAAGATCTCGAGGAATGCGTATTTTGATTTAATATACTTCTGCTTTGAAAAGTTTCATAGATGTGTTAAAGCACAAGAATAAACGACAGAGAAATTGACTAAATGTGTAATTAAAGACTAATATTTTTGGTTCACTCACTTGTCACGAATCGCCTTAGGAAACTATAAGTACATGTTTGTTTCTAAAATGAGCAAAAAATAGTAATACCCAATGGCGAAATGTAATTTAAGTGGATTCGGACCAGATTGCTTGTTTCAAATTTTCAAAATTCTAGAAGGAAAACGAATCACACAGTGTACAGTCTGATAATCAACTTCATAAAAAGATGTAAGCGTCCCAGCAACATTCACTGGAAAAAAACACATCGGATCAAAGAGTCCAGACTCTTAAAAACATTGACAAGAAAAAATACTCTTGATTCAATCAGATTTAAGCTTAAATCAAGAACCAAGCCTCTTAATTTGAGCGGATTTCCTTTTGATTTAAGCTTAAATCTGATTGAATCAAGAGTCCTTTTTCTTGTCAATGTTTTCAAGAGTCTGGACTCTAGATCCAATGTGTTTTTTTTTCCAGTGTAGGTTTAAATGACAGAACAATCGATACATCGCAATTCCCGCCACACCACTGGTTCGCGTATTGTTTCTGTTTCACTCTTCGAGAATCCCTAACCTCAGTTACTTCCAGGCCGAGTGAACGTTATTTACTCTCCTATTTATTTATTTTTGTTCACTTATTTTTGAGGCACTGCAAATTTTTGCCTGTGCAACAATCTCAACTTTCCTCCGCATTCAAAGTTTACGAGAGGCGTGCAACTCGAGTTCCCAGATATTGACACTAAGCGGCTTCTAGCGGAGCGTTGCCGAGAAAATCAACACAGCCCTCCATTAGCTTTGTCCGGGCATGCTCCGGAGATTCCCGGAAGGAGCAACAACTTTAAAGGCGCCCGAAAAATAAATAAACCCAAACGAAATTATTTATCCAAAAAATGAGGAGTGAACTCCTCCTTCCGGACGGGCGGCGTGCAAATATTGATTCGTTCACCGCCCCCTCCCCCGCGCCTGGCGAGGGGTGGAGGAGCGTCGCGGCGCCTGAAACTTGTACCGCGTCTCATCTCCGTCGCCACGTGACAATCCGAGGGTGCATGCCGTGGCAATCCGGGAGGTGATTTGGATGTCTTGCGGGTTGCAGCCCGTGAAATTTGGGGGACACGTGTGTTACATGTTGCGTTTATTGGTAATTGAAGGAGTAACGTTGGTGCCTTGCGAGTTATAACCCGTGAAAATGGGGGGAAACGTGTGTTACATGTTGCGTTTCTTGGTAATTGAAGGAGTGGTGTTGGTACCTCGCTGGTTGCAACCGGTGAAATTCGGGGGAAACGTGTGTTACATGTAATTGAAGGAGTAATGTTGGTGCCCTCCGGGTTGCAACCCGTGAAATTCGGGGGAAACGTGTGTTACATGTTGCGTTTCTTGGTAATTGAAGGAGTGGTGTCGGTGCCTTGCGGGTTGCAACCCGTGAAAATCGGGGGAAATGTGTGTTACATGTTGCGTTTCTTGGTAATTGAAAGAGTGGTGTTGGTGTCTCGCGGGTCGCAATCCGTGAAATTCGGGGGAAACGTGTGTTACACGTTGCGTTTCTTGGTAATCGAAGGAGTAATGTTGGTGCCTTCCGGGTTGCAACCCGTGAAATTCGGGGAAAACGTGTGTTACACGTTGCGTTTCTTGGTAAATGAAAGAATGGTGTTGGTGCCTTGCAGGTTGCTTACTCTCAGCTTTTAGGGGGAAACGTGGATCGTCTATTGCGTATCCTCAGAATGAGCATCTAGACATGATATTAGGCAAGTCCCAAGCAAAAACAAAAGGGATACTCCGTCTTATTTGCCCCGCAAGGGAGACTTTGGACGCAATTTTGTATTGCTTCATCTGAGAATATTTAAAAGGCAGATCTCGCAGGAATTGTTCTGTGCATGTCAAAATATGGAGCTCTTAAGGCCCAAAATGACAGCCAACCTTCTAACACAATAAAAGTCACTGCCAATTTTCATATTCCCGCTTCAAACCAAAATAGCAAAGAATGATCATATATCAGCGTTCTTCCGCAACAATGAGTAAAATGCAAAAACCAAGTCAAATACGTATTTTGCAAATGACGGGTCGGCAAAAATTGTAATAATGAATCACTCTGGATAATTTGAGCTCACAAATTGCTTGCCCTTTCGGGCTCTAAAAGTTCCAAGACCTAACCTCAAAATAATATGTCCGTATATACTCTTCCTATATCAGTACACTAGTAATATGTAACGGTAATATGTGTCCAATATGTGAGGAAGGGATTCATCACCGAGGGATTGACATTTAAGGAAAACGAAATTTTCGCAAATAGTCCGGCACCACTGTTGGCTTGTTCGACCCTGTCTCCGCATTGAGTAAGGGATTAATTAGTCGTATCTCTGCCAAACGGAGCTACGCGCATTATGACGTGAGCCTTGTTATGCATATATTCTTATGGGTCTCAGGGCTCATGTCTTAATGCCCATAGTTCCGTTTGGCAGAAATATGTCCAATTAGTAAGGAGGTTGCTCATAATAATTTGATCTTGCGGAAGCATCGCGGCGTCGACTTTCATCACCTGTGAGCTTGCCAGTGGTTTGGGACCATTGACCGGGTCTCTTTCAGATAAAGGTCCACTTGGATCAGGGATCTGAGAATAAAGATCTCCATTGCCCACTACCGTTCTACAGATGTTCCTTATATAGCTTCTCCTCTTAGAACGTTCTATACTGTTCGAGGGGAATCTAAGGAGATTCTTAATATAAAATGATCAAAATAGGAATCAGGGTATCATACATATTATTAATCATTTACCTACATGGATAGGCAAAGGGTACAGTTGAAAGCCTTTTCGGCTCTTTCGGTCTTTGAGCCATCCCCTAGACAAATAGAAAAGAGACAAACAGAAAAGCCAAACTGCACGGAGAAAAAAACTTTGCGCGTGGGACCCGAAGTTTAGGTCATATGGATCTCTGAAGTTTTCAGATTGATCATCTGAACACTTAAGGTCCAGCTGCTGAGGTTTGAATCACACATCTGAAACTTCAGTTCTTACATCTGAAGTACTTCGGTTCTTTCATCTGAAGTACTTCAGATGCAAGAACTGAAGTTTCGGATGTGTGATCCGAACCTCGACAGCTAAACTTAAAGTGTTCAGATGCTCAATCTGATAACTTCAGAGATCCATATGACCTAAACTTCGGGTCCCACGCCCGAGGTTTTTTTTCTCCGTGTATATTCTGGTATAAAAACAAGCAGATGAACAGTTTTAACTACAAGCAGTTTTACCAGCTAAACAATCAGTTTTAACTACATAATTGGTAGATGAATAAGCGAAATAAGGGTACAAAATAAGCGGCAAGGGCACAAGACTGTTCGTCTGCTTGTTCTGGTACCAGTATGTAGTTTGGTTTTTCTATTTTCTCTACGGATGACTCTAAGACGAGCCAAAAAGGCTCTCAGCTGTACCCTTTACCTATCTACGTAAGTAAATCATTAATAAAATGTATAGTACCACGATCCCAATTTTGATCATTTTGATATACGGTACTACTCACTGGAAAAAAAAAACACATTAGATCTAGAGTCCAGACTCTTGAAAACATCAACAAGATAAAATACTCTTGACTCAATTGGGTTTTGCTTGAATCAGGAACCAAGCCTCTTACTTTGAGCGGATTTTCTTTTGATTTAAGCTTAAATCTGATTGAATCAAGAGCATTTTTCTTGTCAATGTTTTCAAGATCCAACGTGTTTTTTTTCCAGTGCTCAATCAAGAATGTTTGAATTTTTAGCATAGCACAAGTTGGCAGTCATGCATTAAGTCGCCCCCCCCCCCCTCCTCGCACACTCGACTTGGAGCCCGCGAAATTTCAATTTGTGTTCCGCTTTATTGAGCAATTTTAACCCCGCGAACGCACCCCGTCTGCCTTTTTTTATATTTTGAGACTCCCCCCCCCCCCCCCCCGGTAGCTCGTATTTGCTCCCGTGAAAGGCAGCCGCCTCCCGCTCGCGAAATCTCTTCCACCCGGCACGCCGCAGAATTCGCAGACGCCAAAACGACGCGGAAACTCTCATCACGGTAATCATACTTTCATCGCTCAGTGGGTCAAGTCGGAAAAAATTTGGAAACTTTAAAAGCTCATAACTCCGTTTGTACGAGACTTTGAGGTTCTAAAAGTGATTCCCGTTTGATTTCTCGTGAAATTTTCTTCCAGAAGTACTTCTTAAAATATAAAATGGACATATTTTTACCCAACAGAACTACATAGTTCTGTTTGGTACGAATACGTCCATTTTAAATTGCCTTAAAAAACCTGCGCATGCGGGTGGGAAAGATCGGGTGTGCTCGTTAGTGCTCGGGCCGTAAGAATAAATGGGAAACTTACGTCACATTGGTTACAAGGTATTTGAACTGCCCGCTCACAAAGAAACTCAAACGTGAATCAAATTGCGCACTACATCGGTTTCAGCAAGCTTATCAATCGAGCAATGTTCATTTCCCACCATGTGTTGTTCAAACTATAAGCAATTTGCTATAGCTGAGCCAAAGCGTCAAGATTGAGGTTGCCGGATTTTTATATCGCAGAGAATGTCATGATATACGTTTAGCGCGCAATGTGAATCACGTAGAGCGTTGAGTTTTCATGAGCGGGTGGTTGGAATTGACGCATCAAGAGTTATTGAGTATCTTCGTAAGTAGTTGATTTCGGTAAATTTCGTTGTGCGCATCGTGATCTACGTGAAATTTTGGTCAGAAAACATGTATCAGAATGCTGAAATTCATACCTTAGTGGTCCACTAACATAAAAATTTGCAGTTTTAGTCAAAAGTTTCATGTCCGACCTCTCCAATTGACTGGATCCACTGTGCGGCGCTCGAAAATTCGCTCGTTCGTCGTCGGGACCGCGAGACCGAGGCTGGCATCTTCGCGAAATCCGAGGGCACTTTTCGCGAGCGCGATTTATGCGAGAACCTGGTCGACTTGCAAATTGCTGTTTTGAGTGGCGGAAAATGGGGCTTCTCCCGACAACAGTCAACAAAGCCATGTATGCTAAATTAAAATTGGTCCGTTGCACAGCGATGAGACAATATTTGGACCGCGTTTAGCAGGGAGGAACCAAGCCACATGAGCCATTGCCAAATTTAACTGGGCGATTTAATTTTTTACACGAGAACGGTTGTGCGGATTTTTGTGCACGTTTCAGTGAATTTTCTGTGTGGTGCGAAGCAAATTCCTCAAAATTTTCAAAGGAATTCGTACGAAAGTTCTCTTGTAAAAGATTAAATTGCCTGCTTGAATTTGACTATGGGCGATGTGGTTTGGTTTCCATATCACTCGGGGTTTTTGGATGCTTTGTAGACTCCAGCACAGAATTTCACTCCACAATTGTTGACATAATTCATGATTTGGGGTAAATTGACAGAAACTTTTAATACGAAATGTTTTTAGTGCCCTATTGAAAAAATAAAACTAATAAAACTAAATAAATTTAGGTCATATGGATCTCTGAAGTTCTCGGATTGAGCATCTGAACACTTTAGATCTAGCTGTCGAGGTTCGAATCACACATCTGAAACTTTAGTTCTTACATCTGAAATGCTTCAGATGTTTGAGAGAACATTTGAGAACCGAAGTTTTTCGGATGTGAGAACCGAAGTTTTTCGGATGTGAAAACCGAAGTACTTCAGATGTAAGAACTGAAGTTTCAGATGTGTGATCCAAACCTCAGCAGCTGGACCTAAAGTGTTCAGATGCTCAATCCGAAAACTTCAGAGATCCATATGACCTAAACTTCGGGTCCCACGCACGAAGTTTTTTTCTCCGTGCACGGCAGAGATCCAAGTGACTTTTTTTCAGTGCAAATAATCAACAGAAAATATACTTATTTCACGAGGAGGATTTCTCATCATTTGCACTTGTGCGAGGACTTTTCGCCTCCTGTATTTGTTTCGAGGAGACTCAGCTCAGTCTCCTTGGAAGATCCGAGCCTGAAATATGAGGAGAGCGAGGAAAAGTGTTATCTGAGCTATTGACCGTCACCCTGCGACGGAGGGCGAGACGGACGCAGGGAAAATGAAATTGGATTCAAATGAAAACACTGATTTTATTATTTTTTCCTCTCGGCCCCCGCCCCTCACTCCCGCTGCAGTGCTGCCATAATTGAATCCCTAAAGCTAACCACCGCCGTATCCGCATCAAATTGAAAACAGAACCAGAGATAACAACCACGGGAAGGGTCGTATACACCGTAGCCACGTGTTTAGTAAATGCATTAATGTATTATTATCCTACACCGAAAATAATTGCAATTAATTTAACATTCTTGATGTAAAAAAAGTATGCGAGAACTCACAGAATGATAAATTACCCGCTACGGCAGCTAGTTTTACATCTTGATATTGCTAAAGTGCAGCAGTTGTTACAGCAGTAAAAGTAAGTAATCTGAGGAAGACATTTAGGAAGGGCCACCGCTGCCACCAGTCTGGATTATATCGTCCAAGATGACCGGAATGTTTCAAAATGTTTCATTTTCTTTTTTATTAATAAAAAAAAAAAAAAAAAAAAAAAAAAAAAAACCTTTAAAACGTAAAATGGAGGGCACAACACCAGCTAGTTGAAACCCGAATTTGGTGATTTTTGGGCTTGTGGCACCATTGGAGTTAGCTAGGCATTAACTTTCCTCATTATTCAGTGTACCTGTGGTAGAATTTTTCATCTTAAAGCCAGTCAGAGAGGAAAGTCGAGAGGAGATGAATCGAAACAAACGGATCAAAATACATAATATTTCGGCGGCTCTCGTCCATCTGAGCTGGAAGAGAATGGGTTTTGGAGTGACATAAGTTTTTTAACAAGTACGAAAGGTAGCCTCGCAGATCTTCACAGTTTGGTGCTTGCAATTTCTTACCCCAGATTAAACGCCGTTGACGCAAAAAAATGCGAATTTCAACCCCCTTTGTTCGGCACCGAGAGCTGGAAGACGGGCATTGTGTTTCTGAATGATGAAAAAGGGAAATCTGGCGGAGTCGCGGCTTCATCTAATGCAATTTATCGGTCAAGCAAGTCAAGAAACTAGATTGTAAAGTTTATATCTCTCATTATCCCTGCTTACCTCCCCTCTTTCCTGTCTCTTTGTTTACTCTTCTGTCGCTTATATCGTCGCTTTGTGGACAAAAGAGCGTAATTGCACTTGAGGATGAGCCCTGTAAAGCATTAGGTTACATAGACGACAGGGTCCATCGCGAGGGGTAGTTATGTCCTTGCGTCGGGAGGGCGCGGGTATGACGTGCTGAAAGGGATTACCGGGGAATTCTGATGTGACTCCATGGTTTTTAGTGTCAAATTAATCCGCTAGATGACGCGCACAATGAGGATGGAAGATTTACGTCTCGTCGGCTGGTACTAAGCAGTTTAAATTAAAAGGAAAAATCGTGCGGATAATATTTGATTTTGAAGGGAAGAGTTGGGTAGACCCAAGGGGATGGCTCTAAAAAAAATTAGGTGCGAGGTATCGTTTTTGAAACTACCGGAATTTTTGTGTAGGGATAAAAAAACAATTTAAAAAACGGGTAACAAGGCTAAAATTTCACATTCACAAAACCAAAACGTTTCGGCTGACAATTCAGCTATCGTCAGTTGGATAAATCAAAATAAAAATGGTTAAAAATTTAAAATAGTACCTGATAAGTACCTTTCAATTGAGAATTCAAACTGAGGATGGTTGAATTTTCAGCCGAAACGTTTTGGTTTTGTGTACGTGAAATTTTAACCTTGTTACCCGCTTTTTAAATTGTTTTTTTATTGTATATCTTGTCACGGGCTGCAGAGCATCTATCATATTTTGTGTAGGAAATATTCGATTAATTTAAGTTTACATTGATTCTAAACAGTTCTCTCAGTGAAGGAAGGATGATACTACAAAATAAGTTTCTTGGCGTCAGGTCCATACTCTGAAACCTGTGAGAAGTGACTCAATGTTTGAATGATAGCTTTTGAACGTGTCTCTTTCTAAATATATCTTATTCATACCAGGAGAGAGGCTTTGAGAATAAATAAAGTAGCAGTCGAAAGATGTTCACAAAACGGCATAGCCTCCCCTTTTTTGATGCCTAGCTTTCCTTTTTACCCGTGCAACTCTCCCTGTCAAGTAAAGCCAATTCTTTCATTGCTGCCAAATTGCACATTGGCGGTGAATTCTCCCGATACCCATTACCGTTTTCCACTTTCCTGTTCACAGCGAAGATCATGCATGTTCCCAATACGTAGATTTTACTCAGTAAATAACAAAAGAGTTTCATAACTCGTACATTTCAACAATTTCTGTGCATTTGTTTAAAAGTCAAAATTTAACAGCCAATGCTACCAGGATTGCCCTTTTAATTATTTAATCTACGAGTTTTAAAAACAAAATTTCACAGTCGCTTCAACTAGTGGCGATTATTCCGATACCCAATTTCTACTTCCCTTTTCCTCCGTGCTGAGGCAGAACGCCGTATGAACATTCGAGAGCTGCCAAAGTTTCCTCGATAAAATGTTTGTTTTTGAGGAGAGTCATGAATATTTTCTCTTCGAATTTCCAGATGACATATATCTAACTACGAAGAAAATTCTTTAATATTGATATCGGGAAATATTGTTTACAAGTTTTCCTAAAAAATCGTATTTGCTCGACGAAAATTTGGGTACGGGAGAAGGTTCATGCGGCGTTTTTCCTTAGCACGGCAGTATTCGAGGCGAAAAGCATACATGTCCCCGACATGTCAACCCCGCATGGTGCATGTGGGTGACAGAGGGAGAGGTCCCGATAGCGGTGTCGCGACCGAGTGGTCCCTGTTTCGCCGCAGCTATCAGCCCGGTAGCGCCCCCCCCCCCCCCCCCCCCGAGCGAGGCTGGACGATAGCGTGGCGTCACCTAAGCATATTTCACTCGTTGCACCTTGCCGCGCGCTGGTCTAATGGATTACTTGCTTATCGGTCCTCCATGCCGCGCCGCCGCACAGAGGAACCAGTCGATGGAAGAAATTGGAATGAAATTTAGAAACTTTGAAAGCTTGCATCCTCAAAAATCTGGAAGAGGGAGGTTGAGAAATGGTTTTATTGATTTTTTCGTGAAGTTTCCTTGCATAAACGCCCCTTAAAATTGATTTTGTGACGAAATAAACATCAAAATTTGCAATTTTAGTAAAATATTACATGATCGCCCTTCTCTGAAAGGCTAGAATCACTGTGCGCCCCTGCTCCGTTCAAATGTCGAACCTGCATTTTGACTCGTTAAGAAAAATCCTGGGGGTTTCAGGGATATTCTGTTCGAGTGAGGGTATGGTTTTTCACTTAAAAAGAAAAAAAAAAGAAAGAAAAAAAAACGTCACGTGACGGCAGGTAACAATGGGCCTGTTGCAAACTTTTGCTAGAGCAAAAATAAGAGTTGTTTCTTATAGATAATGCCTCAAAAATCACGATGAGCGCATCGGAAAAGTCTGAAATGCACTCATAACTTCACAATCTGCGTAAGAAATTTGCGTTTTTTTGAGCTTCCCGCTTCAAAAACGATACTACGGCACAGGTGAACATTTTGTTAGAGGAGTCGTTCCATCGTCGGCAATACTCATCATGGCCGACGACAATCCGCCAAAACACCTGTGATGGGACGAGATAACACCTGAACAGGATTAGACTAGATAACAATCGGCGTGTTTACGTTCATATTTTCCTCACTCGCCTTGATTGACCTTGAACTCTCCTCAAAATACGCGCGGAACTGCGCAAGCGTCGGCCATGATGAATATTGCCGACGATGGAGCGACTCTTCTAACAAAATGTTCACCTGTGCCGTAGTATCGTTTTTGAATCGGGAAGCTCAAAAAAACGCAAATTTCTTACGCAGATTGTGAAGTTATGAGTGCATTTCAGACTTTGCCGATGCGCACATCGTGATTTTTGAGGCATTATATATAGGAAACAACTCTTATTTTTGCTCTAGCAAAAGTTTGCAACAGGCCCATTCCCCAATAAGCTGTCTCTGATTATTCAGCGGATTTTCCTTGCAATTGAACATTAAGTACCTGGTAATTCCATTGGGAAACATGCATACATTTTGTAATAAATGATAAAATATCGCGAAATAACATTATTCAGATTTGTTGCTCGCGTAGCCTTCGAAACGCTAGTATAAACATGAGTCGAACGGAACCAACACAACATGGGAGTAGAGCAAAGGAAAGGACTCGCGTCGTTGACGGCGCAGAGATACAACTATTCGTACTCGAGGGATGTCCGTGTGGCATCTGCAAAATTGAAGGCGCGATGGCACGAAAGGTGAACTCGTAGTGCTCCACACCGCTGCGCTGCCGACCGTTGTGCGCGATTGTTGACCGTTGTGGTTCAAGTAGGCTCCGAATTTTCTTGCGAGCGGGGGATTTAAGTTTTTCGTAACCAATGCTTTCAAACGTTGGTACTTTGGTCCGGGGGTAATTTCAGCCAAATAATTGGACGGATTTAACAGAAATCAATCGAACTGTATTTCATATCGCCTAATTATCCCTCGTGTTTTATTTTTGTTAACAAAGAACTAAGTTACTTAACATCCTCATTTTATCCTAGATTGTAAAAAATATACTCAACAATTTCAATATCAAGTTTTGCTTATTTTTCTGTTTCAAAAGTGAAACATCGGAAAAGTTAGACAGTATCTGATACATTCAGGTCGATTCCGGTTTGATTCATCCAACCGCAGAAATGTACAAAGTCATTCTTCAAATACAACCATGAAAAAAATCAAATATTTAAGAAACCGCGCTTATGTATCACTGAAATTTCTGGTCACATTATCATCCTGAAAGGTTTCACGCAGAAAATGAGTAAAGCAACACAAATTTTCGAGATCAACTCTCGAACAAGATACCAACGCATGCACAAAATATGGATCAAATTAAGGGCTCATGACGTCATTTCGTCGCTCCTCTAACTTTTAGGCGTATCTCTATTTCAACATGAACCCCGGAAAGAATAGCTTTATATGGACACCAGGGCTCAATTAGAAATTGAGGTACGCCTTTACGTCAGAGGAGCAACAATTTGTGCCATACCATTCAACTAATAATATTTATGAACGCTTACATCTCGCGTGGGAATTAATTTCCGAACATGCCGTAGCTTGAATTGTGATCCAGGCAGACAATAGGCAGATATCAAGCTGGAGAATCTAAATATCGTCTTGTCAATTATACACCGCTTTAGTAGATACGCGGTATTTTACAATTCCCTTTGAGGATGGATTTCGTATGCTTAGTGACTTCTAAGAGACGCGATTCCTCATATGAGTTCACGTGATATATCTTCCGGATCGTAAGACGTTGTAAACCTAGTTCTAGTTCTCGAGGAGGAGCTTCGCTTCCGAAAGTCGTAAGACCGGGTCTGAGTAATCGGGACCTAGCCGTAGTTACTGAAACTAATAATTATGATTCACAGGCACGTCAGACCCGCAAAGCGTATTGGCACAAGCAAAGAAAGCTAGAGGTGTAAAACTCACAAAGAAAAAAAAGAAGAAAAAATGGCACGGAAGTTCATTTACATGGATTGAAAGATTTCTGAACATGCATGACCTCCAGAAAATCTAGTGCATGCACTGGAAAAAAAACACATTGGATCTAGAGTCCAGACTCTTGAAAACATTGACAAGAAAAAATACTCTTGATTCAATCGGATTTTTGGTTGAATCAAAACGAAATCCGCTTAAATTAAGAGGCTTGGTTCTTGATTTAAGCTAGATTCTGATTAAATCAAGAGTATTTTTTCTTGTCGATGTTTTCAAGAGTCTGGACTCTAGATCCAATGTGTTTTTTTCCAGTGTGGTTGAAATTTCCGTTTCGTGGTTACTTTGGGTTTATTTATTTATTTTTTAACGAGTTTATCCGCAAATTAAAAGTTTGAGCTAGGAGCGTAACAGCCTCTTATCTATGAAGGTCTGAGTAAACACGATATACAAATAAAAAGAGAATAAGCTAATTAAATAAACAGCGAGATCAAATTAAAAACTCCAAGAGACGCATTCCCAATCAGAAAGGACAGTCGTTCATGCTGGAAACTACACAGTTAATTTCCGTGATTATGCGGTTACTTTGCACTACTAAGAGTTACTTGTTCTCGATCGAATCAACTAAAATAGTTGGTTCATTGACCAAACTTTTGGTTAATCCTCACAGGGCATAAAAGAGCATTTGACAGCATAGGAGTAACGTGGTTGGGCCTCATTTTTCAACTTGTCTCCCGAATCAGAGCGACACCTCATCGCCGAAAAAGAGCGGGATATTGCGAGTTCACGCCTCACGTAGTAGCGCCTTCAATTTTGTAGACGCAACACGGATATCCATAGAGTACGAATAGTTGTATCTCAGCGCCGTCGTTAGATTTCTGTGAATGTTACTCATGTGCTTGACTACGTATGTCAGCCGCGGGACCAGCAGAGTCAAAAATTCAGTACTGATGGCCACAAGATCTCCTAGCAATCACATGTAACAAGGACTCTAGTTACATACAACATAATTTTGATTTTGTGCAGCATTCCGTCCATCGATCGGCACAAAATTGTGCTCTTCCAGTCGCAGTTTTTGTTGATTTCAAATGGATAGTTTCATTAATCGCAGCGTTTTGTGTTCAACAATTTAACTTAACTTTATTTTATTTAAAAACACAAGGAAATGGGTAAATAATGCTGAAAATAAACACAAAACCTGGGACGTTTCAGGTTGGTTTAAACCCCCTTATCGACCAAGAAACAAAAAAATGTATTGTTATATATAAAAATCAAGACCCTTAGACCCCCATTTGTGATAACGAAAATATCACAGATGGGGGTCTAAGGGTCTTAATTTTTATAATTGTATATATTTTTTGTTACCTGGTCGAGGAGCGAGTTGAAACCACCCCGAAACATCCCAGACTTTGTGTTTATTTCCAGCCTCATTTTTTTGTGTTATTAAATTGAATTATTCGGGCTATTTTGGTATACATATAATTTTTAACCTTATTGCAGTATTGGATCAACACAAATTGCACCCGGACCACTCGAATTTGAGTGGAGCCGACCAGCCGAGGGGATTTGTTGACTCATCACTGTGACTTCAAGGTAGCAATGGCTGTATTCTGCCGAACTGAGGAAGAACGCTGTAGGAACATTCAAGAATTGGCAAATTTTCCAGAATAAAACATGTATTTTTGAGGAAAATTATGCGTGTTTTTCCTTGAGATATTAAGATATTTCGCGACCAAAATTGTTCAAAAAATTTGAAGAACATTCACAATTTTCCCAGCGAATTCATTCGTCATTAAAGGAAATGCAGCAATGTTTAAATGCCCACACGGCGTTTTTCCGTAGCACGGCAATATGGGAACCAAGCCTTCTCATTTTCAGTGAGAACGTGGTCGAAAGCAGCATTTCAGGTGGGAATTTCCGAAGGGTTGCGTCCTCCACACAGAGAGGAAAAAAGGGGGAGACGATGATTTCAAAACTTGAGGCTGCGGAACGAAGTGGGTCCGAGGGGTGATTTGGAACGAATGAGTTCGACAGGAGATTCCGAGGGACTTTGGCGATTTAACGATTTGATGTTCCTCCGGCGGATTATCACGTGTCACACGGCGATCGAGGTCGGAAAGATTGTCCACAAAACCAGCTGTCACTCCTATCGAGTTAGGGAGAGGCTTGTGCCTTCGGCAGAGGCCGACTGCGGTGTAATTTTCATCCACTCTCTGTCGGTCCTATCCAAAAACCACTGACCGTGGAAAAGAGAATACTATTCCGCCAGAGCAAAATAATTCACTGAGTAGAGCGGCATGCAACCAGGCACAATTGGACGTATTTCTACCAAACAGACCTAAGTACAGGTGAGAAATATGGGGTGTGCTCTAGAAAGCTGCTTAAAAAGCAATGTAAAAGTGGGCGTGATTCCTTTTGAAGAATTGGAAAAGCGGGATTTTACGTTCTATCAATCAGACCTATGTGCCAACTGAATGCGAGATTCACGAGCCGCGGGCATGGCAAGAGAGCGTTATGGACATGGCTCATGAGTTAATGCGCCCCGACGACGATTACCCCCTCGCGCGTGTGCTCAATCATTGTCGCTGACGTCACTGGCGCTTTATTATTCTCATTCACTCTTACGGCTACAGGACTAACGAGCACACCCCATATTTCTCACCTCCACATAGGTCTGTTTGGTAGAAATACGTCCAATTGAATCAGTGAGAACGGAAACACACCAACTCCGTAACACGAAAATGCTCAATTTCCATTAAATACCGTTGAATTACATGGAGATTATAGAAGTTAGCGCATCTGTTCCAACCTCAAACTTTAAAGAGTCCATGAGCACTTGTCTTTTGGCAGCAAAAATCTTTTTCTTATTGAACTAACTTCTTCACCCACTGTGCAGTTTTGTGTAAGTCTTGATTATTTTAATTTTTCCGAGTTGGTGTGTTTTCGTTCTCACTGATTCAATTTCGGAAATTATAAGTTGGGTGCTTTTTGAGCTTGACTATTCGCACATTTTTTCGGTCAAAAATTCATAGGCGATAACATATATCTTTTGAATGGGAAATCGGACGTTGAAGCATTGCTGAACTACAATATCAGACTCATTCGCAAAATCACTCATCTGTACATGGAAACAAAAGTCACATACGATGTTCCTAAAAGGAGCTGAAAATGGTAGTTCCTGATTGCAAAATGTAGTACAACTCCGGGGAGACGAATCCCCTCAAAATTATACTCTCTGCAGTAGCGTTTGCGATTATTTTTCGCGAATTCTGACAACTAAAACATCGCCAAAATTGACATTTAATTGAGATGAGTTTCGGCCGGAATTAAGTAATATTTCCACATTCCATGCTCTCTTGTAACGATGTAGGAACCCCATCTCTCATCAAAACCGACGAGAACCTTTGATTAACTTGTTTTGTAACAGATATATGCACGATGCATGGCTGCAATCACTCACACAACCCACAGCAGATCAAATCAAAGTGATTGTGCCATTCCGAGAAATGCATTAAAATTCGAGCTGAAAGCGGGGAATGCAGGGCGTTCCAGTGGTGAGGCGCGATTATATCAATATTTTCTCATTTGAAGCTATGATATAGAATCAATTATTAAGGTGTTCGTTAAAACGCTGTGTCTATCGATCCTGTTCCATAGGTTGAAATAGTAGATAAATCGATAAATCGCAAAGTATGCCACGCCACACATAACTGAGGCGTTTTCAATAAATAACACGGACTAAATTCTACACATAACTGCATGGCACATGATGAAGTAGAAGCCATTAGAGACGTCGACGGTAAAAATAAAAACTCAGTATCTTAATTGTATGGTTTGTGTTCTCTGAACTACAAAAGTTAAACCGTTTTAAGTGCGGTTTGGCTAGCCAGACATTTTTTATCGTAGTCTACTGAGTGCCAAAAATGTTCGCAAAATATATTCCACTCTCCAGCGCTGCTGTGCCAACAAAGAGTACGGTATGTGAAGGAAATATAGGCGATTTAAGTCCAAAATGGTTTCAATTTTTGCCTTTGAGCATAGGGGAATCAATAAATTTGAGAAAAGTTGGAATCGTTCCCTGATGATCTATGGGAGGACCGAAATTTGTGGCGTTTCGGCGTCGCAGAGCGCCGGAGAGCGCTGTGAGAGCGACTCTTATTTATGTAGGTATAGAATCGTTCAAAACTTTCTTGGCAGAAAAAAACAAACAATGGACCACTAGACAAGGTACGAATTTAAGCGATCTGATACATGTTTCTTAACCAGAATTTTACGTAGAAAACGATTCACACAATGAAAATCACGGAAACCAACTCCTAACGAAGATATTGACGTTTTTATTTCACATTGGTTACGAGGAATTTGAACTGCCCGCTCACAAGAAACTCAAAACTCTACGTGAGTCAAATCGCCCACTACAACGGTTTCAGCAAGCTTCTCAATCGAGCAATGTTCATTTCCCATCATGTGTTGTTCAAACTATTAGCAATTTGCTACAACTGAGCCAAAGCGTCAAGATTGAGGTTGCCAGATTTTTATATCGCAGAGACTGTCATGATAACGTTTAGCGCGCGATGTGAATCACGTAGAGCATTGAGTTTTCATGAGCGGGTGGTCTGAATTCACGCATTAAGAATCATTAAATATCTTCGTAAGGAGTTAATTTCGGTAATTTTCGTTGTGTACATCGTGTTTTACGTAAAATTTTGGTTAAGAAATATGTATCAGAATGCTGAAATTCGTACCTTATCTAGTGGTCCATTAGACTGCATCAAGCCGAAAGGAACCATACATCATGTCAGTTGTTATCAAATTTCATCGGGTGATTTATTTTTTTAAAAGAGAACGATAGCCTAGACTCTATTGAGGGAATATCCCTTGTGGCGTGAAGCGAATTCCCTCAGCTTTTCAAATTAATCCGAAAAACTGTGAAATGAACACAACGACAACAACAACAATTAAGAGGATTGGAGGACAAGGCGCATAAGTGCAGTTTTTGAAAAAAAAAAAAAGAGGTATTAGTGAGTTCAAGTAAAACGAATCTTAATGCATATTCTGTGAAAAATTCGCTCCAAAATTCAAATTTTTAAGCATCAAAAAGTCAGTCCGTCCGCCATGAGGATCCATGTAATTTCGAAACTTTAAACATGTATTTCTCAAAGGAGCAAAAACTACACTTATGCGCCTTGTCCTCCAAGCCCCCAAATACATACAACGAATCAACAACAGGATTAATCGAACAATTGAATACCCGTGTACTGTTCTATGAAGTTTGGCAATTTTCGATGTGGCTCGCTCCCTTTCTGCTTAACGCAATCCATTTTTCGATTGGAAACTTTTGAAACATTGAAGTGAAGTTACGTCATTTTGTCTGCGAAACAAACATGTTGCCGGACTCTGTAACATAATCGTATTATATCCTTCTCGTCGTGGATCCACTTGTTTCAACCTCTCCGAGAAAAAGTAGGTTGGTCCCTTTCCACTGGGTTCGATCCGTTTGAGAGGATGATTTCCGCGTTTACATCCACCACACGGAATCCAAATTCACAAATCGTCGCTCCTCTGACGTAACAGCGTATCTCCATTCTCGGATGAGCCCCGAAAAGCAAAGCGTTATACGGGGCAGAGGGCTCACACGGGAATTAAGATACGCCCTTACATCAGAGGACAGAAAGCGAGTGGAACGAAGGGCCCCGGTACTCGAGCCCTGCACTCTTTAGCGAGAACCGCATAACGCCGATGAGAATGCCTATGGAGATAGGTTGTTTTCGCGGCCGCACTTCGGCCACTTTCGGTGGAGGCGGGCGAACGCGAAAGTTTTTCGATTAGATCTCGTCGAGGGATCGACCGGCACGTGAGGTGGAGCTAGTCCAGGTAGGGACAGATGTTGCCAGATTGTCGCATCGCGCATCGTGTTCTAAGCGTGATTTACCTTCGGAAAAATGAAATAGCAGCCGTGATATCTTATGAGAGCCAAACGTGGTGCGGCGTGGCGTGTGGCCAGTGCAAAACGCGAATTGGCGCCTACAAGACTGCAAGGATACTTCACGCATTGCATCTGCGCGCAATGCTTGAAATATTCCTGCAGTCTTGCAGGCGCTAGTACGCAGTTCGCGCTGGCCAAACAATGTTTGGCTCAAATACAAACTTGCGAAGTCAGCGTTTTCCAACTCATGGTTTAGAAAGAAAATTTATGACATTTTTCAACTCGTGTTTTTGTTTTACCGTTTCGACGAGTCTTTTATAATGGACCAGTGGTCAAGGTACGAATTTCAGCATTCTGATACATGTTCATTAACCAAAATTTCACGTAAAACACGATGCGCACAACAAAAATTACCGAAATCAACTCCTTACAAAGATATTTTATGATTCCTGATGCGTGAATTCAAACCACCCGCTCATTAAAACTCAATGCTCTACGTGATTCACATCGCGGCTAAACATTATCATGACAGTCTCTGCGATATAAAAATCTGGCAACCTCAGTCTCGACGCTTTGGCTCAGCTATAGCAAACTTCTTATAATTAAACTGCTTACATAAAATCCTGGTTAAGAAACTCGGATCAGATTACTTAGATTCCTACCTTGTTCAGTGGTCCATTACGACTTTTTCGCGTTAGCCATGCGTCAATCGTGTTCTACGCGTCATTTCCCTCAGAAACACATATTCGCAAGGCAAATTCGTTCGTGGTTTATGTTGACAACTTGAAAATATGAAAAAACCAGTGAAAGAGCCGTATTCATATGGTCCCTCCTCAAACAGTTCATTCCTTTAGGAGGACCCATATCGACGGTGAAAGTGCCAGACCACGTATCTTGGTTTGTGACGTTGCAAAATTCCTGTCATACTTAATTTTTGAAATAGAAAACTACTCAACATCAATTTTTGAAAAATTTCACAATTTATCTTCTCTTTGAGATGAAAATTCCGTGAAAACATGAAGGAATGATATTGATTTGTTCTCCTATACAAAAGAATAAAATGGCAGCAGAGATTCTGAAACACCGGCAACAAGATACGTGGTCTGGTAGTTTCACCGTCGATATGATTAATATTGTGATTAAGGAATTTTAAAGGAGAGATCCCTCATAGTATCACGAAAAAGACAAAACTTGGGAACCGTGATAATTGTGCAGTATAATTGAATCAGTGAGAACGAAAACGCACCAACTTGAACCTCGAAAATGCTCTCTTCTCACTATGGACAGACAAGTTTCATAAAGGCCATTGAAGTTACCGTATATGTGCCAACTTGGACATTTAAAATTTCCTTAAATACTTGCTTTTAGGCACCAAAAATATTTTTCTTAGACTAACTTCTTCACCTACTGTGCAGTTTTGTGTGTGTCTTAATTATTTTCATTTTTCCGAGTTGGTGTGTTTTCGTTCTCACTGATTCAATTGTGATTATGATAGTTTTTTCCATGTGAAAAAGTGCCCTAGTTGTATGGGGAAGCACGATTGGGCAACGATACGCGATTGGAAATCAGTGGGCGAGGATAGGGGATAAAAATCAAAAACTCCGTCGGAGAGATATCAGTGTGCAAGAAACCGGGAAAGTTTTCTCGCTGCGGATAGCGACGCCGCGATATTCAATATGATCACAAATATTTCAACAGGTCAATACAGAGCCCCCTCCCCGGTCGCCCGCCCCTCCCCCCGGTGGCCGGCCCCGGGGGAAAACTTTTCCCGATGATAATGAAGACCTGAAGTGGGAAACACGGTATTTCTCTCCGCTCCTCTTCGCCCCCTCGCGCGCGTTCGGGAGTTCTCCCGGCGTCATTTCGCGGTTGCTGCGTTGCCTTCGTTGGGCGTTTGGTCGATATTCATGGGAAAATATCTGCTCGAGAGAGCAGTGAGTCCAAAAACACCATCGAAGTCACGACTGAATGGGAAAAAATTAAGAGCCCCTTCATATTTTTGTGTATTTAAAACGCTAGACATCCCTTGAACTCGAATTAACGCTGTTGTTTGCCTGGATTTTGGTCGACATTTATGAGAAAATATCTGCTCGAGAGAGCAGTGAGTCCAAAACTCCGTTGAAGTCAGGACTGAATGTAAAAAAAAAAAATCAAGAGCTCCCTCATATTTTTATGTATGCAACACGCCAGGCATCCCTTGAACACGAAAAGATCCAAGGCATACCGTCAAAGTCATTAGCGCTGTTGCTTGGCTGGTTTTTGGTCGATAATCATGAGAAAATATCTGCTCGAGAGAGCCGCGAGTTCAAAAATACTATCGAAGTCACGACTGAATGGAATAAAATGAGGAACTCTTTCATATTTTTGCGTATGCAATACGTCAGACGTCCCTTGGACACGAATAGATCCAGGACATGCACCGAAAAAAAAGTGAAGTTAATTTAACATTCTGGATGTAAAAAAAGTGTACTAGAACTTATAAAATGCTGAGTTATCCGACACAGCAGTTAAGTAGCAATGCCAATGTGTAAAACTAACAGCTGTGGCGGGAAATTCAGCACTTTTTAAGTTCTCGCACACTGTTTTTACATCCGGAATTTTTTATCAAATTCACTTTTTTTTCGAAGCGCCATCAGATACATTAAAGCTGTTGCTGGGGATGAGTGAGAAAAAACTCAGGGCTCCTTCATATTATTGCGCATGCAACACGGATATCTCTTGAACACGAATAGTTGCATCCTGGCTGCACCATCACAGACACATTGAAGCTGTTGCTGGTATAAGCAAGAGAAAGGCAGTGCCCCTTCATATTGCGTATGCAACACGGAGCTCTCTTGAACTTGAATAGTTGCATCCTGGTACCATCAAAGACATCGAAGCTGTTGCTGATATGAGCGAAAAGAAAGCCAGTGCCCTTCATATGATTGCATATGCAACAATTACAACACCCCTCGAGCACGGACAGTTTCATCAAGGCTGCAACATCCAAGTCACTGATGTCACTGCTGGAATGGAAGAATGAACATTTCCAAAGAAAAATGTTATTTTCCACTGAATGTAAAAACGCCTTATTTTAAATACAGATCGCCACTCATTATTTCCTCAAAACCCGCCTAGCCACAATTCCGGCAACTGCGCGCGGTTGTCAGTCGGCAGGGTTGTCCGGTGGCTTTCTGTCTTATCTAATAAACTCCCGGGGCGGTTTATCATCTTCCTTTTAATCCCCCGGCCGCATCCCTTTCCTCCATCCCCCAAGCCTCAACCCCCTCCCTGCGGCCGCTTTTATTGCTACCATTAACAATATTTTCGAAATAGAGTCACCTCTCCGGTCCCGGTTATTCGCTCCTTGAGCCGCCCCCCCCCCCTTACCGTCTTCGCAGGGTAGGAGAGGGTGTTAAACTTTGTCCGAGCTTGGAGCTTGGATCTGATTTCTGAGAGGGAAACAAGCTTCTCTAACAAGAGCGTGGACGTTTCATCCCTTAATGGCTCTTCGACTCGTTATATGCTTGCTTATTATCCCCCCTCCTCCTTCCCCCTCATCACCCAGCTTCGGACTCAAAACTCGGCGAATGTTATTAGCGAGTGGCAGGGGAAGGGGGGTAGGAGTTCTTCAGGGTGGGAATCGTCGAGATAAGTGCCCTCGAGGTTTTCATCATACACCGCTCGAAGCGCGAGTAAAAAATTGGACCTGAGTGTATCGATGACGAAAGTTTCGGGGATAAGGGCCCTCGCCCTCGCCGATTGTTCATTTCGTGTAAGCGGCGCTCTTCAATTCTTGCACTTCAACTCATCGGATTGAACAAATCTAATGGCTCTTCGGTTTCCTCCGGGAATCTCGTTGTCTTCTTCATTACGAAGATTGACATTTAGGTGCTTTATTGGGGTAAACTGCTTGGGACGGTTCGGAAATAGATCTACCCGATGCCAAACGGTCGGGATTGTTGAACTCTGTTTGAGTTGCTCGATGACATGCATGTTAGTATCGCAGGGAAATAGTAAAATCAAGCACTTTGTCAGAGGAATACTAATCATTATCGTTCACCTGAAAGAAGAATCAAAGAGGATAATAAGGTTTACGGTGGAAAAATGAGGACAGTTTTTTCTGAAAGAATAGTATATGGGGAGAAAAGGTCAATTGCGAGAAAAGACAAACATTTTATAGCGTCAGACCTACGTAGCAATAAACGCGATGAGCGACAGAGAAGTGAATTATTGATTTTTCGACTGAGCAACTATTTTAACTCCTGTGTGGTGTTTGAGTATAACCGGAGAATTGAAGTCGAAACGTGGCGCAGCTCCGCGCCGGCGCCGCCTCTTCTAATTGAATCGCAGCTTTGGAGCTCGTAATGAGCCGGATAAGTGTACATTCTGTACATCATATACACACTGAAACAAAGTGTAGATTAACCACGGGAAAAGAGTGTCAGGGGGTATCTCCTAAAATTGTGGTACTATCCCAATTTGTTGGATGACATGGTCATTTCCAGTTGATCACCGCGACTCAGGTTGGGGTAGTACCACAATATTTAGGTTAGTATCCTAATTTACTACCACGACTAATTGGGGCACTACCACAATTAATTGGACAACATTTTCCAATTCGCAACTATCATTTCTCGCTCATCTGTTAAAACACTTATGTGCAAAGGGAAACTAATGACACTTATGTTTTTCCTAAAGAGAGCGAAAAATTGTAATCTATAAATGCAAAATGCAGTCCAATTGGAAATGGGCATATCATCCAATAACCTCTTGCTCTTTTTTTTCTGTAGCGTAAACACAAAAATCATGGCACAGGGGTATAATATCCCCTGCACAAAAAATGTCCTTCTACGGGTCGCTGAAGTTTCACATCAAGACGAATAGATTACAAAACTCGTCTGTTTTCCGGGATATTTTACCCGCGTATCATACTCTGAATGATCTGACGATGCACCCAGTGGCGTGGCGTGAATTGCGATGTATCGATCGTTATGCCATTTAAGCCTAGGGTAAAGAATCGAGTATTAAGGTTTTCGCTGCGAACACCCTGTTTATCGATCCTTTTCCATAGGTTTAAATGGCATAACGATCGATATATCGCAAAGCACGCCACGCCGCTGATCTGATGATGCACCGTGTTGCGCCTAGGGAACAGCAAAGGCGGTGAGACGCGAATGTCAACTATAAGCGCAGGTGTTGCTCAAAGATTTAAGACGTTCAAAAGCGTTGAAGCTTCCTGGAAACTTTACCCATTACTCCGAGATAACAGCTCTGCAAGAGAGAACGACTGCGAGCAATTTGCAGTTTACGAAACCCGCCAGTCCATTTCTCGTCCACTTGCGGGCGGATAAGACGGATGGCGGAAAAAATAGACGACTGTAAAAACACACGGATCTTGGTTTGCGATGCTGCAAAGCTGTCAAAATCAATTTCAGCCACACATGGACTGATTTAGTAGCTACGTCATAGTTCAATTGGACGTATTTCTATTTGTATCAAACGGAACTATGTGCATCAAGACATGAGTCCTCAGACCCCTAAGAATATGTGCATAACAGGGCTCAAGTCATAATGCACATAGCTCCGTTTGATAGAAATACGTCCAATTGTATGAAAACACATAACCATGTCTCTGATTCGCGTCCACCGCGCCCAGTGGCGTGGCGTGCTTTGCGATATATCGATTGATCTGTCATTTAAACATATGGAAAAGGATCGATGATTAGGGTGTTCGCAGCGAACACCTTAATAATCGACTCATTACCATACGTTTAAATGCCATAACAAGCGATACATCGCAATTCACGCGACGCTACTGACCAAGTCGTGGTGGTATAATGCGCCCAAGTGTTCCTAACAGTCGAAATTACCTGAAAAAAAATCCATATTCTCAAAAATTTCGAAATCGATAGAAAAAACTAAATTTCTTTCCAAGAAACTCAATTTTTAAAGAAAATCCGAGAAAATTGACTGATTCAAACACATGTAGGCCCCACAAATTACATGTTTTAATGCCGAAACCTAAAGAAGTACAAAGGTTAAAAATCCTTGATCTGTTTGAGATTTTCGAAGGATTCAGGCAGTTTATATACATAATCAGTAAAAGTAATCAGAAGTTTGTGTCAATATAGTAACACGAAACGCATAAAACTTACAAAACACACAAAACACACAAAACACACAAAACATACGAAACACACGAAACACACAAAACACACAAAACACACACAAAACACACAAAACACACAAAACACACAAAACACACAAAACACACAAAACACACAAAACACACAAAACACACAAAACACACAAAACACACAAAACACACAAAACACACAAAACACACAAAACACACAAAACTCACAAAACTCACAAAACACACAAAACACACAAAACACACAAAACACACAAAAGTAAAGTGACACTTTCTTCATCCTGATGGTTCCGAGTAACCGACGGTTTGGGTGATTTAACTTAAAACTGTATCGAGAAACCAAGTCCTAAGAGAGAGATGAGACAGGACCTAATGCACACAACAATCAAAACACATTAAAATACAAAAACAAATGAGTATACAAGGCTAAGGAGAAATAAAACAAGCCAAGACGTTTCGGGCCAATTACACGCCCATTCTTAACTGGAAAAAAAGAAGCTAAAAATGTAAAAATTAAAACAATAAAGTGAGCATGCAACTGACCGAGGTAGAAATCAGTGCAAACTTCTTTTTAATGTGTTTTCATTGTTGCAACCAAGTCCTTTGAGTTGATCTCCAGGAAAAGTTGACGCAGAGTAACATTATAAACGTGAACATTTTTAACTGTGTAGATCAGGGGCAGAAAGCTCCTTTAAAGCTCCCTAAAGCACTCCTTGGGTTGATCTACCACAAAAATTAACGCAGAGTAACACTAAATACGAACATTTTAACTGTGTAGATCAGGGGCAGAAAGCTCCCTTAAAGATCCCTAAAGCTCTCCTTGCGTTGATCTACCATAAAAATCAACGCAGAGTAACACTAAACACGAACATTTTAAACCGTGTACATCAGGGGCAGAAAGCTCCCTTAAAGCTCCCTAAAGATCTCCTTGGGTTGATCTGCCACAAAAATTAACGCAGAGTAACACTAAACACGAACATTCTTAACCGTGTAGATCAGGGGCAGAAAGCTCCCATTAAGCTCCCTAAAGCTCTCCTTGGGTTGATCTACCACAAAAATTAACGCAGAGTAACACTAAACACGAACATTTTTAACCGTGTAGATCAGGGGCAGAAAGCTCCCTTAAAATCTCGCCTTTATGTGGCTGAGGCTACTTCGGAAGTTCGTATATTCGGATTTAGTGACACAAAACACACAAAAGTAAAGTGAAACTTTCTTCATCCTGATGGTTCAGAGTAACCGACGATTTGGGTCGTTTTAACTCAAAACCGTATCGAGCAGCCAAGTCCTTTGGGTTGATCTACCACGAAAAGTCAACACAGAGTAACACTAAACACGAACATTTTTAACCGTGTAGATCAGGGGCAGAAAGCTCCCTTAAAATCTCGCCTTTAAGTGGCCGAGGCTACTTCGGAAGTTGGAAGGCGGAAGGCAAGAGGTCAGCCACAGACGGGGGGTGGTATCGAACACGAGGGGGGAGCATTCGACGCAACAGTCGGAACTGATTGATGGTGCCGTATAGGCTAATGTGATTGAGTGCGTTACGCTGGACGTGACGGCTCAGCCCTCAAAAAAGAGGAGAAAAAATCAAGTGCCGCGGATGTTTTGATTTCACCGCGCTCGTCTTGCCGTATCCACCCCTCCCCCTGATCGCCCCACAGTGGATCGAGTCGATAGGGGAGGTCGGACAAAAATTGGAAACTTTTAAACGCTTATACTTCCGTGATACCGAAGAGAGTAGTACGCGTCAAATTTTCAAAATCGAGTTTTCTTCAAAATTCGTCAAAACTCTTTTGAACGAAATCACTGAAAATGCTAAAGCAGCGAAATTCATCTTAATGGATAATTTGCACACAAAAATTTTAGTGCTTCATCTGAAAGTGTTTAATGAGTTGAGTTCGCAGTATTTTTCATAATTTTTTTCTGACATGAGAAATTGGAGAAAAATTGATTTACAAGTGAAAACATTTGCCGCCTTGTGACGTCATCTGGCGGTTTTTCCCAGTTTTTCCCATTTAAACACATGTATTTTAGCAGAATCGGTTATTTTGTCTTATCTCCTATAGTAATTGCTCAATTTATGAATCAAGGGTATCTTCGTGTTCAGTTCACTCTGTAGATTCCACTTCATCACGGAATTCATCAAATTTCAGACCCTTGCAAATTCTCAATTGTATCAAAACGAGGCATGAGAAAAAGCCGTAAATGCGCAAAAAATGACGTGGCCTTAGGCAAAACAGCAGTAAGTGACAATATTCCTCCAGAGAGCCAATGAAAACAGGGCTTTCAAGTAAAGTGCCGCCCTCTTCTGCCAATTTCTAACCTGAAAATGCGTTTGTCCAAGGCGCAAACACGAAAGCACGCAGAAGATAGCACGTGCGGCTATCTGGTCTAACAATATACTAGCATGAAAATGATAAGTAGCCTTTTTATGGAATTGATATGAAATCAGTCAATTTTTATCATCCAAACGATGTCTAGGAGTCTTTCGGGCGATTAGTGATTATTTGAGAAAGAACGGAGGCTTTTTTCGACAAAATTTTCCGGTCAGAAGCTTCTGAGCCCGTTTTCTCAAAACTACATTTTTGCACTTACTGCTCTCTTCGTTATCACGGCAGTAAAACTCTAATCGTACACAACTTTAAGGTTCAAAGAGTGGTTCCGTTGATTTCATCGTGAAATTTCCTTCCAGAAGCACCCCTTAAAATTTAAAATGTGACGAAATTACTATCAAAATTTGCTGTTTTAGCCAAAAACTCCATGCCCGACTTTTCTGATTGACTCTTTCCACTGTGCGCCCGAGGGTGGGTTTCTGCGTCGAATTCGACAATAATTCGCCCCGCGGTTAAGTTACACTGGTCACTCCCGGGCTAGAAGGGCTGCCGCTGCTTGCTGTTCGTCTCGACATGGCGCCGCGCCGCGCCACGCTTTCGAACCCCCATTTCTACCCCTCCCCCACAAACCCCCTCAGTCTCGACTGCAACAGCCACTTCCACCCTCTTACCAAGATGTGTTCTGTCTTATCAAAAATACGTTTTTTTACCCACTCTGCCTGATGGTTTATCGACGCGCGCCGTCGCACAGTGGATCGAGTCGATGGGAGAGATCGGGCAGAATTCAGAAAATTTAAGAGCTTATAACTCCGTTTACACGTGATTTTGAGGATCTGAAAATTGTTTCATGGTTTTAGCGTGAGATTTTCTAGAAATCGCTCGTGAATAATAAAATCCTGTATGAATTAGGCGATTCTGATCTGATTCAAAAGGAAATGTTCTTGACAGCAAATTTGAGAACTTTTCTGCTTAAACTAAGTCACATATGGACTTCATTTCGCAATTAGGAGCTATGTATGAGGGAACTTGGACTGCGTTAAGCAGGAGAGAGCCAAGCCACATCAGGTATAGCCATATTTAATTGGGCAATTTAAATTTTTATATGAAAACGATAGTGCGGATTTTTGTGCAAATTTCAGTGAATTGTCTGCATAGTACGAAGCAAATTCCCTAAATATTTCACAGGCATCTGTACAAACGTTCTCTTCCAAAATATTAAAATTCCCAGTTAAATTTGGCAATAACTGATGAGGCTTGGTCCCTTTCTGCTAAATGCAGTCTAATGAATAATTAATAAACATTCACTGGAAAAAAAAAACACACATTGGATCTAGAGTCCAGACTACTCTTGAAAACATTGACAAGAAAAAATACTCTTGATTCAATCGGATTTTTGCTTGAATCAAAACGAAATCCGCTTAAATTAAGAGGCTTGGTTCTTGATTTAAGCTAGATTCTGATTGAATCAAGAGTGCTTTTTCTTGTCGATGTTTTTAAGACTCTGGACTCTAGATCCAATGTGTTTTTTTTCCAAAGTTAGTGTTTTAACGGATGTGCTAGAAATTGCAGTTCCTAATTTCAAAATTATGACCGGTTCTTACCCTTTCTACCAGTCGATTCCACACGTACCAGTTAAACTGCGAATTATCCCGCCATACTTATTCACATTCAAAGTGCACAGCCTCACGGTCAAAAGAGCATTGGCACGATGCAGCGTTTCTTCCAGACGAGTCTCCCGGGCCGGCGGCGCCGTGCGCCATCTTGTAGCTGCGGGGAATGGGGAACGTCTGGGAAGGGGCGAACGCAACCCTCAGGACGCGAAAACGCGGGTAAATTAGATTCAAACAAAAGAAGGTTTATTAACCGTGTTGGACAGATCCGAGCGGGGGAGGGGGTGGCGCGGGGGGCTCGCCCGGTTGTCACGTCTCATCGCGGGGGTGAGAACGGGGAGCCTCTTCCACAAAAACACGTATGTTTTACGGGAGATCCATGGTGGATATGTTCTTTTTGGATGAGGTGTTCGATTTTAAAGCGTGTTTCTGACGGCATGGCGTTCGTGTTCCGGATCTTTTTTTCTTGCTCCAACGCGCCCCTCTCCGCTCTTTAAGCAGTTTTAAGGTTTCTCTGCTTCGTCGATAGTTTATTATTTTATCATAATTGCATTTATTTACAGTCCTTTGCGACGTACAGTCAGAGATTCAAAAGCAGCGCGGAGATGGATTCGATCCTATCTGGCGCGCCTTTTGGGTAACAAGGGGCCCGTTTGTTAATTGGTCGATAAAGCACCGTTTCATAGTTGCTCCTTCATTCCCTAGCTAAAAGTTTTACGTCGCGGTTGAGGGAATATTAGGTAACTTCTACCGTAGCATCCTTAAAAGGATCATATTTGAGGGGTTCGGAGGACAATGCGCATAAAAGCAGATTTTGAAGAAATTGATGTATTAATGATGTCAAGTAAAACTAGTTTTAATGAAACTAGTTTTAATGCACATGCTGTGGAAAAGTCGCTCCCAAATTCCAATTTTTAAGCATCAAAAAGTTAGTTCGAACTTTCTTTTCGCCATGAGAATCCATGTAATTTCGAAACTTCAAACACTTATTTCTCGAAATAGCAAAAACTGCACTTACACGGAAAAAATGGACTAATAATTTAACAATGAAATTGTTAAAACGTATGCCCGACATGTTTTAGATGTACATTGTACAAAGGTGGAAAGCTAATGTAACCACCCCCGTAGTTAAATTAGCATATTTTCAGCCGTAAAATCTACATTAAAACGTGTTGGACACTCATTTTAACTACAAAATTGTTAAATAAGCAATTTCATTTTCCTCCGTGTATGCGCCTTGTCTTCCAAGCCCCTCCTTTACGAACCTTGCGTGAAAACAACGATAAGAGTTTTGGGGTATGCTTGTCCAGTTTCTACACCGAAAAAACGCCTTCAATTGGCCGTGCTACCGACCCACTACACGGAGGGTCGAATAGTCGCATCCTTTCGCCGTGCTATTTATCGATGCTGGTCCTCTTCGCTGTTACTTATGGTCCTATAGGTACCTTTTTTCTAAAGATAATTCAATCGACGAGTTCTTAGTTGTTAGACATATATTCCAATCGATCGATACCAATTACATTCGAATACTCACAATCCACTGATGACAGGCCATGGATAAAGAACCACCTTTTTTTGATTTTCTTGTTATTGTAAAAATGTGATCTTATGATTTTCTAGATTGGGGAAGACAAATAAAAAACACAACCTATTATAACAAAAGAAAGAAAGAAAGAGAAATGAATGCCATTAAGTTTACTGATAAATCTTAAACACTACTGAACATAGAAGATTAGTTGAAAATTTTCAGTTTAAAGTTGGAGGGTACTAAAATTTCAAATAAACTATATCAAGAAAGAAAGAAACTTAAACATGAAAACTTCATCTTATTTTATGAAATTAGAAAAATATAAAGATGTGTGCATATCGACGGTGAAACTACCAGACCACGTATCTCGTTTGCGGTGTTTAAAAATCTCCAGTCACATTTTATTTTTTTGAAGGAGATCAAATAAATATCATTCCTTACAATATTCACAGATTTTTCTCCGCACAAAGAGGAAAAATCACGGAAGTTTTCAAAAACTGACGTTGAGTAGATTTCTATTTAAAAAATAAAGTATGACAGGAATTCTGCGACGTCGCAACCCGAAATACGTGGTTTGGTAGTTTCATCGTCGATATGCAATTACCTTCAAAATATCTACCATGATAGTAGCTTAAAACGGATTCCATGGAATTGAAACTAACTTTGTCTAAGTTGTCGGCCGAAGTCTAAAATGGGCGCAAACTCCTTCGTAAACTTTTTCTCTCGCATTCAATTCTTATCCGATTCCAATCAAAATGAAGCTAATCCAATAACGCTCACTGTTTTCACAAGTTTCCCGCTTGAGAACACGATCAATGTAACTAATTTCAAATCCGATGATTTTTAAACCTTGATTTTTGAACAAACTCATTCGATTGATATTAAGTTTTGCAAAGATATCCAATCCCAAGGAAAAGTGCCCACTACAGCATTTTTTCGTATATTCGTGTCTTTTGTTTTTCGGTTGAAAAAGATTGGTTTCCTGGGACGATTCGAGGCTGATGCGTCAAATTCATTTACAGCGAGAGTTTCTGAAATGGAGGGGAGGGGCTTTGAAGAAAATGTATGAGCTCTTCCGCCCCCCCCCCCTCCAGCCTGGCCAGGTTCCAGACTCCCAGCGGGGTCCCCTGGACTCAGTTAATAAGAGTCAATACTTTCTTTCAGCTCCAATAAATTTCATTCCCATCCACCGACCGACCGGCGAGGTGTTTTTTCCTCCTCGGAAGAATTAGCCGTTTCTCCGCTTTAAGCCTCGCTGATTTACTGGCGCGGTAACCCGGGAAAATTAGACAGTCTGGTGGAGTGTGCAATGGGCCACCAGACAAGGTCTGGAGCAGGGGGAAACGTCACTAGTTTTCTCTTCAAAATCTCACATTGAAATAAATTCACGAGGCGGGAAGTTTTGAAATCAAGCCCAGAACGAGATATTAATAAGACTTTAAAACACAGATCCAATGGAAGTTTTATAAATAAATGATGTTATCACTGGAAAAAAACACATTGGATTTAGAGTCCAAGCTCTTGAAAGCTTAAATCTGATTGAATTAAGAGTATTTTTTCTTGTCGATGTTTTTAAAAGTCTGGACTCTAGATCCAATGTGTTTTTTCCCCAGTGATTTGTACACTTGCCACTTGATAGAAAACATTTTATATCTTTTCCAGGAGTTGATTTTCAGACTTCCTATTGTGTGATTCATTTTCCTTGCGGAATTTTGAAGAGAAAATACGTAGCGTTGATCTTTAATTCATATACCTTATCTGGAGATCAATTTACTATAACACCGGTGAAACTGCAAAGACGCGTAACTCCGTTTATGACGTCGTAGGCTTCGTGACATAATTTTTATTGATGGCTAAGGCATCCGAAAAGATTTTTCCCCATTGAGTTGTTTCCATATCTCCGTTCCTAGTTTACTTTTTCAAATAGACAAAAGTCAACTTTATAGCTTAAAATGTATACAGAAAAATCTGCTAAAAAATCACGGCATTTGCGAGGAATTACGTTGGCTAGTTTTCAAAGGGAAAAATGAAGTATGACAGGAAGTCTGCAACGTCTCAAATGGAGATATTTGGTCTCGCATTTTAGCCATTGATATGTAAAAATACTTAGAGTCATTTCCTGAAAACTTCTCCGATTTTTCTTATTTGTGTGTGAAGAATATTCTGTGAAAATTCCAAGCAATACCTAGTGTTGGTTTTCTCATCCAATAACATAGAATGGGACTGGCTATTTCAAACTACCGCGATTGAGGTTCAAGATTGTGTAGCCTAATCGTTGTTACGTAAATCCTACTTATCATATGAATGTGAGCTCAATTCATCGCGTCACTGCAGAGAAGGAACATGCGCGCGCCTTCAATTTAGAGTATATGCAACACGCGCATCCATAGGACACGAAAAGTTGCATCTAGGTGCCTGCGCCACGCTGTCATCCATCGATTCGTGTATAATACGACCAAGTATTAAGACACCTGTGGAAGAGAGAGCTGCTCAGTGGATCAGAAAAAAAGAGTGACAAATATTTGTTTTTCAAATCAAAACTGAATTCTAAATGCAGAATTTACACCGAAGCGAGGTGAAGTTGAGGGATTTCACGTACAGTAAAAACAACTAAAAGACACGGATTGAAGTTTAACTTAAATATATCCGATTTCGTTGTATTTCGGAAAAAAGAGTCGATAGACTGATTTCAATTTCAATCCAAGATAACCGTTTACAAATAATATCCCCACGATTATCAATTTTACTTGACTTTCTGATTTTGTACTCGAAACATTCCACGAATCGGTTGTCTCTGTAATATTCGCGCGGCGAACTCTAGCGCCTAAAAATCTGCTCGGTCAAGCGATCCAAGATTTCTCATGTTCTATTTGATTTGTCAAACCGCACTTCTTGCTTGTGTAACCAACTTTTCCTCGGATCAGAGGTCGATTCGGACGCAGAGCTCAACCAATCAAATACCTCTGGCGATAAAAAGCGCCCAACTTTCGTGGTTCGATCGGTCAAAATACTTTTCCTCTGTGTACTCACCTCAAAGGAACCTAGATTGTCATCCGAACAACCGAGTCACGCTGTTGACAGGACCGCCTCCCCTATCCTGCCGTGACATGGAGAAACGCCGTAAAAACTATCGAGAGTTGCCATAGTTCCTCCGATATATTTTTATTTTAAAGGGTAGCTAAAAAAATCTGTCAAATCTGTCGTTCAGATCGTCAAATCGTGAATCTTCGAATCTGTCAAATCTTTAAATCTGTCACTGAATTCATAGAACATTCCAAGTCTCAGGGAAACAGGGAATGATATTCCAAGTAACTAGATTCCTTATGGGATAGGCCTTCTAAAAGTCTACATTTTTCTTTGAAATTCTCTGACATTCTAGATTAAATTGAAAACAAACTAGTCCGAAAAAATAGAAGAAAAATATTCCCAACTTTTCCAGTAAATTCGTTTTTTATCAACAACAGTTTTCCTTAGCACGGCAATATTTCATCCGATATGGAGGGATTTCCATGAATCAATGTTGCAACTGAGGGTGTACGAAGTCTGGGCGAACTGACCTAATCCTTGGGGCTGTAACAGATCAAAGCCTGAGTTGTTATTCCATGCTTTCCGCACCCCCTCCCCCACTCGCCAACTGACAACCCTCTGCGAACTCGCCCCCGTAAGGGTTGCAAGGCAGTTGCAGCTGTGAAATTGTTGCCAATTTGTCCCCGAAAGAGAACCTCTGGAATATACATTGATTGTAACTAATAGACTTGCCGTGGAGAGTTTGTAGAATTTGCAATGTCGGTTTTGCGTTAAATCTGCCACTGAATTCATTAAAGAATGATTTCCGATGAAATATTTCTTTTGAAAGTTCTGAATACTGCTTCTTGCCAAGTCGGGAAATACCCTTTATTGAAGGAGAGAGGCGAGATTTTGTGATTTCATACTTTAAAAAAATGTAACTTAATTTATCAACGTTTCAAAATTCTCACTCAAGAATTTGTATTTCTGCTGGGACATTTCTAACTGATAATTTTATAATTTTTTTCTGATAACACGCGATAATCAGCATATAGTTTTGGGCAGAAATCATTGTAAGCGTAAGCGAAATCCACAAAAAGATATTCCAAGTCACAGAACGTAGAAAACGAGGAGTGATATTCCAAGCAACTAGGTCCCGTATGAGGCGGGATTTCCAAAAGTTTACGCGCGATTTGAAGGATCACACGGCTAAATGGACTACATTTTGCAATTAGAAACTAGAATGTTTACCTCATCCCTCAAAACACTTATGTGCCTAAGGATACTAGTAGCATGCACGCACTGGAAAAAAAAAACACATTGGATCTAGAGTCCAGACTCTTAAAAACATTGACAAGAAAATGGACTCTTGATTCAATCAGATTTAAGCTTAAATCAAAAGGAAATCCGCTCAAATTAAGAGGCTTGGTTCTTGATTTAAGCTTGAAACTGATTGAATCAAGAGTATTTTTTCTTGTCGATGTTTTTAAGAGTCTGGACTCTAGATCCAATGTATCTTTTTTTCCAGTGCGTTGTTTCTAGACTGAGCCGGACTCAGCAGTTCTGAATTGCAAATTATAGTCCAAAACTCAGGCAGGTACGTTTTTTCTCCGACCAAATACGACACGAACCGAATAAAAAACACGACACCTATACGTGATTTCCACCCAGCAGCGCAGCGTTCCACGCTCAATCCGTCTCCAACTTTTCTCCATCGAGTTTGACCTGAAAATTCTCGGGGTCGAGGCGGGGGGGGGGGGGGGCAAGGAAAAATGTTCAAAATTCATCACATTGTTAAAGAATCTCCTCAGCAACGCGGAACGGCCGTTCCTTGGCGGCTCTGCACAAAAGATCAGAGCTTCATGAATACTCGCTTCATTGAATTTCCGCAAGTCCATAATATCGAGAAAAATTGGCGGCTCCCGCGTTGTTGGCTCTAGCGCGGAATCCGGTGTTTCCTCGCGATAAAATCCGTTGTTTTTCCGCGAAAACGGCAACGATGGATGGCACGCCGGAGAGGAGAAAAATGCGCATAAAACTCAAATAATTTTACGAGTCTGGCTGAAAAATGAAGGCAGCAGACGGGGTCGCATCGCATCCCTTGTCTCAGCGCTAAGCGATACTGCCAAATTGGCGATAAATATATGATATTTTCACGTTTAATTGAGTGGACAAGTCGGTGTTTTATCTGCGGGGTTTGGCGGCGTGTTGACGCGAAACTATAGTACCATCGCGGCGTTGGCTCAGCCTCTGAATAATGCATCCTATGTCTCGCGGCTGTGTTGCCAAAATCGGGAGAGGGTCTCTTACAGAGATAATATCAACGGTGGAACTTCCAAACCACGTAGCAGCTCATTTACGGTGTTTAAAAATCTCCACCCCTTCTTTGGCAAAGAGAAAAAATCAAAATCTTTCCTTCAAGTTTTTTGAGAATTTACATCGGACAGAGAGGGAAAAACACGGACGTTTTTGAGAATTAATGTAGAATAGTTCTCCGTCTAAAAAATAAAGTATGAAAGGAAGTTTGCAATGTCACACAGTGGATCGAGTGAATTGGAGAAGTCGGACATGAAATTTTTGACAAGAACTGAAAATTTTGATGTTCATTTCGTCTTACTTTAAATTTCAAGGGTTGCGTTCGGAAGAAAATTTCACGAGGAAACCAATGGAGTCACTTTTAGAACCTGTAAGTTTTGTATAAACGGAGTTATAAGCGTTTAAAGTTTCCAGATCTTGTCCGATCTCTACAAATAATTCGGTCCAGTGTGCGTCGCAAACCGAGGGATGCGTATCTCGGTTTGCGGCGACGCAGTTTTCCTATCACCATTTATTTTCTACGTGGAAAACTCCTGAGCGTCATTTTTTAAAAAGTTCATTGATTTAAGCGTGTCTTCTCCTCATGAAGAATATTTTGTGAAAACTTCAGGCCACGATGTTTGTTCGGTCTCCTTTTAAAAAAGAATTAATAGCGACGATTTTGAAACACTGCAACCGAGATGCGCCTTTTTGTAGTTTCACCTTCTATACATATATTGATCATACACCGGAAAAAAAGGATGCTGATTTAACATTCTGGGTGTAAAAAAATGTGCGACAGCTCACAAAACGTTGAACTAACCACCACAGCGGTTAATTTTACATCTTGGCATCCCTAAAGTAACTGCTGTAGGGGTTAATTCAGCGTTTTGCGAGTTATCGCACATTTTTTTACATCCAGGATGTTGAATCAGCATCCTTTTTTTCGGTGTACCAGATGCACCAAAACTGAAGAGCTTTATTGAGGTTTCCTCGAAATGCCACCCCTATTTCCTCATTTTTTTTCCACCCCTTTTGAAGCCTCCATCTTTAAGACATACAGAAGCCTACATCAGCACCGGTGGCCTCTTTACGTCAAAAAGATGTCGAGCATTAACCGAACATCACGTCAAAAGTACATTCTCAGGACGAATCATCCCCTCCGCATCCAAAAAAAAAAAAAAAAAAAAAAAAAAAAAAAAAAAAAAACACACAGAGTGAAACTCGGAATACCACGTGGACTGCAAAGCGAGGAGTGAAAAGGAGTTACGTCAAGTATCAACAGTACCCGAGCCTCACGTGTCGTTGCTCCTCCGTCATCACGTCGTACCACGATTATCCCATGAGCCTCAAAAAGCATAGAATCATACATAGAACAGGGCTCACTCTCAAATTGAGATACGCCCTCTAGCGGAAGGGCGACAGCATGTAAAGTATGTTTTCAATTTTTCTCTCCTCGCGCGGAGCAGGAACGCGGTGCGACCCTCCTGATGATAAAAACGCGTAACTGCAATGGAAATTGTGCCCACATCCGCGGTTTTAACCTCGGTGGGAGCGTTTAGGGCGCAGCCCACACCTCCCAAGTCGGCTGAATTAAATATGAACCTCCTCCGCGGGCCGGGGCTTATCTAACCTCAATTTTTAAATGTTTCATTGTAGTTTTTATGGCCGGCGCACGTCTCGGGAGTTCCTCTCTGCGCGTGGTTTTACGCCTCGCGCCTCGGTTGTTAAAAACGTGCTACGCGCTCGTTTTCTGGCGGTTTTCGACGGTCGATCATCCCTGTTTTAGAGCCACGTTCACACTATCTAGTAGTAGTTGGACTGCGTAAATTAAAGGGCTTGTAGGACAAGGCGCATAAGCGCACTGAAAAAAAAATCTCGGTGTATTTACTAAGAAAAGGGTAAAATTACCAAGAATTCAGGGTTCTATTTGATCCCAGTTTTTTCTTGGTAAAATTACCATTTATGGAATTGGTAATTTTACCGAGAAATCTCGGTAAAATTATTAAACTTTCTCGGTAACTTTATTGGACCTTGGTAAAAACGCCAATATTTTTTATCGACTGTGGTAGAATTACTGAGATAAAATGGCAAAGTTACCGGGAATTGATTACCAATAAAAGTGGTATTCTTACCTGAAAAAAACAGTAAAAATACCAGTTTTTAGGTAAGTTTACCAGTCTGTCTTGGTAAAATTACCAATAATTGGTAAAAAAAAAAGTGAGATGTAAAGGTACCAAAGGACCGTGGTAAAAACGCCGAGAATTTTTTTTCCAGTGAAGTGCAGTTTTTCTTACAAATTGAGATAAATATTTAAAAAATGGTATTCCCTTGTAAATTTTATTTTCAAGCGATTAACTTGCGATCAACTTCATTAAATTCAGAAAGTTTCAAAATTTTGGATAAAACTGTACGATAAAATATGCACACTCACAACAGTGCACCTTGATTCTTATAATTTTAAGAACAATCTCTATGCTAAAGGAAGCCCCCGGAATATAAGCATTGTGATGAGATATTTCGAGCCACAAGGAATACCCGTGAACAATGTAATGAGCATAGACTTTTCAGCAGGTTTTGGATAAAAACTTCAACTTATTTCGCTCGCGAAGAATTTCTCTGACTCGTAAATTGCAAAAAAAAAACTAGGTCAACGCTGCAATGAAAAATTAGAGATATACGCTTCGAAATTCATTCAACGAATTGAAGTTATTTCCAATTACGTAACAGCCAGAAACCCGTTCGTTTGGTTTTTTTCTCGTGTCAAATTTTTAATATAAAATGCCTTTTGCAAAGCTGAAATGTTTCATTTTTACTGTACCGCGGAGTTCCTAAAAAAGCACCGATTCTGGTGTCATTAAATATCGCAAATTGAAAGGCAAATATTCGCGTTTATGGAGTCCTACAAATGTCCCCCCTTTTTCCTCGCTAACAGCTTGTGAAACTGAACAGAATCATTAACATTTAAAAGCAAAACCATCTTGGTCATTCAGACTTGATCTGAAATTGTCGTAAGGTAAATTACTTACCAAAATTTTCGATTCCAGTTGCTTGACTCAATTTTTGTTCACGAAAAGCAGCACACATCTATTAAAAACAAAAAAAGAGGTCAATATATCTCATTTTATGAGCACTTCCACTTTTCTTCATATTTTCTTAAACATAAATTACTTAATTTCATTGTAAAATCTGAAACTGTATACGCGTGTGCCACCTTAAGCTCTATCCAAACGGATTTTGATCTTATTTTGTGCGTTTCTTGGACTAATTTGTAATTTATTTATTTTGTTTCAGGATCATGAAGCTGCTGTTTAAGTGTGTAATACAAATATGGGGCAAAGTCGTCGCAAATGAAGGTAATTATACTTTGGAGTTTTGATTTTAGAACACTTTTTGCAGTTTTGTCATTTAACCAACACTGGAAAAAAACACATTGGGATCTAGAGTCCAGACTCTTGAAAACATTGACAAGAAAAAGGACTCTTGATTCAAGCAGATTTAAGCTTAAATCAAAAGGAAATCCGCTCAAATTAAGAGGCTTGGTTCTTGATTTAAGCATAAATCTGATTGAATCAAGAGTATTTTTTCTTGTCGATGTTTTTTAGAGTCTGGACTCTAGATCCAATGTGTTTTTTTCTCCAGTGAATGTTGCTGGGACGCTTATATCTTTTTATGAAGTTGATTTTCAGACTGCACAAGTGCACACTGTGTGATTCGTTTTCCATGTAGAATTTTAAGGAGAATACACGTAGCGTTGTGCTTTAATTCATACTTTGTCTATAGGCCCATTTGCCTAAGACACCTGACGAATCAGGGCAAAAAGGCTCATCTATAAAATCCACCCTACAAAAAAAAAAAAAAAAAAAAAAAAAAAAAAAAAAAAAAAAAACCAGCCTCCTTGCCGGCGCGACTGCAGCGCACTCTGATTTAATTTCCGTTCATCGCACATAACGGTGCAATTGCCGCTATCCACGGGGAGCCCTATATCACTGCGGCCGCTTTTCCAAGGAGCCGCCTCGCGAAAAACCGCGCATCTGCAACGAAAACCCCACCACACTTACGTCGTTCCCGCCGAGGATCAGGTTGCAGAGAGCCATCTTGAGTCGGGGGATAATTCCAGCTGGAAACGCATGCATTCACGCCGGGGAATTCGAAGGGTCGACGCGAGAATAAAGTGCTATTCTCCTCCGAGCGCGGTTGCCGTTTATTACGAAAAAAATGGCGGGGTTTTTTGTGTTTGCGCGGGGTTTCGAGGGAGCGCGGCAACGCTGCGGGGGAGTTATTTGTATTTTTCCGTTTATTAACGCCTTAATGTCTCCCTCTTGCGATGTGCCCAGACGCGCAAATGGTCCTCTTCAGTCGCCGGCCTACGGGCTCCCCGGCAAGGGTGTACTTTGAGGTCGCGGGTGGGGAGGGGGTGAATAGTTAAATCGTGGGAAATGGGCGGAGGTATCATTTTTCTTCAAAATTGGAAAAAATATTCTCAGTGTAAGAGATCTACGACGCGCAGTCAATCGGAGAGGTCGGGCGTGGTTTTAAAACTTTAAAAGCGTATATCTTCGTTGATATGAAACGTTGATGTTTTAAAAGTGGTTTCATGAGTTCTATCGTAAAGTTTTGTGTAAGAGGCGCCCCTTAAAATTAAAATTGTGATGAGATAGACGTTAAATTTCAAAATTGTTGTCAAAAATTTCATAACCGACTTCTCCAAAGACCCGATACACCGTGCGACGGTGAGGAAGATGAGCAGTATTACATAGAGGATTTGCGAGGGAATATTGTCAAACGAAAATAGACGATTCTGATACGGGAAATTGGGGACCAATATTTTTAAGAAGAGTGAATTTACCGACTTGTGACGTCACAGGGCGGCACATGAGTACTGACTTCAACGTTTCGCAAACAAAAATATCTTTGGATATGAAATAAAAGTTGTGGAACATCGTTCGCAATGACCGATAAAAATGTCCATTCTCACGTTAAATAAATGGAGTATAACACGAAATCTTTCTTAAAAAAACTGCATCAAATGGTCACTGATTAGTTTACGAAGTTTCTCGATGAACTTTATAATCGATATCAGACTCATACCGTCCAACAAAATATGGGAACACTCCTGCCCACCAAGTGCACTCTCTATTTTTCAAAAAGGGAACAGTTCGAAATTACGGAACGAGCTCTTGAGGAAAAATTCAATGTGTCCCCCTCATCCACTTAAAATTTCACGAGGAAACATACACGGAGAAGAAAACCTCGTGCGTGGGACCCGAAGTTTAGGTCATATGGATCTCTGAAGTTTTGAGATTGAGCATCTGAACACTTAAGGTCCAGCTGTCGAGGTTCGGATCATACATCTGAAACTTCAGTTCTTACATCTAAGTACTTCAGATGTGAGAACCGAAGTTTTTCGGATGTGAGAACCGAAGTTTTTCGAATGTGAAAACCGAAGTACTTCAGATGTAAGAACTGAAGTTTCAGATGTGTGATCCAAACCTCAGCAGCTGGACCATAAGTGTTCGGATGCTCAATCCGAAAACTTCAGAGATCCATTTGACCTAAACTTTGGGTCCCACGCACGAAGTTTTTTTTCCGTGTATTTACTCTGCCGTGGTAAGGAAGAACGCCGTATGAGCCTTCAGCCGTTGCCAAATTTCCATAAAAAAACACGACTTTCCCGGTAAACTTATGAATATTTTTCTTAAAATTTGTCGAATAATTTATTTCGCAATTTCACCCAAAGCTCCTGAAAATCTCATAGGAAAAAATATCCATGCATTCCCTCAGGAATAAACATTTTAGCGAAGGAAACGTTGGAACTCCCGAATGTTCATACGCGTCCTTCCCCAGCACGGCGGTACTGTTGCTGAAAATTCGATCCAATCCAGTTGACCACCCCTCGCGGGTTTCCTGGAAGATCCTCCACACAAGTTCTCCGGGGCGCGTCGCGTAGGGGGTTAACGAAAGGGGGGGGGGCGGGGTGGAAGAGGCGGAAGCTGAGCACAGAGTTAATTGCTGCAGGATTCCCGAATTCCGTCAAGTCGAGAAGCTCCGAATCTGTCGCTTCCTGACGCAAAAGCGTAACTGCACTCCCACATGAGCCGCAACGAGTGTAGATTTAAATGAACGAAATGGTTAAAATCAAAATGCACTTACGCGCTTTTGCCAGACAAGCGACGCGCGGCAGTGCGGCAGTGCATCCGCTGCCGGCGGCGCCTCTAATGCCTCACCCTAGGATTCCCGAGTCCAACGTTGCCATTATCTCCGAATTTACCTCGAGAAGCTTCGCGAATCAAGGTGATTTTGACTGGTTTTTGGCAGCGCTGATTGAGCCAAGGCGATGCTGTGGCTTTGATTCATCCGATGAGAAATTTCTCCCCGTTAGGCATGCAATTTGGACGTGTTCCGCGCTGAGAGGAACTATCCGTGAATGGAGCAAATCAATAGGAACTATCTGTAAATTCATCGCATTGAAAGGAATTGTCTATACAGGAGGTTTTGTTAGTAATAGGGTATCTAATCCTAGTTTTTAACAGAAATTTAAGTTTTTATTGATAAGATTTTTTTAAAATTTTAAAAATTTTACTTATTTACAATTTTTTTTTACTGATATCTTTTTAAATCGATGCAATATATCTATAGATATCCACGGATAAACGGTCAGACTGTAGGAGCGTGTTCTATGGGGTCAAAATAAGACTTTTTGTAGTATGAAATTTTTCCCAAAGTGTTCCCAGTCAGAGCTACGCCCCTCAAATTTTTGGGAAGAAAAAGTTTTTCTCGAATTTGGCAACGGTTGTGAACCAACTCATAAAAATTGTACTCCCCTGTACTTATAGGCCCTAAATTCATGAACGATCTAAAAAAAATCGAAATCTCAATTTAAAGAGGGTTTTTTGGCTCCTGCAGTCTGGCCATTTAACCCTAGATCACCCTGTATAAGATTTACGTGCCTCATAGCGAGTTCTTGGATATTTCCTAGAACACAGTTCCTTTTACATAAAAACGTTCGTACGTACCACATTGCCGTGCTAGAATTTCAAAAATCTGATCGAATAAAGAGTATTTTTCCTTGTCAATTTTTTTAAGGTTCCGCAAATCGTGTTTTACGTGAAAAGGTCAAAAACGTGTATCAGAATGCTTTAATTTGTACCTTGTCTACTCTGCCGTGCTAAAAAAAAGCCGTATCAGCCTTCAGGCGTTGCCAAATTTCCTTCGATGAAATACGAAATTCCTGGGAAACTTATGGGTACTTTTTCCCAATTTTTTACAGGATTTCAATCACAATTTAATCTATAGTATCTGAAAATTTCAAGGGAAAATATTCATGACTCCCCTGAAAATTACCATTTCACCGGAGGAAATTTGGCAACTCTCGAATGCTCATACGGCGTTCTTCCTTGGCACGGCACACTGAGAAAACAACACATTGGATCTAGAGTTCAGACTCTTGAAAACATTGATTAGAAAAAATACTCTTGATTCAATCGAATTTAAGCTTAAATCGAAAGGAAATCCGCTCAAATTAAGAGGCTTGGTTCTTGATTTAAGCAAAAATCCGATTGAATCAAGAGTATTTTCTCTTGTCGATGTTTTCAAGAGTCTGGACTCTAGATCCAATGTGTTTTTTTTCCAGTGCAGCACTGGTCCATTTCGGAAACGTTTTACCAGACTTACGCCGTTTCGCGACGAAAACGATTCAATCCCTCTCCGGGGCGAGACAAAAGTTCGCAAGGGCCCCATTCCGCCCTGACGCAACCGTTTCGCCCGACTCCCAGGATCGCGACAAATTCCCCGCGTGCACTTAGCGCGATTAAGTCCTCCCAATTTAAACCGCCCCTGCAGAGGCGTAACCGGCCACCGGGCGGGCGGGGAGGTCGGGCCGTTTGCCGCGCGGCGTCGTGAAGGCGGCTCGTTTAATTGATCCGACGGCCGCGAGGGGGCGCAGGGGAGGGGGAGGGGGTCATAAAGGAGCTGACCGCCGACCGGTGAAACTGACAACAGAAAGGGCGTACCGGAAACAGAGTCGTCAACCGGAAGCCGCCTCCTCGGACCCCAACGGTAAACGATCGATTATCGATATTTTCCCATTTGTAGCTATGGTAAAGGATCGATCGTTAAGGTGTTCGTTGCGAACGCCTGTTGATCGATTATCGATATTTCCCGTTTGTTGCTATAGTAAAGAATCGATAATTGAGGAGCACCTGTCTGTCGATCTTTTTACATAGGTTTAAATAGTGGCTTAATCGATATATCGCGAAGCCCCGCCTCTCGTGGATAATCTCACTCGCCACTTGCATAATGCGGCTGTGACACAGTCCAGATGGGACTCCCGATTGATTGCAACCCCCCCCCCCCCCACTTGCCTCTGCCGTCATGGCGCCCTTTTTATTTCCTCGCCGCCCCTCCAGGTTTTTCAAACGGGAGGGGCGGGGGGTCCCTTTGAATCGCCTCGATACGCTCTGTTGAGCCCGGGACACTGGGATTGAATGCAAATCAGAAACATGCGCGCTTTGTCTTAGCTCGTAATCCGATCTGGCTGCCCGGCCGGATTTTTTGTCCAATTTAACAATCAGGGACTGCGATGAATCGATGGGCCTGCCGTTTGGACCCGTGGGAAAGGATCGATCCCTCACTAATCGATTCTTTATAATAGCTTCAAATGGGATAATATCGATAGCTGATGATTCGCTGTGACAATGGCGTAATTAAGGGGCGCTAGCATCGGAGGGGGGCATCCGGTTCCTGGACGACGGGAAGAAGACGTTTGTATGCTAATGGACCCTATTTTTGCGTGGGTTTCAATTAAGATCCGTGCTTTTGATTAAATTGGGTGCGAAGCGGTCTTGCTCCGTTTTGAGCGGGTTTTTATTTCGGATGTTCGTTGCTTGCCGTTTTCCGCTTGGTGAGAAGAGCGGCTTGTGCCAAATCAGACGGGGAAAATGAATTTTTTTCGCCGAGAACTGAGAAAATATATTTCAAAGACCCTGCATACACTGGAAAAAAAAAAAAAAAAAAAAAAAAAAAACACATCGGATCTAGAGTCCAGACTCTTGAAAACATTCACAAGAAAAAATACTCTTGATTCAATCAGATTTAAGCTTAAATCAAAAGGAAATCCGCTCAAATTAAGAGGCTTGGTTCTTGATTCAAGCAAAAATCCGATTGAATCAAGAGTATTTTTTCTTGTCGATGTTTTTAAGAGTCTGGACTCTAGATCCAATGTGTTTTTTTTTTTTCCAGTGTTGAGTAACTAAGTCGAAGGGGCAAAAGTTGAGTTTGGAAGTCAACGCTTATCTTCGCCGAAAATCAAACACAGGAAGAATAGATAAAACTTGCCCTATCCTGACAGCTTCGATCTTCGATCGAGAAAATTTTCAGTACAACAAGACCGATACATACATATATAATCCCCTGCAGAGCAGATATTTAAAACTGTAAAAATTAAAAAATGGACGAAAAAACTCACTTGCACTATACATAAAACTTGGGACGGCATTTGACTCCGATGGTGTCATCCTTAGCCGCGGCTGAGGTATCGGAACGCGTCCCAAGTTTTAAGCAAATTTAGTGCAAGTGCGTTAAATTTTCGTCCATTTTCGGGTTTTAAAATGTCAATCATTGACTTGATTTTGATTATTTTCATGTATCTCCTGAAAAATTAAGCTTCCTGCAATGCTGCCGTGCTAAGGAAGAACGCCGTACGAAATTATTAATCGTAATTTCATTGTAATTATTAATCGTAATTATTAAACGTATTAATCTTCATTGCTAAGGCGCAATGATACAACTATTCGTACTCTCTGGAATGCGTGAAGTATCACGCTACAATTAAAGGCGTTTTCGAAACTGCTAACTCTATATCGGAATCCTTGTGTCGCATACAATTCGGAGCAAGAGATGACAAATGATATGAATGGGCTATTCTGCCGTGCTATGGAAGAACGTCATATGAACATTCAAGAGTTGCCAAATTTCCTCCGATAAAATGCTAATTTTTGAGGAACGCTATGAATATTCCCCTTTAAATGTTCAAGAACTTTTGGTGAGTTCGTGAACCATATTATCTGAAAAATTGGAAAGAAAAATATCCACAAGTTCACCAGGAAACTCGTGGTTTATCAAAGGAGATTTGGCAACGCCTGCAGGTTCATATGGCGTTTTTCCTTAGCACGGCAGAATGGCACCCTCTCTGCAATATGAGATCCGAACGAGTGTTCTCATAGGAAATTTTCGGCAGCATCCAGAGATCCATACGGCATTTTCCCTTAAATGAAACATCGGCTTGAGTCAAAGTCGACCAGACAACCAAAAGCACCACTTGAGTCGAGTAGTCTGTTGCACGCGCGCGGCGTGGGAGGAGGGGGGGGACGCCGCCGACGGGCCGAGTCAAAAAAGCACGTACTTTCTCGCTTCATTGACATTCATGCGACTTTTTTTCCCCATTCGTCGTCGCGCTCAAGAACCTTACCCCCGCCCCCCCTCTCCGTCCCCCGACTCTCCGCCGAAGCTAACTTTCTATCGATACTTCCCGTCCCTCTTGTCTCCCCCCCCCCCGCGCCTCGCGAAACGTTAAGTATTTCAATTTATAACTTCATTTAATTGCTTTTCCGGTGCTCGAGCTCGTGACCCTTGCTGCCACGCCGGGGGAAGAGGGGGGGAGGAGGGGGTGGGTGAGAGAGGGGGAGTGCTCTGGACTTGTTGAATGCCGCCTGTGAAATTTCAGGCTCCTGCCGTCGAGGTAATCATGCCCCGTCCTCGGAGAAATGGACCTGTTTCACACGACAGAAACAGACGAACGAATAGGCATTTTACTTAAAGAAAAATGTTCTGTTGGATCGATAAAAATTTCCACACTGAAAAAATGTAAAGTTGTTTTAGCACCTGGGATGTCAAAAATGTGTCTGGTGTTCCAAAATGCTGCCTTTACTGTCCCCGCAGTTAATTTTACATCCTGTGAATGCAAAGTCAATTGCTTGGGCAATCAAGGCAGCATCTTAGGATCACTATACACATTTTCGACATCGTAGGTGCTGAAAACAGCATACTATTTTTTTCAGACCCAGCCCACCAGTCAACTTCCTATGAGAATCCTGGGCACTCAAAATACATTGTATCAGAAAGGGGTCGAAACTATCGCAAAGGCGGTATGCTATGTATACGCGCCGATATAGAGTAAATGAGTGGGGCCCACTGCGGGCGTGTAATGATAACGGCGCTGAGATACAACTATTCGTACTCGATGGATGTCCGTGTTGCGTCTGCAAAATTGAAGGCGCGAGCGTGAGGCGTGAACTCGCAATGCTCCGTTCTGCCAGTGAGGCGTCTTTTTTTTTTGGGAGAAAGTTGAAAAACCAGGCTCGATTACTTCTCTCTTATCTTCGACTGTGTTGATAGTTGATTTTTCTTGTTTTCAAGTTGATGACTGATTCTTTCTTTACGATGTAATTGTAGACCAAACATAGCATATCTACAGGGTGCAGGCGGACTGGCCTTATACAATCCGCAGGGTATATGTTTTTCGCAATCCTCAGTCAATTTGACCCAGCGTGGGCATCGAAGGGATAGGTTTCATCCGTGATTATCATTTCTTCAGGCGAAAAAGAAACCTCGAAGGAAAATGTTTACTGCCTTGAGAAGAATCCACATAAGTTCTAAATGGGGGAGGAAAATTCCTCAAGTTCTAAACGTTGTTTCCGAGTCGACATGGAAACCCTCCACACGTCATTTTCCAGAGAGGAAACGTAACTACATTCCATTCCATCGCTTTAATAACTCCATTCTTAACCTCCAATTTTCCTTCGATAATATTGGACTTTTCTAAATAAAAATTTCGACGAACTTTCTTCTGATCAAACGCCAAAAGTAGAGTACCTTCATATGGAGATTAGTACGCCCATGTCAGTAATTTTAAGATTAGGTGGTGAAGCTTTTATGGCCCAAAAGAGCAGCCAGTCTATCAATTAAAATTATCCAGGGTATGATGTAGAAGAAGTTTATGAAGAACGTATTTGACTTGTTTTTTGCATTAATTCACTCATGTTTGCAGGAGACAATATAAGCAAAGTCTCGACTATTTTGGTTTGAAATTGGAATCTGAAGATTGTCGGTGAAATGTTTCGTTTTCAAAGGTTGGCTGTCCTTTTGGGCCTTAAGAGCTCAATACTTCGACATGTCTGTACTCTCACAAAAAGGTACTCCAGCCGAAATCAGCAATTCGGGCAAAAAACCGGTGGCCATTTTCATGTTAAAAATAGGATTGTTTTAGGAAATTTTGAAACCTTAGAATGGGATTATATTACTTCTTTGGGAACCAGAGCTGTCATTTCCCGAATCTATTTCGAAATTTGGAACTTTCCAAATAATCAAAGCTTAGCTGATAATTTTACCTTGGTTTTCCCCTACCACGTTGATTTTCAGACTTCGACGATAGCTATTTCGATCTGTTAGCTATCGTCGAAGTCTAAAAATCAACGTGATAGGGAAAACCACAGCAAAATTATCAGCTACAATGCGTCCCGATAAAAACAGCTTCAACTTCAAATCAAAGCTTTTCTGGAATCTTCGAAATTCCCGAGATCTTGATCCGTTTTTTGGACTTTTCCGGAATGGACCACTAGACACGGTACGAATTTAAGCATTCTGATACATGTTTCTCCACCAGAATTTCACGTAGAACTAGGTTCACGCACCGAAAATTATTGAAACCAACTCCTTACGGAGATATTAACATTTATATTTCACATTGGCTGACGAGGAATTTGAACTGCGCGCTCACAAGAAACTCAAAGCTCTACGTGAGTCAAATTGCGCATTACAACGGTTTCAGCAAGCTTCTCAATCGAGCAATGTTCAATTCCCACCATGTGTTGTTCAAACTATAAGCTATTTGTAATAGATGAGCCAAAGTGTCAAGATTGAGGTTGCCAGATTTTTATATCGCAGAGACGTTCATGATAACGTTTAGCGCGCGATGTGAATCACGGAGAGCATTGAGTTTTCATGAGCGGGTGGTTTCAATTCACGCACCAAGAATCATTATATATCTTCGGAAGGAGTTCATTTCGGTAATTTTTGTTGTGCGCATGTGTTTTATGTGAAATTTTGGTGAAAAAAACATGTATCAAAATGCTGAAATTCGTACCTTGGCTAGTGGCCCATTTGGGGTTTTTCGTCAGTTTGAACAATAATTTGATCAAATTTGATTATTATTTTATTGAATTTGAAGATCTTCTGGACTAAATCCGGGCGTTTCCTGGAACTTATGAAAAATATGAATTTTTCCCAGAAAATTAGGAAATCGGAAATAATGTCGGGAACCCTGAAACCTTTGGTGAAATAAAATGGCAGCACTGTTGGAACCCTCAATATTCCCATTCGGCGAGTCGCACGCACGGGCCGCACGGTCGAGCGGAAGCCTTTCTTCGATAAACTTCCCGGAAAGTCCTCCCCGCCGGGGCGATGCGAAAGTCCGTCGGGGGGCGTAAACAAACGGGCGCCTTTATTCAATTGCGGGGGCGAGGGGGGCGGCGGGAGAACAATGGTAACATCTTGAGAATCAACAGGCTAAGAAAGATTTATTTGCCGAGCCGAAGACAGTAAGTTACGCGGGCTAATAACTCCACCGCGGGAATGAACACACGCTCGCCGCGACGCGACGCAGGGGGAGGGGATGGGGAGGGGGGCTGCGCGGTTGCCCCGTTGGATCCGAAAGAGGGTAAAACCCTGAAGTTCAGTCGCGAAGGAGCTGGAGTATAGGTACTCTGGAAACTTGAACACTGAAACAAACTCTGAGTCTCTCCTCGCGAGAGTCGAAGCTTACGAGCGAATGAATGAGCGTTTTTCCAAGCGGCAACTATTCGTGCTCTCCAGTATGTTTATTGCCTATGCGGAAACACTGAAGGCGGACTTCAAGTAGACTATATCTATTGACCGAATCACGCATTATTGATTGGCTGAATCGAACCTTATCGAGCGAGTTAAATGAGCATTTTTCCAAGCGGCAACTATTCGTGCTCTCCGTAGCTTTATTGCCTATGCTGCAACATTGAAGGCGGACCTCAGGTAGACTAAGAATGACATTTAGCGAAAAGGAACCGGCGCGATTACGGTGTTTTCAAAATCGTGCAACTTATTCTTTTCTCTTAAAAATACTGAATATTTGTATACAGTATTAAAATGTATACCATTCTTTTCCTTTAAAATTAACAAATTTGGAAAAATCCAAAGAAAGTGGAAAAAAAATTGGAAAGCCAGAACTATTTGCCATTCTGGAAATTTTTTTAGGTCATTATGAAAAAGCAACATTTTTACAACGCTGTATAAGCGCTGGTTCCTTTTTGCTAAATGCGATCCATGTCTATTGACTGAATCACGCATTATTAATTGGATTGCATTTTGCAAAACGGAACCAAGAGTATTCCAATGTTGCTAAGATTGGACAAATTGTATTACCTTGCAAACATAAACTGATCATTAAAAAAGCTTTATCTTTACTCCCGATAAACTATGAATTCAGGACAAAAATTACTTTTATAACTTTAATATTTTCCATGATTTCGGTCATTTTATGCAGATAATGTAAGTTGCACAATCCTAGCAACACTTGAATGCTCTTGCTTCCTTCTTGCAAAATGCAATCCAATTGGCTTTATCGAACCTTATAGAGCGAGTTAGATGAGCGTTTTTCCAAACGGCAACTATTCGTGCTCTCCAGTATGTTTTTTGCCTATGCGGTAACATGGAAGGCGAACTTCAAGTAGACTATCTATTGACTGAATCACGCATTATTAATTTTCTTAATCGAACCTTATCGGGCAAGTTAAATGGGTGTTTTCCCAAGCGGCAACTATTCGGTATGCTCTCCGGTATGTTTATTGCCTATGCGGTAAAATTAAAGGCGGAACTCAAGTGATTGATGTCCACCGATACATGAGTCAATATATTCAGAAGGTGATTTCAGGGTATGAGGACTACGAGCGAATCCTTTCGGTTAACAGGATAAAACCTCGAAATTTCGGTTCACTGCGCTAAATGTAAGTACACCGAACCGATAACTTCGGACGAGATGGGACAAGTCTTATGAAAACCAAAGTTCTAAGATTGAACTGAGTCACTGGATCGAAGAGCTGGATCTTCGGTTCACCAAACCGAAGTTTGGTCCTTTCAACCGAAGTGGTTGGTTTGCGTGACTCAGGGGTCGGGATGGGTCTAGCAGCGCGGCGTGAGTGGTCGACCATCGATATAATCTCATTTAAAGTTATGGCAAAGAATCGATTATTAACAAGTTTGTTGCGAAAACTGCGATAGTCGATTCTATTTCGTAGGTTTAAGTAGCAGATGTCGATTCATCGCACAACACGCTACGCCACTACTAGATGGGTCGGGTAGCGGCAAGGTTGTAGAGTAACGTGTAGCGTATCCCCTCCCCTTAACATATATTAATGGCCAAAGTGCGAAACCACGTATCTCCGTTTGCGACGTTGCAGAATTCCTGTCATAATTCATTGTTTTCTTGAAAAACCAACGACGTAATTTCTCAAAAACTCCCTTGATTTTTCTTCTTTGTTGCAGAATATTCAGTAAAAATTTCGAGCTAAAAAATGACTTATTTTTGATCGAAAAAATGTAATAGGGCTCTGTATTTTGAAACACCACAATGAATATACATGGTTTTGCACTTCGGCTATCGATACAAGAAGGAAAAATGTAGTCTAGAAGAAAAGTAAGGCTCTCTGGAAGGAATGGACCTGTTGCTAAACTTCTGCAGAGCAGAAAGAAGAGTTGCTTCTTGACGAAAATGGCTCAAAAATCACAGTGAGCGCATTGGGAAAGTCTGAAATGCTTTCCTAACTTCACAATCTGCTTAAGAAATACCTATCTGTCTCTTTAGGCTGCCCGTTACAAAAACGATACTTCGGCCTGTATGAACATTGCGTGAGAGAAATTGTTCGATCAAATCGTTTCGCACCAGGATGAGAAGGCTACGCAATATTCAAAATGGCCGATGCCAACCCGCCAAAATACACGCAACGAGACGGGATTTTATCAACCAGTGTGTTTACATTTACAATTTCCTCGCGTTTTGATAAAGGCCATTGTGTTTCCTGACGATATGCGCACGGAAGAGTCAGCCATGTTGAATGTTGTGTAGCGTCCTGGTGCTCAAAGGGTTAGATGAAACGACTCTTCTCACAATATGTTCACCGGTGCCGGAGTATCATTTCTGAAGCGGCATGCTTAAAAAAATGCATATTTATCACGCAGAATGTGAAGTTAGGAGTGTATTTTAGGCTGTTCAGACGCGTTCATCGTGAATTTTGAGCAATTTTTTTTGAGGGAACAACTCTTCTTTTTACTCTAGCCGAAGTTTGAAACACGCCCGGTACGGTTCAGGAGGACGTGAACCTTAAGGTGATTCGATGGACGCCATATTTTGTATCAGACGGCATTTGATACATCGCATCAATTGGTTCCAGTTTTTCAGCTACTCGTCATTTTTCTCCAATTTTGAGATTGCAATTCTGTTGTCAGGAGACTAAAGCACTCACTTTCCAATTTTAACGAAGAAATTCAACGTAATAAAGACGTGTTTTTTTATAGAGAAAATAACGCATTCGAGTGCAGTTTCGATATCAGTATCGAATACGATGTTTTCTCTTTAAAAAAACCACGCGTTAATTACGTTGAATTTCTTTGTTAAAGTTGGTAGGTGAGTGCTTTAGTCTCTGACAACAGAATTGCGATCTCAAATTTGGATAAAAATGACGAGTACCTGAAAAAATGGAGTCAATTGATGCGATTTATCGCATGCCGTTCTGACACAAAATATGGCGTCCATCGAATCACCTTAATAGATCCAAACCAGTAAATCTGGCAACATTCTCGGAGTCCGCGGGGAGAATAAAAGGAAGGGGGGAGGGGAGGGGCCGCTCCCTGGATGCGGCGGCGCTACCTGCTTACACGCTCTCCCGCTTCGCCGGTCGCCGAAAGGAACTTTCGAAGTGGGTAACTTTCACTCTCCTTTTGTTCGAGTCAAGCACCCTCGTAACTTTTACACCAACTTTTTTTTTTATTCTCTGTTTATTGACTTACATTCCCCCCCCCCATTATTCGCTCGGTTAGGGTTTCGTTTTATTGTTTTTATTCATTTACGTTTTTCGTTTTCACTTTCGCCCCGCCCCCGCCCCCGCCCCCGCGCGGGAACGATTCGCTCCCGAGTTTACGCGCGAGGGAGGGGGGAGGGGGAGGGGGGCGGGCTTTTTATTTCATTATGATCGCTTTTCGGGATGTATCCCCGGCGATTACCTACATCCTTGAGACTAAGGACGGGCATAACTTCCTCGTTCATGCCGCGCTGGATTAGGGGTAGTAACCGTGCGTTTCATGCTCCTGCCCTTATTACGCCTTATTATTTCCATCGTTTCGTTTTCCGCCCCCTTAGGAGCGGGGTCAGCCCTGCGGGCTGATTATTGAAGTTGGTGGACAAAACGATAGACAAGGAGAACATACTGCCGTGCTAAGGAAAAAACGCCGTATGAACCTTCAGGCGTTGCCAAATTTTCTTTGATAAAACGCGAATTTTCTGATTAACTTGTGAATAGCTCGTCCCAATTTTTCAGATAATTTGTTCGCAATTTCACCTAAAGATTCTGAAAAGTTCAAGGAAAAATATTCACGAATATTTCCTCGAAAATAAACATTTTATCGAAGGAAATTTGGCAACTGTCGAATGTTCATACGGCGTTTTTCCTTAGCACGGCAGTGTAGGTACATGGAGCGATCCTATATTGCCGTACTAAGGAAGAACACCGTATAAGCCATCATGCGTTGCCAAATTTCTTTCGGAAAATCACGAACTTTCAGATAATGTATCAGCATTTCTTTTTCAAGTTCTTGAGAATTTTGTTTATAATTTGATCTAAAAAATCTGAAAATTTCGAGGAAAAATATTCATGATTTTTTCTTTTATAATTATCTGTTGAGAGGAATTTGGCAAAACTTGAATGCTCTTATACGATGCTTTTTAGTTAGCACGATAGTATTGTTGAAGACGGGTAATCGCAATGGACGCGAAGGAGGTAAGTAAAAAAAAAAAAAAAAAAAAAAAAAAAAAAACCAGCCTCCTTGCCGGCGCGACTGCAGCGCACTCTGATTTAATTTCCGTTCATCGCACATAACGGTGCAATTGCCGCTATCCACGGGGAGCCCTATATCACTGCGGCCGCTTTTCCAAGGAGCCGCCTCGCGAAAAACCGCGCATCTGCAACGAAAACCCCACCACACTTACGTCGTTCCCGCCGAGGATCAGGTTGCAGAGAGCCATCTTGAGTCGGGGGATAATTCCAGCTGGAAACGCATGCATTCACGCCGGGGAATTCGAAGGGTCGACGCGAGAATAAAGTGCTATTCTCCTCCGAGCGCGGTTGCCGTTTATTACGAAAAAAATGGCGGGGTTTTTTGTGTTTGCGCGGGGTTTCGAGGGAGCGCGGCAACGCTGCGGGGGAGTTATTTGTATTTTTCCGTTTATTAACGCCTTAATGTCTCCCTCTTGCGATGTGCCCAGACGCGCAAATGGTCCTCTTCAGTCGCCGGCCTACAGGCTCCCCGGCAAGGGGGTACTTTGAGGTCGCGGGTCGGGAGGGGGTGAATAGTTAAATCGTGGGAAATGGGCGGAGGTATCATTTTTCTTCAAAATTGGAAAAAATATCCTGAGTGTAAGAGATCTACGACGCGCAGTCAATCAGAGAGGTCGGGCAGGGTTTTAAAACTTTAAAAGCGTACATCTTTGTAAATATGAAACGTTGATGTTTTAAAGTGGTTTCATTGGTTCTATCGTAAAATTTTCTATTAGAGGCACCCCTAAAAATTAAAATTGTGATGAGATAAACGTCAAATTTTACAATTTTTGTCAAACATATTTCATATCCGACTTCTTCCAAAAGCTCGATGTGACGGTGAGGGAGATAACGACGGTGAAAGTCGGCAATCACATAACTCGTTTGCGGTGTCTGAAAATCTCCGCCTCTACGTCATTTTTTTAAAGGAGAACAAATTGATATTATTGCTTGAAGTTTTTGCAGAATTTTCTTCGCATTGAGAAGAAAAATCATGACAGTTTTAAAGAATTGCCGTTGAGTAGTTTTTCATTTAAAAAATAAAGTATGACAGGAAGTCTGCGACGTCGCAAACCGAGTTATGTGATTGCCGACTTTCACCGTCGATAAGCAGTATTACATAGAGAATTTGCGAGGGAAAATTTTCAAACGAAAATAGACGATTCTGGTACGGGAAATTAGAGACAAATATTTTTAAGAAGATTGAGTTTACCGACTTGTGACGTCACAGGGCGGCACATGAGTACTGACTTTAACTTTCAGCAAACAAGAATATCTTTGGGTATTGAAATAAAAGTTGTGGAAAATCGTTCGCAATGGCCGACGATGGTGTCCATTCGCACGTCAAATAACTGAGGTATGACATGAAATCTTACTAAAAAAAACTGCATCAAATGGTCACTGATTAGTTTACGAAGTTTCTCGATGAACTTTCTAATCAATATCAGACTCATACCGTCCAACAAAATATGGGAAAACCCCTGCCCACCAAGTGCACTCTCTATACTTCAAAAGTGGAATTGTTCAAAATTACCGAATAAGCTCATGAGGAAATATTCAATGTGTCCACCTCATCTACATACAATTTTCACAAGGAAACTTATATACTCTGCCGTCCTAAGGAAGAACGTCGTATGAACCTTCAGGCGTTGCCAAATTTCCGTATATAAAACACGACTTTCCCAGTATATATATATATGAGTCGCTTTTACAGCGCTCTTTGGCGCTTTACGACGCCTACTCGCCACAAAGCTCGATCTTCCCACAGGTCATCAGGGAGTTGACAATCTCTTATTTCATTTAACACCCCCTGTCGCCAACCTCTCACTGGGCGTCCCCTACGTCTCCTCCCAGGAGGAACCCAATCAAGCATCTTTTTTGGCAGCCTCTCTTCCGTCATCTTATTGACATGACCATACCAAACAAGTTGTTTGGTCATGACGTCGAACACGATGTCATTTTCGACTTCCATTATCTGACGCACTCTATCATAAAACCCAGTAAACTTATGAATATTTTCCTTCAAATTTTTCGGATAATTTTGTTCGCAATTGCACCCAAAGCTCCTGAAAATCTCATAGGAAAAAATATCCATGCATTCCCTCAGGAATAAACATTTTAGCGAAGGAAATGTGGCAACTCTCGAATGTTCATACGGCGCCCTCCTCAGCACGGCGGTATTGTTGCTGAAAATTCGATCCAATCCAGTTGACCACCCCCTCGCGAGTTTCCTGGAAGATTCTCCACACAAGTTCTCCGGGGCGAGTCGCATAGGGGGTTAACGAAAGGGGATGGGGGATGGAAGAGGCGGAAGCTGAGCACAGAGTTAATTGCTGCAGGATTCCCGAATTCCGTCAAGTCGAGAAGCCTCCGAATCCGACGCTTCCTGACGCAAAAGCGTAACTGCACTCCCACATGAGCCGCAAAAAGGGTGGATTTAAATGGACAAAATGGCCAAAATCAAAATGCACTTACGCGCTTTTGCCAGACAAGCGACGCAAGGCAGTGCATCCGCTGCCGGCGGCGCCTCTAATGCCCCACTCTAGGATTCCCGAGTCCAATGTTGCCATTATCTCCGAAATTACCTCGAGAAGCTTCGCGAATTAAGTTGATTTTGACTGGTTTTTGGCAGCGCTGATTGAGCCAAGGCGATGCTGTGGCTTTGATTCATCCGATGAGAAATTTCTCCCCGTTAGGCATGCAAGGACGTGTTCCGCGCTGAGAGGAACTATCCGTGAATGGAGCAAATCAATAGGAACTATCTGTAAATTCATCGAATTGAAAGGAATTGTCAATACAGGGTGATCCACGGATAAACGGCCAGACTGTGGGAGCGTGTTCTATGGTGTCGAAATAAGATTTTTTGCGGTATGAAGTTTTTCCAAAAGTTTCCTCAGTCGAGCTAAGGCCCTCAAAATTTCGGGGAAAAAAATCGTTTTTACTGAATTCTGGCAACGTTTGTGAAACAAATCTCATAAAAATGTATACTCCCCTGTACTTTTATGCTCTGAATTCATGAACGATCTTAAAAAAATCGAAATCTCAATTTGAGGAGAGTGTTTCGGCTCCTGCAATTTGGCCTCTTAACCTTGGATCACCCTATATAAGATTTACGTGCCTCATAGTGAGCTTGATATTATCTCCTGGAAAACAATTCCTTTTACATAGAAACGTTCGCATGTACCACATTGCCGTGCTAAATTTTCAAAAATCTGATGGAATAAAGAGTATTTTTTCTTGTCAAATTTTTTAAGGTTCCGCAAATCGTGTTTTACATGAAATTGAGGTAAAAAACGTGTGCCAGAATTTTTTTAATTTATACCTTGTCTACTCTGGCGTCCTAAGAAAAAACGCCATATGAGCCCTCAGGCGTTGCCAAATTTCCTTCGATTAAATACGGAAAATATTGGCTATTTTTCTCCCAATTTTGTACAGGATTTCAATCACAATTTCATCTATAGTATTTGAAAATTTCTAGGGAAAATATTCATGACTCCCCTGAAAAGTTAACATTTCTACCAGAGGAAATTTGATCTCAACCACTGGCACACAAAAAAACACATTGGATCTAGAGTCCAGACTCTTGAAAACATTGACAAGAAAAAATACTCTTGATTCAATCAGTATTTAGCTTAAATCAAAAGGAAATCCGCTCAAACTAAGAGTCTTGGTTCTTGATTTAAGCTTAAATCTGATTGAATCAAGAGTATTTTTCTTGTCGATGTTTTTAAGAGTCTGGACTCTAGATCCAATGTTTTTTTCCATACCAGGAATTTGCATTCTCGATGCTCTACAGCTTTCCTAGCATGGCAGCACTGGTCCATTTCGGAAACGTTCTACCAGACTTACGCCGTTTCGCGACGAAAACGATTCAATCCCTCTCCGGGGCGAGACAAAAGTTCGCAAGGGGCCCATTCCGCCCTGACGCAACCGTTTCGCCCGACTCGGAGGATCGCGACAAATTCCCCGCGTGCACTTAGCGCGATTAAGTCCTCCCAATTTAAACCGCCCCTGCAGAGGCGAAACCGGCCACCGGGCGGGCGGGGAGGTCGGGCAGTTTGCCGCGCGGCGTCGTGAAGGCGGCTCGTTTAATTGATCCGACGGCCGCGAGGGGGCGCAGGGGAGGGGGGGGGTCATAAAGGAGCTGACCACCGACCGGTGAAACTGACAACAGAAAGGGCGTACCGGAAACAGAGTCGTCAACCGGAAGCCGCCTCCTCGGACCCCTCCGGTAAACGATCGATTATCGATATTTCCCCATTTGTAGCTATGGTAAAGGATCGATCGTTAAGGTGTTCGTTGCGAACGCCCTGTTGATCGATTATCGATATTTCTCCGTTTGTTGCTATAGTAAAGAATCGATAATTGAGGAGCACCTTGTCTGTCGATCTTTTTACATAGGTTTAAATAGTGGCTCAATCGATATATCGCGAAGCCCCGCCGCTCGTGGATAATCTCACTCGCCACTTGCATAATGCGGCTGTGACACAGTCCAGATGGGACTCCCGATTGATTGCAACCCCCCCCCCCCTCCACTTGCCTCTGCCGTCATGGCGCCCTTTTTATTTCCTCGCCGCCCCTCCAGGTTTTTCAAACGGGAGGGGCGGGGGGTCCCTTTGAATCGCCTCGATACGCTCCGTTGAGCCCGGGACACTGGGATTGAATGCAAATCAGAAACATGCGCGCTTTGTCTTAGCTCGTAATCCGATCTGGCTGCCCGGCCGGATTTTTTGTCCAATTTAACAATCAGGGACTGCGATGAATCGATGGGCCTGCCGTTTGAACCCGTGGGAAAGGATCGATCCCTCACTAATCGATTCTTTATAATAGCTTTAAATGGGATAATATCGATAGCTGATGATTCGCTGTAACAATGGCGTAATTAAGGGGCGCTAGCATCGGGGAAGGGGGGCATCCGGTTCCTGGACGACGGGAAGAAGACGTTTGTATGCTAATGGACCCTATTTTTGCGTGGGTTTCAATTAAGATCCGTGCTTTTGATTAAATTGGGTGCGAAGCGGTCTTACTCCGTTTTGAGCGGGTTTTATTTCGGATGTTCGTTGCTTGCCGTTTTCCGCCTGGTGAGAAGAGCGGCTTGTGCCAAATCAGACGCGGAAAATGAATTTTTTTCGCCGAGAACTGAGAAAATATATTTCAAAGACCCTGCATACACTGGAAAAAAAAAAAAAAAAAAAAACACATTGGATCTAGAGTCCAGACTCTTGAAAACATTCACAAGAAAAAATACTCTTGATTCAATCAGATTTAAGCTTAAATCAAAAGGAAATCCGCTCAAATTAAGAGGCTTGGTTCTTGATTCAAGCAAAAATCCGATTGAATCAAGAGTATTTTTTCTTGTCGATGTTTTTAAGAGTCTGGACTCTAGATCCAATGTGTTTTTTTTTCCAGTGTTGAGTAACTAAGTCGGAGGGGCAAAAGTTGAGTTTGGAAGTCAACGCTTATCTTCGCCGAAAATCAAACACAGGAAGAATAGATAAAACTTGCCCTATCCTGACAGCTTCGATCTTCGATCGAGAAAATTTTCAGTACAACAAGACCGATACATACATATATAATCCCCTGCAGAGCAGATATTTAAAACTGTAAAAATTAAAAAATGGACGAAAAAACTCACTTGCACTATACATAAAACTTGGGACGGCATTTGACTCCGATGGTGTCATCCTTAGCCGCGGCTGAGGTATCGGAACGCGTCCCAAGTTTTAAGCAAATTTAGTGCAAGTGCGTTAAATTTTCGTCCATTTTCGGGTTTTAAAATGTCAATCATTGACTTGATTTTGATTATTTTCATGTATCTCCTGAAAAATTAAGCTTCCTGCAATGCTGCCGTGCTAAGGAAGAACGCCGTACGAAATTATTAATCGTAATTTCATTGTAATTATTAATCGTAATTATTAAACGTATTAATCTTCATTGCTAAGGCGCAATGATACAACTATTCGTACTCTCTGGAATGCGTGAAGTATCACGCTACAATTAAAGGCGTTTTCGAAACTGCCAACTCTATATCGAAATCCATGTGTCGCATAAAATTCGGAGCATTAGATAACAAATGATGTTAAAGGGCTATTCTGCCGTGCTATGGAAGAACGTCATATGAACATTCAAGAGTTGCCAAATTTCCTCCGATAAAATGCTAATTTTTGAGGAACGCTATGAATATTCCCCTTTAAATGTTCAAGAACTTTTGGTGAGTTCGTGAACCATATTATCTGAAAAATTGGAAAGAAAATATCCACAAGTTCACCAGGAAACTCGTGGTTTATCAAAGGAGATTTGGCAACGCCTGCAGGTTCATATGGCGTTTTTCCTCAGCACGGCAGAATGGCGCCCCTCTCTGCAATATGAGATCCGAACGAGTGTTCTCATAGGAAATTTTCGGCAGCATCCAGAGATCCATACGGCATTTTCCCTTAAATGAAACATCGGCTTGAGTCAAAGTCGACCAGACAACCAAAAGCACCACTTGAGTCGAGTAGTCTGTTGCACGCGCGCGGCGTGGGAGGAGGGGGGGGGACGCCGCCGACGGGCCGAGTCAAAAAAGCACGTACTTTCTCGCTTCATTGACATTCATGCGACTTTTTTTCCCCATTCGTCGTCGCGCTCAAGAACCTTACCCCCCGCCCCCCCTCTCCGTCCCCCCGACTCTCCGCCGAAGCTAACTTTCTATCGATACTTCCCGTCCCTCTTGTCTCCCCCCCCCCCCGCGCCTCGCGAAACGTTAAGTATTTCAATTTATAACTTCATTTAATTGCTTTTCCGGTGCTCGAGCTCGTGACCCTTGCTGCCACGCCGGGGGGGAAGAGGGGGGAGGAGGGGGTGGGTGAGAGAGGGGGAGTGCTCTGGACTTGTTGAATGCCGCCTGTGAAATTTCAGGCTCCTGCCGTCGAGGTAATCATGCCCCCGTCCTCGGAGAAATGGACCTGTTTCACACGACAGAAACAGACGAACGAATAGGCATTTTACTTAAAGAAAAATGTTCTGTTGGATCGATAAAAATTCCACACTGAAAAAATGATAAGTTGTTTTAGCACCTGGGATGTCAAAAATGTGTCTGGTGTTCCCAAAATGCTGCCTTTACTGTCCCCGCAGTTAATTTTACATCCTGTGAATGCAAAGTCAATTGCTTGGGCAATCAAGGCAGCATCTTAGGATCACTATACACATTTTCGACATCGTAGGTGCTGAAACAGCATACTATTTTTTTCAGACCCAGCCCACCAGTCAACTTCCTATGAGAATCCTGGGCACTCAAAATACATTGTATCAGAAAGGGGTCGAAACTATCGCAAAGGCGGTATGCTATGTATACGCGCCGATATAGAGTAAATGAGTGGGGCCCACTGCGGGCGTGTAATGATAACGGCGCTGAGATACAACTATTCGTACTCGATGGATGTCCGTGTTGCGTCTGCAAAATTGAAGGCGCGAGCGTGAGGCGTGAACTCGCAATGCTCCGTTCTGCCAGTGAGGCGTCTTTTTTTTTTGGGAGAAAGTTGAAAAACCAGGCTCGATTACTTCTCTCTTATCTTCGACTGTGTTGATAGTTGATTTTTCTTGTTTTCAAGTTGATGACTGATTCTTTCTTTACGATGTAATTGTAGACCAAACATAGCATATCTACAGGGTGCAGGCGGACTGGCCTTATACAATCCGCAGGGTATATGTTTTTCGCAATCCTCAGTCAATTTGACCCAGCGTGGGCATCGAAGGGATAGGTTTCATCCGTGATTATCATTTCTTCAGGCGAAAAAGAAACCTCGAAGGAAAATGTTTACTGCCTTGAGAAGAATCCACATAAGTTCTAAATGGGGGAGGAAAATTCCTCAAGTTCTAAACGTTGTTTCCGAGTCGACATGGAAACCCTCCACACGTCATTTTCCAGAGAGGAAACGTAACTACATTCCATTCCATCGCTTTAATAACTCCATTCTTAACCTCCAATTTTCCTTCGATAATATTGGACTTTTCTAAATAAAAATTTCGACGAACTTTCTTCTGATCAAACGCCAAAAGTAGAGCACCTTCATATGGAGATTAGTACGCCCATGTCAGTAATTTTAAGATTAGGTGGTGAAGCTTTTATGGCCCAAAAGAGCAGCCAGTCTATCAATTAAAATTATCCAGGGTATGATGTAGAAGAAGTTTATGAAGAACGTATTTGACTTGGTTTTTGCATTAATTCACTCATGTTTGCAGGAGGACAATATAAGCAAAGTCTCGACTATTTTGGTTTGAAATTGGAATCTGAAGATTGTCGGTGAAATGTTTCGTTTTCAAAGGTTGGCTGTCCTTTTGGGCCTTAAGAGCTCAATACTTCGACATGTCTGTACTCTCACAAAAAGGTACTCCAGCCGAAATCAGCAAATTCGGGCAAAAAACCGGTGGCCATTTTCATGTTAAAAATAGGATTGTTTTAGGAAATTTTGAAACCTTAGAATGGGATTATATTACTTCTTTGGGAACCAGAGCTGTCATTTCCCGGAATCTATTTCGAAATTTGGAACTTTCCAAATAATCAAAGCTTAGCTGATAATTTTACCTTGGTTTTCCCCTACCACGTTGATTTTCAGACTTCGACGATAGCTATTTCGATCTGTTAGCTATCGTCGAAGTCTAAAAATCAACGTGATAGGGGAAAACCACAGCAAAATTATCAGCTACAATGCGTCCCGATAAAAACAGCTTCAACTTCAAATCAAAGCTTTTCCTGGAATCTTCGAAATTCCCGAGATCTTGATCCGTTTTTGGACTTTTCCCGGAATGGACCACTAGACACGGTACGAATTTAAGCATTCTGATACATGTTTCTCCACCAGAATTTCACGTAGAACTAGGTTCACGCACCGAAAATTATTGAAACCAACTCCTTACGGAGATATTAACATTTTTATTTCACATTGGCTGACGAGGAATTTGAACTGCGCGCTCACAAGAAACTCAAAGCTCTACGTGAGTCAAATTGCGCATTACAACGGTTTCAGCAAGCTTCTCAATCGAGCAATGTTCATTTCCCACCATGTGTTGTTCAAACTATAAGCTATTTGTAATAGATGAGCCAAAGTGTCAAGATTGAGGTTGCCAGATTTTTATATCGCAGAGACGTTCATGATAACGTTTAGCGCGCGATGTGAATCACGGAGAGCATTGAGTTTTCATGAGCGGGTGGTTTCAATTCACGCACCAAGAATCATTAAATATCTTCGGAAGGAGTTCATTTCGGTAATTTTCGTTGTGCGCATGTGTTTTATGTGAAATTTTGGTGAAAAAACATGTATCAAAATGCTGAAATTCGTACCTTGGCTAGTGGCCCATTTGGGGGTTTTTCGTCAGTTTGAACAATAATTTGATCAAATTTGATTATTATTTTATTGAATTTGAAGATCTTCTGGACTAAATCCGGGCGTTTCCTGGAACTTATGAAAAATATGAATTTTTCCCAGAAAATTAGGAAATCGGAAATAATGTCGGGAACCCTGAAACCTTTGGTGAAATAAAATGGCAGCACTGTTGGGAACCCTCAATATTCCCATTCGGCGAGTCGCACGCACGGGCCGCACGGTCGAGCGGAAGCCTTTCTTCGATAAACTTCCCGGAAAGTCCTCCCCGGCCGGGGCGATGCGAAAGTCCGTCGGGGGGCGTAAACAAACGGGCGCCTTTATTCAATTGCGGGGGCGAGGGGGGCGGCGGTGCGGTGCCGCGGCGGGAGAACAATGGTAACATCTTGAGAATCAACAGGCTAAGAAAGATTTATTTGCCGAGCCGAAGACAGTAAGTTACGCGGGCTAATAACTCCACCGCGGGAATGAACACACGCTCGCCGCGACGCGACGCAGGGGGAGGGGATGGGGAGGGGGGCTGCGCGGTTGCCCCGTTGGATCCGAAAGAGGGTGAAACCCTGAAGTTCAGTCGCGAAGGAGCTGGAGTATAGGAACTCTGGAAACTTGAACACTGAAACAAACTCTGAGTCTCTCCTCGCGAGAGTCGAAGCTTACGAGCGGGATGAATGAGCATTTTTCCAAGCGGCAACTATTCGTGCTCTCCAGTATGTTTATTGCCTATGCGGAAACATTGAAGGCGGACTTCAAGTAGACTATATCTATTGACCGAATCACGCATTATTGATTGGCTGAATCGAACCTTATCGAGCGAGTTAAATGAGCATTTTTCCAAGCGGCAACTATTCGTGCTCTCCCGTAGCTTTATTGCCTATGCTGCAACATTGAAGGCGGACCTCAGGTAGACTAAGAATGACATTTAGCGAAAAGGAACCGGCGCGATTACGGTGTTTTCAAAATCGTGCAACTTATTCTTTTCTCTTAAAAATATTCCTGATTCCATTTGTATACAGTATGTAAGTTGCACATTCCTTTCCTTTAAAATTAACATCTTGAAAACTCCTAGCTATGGAAAATGCAACAATTGGCTAAGCCAGAACATTATGCCATTCTGGAAAGTTTTTTAGTCATTATGAAGAAGCAACATTTTTACAACGCTGTTCCTTTTGCCTATGCGTAACATGCGAACTTCAATAGACTATCTATTGACTGAATCACGCATTATTAATCTTCTTAATCGAACCTTATCGGGCAAGTTAAATGGGTGTTTTCCCAAGCGGCAACTATTCGGTATGCTCTCCGGTATGTTTATTGCCTATGCGGTAAAATTAAAGGCGGAACTCAAGTGATTGATGTCCACCGATACATGAGTCAAAATATTCAGAAGGTGATTTCAGGGTATGAGGACTACGAGCGAATCCTTTCGGTTAACAGGATAAAACCTCGAAATTTCGGTTCACTGCGCTAAATGTAAGTACACCGAACCGATAACTTCGGACGAGATGGGACAAGTCTTATGAAAACCAAAGTTCTAAGATTGAACTGAGTCACTGGATCGAAGAGCTGGATCTTCGGTTCACCAAACCGAAGTTTGGTCCTTTCAACCGAAGTGGTTGGTTTGCGTGACTCAGGAGTTGGTCCGAAAATCGTCTATTGAACTTATCAGTCCGAAAAACCGAGGTTCCCTACTCCCTAAGGTGACCCCAGTTCAGAGGCTGCACGCTATTGACCCGGACGCCGTCAGTGTCATACCTTCCGAAGAAAAAAAGGCCGGATGAAGATCTAAATATTGCCAAATTTTTCCCGCTCAAGTATTTGTTTTTGAGGAAAGCAACAAATATTTCTCCTGGAAATCAGAATTTTAGAGTCAAATTGCAAATTAAGTTATCAGAGACACTGAAAGAAACATATTTCCACGCTTCCGGGAAATTTTGAATTTTTAAAAGAAATCTAGCAACGTTCAAAGGCTCATACAGCGTTCCTCCTAAGGACAACAGCGTAGTCTTTCGGTTGTAGATCAACTAGGATACCTTTATTTTTTTCAATAAGCTTCGATTGACTCAATTGAGAATGTCTATAATTAAGTAAGTAGAAAGCATCCGCTCGAGGTCGCATTTTTTCGAAGAAAGCTCACGAATGGTTAAACGGCCGTCGGTTTGCACTTTTTCGCGAACTTGATTCACGTGAATCTCGTCAGTTGACGTCCTGGGCTTGACTCCATGAACCTCATCTTCCACCGATTCCTGACCGTTTTTAAATCTCTTAAACCATTCGTAACACTGAGTCCGACTTAAACACTTATCACCATAAACTCTCGTTAACAGTGCAAAAGTTTCGGAAAACGTTTTACCCAACTTAGAACAAAATTTAATGTTACACCGCTGTTCTAAAGCTCACGCATTTCTCAAAATCGCAACACGCACTTGAACACACCTGAATCAAACGGCTGTAAAATTCGAACTAGTTAAGATAATTGAAATCCGTAAAAACCAACGTGTTTGTCAGTTTATCAGCAATCAGATAAACCCAAGAAAACGTCGATCCGATCATCCGTTGGCCCACAATGGCCAAAGTTCGGTTTCTAATGGATTATACCTAGTATTCACGATTTGCGCTCGGAGGCGTCAGCCATGTTGAAAATTGCGCAGAATCCTCGTGCGCCTTTAAAAGGGTTAGATGGAATGGCTCTCCGTACAAAATGTTCACCAGTGCCGCTGTATCGAATTTGAAGCAGGAAGCATTTACAAACGAATATTTCTCACGCAAAATGTGAAGTTAATTGTGCACTTTAGGCTTTTTCGATGCGCTCATCGTGATTTTTGAGCAATTTTTTCTAGGAAACAACTTTTCCTTTTACTCTAGCCAAAGTTTGAAATAAGCCCGGTAGAGTTCATCGGACGATTTTTTCCGTAATAAAAGTATAACTAGAGTCCCTTTATACTGAGAGTCAAGACAATGTGAATCCATTTCTGATTGGTTCCCGTATTTTAGGCCTTCACAGTGTCACAAACGGGAATAAAGATTACAGTTTCACCGATTGCAAAGATTATAATCTGGAATGGACCGGGGATTTACGGGTTTGGCAAGGAACAAACGGAATGAGGGCAGGAACGAAGAAAGGAAGTCGAGAATGGGCCGATCAAAGATTACGAAAAACGTTCAATTTGTGTAATCTTTATTCCCGTTTGTGACTGCATGAGGGGTGTTGTCTTGACTCTCAGTATAAAGGGACTCTAAACTAAACCAGTAAATCTGGCAACATTCTCGGAGTCCGCGGGGAGAATAAAAGGAAGGGGGGAGGGGAGGGGCCGCTCCCTGGATGCGGCGGCGCTACCTGCTTACACGCTCTCCCGCTTCGCCGGTCGCCGAAAGGAACTTTCGAAGTGGGTAACTTTCACTCTCCTTTTGTTCGAGTCAAGCACCCTCGTAACTTTTACACCAACTTTTTTTTTTATTCTCTGTTTATTGACTTACATTCCCCCCCATTATTCGCTCGGTTAGGGTTTCGTTTTATTGTTTTTATTCATTTACGTTTTTCGTTTTCACTTTCGCCCCCGCCCCCGCGCGCGGGAACGATTCGCTCCCGAGTTTACGCGCGAGGGAGGGGGGAGGGGGAGGGGGGCGGGGCTTTTTATTTCATTATGATCGCTTTTCGGGATGTATCCCCGGCGATTACCTACATCCTTGAGACTAAGGACGGGCATAACTTCCTCGTTCATGCCGCGCTGGATTAGGGGTAGTAACCGTGCGTTTCATGCTCCTGCCCTTATTACGCCTTATTATTTTCCATCGTTTCGTTTTCCGCCCCCTTAGGAGCGGGGTCAGCCCTGCGGGCTGATTATTGAAGTTGGTGGACAAAACGATAGACAAGGAGAACATACTGCCGTGCTAAGGAAAAACGCCGTATGAACCTTCAGGCGTTGCCAAATTTTCTTTGATAAAACGCGAATTTTCTGATTAACTTGTGAATAGCTCGTCCCAATTTTTCAGATAATTTTGTTCGCAATTTCACCTAAAGATTCTGAAAAGTTCAAGGAAAAATATTCACGAATATTTCCTCGAAAATAAACATTTTATCGAAGGAAATTTGGCAACTGTCGAATGTTCATACGGCGTTTTTCCTTAGCACGGCAGTGTAGGTACATGGAGCGATCCTATATTGCCGTACTAAGGAAGAACACCGTATAAGCCATCATGCGTTGCCAAATTTCTTTCGGAAAATCACGAACTTTCAGGATAATGTATCAGCATTTCTTTTTCAAGTTCTTGAGAATTTTGTTTATAATTTGATCTAAAAAATCTGAAAATTTCGAGGAAAAATATTCATGATTTTTTCTTTTATAATTATCTGTTGAGAGGAATTTGGCAAAACTTGAATGCTCTTATACGATGCTTTTTAGTTAGCACGATAGTATTGTTGAAGACGGGTAATCGCAATGGACGCGAAGGAGGTAAGTATAGACTAACTACCAGCCACCAACGAAAGACATTTTGGTAGTACATTATTCTCCCATTTAGTCTATATTATAGACTTTATTGGTTGTTATAGACTGCAGGACACACACCCGTTTCAACTGATGGGATTGCTCCATTTCTCTTTTGTCCGCTTTGTCTATCAATTTTTAAAAAAATCAGCCTTTGAGAGTCGTCACAAATTTTAAAGGTGAATATAGTTCAAGAAACGGCAACAATGATATCTCATACATAAGCTTTTTGTTTACAGAATCTTTTAAAAAATTCAAATTTTTAGCGTCGATACATCAGGAAAAAAATCTTTGGGCTATGATGGAATATTGCGTCCTGTAATCCCCGCACAAAAAGCAACTAGACCTACCTACTATTTTTTCATACAATCGAGTGATTTTCATCGAAAATGTCAATTTCAATTGAGTGACTCAACTTGCCAACATTGTCATTGACACGTATAAACATGTATCTTATTTATTTCATTTTATTTTTCTTCTTATTTAAGAATAGATTTGATGGAAACATAGACATACAACATCTCAAGCCATGACAATAAGATCATTTTTCATCTCCAGATCGAGCATCCGAATCTATGTCCTTCCAATTTGTAGTATCATCAGAATTCGAGCTTAAATGGAATGATACAAATATTTCAACGCCTAGGTAGCTCAAATTGCATCACATCGAAATTGAAGGTGCACTTGATTCCTTGCATATTTCCTCTTTATAAAAGGAACGATTAGAGAGCAATTTTGAATGGAAAACAAGTTTTAACCGCATGTAATCTTACATCTCAAGAGGTGCATTCCCTGGTCGATATTCAGAACAATCCCCAAAAGACGCTTCGCGCCCACAGAAGGCTGATGAATTAAGTTTTGTGACACGATGTGCGAATCTCGATTTCAGCGTGAATCCCTGAAAGCATGGATTAATACGTAAAACAAGACCCAAATGGAAATTGAGATAAACCCTTTTGCCGGACTGCCACCCATAGCAAAAGTGCCGGAAGTCCGTTGCAAATTTTGTATTTTTCTTCCACACATACTGCTCTAATACAAGAAAATCAGAGTGTGACAAGCTTCACTTTTTTTTATCTTGAGCTCCAAAATGGTATGCCAAAATCGACCGGGAAAAAAGAAGGATGAATACTTGCTATTTTTCTTGTGAAATAGTGTTTTGTCAGAAAAAAATAAACAAAATATCGAATCGAGATACGACTTTTATACTTTTGACAGCAGCAGACGGGTTTCGATATGGAGAACCAGAGACTTGGCAAAAGATGGAGACCGGTGGGTGACACAGGAAAGACAAGAGGAACCGAGCTCCCTAATGAAACAAGCGACCTACGGGTCCCAAAGGTGCACCAACAATCGACTCGCTGAACGATGTATCGATGTACTATCGATAATTCGGGTTTGGTTCACCGGGAAAGAACCCTTGTTCGATACCTCGCGATCAATTCGGAAGTTTCCTGGAGGCAGCTGCCGGTACGAGAGCGTTAGCGTTGCGGGGTGCCTGGCCGCCCCGGCGAGTCGGTGACAACTTAATTTTGTCGGCACCGCCGAGGTGCCGGTTTAGCAATCGAGAGTTGCAATTCAATTACGCAGAAATAGTCTCGTGACGGTTGAATCTAAAATTACTTCCGCCGATGCAACGAGGTGAGCCGTTAAATAGGGTGAAAAGTGGGTTTTGTTTTGCAGAGTTTTGCCAGAGCGGAGAGAAGGGTTGGTGTTTGTAGAAAACGAATAAAATAACACAGTGGTTACATTAAGACGGTCTGAAAATCGTTTTTAAGTAGAAACCAGTGGGGAAACACTTAATATTAAGGATATCGAAAAAAAATTCATAAATGAACCACCAACCTTTGAATTTTCTAATCATAACAACAGAACGATCTTAAGTGGGCAAGTGGGGTCCTCTAAGAATTGCTTCGAGTAGTGATCAGGGAGTATATCTCCTTGAAATGTGCGATTTTATTTGATTAAATTGCTATTACAAATTGTCTTTTAATCGTTTCCTCCAAGATTGCAAAATATGCAAGGAAGTGAGTGCGCCTTCAATTTTGAAGTTATGCAACTTATGATACCAAAGGTAGACTAAGAAGACAAAAGGGATATGGATGGAGGACTCCTATTGGAGGAGCAGGCGCATGGTTGCAATGGACATAGGAGGTAGGTAATAGCAAACTAACGGCAACCGGCGAGAGACCCGCTATAGTTAGTCCATCATTAACCACCTTCGTCTATTAGAACCTCCCATTTCAACCAATAGCATCGCTTTATACACCCTATGCCTCCTTCGTCTATAGCTTTGTCTATCAATTTCAACAATCACCCCAATGCAATCGCTCGGCCGGTGTAATCTGATGGTAATGCAACCCCCTGCAACGGCACAGCCGGCTGATTGTTGAAATTGATAGACAAAACGATAGATAAGACTAAAGGAATACGGAGGGATACTTCTGTTGGAAGCGGGTGGTTGCAATGGACATAGGAGGTTGGTAATATACGAATTAACGGAAACCAGCGAGAGACCCGCTCTAGTTAGTCCATCATTAACCACCCTCGTCTATTAGAACCTCCCATTCCAACCAATAGCATCACTCCATACTCCCCATGTTTCTTTCGTCTATAGCTTTGTCTATCAATTTCAACAATCAGCCCAATGGCACGTCTCTCCAGTGCGCAGGACGGTTCTTCTCTCTTTTCGAAAGTTGACAAGATCCCTCTCGTGGAAATTTTCGTGGGGGATGAGACAACGATGGAGAGAGCGGCGCGCTGGTGACAATGAGAGTGACAATTCTAGAAACCATTGTGTCTCAATTAACCTCCCTCGCCCCTGCCCCTCCGCCGCGAGCCCCCCGCCCCCCGCGATTTCCTACCCCCCGCCGGTCGTGGGCTTACGACGCAACCTCCTGGTCGGAGTAATTACAGTTTTTAATAAGACTCTTGCCGTCGGATTAACGCAACGTTTCGGGGGAGACCCTGTTGCCGTCCGTTGAACCCGGAATCTAATACTGTGCAGTGGCGTGGTGTGCTTTGCGATGTATCGATTGTTATGCCATTTAAACCTATGGAAAAGTATCGATAGACAGGGTGTCCGCAGCGAACACCTTAATAATCGATTATTAACCACAGCTTCAAATGGGGAAATATCGATAGATCGCAAAGCACGCCACCTACTTGGGGGAACCAATATGTAAATATTATAGGAACTTCTAACACTATTAGCATGTACACTATATAGGACTTCGGCCATAATTCTGTCCAATTGTGGTTCCACAATGTAAAATAAATAATAAATAATTCGTTTAATTGAGAAAAAAAAAGCACGCCACGCCACTGATACAGTAATGTTGTGTCATAGGGGCTGCGAGGAAGGAACTGAAGGAGACGTGATCATAGACGCTTTTTAAATGGATTCTTCCCTTTAGGATGGTTTACACTGTGATTAAGAGAGGTTAAGGTGATGCGATGGACGCCATATTTTGTGTCAGAACGGCATGCGGTATATCGCATCAATTGGTTCCATTTTTTCAGCTACTCGTCATTTTTCTTTAATTTTGAGATCGCAATTCTGTTGTCAGGAGACTATAGCACTCACTTACCAATTTTAACAAAGAAATTCAACGTGATAAAGGCGTGTTTTTTTAGAGAGAAAATATCGCATTCGAGTGCAGTTTCCATATCAGTGTCGAATGCGATGTTTTCTCTCTATAAAAAACACGCCTTTAGTACGTTGAATTTCTTTAAAATTGGTAAGTGAGTGCTTCAGTCTCCTGACAACAGAATTGCGATCTCAAAATTGGAGAAAAATGACGAGTAGCTGAGAAAATGGAACCAATTGATGCGATATATCGCATGCCATTCTGACACGAAATATGGCGTCCATCGAATCACCTTAAATGAGATCCACCATAAAACGGACAATTTTTGAAAACCTCGGGAAAATTTTTCCGAAAATTTTTCCAGAGGCGGGAAACTTGAATCGGCTAGTTGTGCTGGTACACCGAGTTAAAAAACACAGTTATTCTACCGTTACAAGGGTAATCATTTTACAAGGGATTCCACGGAAGTAGAACCGTGGACTTTGATTCTTGTAACGATGAGCACGGTGATATGACCGTGTTTACCAAGATATTACTCTGGGCACAGACATACTATTATGAGCATGGTTATGCTACTGGACTCATCAATAATATTACCAAAATTCACGGTTCCACCACCGTGGAATCCCGTGTGACATGATTACCGTGATAACCGTCGAAACCGTGTCTTTCTTCTCCGTGTCGGAGAATCGTGTTTTGATGCTTGATGTTTGCAGATAACCTAAAAATAATGAGATCCGTCCAAACAGCAACTTTCTACGTTCAATATTAATCGAGATATCGCGCTTTGAAGAATTCAGCTCGTGACGTCATCCACCGTGGTAGTGACATACCTGGTTTAACACCTTTCGTTTCTTCTACCTTCTTTCATCCAAGTTACACGTTGAGGAACCAGTACAAATGTGTGTTTCTTTGACTGATGAAAGCAATGAGGAAGAAACCAAGGGGTGTCACCACCGCGCTGTATGGCGTCATAAACTGAATTTTTCAAAGCGCGGTATATCACTTTATGTTGAACGTGGAGAGTTGCTGTTTGGACAGATAGAATTATTTTTAGGTGATCAACATGAATCAAGCATCAAAACACGATTTTGTGACCGGCGCAACTGAACCATTGAGATACGTCCTCACGTCAGAAGGGTGACGTTTTATGGCGTACGCAGATCGAGGATGTAAAGAGAGAAAATGAAGGAGTAGATGATAGGGAAAGAAAGAACAGAGTAGAATTAGAGGTAGGATAAAGAGGAGAAAGATAAGGAGAAGGGTATAATATTCGAAAGTGTGAAAATCGTTATTGTCTTTAGTTCCTCTTTTTCCTCATACTCACTTTACAGATATAAACATAATAAATTCCTCTCCGCGACACAACAAGGACTTCTTAAGCTTATCTTAATGACTTTTTAATGCAAGTAAGCTTAACCAAAATACTGAAAACCTGAGGAAATAACTATCAAAAAGGTCATTAATAAGGTTACAGGAGGGTCCGATTGGCTTTAGTCAGACATAAAAATCGCTGAATTCGCCGAATCTGTCTTTTCACACGTACCTGCATTTTTCCGGGGTGAAAAACCAGAGACTCACGAGCGCTCCGAAAGCTGTCGACATTATGCTTGCGCACAACTTTAAGCTCCCAACATTGTGTAACTTTTACGCAGGCAATGAATAACTTGTTAATGGTGCTAAGCCGCTTAGGGCAAGGAAACAATGACTTCATCAGCCTGTTTCCAGAGTCGAATCCTTTCCAGGATCTCTTCATACATTCCCTTCTTCATAGACTCCCTCCTATCGGTTATAAAACTTCCCCTTTTTTAAGGACCCTTTCTCCCCTTAGTATCCGTAACTCATAATACTGAGGCGTGCTTTAGAGGCACTCCGAATCACATAATAGCGTAAAATCGGTTTATATTCAATCAATATAATGTTGTTAGACGATGAAAACAAAAGAAGTTCAAAAGTTGACCGACTACTCGGGAGTTTTGAGGAGAGACAATCTAAATGTCAAGAGGAAATCTCGGAGAAATGTATTTTTGTAGACTCGTCGAATTTTGCGTTACGGCCTTAATGGATCACTGGACAGACATACCCAGACAGGTGAAAAATAAAAGTATCGAGACAGGTTTCGTGCCCGAATTGATCATTATCAACTCTAACTTTACAGACAGAAATAAGCACTTACAGTATATATCAGAATCGATAAATTCGAATGCCCCGGGCGCAGAAGTAAATAAATCTGACATTTCTCGAAATAACGTTTTTTCCCGGAAATAACGCACATCAATACTAAAGTCCCGGCCAATCGTTTTTCGTTGTAATGTTTCTCGAAATAACGCTTTTCCGGAAACAACGTTCCAATTTTAATTCCTATTCGGAAATGCTATGACAAGATAAGACTGTAGCATTAACGTAAGTTAAATTGACTATCGAGCTTCTAAATATACTTAGTTTTGGAAGAAGTAGTCAGCCTCAACGCCGTTTCACGAATTTCCATGCTGGAAACTTTTTTTTTATAATTGTCAGACGGCTCGCCAAACTTGCCCAATAATAATTATTCATTTTTATCTAAAGACTTCAAGATGGTAGAGAAATCGGTGCATCACAAAAATACGTTGTTCATAAAGAAATAAATCAAGACCAAAAAGATTTTCAAAAGTCAAACAAGTCTTAATATTTGGATTGCATTTTGCAAAAAGGAGCCAAGAGCATTTCAATGCTGCCGCGATTGTGCAACTTAAATTCTTTGCAATAACATTACTAACATCATGCAAAAAGTTCAATTTACAAAGGTGATTTTCGTCTAGAATTTATAGTTTACTGGGAGTAAAGGTAAAACTTGTTTAGAATGATTAGTTTATATGCAAGGTAAAAAAAGTTGCACAATCTTAGCAAAGTTGGAATGCTCTTGGTTCCTTTTTGCAAAATGCAATTCATTTAGTCTTATTCAATGACCCAACAAAGATAATAGACATAATATTATTTGTACAATTGGACTGCATTTTGCAATTTGGACCTATAAATTCTGGCTCATCTGAAAAAACACGTATGTGCATAGGGAAACTAATGGTACATACATTGTTTTTAAACCGGGCCGGAATTTATAGGTCCAAATTGCAAAATGCAATCCTACTGAGATTCAACATTCATAGTGTGTCCTAGAAATTTCGCGATTTCATCGCTCGATTATCATCTTCTCCTCTTTAAAACTCCTCGTTCTAACCGTTCCTTCGTTACTCTTCCAACGTTGAAGCGTTACTCTCCAACATGAGCCCCGGAAAGTATGGCGTTACGTGGACAAAAGGGCTCACGTGTAGACAGATATCGACGGTGAAACTACCAAACCACGTATCTCGGTTTGCGACGTCGCAGACTTCCTGTCATACTTCATATTTTAAATGAAAAACTACTTAACGTCCAGTCTTGAAAATTTCTGTGATTTTTCCTCTTCGTGCGGAAAAAATTCTGTGAAAATTTCAAGGAATGATATTGATTTGGTCTACTTCAAAAAAATAAAATGTGAGCGTAGATTTTTAAACACCGCAAACGAGATACGTGGTTTGGTAGTTTCACCATCGATATACGCTTTTTTGTCAGTAGAACGTCGCGTCGTCCTGTCCATTCGCTGCTCAGCGAAGAAGTTTAACATCATTCTCCCTGAGATAAAATAAACTCGTAGCATGGCCCATGACACGACGACAAGTTATTTTTCCGTCAACAGTAATTTAATTTCCCGATGCACGGAGCGTAAGAAATGTCTTTTGTCAAATTTACCCCCGAGCCCTCGTTGACGCGACGACGTCGTTCCTCTAACGTAAAAACGTATCCTAATTTCCGCGTGAGCCCCGAAAATCATTGGTTTATATGTAAGACAGGGCTCAAGTGAAAATCGATGTACGCCTTTACGCCAGAGAGGCGACATTTGATTCACCTGGGCTGCTCGAGTGCCTGGTCCGGAATAAAGAGAGACGTACGGCAACAGTCATCTAAAAATATGCTCAAGTCGCGTTAGGAAAAAATGAAACCGGTGTCTTATAGTCGGGAGGAATTCCTGTTTACGACGCGGAAAATGTGGGAGCAAATATGACCGGGTCCAAAGACATGAGGGAACCCTGGGCAAAAAATTCTGGAGAGCGATTTTGAGCGAATAGGATCCAAGACAGAAGAAACGTCGGAATGCTCTTCGAAGGACGACTGAAATAAATGAATAACGGAAAACCTACCTTGAAGAGACTTCTCAGGAGGAAATTAAAAGTTTTCGTATCCTAGAAGCACACCAAAAAAACAGGTGCTCTTTGAAAAACGTTTTATCTTGCTCTTTAAAAAAGCGGATTTTTAGGGAATAATTGAAAATCGTTTTTGAAAAATTTCAGGATACGACGTGGGCATTCTTAGTTTTGGGAAACTAATTGTAAATGTTTAAAGGTTTTTTATATTACTTTTGGTTTTAGATGTAAAAAACGAAATTAAAAATGATTTTGACAAAACTCTATTTTTAGAAAATGGGCAAATTTTTGATGATTATTTCTATGATCATTTGAAATATAACTGCATAAAACCTGTTGAAAATGCTTTAAAACTGTTTGTCCTCGGATGACTTTCAACGTTTCAGATATATTTTTAAAATGGGTAAAAAATTACTTTAAAAAGTTTAAAAAACGGAAAACTTTTGGTAAAATGACATATGAGCCTTCCAATGCTGCTAAGATTGTGCAAAAAAGCTCTCTAGTAATAAATAACATATCCGACAATTCCGCTATACATTTTTCCTTAAATATGCTCCAAGTTTTTCCTCACTATTTCAAGGAAGTAAGTCAACTATGAATGAATTTCATCAGCCACAATCGCTATGAAAAATTGCAGAATCTTAGAAGCATTGCAAACCTTATACGACATTTTCCCGAAAAATGCCTCAATTTTGAGGCGCAATTAGCGCAAAGCTGCCGGCGAAATAGAACACTGTTCTTTAAACCGGTGCGCATTCGTGTTTCAAGAAGCAGCCAGCTTTTGGACTGGGGCGGTGTGAATTCAACGACGCTACTTTAAACTAAAGTTTCTGCACTTGGGGTTCATCCCTCCTGGCCTTCCGCCCCCTACCCTCCCCCCATTACACTCTCATTCAAGCGTAGAGACTTCAATTTCCTCATCTCACTTCGAAACCAACGCTCGACGCCTGCCTGTGTCTTTGTTTTATGCCGGAACGATGGAAGATACTCGATAGCGAAAAGTTTGGTAACAGACGCATGTTATGTTATGTATGTTGAGAGTTAATTAATAGATGAATGTTTGTTTTTGTCTGTTTTAGGTGATTGTGTTCTGTCGGGGAGGTGCATCTTGGATGTGGGTGTATTGTGACGAGCGCTCTCTGCAAGACTTCGCATATGATTTGGGGTACTGAAAATGTTTACTGCATACGTGCTTGCGACATTTTGAGGGACGTCCAAAAATACTTGCCAGAAACGACTTTGTGTCGCAGTGCGGCAAAAAGAAGCCAGCAAATACTGTCAAATACAGAGGCAGTAAACTGCCGTGTTTAGTAAGAACACCGTATGAGCCATCAGGTGTTGCCAAATTTCCTTCGATAAAATACGAATTTTCCAATAAACTTACGCATATTTTTCTTCCAATTTTTCAAAAAAATTTGTTCAAAATTTCACCCAAAGTTCCTATGAAAATTTCAAGGAGAAATATTCATAGCTTTCCGCAACAACAGCATTTTATCGAGGAAAATTTGGCGATTCTCGAATGTTCATACGGCGTTTTTTCCATAGCACGGTAGTATAGTATTTGGATGTATTTAAATAAAAAAGAACTATATTGAATACACCTACTTGAACCCTAACATGCATGTTTTCTTGTGGATTTGAAGGGTCATGTCAGGATTGATTTAGTTCGTAGGTTATATATTTTTATTAGAGATATTCAACGACTTAGGCTATTTTTCCTATTGATAAAAATACGTCCATATTAATAGCGACACCAGACTGATAGTCTGAGCGTTGTAATCGGTGGAAGCAAACTTTAACTTCTGAGGTCAACGCAAATGAGCTAGAAATCGTAGTTCCTAACTGCAAAATTTAGTCCTAATTATTTCAGTTTTTGTAGTTCTAATTCTAATTTTTGGTACTAGCGCAAGCTCTAATTTTTTCGGAGAATGGCAAAGTGTTTTGACCAAGTATATTCTTAAGTTTTCCAAAATAATCTATTTTATTGGAAGAAATTGGGCAAAGTTCTAAAGCTCATATACTGCGAGCTACATTAAGACAGCTGTATACTACAGCACTGCCGAGGACGGCATATGAGCCCTCTGACGTCACCAAATTTCGTCTGATAAAACACGACTCATCGAGGAAAACTTTGATTTTTTTCCTTCCAATAATTTACAGAATTTTATTGGTGCTTTGATCTGAAGTATGAGAACATTTGGGTTCAAAATATGCATAACTTTCAATGAAATAAATAATTCATTGGCGGTAATTTGCGTCACTCGTAACCCAATGGCACGGCATCAGTATCGGAAAATCGTCCGGCGTAGTGATACAACTATTTGACCCTTGGTGTGGTGGATCGGTATCACGACTATTTGAAGGCGTTTTTTGACGTGAGAAAATCGATGGCCAAGGAACAATACCACTTATCGGTGAACTGACGATTATGCAGGAATAAGAAAAAACTTCGCAATTTTCGTAATTTTGAGGTTAGATTCTCAATTGTTTTATACATTACAGCGTGATCACAGCGCTCCAATGAAGAACTGGATACAACTAATAGCATCATCTTACGTATTTTAAACTCTAGAATGCGGCAAAATTGCAAACTAATTTTTGTTGAAACTCTCCAGTTAGGCAGTATTGTCCCTTAGCTATTGATATTCGAAACTTCAGTCAAAAAAATATAATTTATCAGGATTCATTCGGTGACATTCGGATGCCCATACGTTGCTCTTCCTTCGCACGGTAGTACAGGTCTGAACGCGACTTTCACCAATAACGACCGTTGTAAAACACGGTGGCGATTTCAGCAAGTTGACAGACTCTGTTAATACTTCATTTAAATCCCTTTAATATATCGATTCAAAGCAATACAGGATGTCTTACCTAGAAGCGATTGTTTAACATACGTTTCAATATGAAAAAAAAACCATCGCTATTAATACTTCATTTAAATCGTTTGAATAAATGTAGTCTCGGTAATACAAGCTGTATCGCGCAGAATCGATTGCTTAACATGCATTTCAATGGGGAAAAACAGTGTTGCCAACTTGCAAAGAACGTAAAACATTAATTAATTCGCGAGTTCGAGATCAAAGGAAGGGTCGCGGAACATTTTGATTTCTTTGCATTCATGCTCGTGAGCCCTTGTTCACCACCTTCACATCCGGTCTCAAACTTCCGCGCTTAGTTTAATAAATCATTCGGGGGACAAAAGAGCTTAACTGCATTTTGAGATGAGCCCGAGAATGCGTTAAGTTACATGGACGGTAGAGTTCATTGCGAGGTGCGTTTACGTCCTTCTGTTGGGATGGCGACGAGTAAATTGCTCGCTTCATCTCGGATGAAAGTTAATTGGATAAAAGGGCACGGGGGAAGGGAGGTTGGGGTGGTTGTGCTCGCTTTACGCAAACATTTCAACGCGGGCCAATTTCTTGGGTCGTCGTGTTCTGCCGTGCTAAGGAAGAACGCCGTATGAGCCTTCAGGCGTTGCCAAATTTCCTTCGATAAAATACGAATTTCCTGGTATACTTATGAATATTTCCCTCCAATTTTTTAGATAAATTAGCTCGCAATCTCACCTGATGTTCCTGAAAATTTCAAGGAAATAGATTCACATCTTTCCTTAAAAATAAACATTTATCGGAGAAAATTTGGCAACTTTCGAATGTTCATAGGGCGTTTTTCCTTAGCACGGCAGTGTTCTTCTCGCAAGGAGACAGCGTCAACTCCCGCCAACTGAGTTTGCCTGACCCCGTTGTCCTACCGTTCGTTCTGCCGTGATAGCGAGGAGAGCAGTAAGTGCAAAAATGAAGTTTTGAGAAAACGGGCTCAGAAGCGTCTGACCGGAAAATTTTAGAGGAAAACTCCGTTCTTTGTCAAATTGCCACTAATCACCAGAAAGACCCTTAGAAGTCGTTTGGATACTTAAGAATCGACCGATTTTATTTCAATTACATGAAAAAGGGTACCATTCGTTTTCATGTTAGGCTAGTGTCAGGCAAGATAGCCGTAAGTGTTATCTTCTGCATGATTTCATGGTTGCGTTTTAGGACACTCAACAAAATCACAAAATTGAAATTAAAATTACGTACAATTTTATCTGTATTGCTTTATCCCATAAATTGCGTAATGAAAGGCCCATCAGTCGAGATGAGCATTTTGTTTGTTGATTACTTGAACATTTAGCCAAAATTGCTAAAGAAAAAATGTCTTCACCCTTTGACCAACAGTTATCATTTGGCAAATCTGAGCGTTGACTTTTGAACGTAACTTTAACGCGGTAGGGAGGATAACAGTGCGCGGATTGTAATTGGACCGCGTTTGGCGGAAAGGAACCAAGCCACATCAGCTCATGCCAAATTTAACTGGGCAATTTAATTTTTACCAAGAGAACGTTTGTGCGAATTCCTTCGGAAATTTTAAGAAATCGGCTTCTCAAAATGCTGTAATTTCGCTGAAATTTGCACAAGAATCCGCACAACCGTTTTCATGTAAAAAATTTGATTGCTCGGTTCAATTTGGCAATAGTTGATTTTTTTTTATTTGCATAAGAAAATTGTACAAAATATACTTTTAGACTTCAGAAAAGTCTTTTAAAAGCTTATCCTAACTGTTTAAAAGTAAGATTAAACTAATTCTAATTACATTTTATAAAAATAGTTAGTTAGTTAGTATAGTTAGTATAGTTAGTTAGTTAGTTAGTTTTAAGACATTCAGCGTCTGAGGCTATTAACGTCTTTACAGATAATTTTGAAAATGGGAGTATATACGTAAACTTAGATTTTTAAATTAAGAGAGGTGAAGAGTTTCAGAATTTTGGTGGTAATATTGGGTTCATCGCATGTAAGTGGGTTTGTATTTCTGTTGATTGTAGGTGAGTAGATCTGTGATTGGAGATATCTGAGCTGCCTTTACAGTATTAAGGAGAATATGTATAAAGACAGAATTACTTCAAAATAAGAAGTCTTTTCGATTTATCTGTATAGATTGGGCGACTGGACTCGGTCATATCCCGAAGAACCTCTGATCACATCCTAAGAGCGTGGAGAGGCACGTATGGTTTAGCTAATTAGGAAAATTTTGGCTATGGTTGATGTGGCTTAGTTCCTTTCTGCTTAACGCGGTCCAATTATGCATTGTCTCTGCATCGCGTTGACTTTTGAAAAACAAATCTGGGTTGAAGGAATAAGGTTAAGGCCGACACTCCCGGAAAATTGGGGGGAGGGGGAGAATTTCGACAGATTCCCTAAACTCCCTCAAGGTTTAAGCCATTCCAATCACCCGATTATTCCCACCATCGCGGAGTCCACTCTCACCTCCACCGGGCCATTACCCGTAACGAGATCCTCTCACTTCTCCGCCCTCGAAGAACTTGTTAATTATCCCCGCGAAGCAATCTGCGATCCGACATTCCGGGTCGGCGGCCCGTGACAGATGGTGGGGGGGGGGGGGGGGGCTCCCGAAATCCCGAGTTTCCAGGAATTCGCCCCGGGATCCGACCGTTGACGCATCCAAAATCGCCGCACAGTGGTTCGAGTTGATAGGAGAAGTCGAAAGAGATCGGAGACAATATCGTCAGCTCCCGACCAAAGTATCACAAGCGCTATGCGACGTGAAAAATTTTTGCCGCCACTTTATTTTTTACAGAGGAATTATAGACCGTATCCGATAACGGTTCGATGTATCGTGTGGTTCAAAACAATAGAACATAACCTCAAACCGAAACTGTGTGGATTTAAGTTGGAAAAGCTGGAAATGAGAAATTTCCTGACAATTTCACTTTGCATTGGCACTTGGTACTCAAAAGAATAAAAAATCTGTCACAAAAGACCCGTTCTCTCAGATTTCTGAATTTACTTTTGAGGCTATGTTTATGTTTTGAACCAATCGATATCGATATAATCTCACCCGACTGATGTATCGAATACGATCTATTGGTTGAATCAGTTTGAAAATTTTACAGAATTTTATCGGCAGCACGAAGAAAATTCGGTGAAATTTTTGGACAGCTCTGTTGAACAATGTCTCTGTAAAAAAAAAAAAATAAAATGGCGGCAGAAATTTTTAAACGTCACATGGCGCTTGTAATACTTTGGCCGGGTGACGATCTGTGGTTTCACCGGTGTTTCTTTACGGAAGGCGGGAACTCTTCGTGCTAGGGATGAAGATCCTATGAAAATTTCAATTTCGCTTAATTTTCTCCGATAAAGGATTTATTTTTTAAAAAATGTATGAATATTTTCCCTTTAGATTTTCGAATGACTAAAAAATAAAGATTTGATCAGAAGAGATTTGACAGCGTTTGAATAATCTTACGGAATGTTGATCGCGTATCAAGAGCTTCTTCGTTCATATAAAACGTAAACGTTTTAAGGTGGAGCTCATGTTTTCCTCGTAACATTTGTTTTACGGAGCACTACTGTAAATTTAATATATGATGGTGCGATCATCACAATTTGCGGTTTTAGTACAAAAAAAAGTTAGGTACCACCTCACTCCAGTGAATTAAACTAGAAATTATGAAATTTCAACTTTATTTCTTTCTATCCTGGACGATGACAATACTTCCTCTACCCACGAGCAAAACGAGAACGTAAAAATAGGGTAGATTTCACCATACTCTGACACAGTGAATCGAGTATGGTAATACGTACCAGACTCTATATTTGCGTACACCATATTATGGTTAGTATCACCAGAGTTTTCGTGAATAATAATTCTGGTTATTTTTACTAAATAAAATCACCGAGTAAAAAATCAAATAGACTCATAGCAGATGTCGCCATACTTTCTTCCAGTGCAAGGTTGCCCGGTTTCGCCCTAAAATGTGGCAAATTTCAGTGGATTTAAATCTGATTTACGGCACTATCTGGCAATAGCCCACCATTCTCGATGCCACGATCCACTGTGCGCCTCCTCCCGCCCGTTAATTTCTTGAGTGCGCCGCGAGCGAAACGGCATAATTTCCCCGGGAAAATATTTATTATTAAATGTTATTAATTGCGTTATAAGCCTTTATTTTCAGGGCGCCCCTCCTAGCCCCGGGCCGGAATCCTCTTCACCTCACGGGGACATCCCGTTGATGAGGGCCAAGGATTCCGAACCGGGAAGATGAGCGTTTTCGCGTCGATTTTAATAAATGTTTAACAGCCTCACGATCCGCGTCTCCCAGGCATTTCCCTACCCTCCTCTCCCGAAGAGGAGCGCCGTGTGAGCATCCCAGCGTTGCCTGATTTCCTCCGATTAAATATTCAATTTTTGGAAATTTGGTGGAAATTGATAATTTGTAGGTGTCTAAAATTTGATGAATTTCGTGTTGCTCGGCCTGGTTACACGCTTAAATTTCAATCAAATTCCGATCAAAATGATGACCAAGATGGCGGTCGGGAGTTATCTAGATTGATCAGTAAAATTAATTAAAACAGCGAGTTGATTGAAATAAGCGTGAAATAAGCACGGTTGTGTGGGAATCAGATGAAAGATAAGCCCGGCACAGCTCCATCATCTACCATCAAATTTTAGCAGGCCGCAGAAATTTTATGGTAGATAGTGCGCACCAGTCACCATTTGATCGGAAATTGATGGGAATTCGAGCGTGTAACCAGCACATTAAACACGGGAAATACCGTCGTGCTATGGAAGAACGCCGGATGAGCCTTCAGACGTTGCCAAGTTTCCTCCGATAAAAACCGAATTTCCAGGGAAAATTGCGAATATTAATTTCCAAAATTTTCAGACAATTTTGCACGCAATTTAATCTAAAATATCTGAAAATTTCGAGGAAAAATATGCATAAATGTTGTCAAAAACACGTATTTTAACAAGGGAAATTTGACAACTCTAGAATTTACATACGGCGTTCTTCTTTAGCACGGCAGAATAAGTATTACAATCCTAACTAAACTCTCAACTGATTTTGATGCCAGAGGTTACAGTATAGTTGCACCGGCCAGAGGAATGGTTGAGAAAGCTGAAAGTATGGTTGGATCAATCATACCTCTAGTAGGTGCAATTACTGTAATATCTGGCGCAAAAATCACGTAAGATTATAGTCGGGATTATGATACTTTTTTCCCCGTAAAGGAAACTACCGGGTGAACGGAACACGACGATACCCTTGATTTATAAATTGAACGATTATTGGAAAAGATATGACGATATGATCTAATCCTCTAAAAGATGTGTTTTTAAATGGAAAATGCCTTCATATGACGTCACTATCTAGGCAGTGTATTTTTTCACTTTTAAATCTACTTTTCTATTTCCCATATCAGAAACAAATTATAAAAAATTATAAAAAATCAGCTCATTTCCTTAGAAATCTCGGATAAAACGGAGAAAATTTTGGGTGCAAATTCTCCATTTAGGGGAACTCTTCTTGGTAGGAAATTATATCCGATATATTGTGCCAATATGGGGGGGGGGGGAGCAGAACATGAATAACAAGTAGTGTAAACAAAAAAAAGTTGAATAACGCGCCGATACCAAGGTCTGAATCAGTTGAGAGTATACATCAATTTTGAACACTGAATAAAAACGAATAGATACCTCGATTGCAAAGTTGGATGATTTCGAAAGCGCCAAAATAGCATTTTCGGCCACTTCCGCCATCTTGGATTTTTGAATTTTGATAATTTGAATCAAAACTCCACTTTCATGTCAAAAATCCCCCCTAGCGACAAGTTACACAAAAATCGATCGATTGGGAACCTAGATTGCATTTCAGACCACATTCTACATCTTGGATTTTTGAATTTTAAAAATTTGATTTAAAATTCAAGTTTCTTGTCACAATTTGCCACTTTGTACCAAATTTCACAAAAATCTATCGTTCATGAGCGGCATAAAGTTCGATCAATAGGATATCGCGCTGTGGTATACAATACCAGTCAATTTACGTACGTCAGTGCGCCTTCAATTGCGTCTGATACTGTGCAACACATCCGAGGTGGAATAGTTGCTTGGAGCGCCTTTGAGATCAAGATTATCGCCTCAACTTGATGGCAGAAAATCACGATAGCATGCCGCCGATATTACACTCTACCGCGTGCGCAGTTACACAATTTCTCATCACTGACTATGAGGTCAAAAACATTCATAGCTCAATTTACAATGTTTCAAGTTTTTCACAACCAGTTTTGTGCCGATAAACGAATATTCACATCATCAAATCTGTCATAATTTTTCGGAAGATAAGACGAAGAATCTTATTTTAATATTTCATTCAACTCTGCTTGTACGTCCTCCTTAAAGAGAGAAACAGAAGTATGCGTAGCAACCCTTAAACGATGACTGCTTCCGTAAAATGTTTTACAGGTTTCTAATCACAAGATTTTATTTTAGCCACGAGTTAATATGATCCCGCAAGTTTCCAGGAAAAGGTACAACTTTCGCGACGGCCCTTTTCAGATATATTTGTGTGAGACCTTGAGAAGAAAAGTCGTTCGACGTTTGCAATACACACAAAAACCCGGATGTGTTGGCATTTTTTGAGGCAGTGCAGTCCTCCTCTTTCCTCCAAAATTTCCGCGGTAACAATAAGAGAAAAGTGTTTATTTCCTCTCACGCTAGAGCGTTTCTTGACGTACTGAGGAAGAACACCAACTGAACCTTTGAACGTTGCCAGATTCTTTTCGATAAAATACTTTTTTTAGAGGAAACTTCAGAGTAATTCTCTTCCAATCTTTCAATGATTTTCGTTCGCAATTCAATCTAAAGTATCTATTTTACGAAACTATGGAAATATATGGTTTGCTGAATTAACAATTAAATTTGTAAAAAAATATGTCCGATATGTTTCAAATGTACATTTTACAGTTAAGAGAAGCTGCTTTAACCACGAGGGTGGTTGAATTAGAATTTTTAATATTGCAAAATCTACATTGAAACGTGTTGGGCTTTTTTTTAACTACAAAATTTTAATAAATCAGCAATATGGTTTTTTTCCGTGTTCATGACTTTTTTTCAAAAAATAATATTTTATCAAGGAAAATTTGGCAACGTATGAACATCCATAGGGCGTTCCTCAAAAAGACGACAGCTCAGCACCTAGCTTACCACGGCTCAATCCGAAATGTGTCACTCTTCCCCGGTGTGGATTTTGACGCCAGCGGCTCGGGAACGAATCGAAAATCAAATTCGCCCTCATTTCACGCCCCCCAGCTGGTCTCTGCCCGGCAGAGCCCAACCCCGCAACCCCCCCAGGAAACATCACCTGTGCCGGATACAGAGCAGGATTTCAGGCCGACGTGGTGACGCGCAGTTGTTCTGTGGTGACAAAAAAAAGAGAGAAAAAAAAGGAGAGGAAAAAAAGAGAGGCAAAAACGCGGGAAAAAGGGGGAAAATCTATACTCGGTGGAGTATGTCACGTTCCGGGGGTTAAAATTTATTTTCCTGCTTTATTGCCGTGTTTATTTTGTCGAGGAACGAGGGTGGTTTTCCTTCGCCCCTCCCGACGGCGCCTTGCCGCAAACACCTCGCCCTGGAAAAATTGTTTCCAATATACCGATGGTCGAGCGGGCTTCAGTGACGCGTCCGTTACGATGAGCGGTGAGGATGTGTGTGTGTGAGTGTGAGTTTCTTCATTTATTTGCCTACGTCCAGTCTTGCCGAGTGGCCTTTCTAATTGCAGCATATTAGGTCAAAAGGACACGAGTTCACTTTGTGACGAAATGAACCAGTTGCAAGCTTTAGTTAGAGCAAAGAGAGGAGTTCTCTCTAATGGAAAATGGCTAAAAATCACGATGAAGGCATCGAGAAAGTCTGAATTACACTCCCAACATCACAATCCACGTAAGAAATTTGCGTTTTTTAAAGTTTCTCGCTTCAAAAACGATACTCGGCACAGGTGAACATGTCGGAAGAGGAGTCGTTCCATTCAACCCTTGCGCACTAAGATGCCACCTACGCAATATTCAACAAGGTCGATGCCAACCCGACAAAATACATGCGACGAGACAGGATTCTATCCGCTGGCGTATTTAAATTTACATATTCCTCGCGTTGATAAAGACCATGGTGCTTCCTCGCGATTTGCGCGCGGAGGCGTCGGCCATGTTGAATATTGTGTAGCATCCTAGTGCGCAAGGGATGCTTGAAACGACTCCTCTTACGAAATGCTCACCTGTGCCGTGTAATGTCGTTTTTGAAGCGGGAAGCTCAAAAAGCGCAAATTTTTACTCACTATGAAAAATAAAGTATCACAATCTCAACTATATGTCCAGCTGATTTTGGCGCCAGCCGTAAGATTAGTTGCACCAGCTAGAGGTGCAAAGGCACCAGTCAGCTGTATAGTTAATCCAACCACACTTATACTGACTGTGCGGATACCAGCTAGGTATGGTTGATCCAACCACACTTCCAGCAGACTTAACCATACCTCTGGCTTGTGCAAACTACTATTGTATTTAGCGCCAAAATCAGCTATGAGTGGAGTTGGGATTGTGATACTTTTATTTCCGTGCAGAGTATGAAGTTAGGGGTGTATTTCAGACTTTCTTTCATGCGCTCATCGTGATTTTTGAGTAATTTTCTACAGGAGGCAACTCTTCATTTTGCTCAAGCTAAAGTTTGCAACGGGCCCATTCTAAAAAAAAAAAAAAAAAAAAAAAAAAAAAAAAAAAAAAAAAAAAAAAAAAAAGCAGTGAACTCCAACACAGTGTGTTGATAAGGCGCGTCATTAACTCGCACATATCAACCCTTTTAGTTTTCATTTACAGAGATTTCAAAATAGGCAAGTAGCACAACCAGAGAATTCTTACGATCCAACACTGCGAGGTCAACGACGCACTTAGACGAGACCGTGTATTGTGAATGTAAAAAGCCATTCGAACGAGTTTAAATTTTTTGATCTGCCCCAAGCAAAAACTTATCAGATTCTGAAAGAAAAGTGCCACGTAATAATTTAAGCGAAGAAAGAAACAATTTTGTCGAACTCCTGAAAGATAAAGTCGATTTAAAGGTATTTTGGGGCTAAAATACCCAAATCACCGGCATTATAAATCCCGTTATATTATTGAAAAGAAATTGACTCGATATAAATGCAACTTGACATTAGATATGTCTTGATTTTGTTATTTTAAACGTATTTCCATGCAAAGAAGTTCAACCATGTCCATGCTTTATTCATTCATGAATTGAAAGTAAGCAATCTACATCCCGAAAATCTACCGATTTGCCGTAAAAAATTGCAGACACTTGATAAATCAAGTCGATGCACCCACTCGTTGAATTTACCAACCGATTTCGTGAGTGCAAATATGTAAAAATCAATATGCTATAGTCATTTTGGGTGCATTTACTTTTCACGAAACAATAATAATTTCAATCCCGAAAAACCATCAATTTTCCGTTTAAATCGAAAAAATCGAAATGTGTCGACTCCCTGACGTGAACATTGGATTCTACGTGTAAAAATACTTACGTATCGTTATGCATATCAGAAAACGAGGACCAGAACAGAAACCATATGTGGACACAGTTAGCAGTCCGCGGCAACATCCATTCAACAGAATAATGGCAAAAATTAGATAGGATTTTAGCCGCTTTGCCCGCCTCTCCTCGTTATTTACAAACCGTTCCTATACTCATCTCAAAATTTTTCTCAGAGCTTTGTGTTATTATCAGCTTCCATTTAAATCCCGGTTCGATGACCGAATCGGCTGCCCAAAAAGCAAGCCATTTTTGAAAGGTTCTATGAGAAATTCGTGATATTATCGGCTCTTAGGAAATCACCCCATGGCTAAAATTGGTGGTATAAATGTTTGAGTACTTAAAATAATCGTATTCAAGAAACTAAGGCATTAAACTATGGAGTCAGTTTCTTTTTAATAATATAACGGGATTTACTCCCGGTGATTTAGCTATTATAGCCCCGGAATACTTTTAAAGCGCCTTTACTTTCCAGAATCTTGACGAATTTTTTTTTTTTTTTAGCTTAAAGGACTTAGGAGACACTGTAGTTAAAAAATATAAAGAATTTTCCATTTTGACAAAAAAAAATGTTCGTTCAGGCACACCGTGTATTGTATGGAGTACTGCTGCTATTCAAACCTTGTCTTCAGGTCATAATTCTTACAAGGAAGCCCCTTGCAAGAGGCGAATTTTTTGTAATTTCTCCCAATGTTTTCTCCGTTATATAATTGGATTGCTTGTCAAATTTTGAAGTCAAGTATATTCAATTGTAATTTATAAATTTCTTTTTTCCCCTTCATTTTATTTTTTGTCTGAAGAAGTTTCGTTGATTTCTTCGGATTTCGAATACTGTAACTTCTCTTCTATTCATCCGATTTTAATGAATGAGACCTCTTTTAATTCGTCTTTTAACGGAGAGTGAGGAAAAAATTGCTAAGTACACTCGAAACAATTTTTTTTTGAAAATTGGACGAATCCTAGCGTGACGGTGAAATGGTTAATCAAGCGTAAAATCAAGGGTGAGGGTCCGGGTCGGGTCGCTCGGGAGGACAAAAGAAACTGTCTCGGTGTCGGGACAGAGGTCCGGTGTGCGGGGAGGAGAAGGGTAAGTGGTTTTCTGTAAAAGCAAACTGATTTCTGTATGTGTTATGGTTAGCACATGGTCTAATGAGTTTTGAGGCTCATCACAGATTGCACTTACGGCTATCCTGATAGCGAAGGCTCTATCAGAGCAGTGGTACCAAATTTTGAAAAGCATAACAGGGGTGTAGACATATGTCTATGCAACGTTTTAAACGAAACGAAGGAGTAAAATTCTCATTCAAAGTGTGCCGAACTGAGCAGCCATCCTCGAATCAGTTCGCTTGCTTCTGCTTATATATGCATATTTTAAATCAGCGCTGCGCATTCTAAGGTTTTTTTTTTAAAAAAACCAAGTAAAGTAGACTCTTGGTATTCATTACACATAAACTAAAAAGCCCCAGAATGAGAAAAAACTTTAAATCATAATTATTGACGGATAAATAAACTTTTTACACGCTTTGGAAAATCTCAGAAGTTCGCGGTAGTCACTTTTCGGTAAGGAACTAAGGGACTCGGTTATTGTATCGAGCAGGGTTCGAAACGATCGCAAAGGCGGTATACTACGTATACGCGCGCCAAACAAAATACGTAGAATGTCATATCAGTGTCCCCATTTTCAACTCTTATGAGAATTCCGAACTCTTTCTGAGGATGTATCCCTAATAGAAGAGACTACATCCTCGGCCTCTATTTTCTCGTGTTTTTTTTTTCATGTTTTGTTCTGTTTCATCCTTTCCCGGTCGAACGGAAAAGGAAAGACAGGTGGCAGGGGGACTAGTGACAAGAAAATAGCGAACTTTTAAGACCCCCCATTGCTCATTTCCCTGAACAGGCTAAAGGATTCAAGATTGCGACGAAGGGAGAATTCCCGGGAGGAACTTGGTTTATGACTCAAACGCAGCTGATGCAACCGCTTGCCAGCATGAGTCGCGGCATGGTTGCCGAATTTCAGGCAAAAATTTCTAGTTTGTCTAAAAAAGAAACTAGGACAAGCAACACTTATGAACCGACAACTTGCTCGGGGCGAACCTGGCATGGTGTGCCGAGGGAATAAATCAAGGGGACTGTTACACATGGGAGGGTACACTGTGTCTCAAAATTTGATGAATGGCAAAGTTTTTGAATTGGGGTTTTTTTGCCGTTTACCCTCTGAAAATTCACACCGTGGTTCTGGAGTCCAATGGAGAGGCGTGATAACCGACAATCGATACTTTCCCATTTGAAGCTACGATGAAGAATCGGTTATTATGGTATTCGTTACGAACGCCCTGATAATCGATCCTTTTCCATAGTTTTCAATGGAAGATTAATCGATCCATCGGGAAAATCAGGGAGTCGTTCCGAATAATGGATCGTATTCGATACACCGGACAGGTGAGACTGTATCGATATCGATTGGTTCAACATGTAAACATAGCCTCAAAAGTCAATTCAGAAATCTGAAATAACGAATCTTTTGTGATTAAAATTTTTATTCTTTCTAGTACCAAATGGCAATGAAAAGTGAAATTGTTGGAAATTTTCTCATTTTCAGCTTTTCCAACGTAAATCCTAAATTTTTTTTGAGTATATATTCTATTGTTTTGAACCAAACGATAAATCGAACCACTATCGGATACGATCTATTCAAAGCAAAAGAGCGACGCAAAGACGATCGATCCACGGAAGCAATAACGGAAAACTTAGCACAGCTTTTTTTGAAACTGTATGTTTGACATTACCAAAGATACAAGCTTTTAAAAGTTATGCATCATGTGCGACCTATCGCAACACTGCCGTGCTAAGGAAAATCGCCGTATGAAACTTCAGGTGTTGCCAAATTTCTTTTGATGAAACGCACATTTTCTGGTATATTTATGAATATTTTCCTTACAATTTTTCGGATAATTTAGTTCGTAATTTAAAGGAAAGATTAAAGGAAATTTAAAGGAAAAATATTCATAACTTTCCTAAAAAATAAACATTTTATGGAAGGAAATTTGGCAAACTCTTGAATGTTCATACGGCGTTTTTCCTCAGGCAGAATAACTCACCTCGACACTGTGCGATGGCGAAACTGCAAAAACGCGTACTTACGTTTGCGCCGCTGGAGACTTCCTACACGTAATAATTTATTTTTTATTTTTACTCAACTTCATTTCTTGAAAAATCCGTAAATGTTTTTCTCTTCTCATGAAAAATATTCAACGAAAATGTCTATTAATAATTATAAATCGTTTTCCTCTTCTCAAATGAAATAAGCGCGGATATTTTGAAACACCGCAAAGAGACACGCGATGACATTCATCAACGTCATATAGATCCTATTCGCTGACGTCTGGTTCACAGCAGATCAACATTTTTTCATGTGTGAGCTTCATCGCGTCACGGCAGAGAGGAAACACGCACGCTCCTTCAATTTAGTGCATATGCAATACGCACATCCATAGAACACGAATAGTGGTATCAAAGCGCCGTTCTGCTGACATTCATTTTTACTCTAGAGCGAGTCAGCAATAGCAACAGCAGCAACAGAGGATTTATAATCAAAGTAAAGGAAGTTAAATAATATGTTGCAAAAGATGGGAGGGACAACTTAGAAATTGGCAAAATTACAAATATACAATTATTAAAAAAAAAATATTAAGTGCACAAAATTTAAGAAGTTGGCACTGATTAAAACGATTAAACGATAAACGATAAAACGATAAAACGTTAAAACGATTTTTCTATTCCGCGGCTAAAAAATAATAACAAGTTATGTGAGGACGAGGAAGGAGTCATGGCATTTTCTTCTGGGATTCTATACTCGAAAAAATAGAGAGGAAAAAAGCTAAGTTCAATTTAACCAAGACTAAAACTGATTCCCGTAGTTCTATTATTAACTGACCCTTGATTAATGTTGACAATGGAACTTTCAAACCACGTATCTCATTTACAGTGTCTACAAATCTCCAATCCCACTTTATTTTTTTAAAAGGGAACAAATACACATCATTCCCTGAAGATTTTTCAGAATTTACCTCGGACAGAAAAGTAAAAACACGGAAATTCTTAAGAGGTGACGTTGAATAGGTCTTTATTTAAAAAAATAAAGTATGAAAGGGAGTCTAAAATGCCGCAATCCAAGATACTCTGGTAGTTTCACCATCAATGTCTTTCTTTTGAATGGCATTCCATTAATATTGCACATCAGTGTTTATCTAAATTACACTGTATCACGGAGGAACAACTTTGGCTACTGTGAAAATTTTTGATTCAGGTATCTGAAGTTTTCAGTCGTACGAACTAAAATTTAGTTCAGGTAACCGAATTTTCTAAAAGCCGTTCTATGACTCGTATTCTGAACAAAGTACTTCTGTTATCTGTTCAGTTTCCACGAGTAGACCGAAAACTTTAGTGTTCCGTGCGGCCAGAAGCTCTGTCCTTGTAACCAAAGTTTTTTCCTCGGCATATATTTTATTCAGGTGTCTATTTTTTACCAAAAAATGAGGAGAGGGCTAAAGTGTGTAAAGTGTGTGTGAGCTACCTTTCTATGTTGTACCACTCAAAGTGATGCGCTGGGTAGAAATAGGGTGGAAAGTATTTTCGGATCAGCCACGCAGTCTACTCAACTTTCCTCTTTCAAGCTCTCATCAAATGTTTGAGGAGTATCCAAGAGGAAAAAATCCCTACTGCCCACAGGAGTAGCCATACTTACAAAAAAATCCCTGAATTTTTTTTAGAGATAGTGAGCAGTAGTCAAATGAAAGAAGCTTCATCGTGGTTTTCTCTAGGAAAATTGCTCCATTTACTTATATTTTAATTTAGAGTAAGAACGTTAAGTCCTGTTGCTCTGAGTGTATCATTTTAAATTGAGTTACACGAAAGATGAGGAAACGATTTGCGGTGTCCCCAAACTAATCCGTGCTTTTGAAAATTATTTATTTCCAAAATATTTTAACCTGCAAGAGTTCAGTGGTTGTACGAGAGGAAGTATATTTTAAAGATCCTGCTCTGCTAGTACTTTCGAAAGTCAACGCTCTGATGTCCTGCTCGATGCAAAGAGTCGAGCGCCTGTTTCTTAGCCTAGTTTACAAAAATTCGCCTACCAATGAGGTCACAATGTTATTCATCAATCAGCACTAGGCAAAAAATAGCGCAGCCCGCCGAACTTTCCTTTGGCCTCATCCAATTCCATTTCTTATATTTTCAGGGCAGAGTCCCTGACCGTGGAGCATTGCAGGTTGCCTGAATTCGAACAGTCGCTCTTTGTGAGGAGTAATTCTCTTTATAGATGTATTTTTATGGATACCTGAGGCCTGAGTAAAACATCTAGCTAGAGACACTCGATTATCCTATCCCGAGAAACACGTTTCAGGCATGAGAACCCTGATTTTAAGGTACAAGGGCATACTATCACCCCTTTGGTTGGAGTGTCTAGAGCTGTAGGGTTCTTAAACCAGAACTTAGAGTTTCACGCCCAGAGTGCCAATTTTTGAAGCCCGAATTTTTGACGAAATATTTTTTTTTCAATATGGTACCTGTTTGATCCTCGCCTGACAGATTTATCAGGTCTTATTGAAGAATGAAGAAAAGGAGAGGAAAAGGGGTAAAAAAAGGAGGGAAGTAGAAGCATATGAAGAAAAAAGTGTGAGAAGAAAAAGTCAGGAGTCAAGAGAAGAGAGAGAGCAAAAAGAAAGAAAAAATGGTGACAAAGAGGACGAAAAAGATGGAAAAAACAGATTATCCTTTCTCAGTTGCCTGTTTCCGCTTTTTCTTCTCCCTTTTTAGATCCAATTCTTATAATGCGTCTGCTCCTCTTTCGACGTATTTTCCATCAGGATTAATTTTTCTAATCATTCTCTAATACCTCACCTGCTGCTTCTTCTTACACGTTTTATTTTTTTTATATCTTCTTCCTCTTCTTCTTCTTCTTCTTCTTCTTCTCCTTCTTCTTTCTCTTCTTCTCCTTCCTTCTTCTTTTCCTTCCTTCTTCTTCTTCTTTTTCTGTTTCTCTTTCCTTTGATTTCCAATGCATCCTCGTCAGTCATACGTTAAAAATCATACGATCTAAGTCCGTCAAACTAGGGTTGAATTACGCCAGGAGAAAGCTAACCTCAATTGGCAACGTTCTCCACGGACGACGGGGGGGTGCTGGAAAGGGCGGCCGGAAACGATTCCCGTTAACGAGTCGAGTATTTGCAGAGAAATGTAGCGCTGAAGCGATCCTTTCGTCCGCCTCTGAGCGGCCCTGCAGGAGCGAGGAAAAAAAATATTAAGCGAGTGCATTTAAAAAATTGCATTAAAAATGCCGTTCGCTCTCTTCTCTACCGGCGCTAACCAGCAGCCCCCCCCTCCCCCCGCCGGTTGTTTCTTGAGAAACAAATTCACAGTAAACCGTCCATCGATTCTGGGGCCAGGCCCTGAGCCGTGGCGCGAACAGGGTTGACGAAATTGGCAAGAATTCAGGATATTTTTAGACGTATAAGATTTCGGCACACAGTGGACCGAGTCGATTAGAGAGGTCGGACATGAAATGTTTTACTGTACACTGGAAAAAAACACATTGAATCTAGAGTCCAAACTCTTAAGAACATCGACAAGGGAAAATACTCTTGATTCAATCAGATTTAAGCTTAAATCAAGAACCAAGCCTCTTACTTTGAGCAGATTTCCTTTTGATTTTAGCTTAAATCTGATTGAATCAAGAGTCCAATTTCTTGTCAATGTTTTCAAGAGTCTGGACTCAAGATCCAATGTGTTTTTTTCCAGTGTAAGTGCAAATTTTGATGTTTATTCCGTCTTATTTTTAATTTAAAGGGCTATTTCAAAGTTAGTTCACCTTTAGAATCTTAAAGTTTTGTATAAACGGAGTTATGAGCTTTTAAAGTTTCCAAATTTTGTCCGACCTCACCCATTGAGTCAATATTTTGCGCGGCAGTTAAAGAGAGAGTTGAATGACGTAATTTTACTATGAGTGCCAAAATTAGCCAAAAGTATAGTTAAACTATCGATTTTTCCTCCGTGAGCCTACGAAATAATGACGAAAACTAGTGAACACTGTAACATACGTATCACAATCTAAACTATACTTCCACCTGATTTTGTGATTTTACAACACCTCTATTGTGAAATAGTGAAGCGCCGTGGCACGTGGCACGCTGCGGCGCCGCCAGTGAGCCAGCACGGAACGCGCATTGGCGCCTACAAACCTAAGGGATACCTCAAGCATAGCGCAATGCGTGAAGTATCTGCTTATGTTTGTAGGCGCCAGTGCAGGCTGGCAGCACGTCGCATCACTCCGCTTCATGCTAGGGCCTATTTTTTAAACTCGCGGAGTCAGCGTTTTTCAACTCATGATTTTTATATGTTTGCACATTCCGCATGGATTACTTTAATTTAAATTGATTAAAAAAATATGTATATAAGGAAAATTTAATGTGTGTTTTGTAAATATTAAGGTGTTTCCTTGTCGTATTTAATGATTTTAGAAGCACATTAATTTTTTCTTTTATATTTTGTGCTTTTTTTGTGCTGGTGTGAGCGCAACCAAACGCTCAAAATAGGACGTATTTAACTCTGAAAGGTCGATGTACAAATGGGCTAAAACCAAAGATTGCGTGCTTCTCGATTTTTTCCCTCTTTTATTCATTTGTGCTTAGTTTCTTTCGACACAACTACTGCTCATCGACTTTAATATCGATGTCATCGCTTGGAAAAGGTTTTACAAATATTTGCCACGTTTTAAAAATGTAAATGTTTTTAAAATAAAGTAATATTTTATTTAAAAAAAGTATTTATATAAGGTTTATTTTTCATCATACATTTTAAGGACGGAAATAAAACCAAATATTTACCCGCGATAATTTAAAAGATTGATCAAAAGAAGGAAATAACATTTCATTTAAAAAAATGAGTTACCACAACAACTCTTTTGTCTCTCTCAATTTTCTCATTTCATTATTGTCAATATAATTTTACATACGGACTAAAATATGACATTTGGACCAAGTCACTGTTGCTTATTTCACGCATGGACGTAAACTACTGGACAAAACAGGTGTGCGGACAAAAAATCTTTGACGAAATGCCCTGAAACCGATTTTGGCGCCAGCCATAAGAGTGGTTGCACTAGCTGCAAGTGCAGAGGCACCAGTCAGCGGTATAGTTAACCCAACCACACTTATACGGACTGTGGGAGCGCCGGTTAGAGGTATGGTCAATCCAACCATTTCAGCTGACTTAATCATACCTCTAGCTTGTACAACTACTCAAATATCTGGCGCAAAAATCAACGAGAAGTTACACTGAAAAAAAATTCTCGGTGTTTTTACCAAGGTCCGTTGGTACCTTTACCATCTCACTTTTTACCAATTATTGGTCATTTTACCAAGAAAGACTGGTAAGCATACCTAAATACCGGTATTTTTACTGTTTTTTCAGGTAAGAATACTACTTTTATTGGTAATCAATTTCCGGTAACTTTCCCATTTTATCTCGGTAATTCTACCACAGTCGATAAAAAATATTGGCGTTTTTAACGGGGTCCAGTAAAATTACCGAGAAAGTCAATAATTTTACCGAAATTTCTCGGTAAAATTACCAATTCCATAAATGGTAATTTTACCAAGAAAAAACTGGGATCAAATAGAACCCTGAATTCTTGGTAATTTTACTCTTTTCTTAGTAAATACACCGAGATTTTTTTTTTCGGTGTAGTTTGGATTGGGATACTTTTTTTCCGTGGAGACATTGTCTCTTGCGCGTCTCTGTTGATCTAAAGACTTTGGGTAAATAAGTGAGTCCGTTTTGACAGTCACTGCTATCAGTTCAGAACTAGAGCTGCGACTAAGCGTTGATAATCCTCTTCGTTCTCAAAATATATCCGGGCGTGGGTTGCGCGGTAAGCAAAAATCCTAACAATTCCTAACATTGACGAGTTCTTTCACTAACTTGAAGCTGTGACTGTTGTTGACGGAATGCTAATGATACCGATGAGCGTTGCTATTTAAGACCCTCAACTCACACTTTTTTGAGACTACTCAATGAGTGTGCTCATCTTTGTAGAGGGTTTCTTTCATTCATGTTTCGATGACGGATGCGTATTTATTTCGCGGGCAAAAAGTAATATTTATAATATTTTATAGTTATATTTGTAATTTTTATACATTTTATATTTTTAATTTGTAATTATTGTAATTGTTATTTTTTTACCAGGAATTATATTAAACGCCTAGTTAGATAGTTAAAATTGGACCGTTTAACCCTTAGATGCCCAGCGAACTTATTGTTGTAATTGATAGACAAAGCTGCAGACAAAGAAGACAAAGAGGATATGGTGGAATCCTATTGGTGGAAACGGGTGGTTCTCATAGACTAGTCTATGAGAACCACTCATTTCAACCAATAGGATCGCTCAACACTCCCTGTGTCTTCCTTGTCTATTGTTTTGTCTATCATTTTCAACCATCAGCTCGCAGGACTTCTTATACTGGAAATCCCGAGTCGGGTCAAATTGATCCGGATTCAAATACGTCAATCTTGATAGTTTTTGAAGTATTATACATGTTATTTCCACGTTCTTCGACTTTTTTTTTTCTTTTTTTTTTATTTTTTTTTAAATTTTCAATTTTAGGGTAACACAGTAGCGCTTGCAAACTTACCCTCCTTCTTATTTACCATAAGTAATTCCCCAAAAAGAGACAGTCAGGTCAAGTAGACCAGACGCGGGATTTCAAGTGGTATGGTCGGAAAAAAAAAATCCTGATACGATAAAACTCTTGCCAAAATACCAATTTTTAAACATGCGTTCCTAAAGGCGTTTGAAAGACCTTTAAACATTTTTTATACTTTTTATTTTTTGCTTTTTCTTCCTGGTCCTCCGTGGTGTTCTACAATTTACAGCATAACTCTTTCGGAGGTTCATTTTTTTGGAGGAGAACCGTCTAGCAAGGGTTTAAAGGTGTTTTAAACGTTTCACACCAAATAATTAGCTTGTTAGAACACCTCACAGTGTCAAAACATAATGTCCGTGACAAAAAAATGCCCCCGCTTTTCTTGGCCTGTTTTTTATCTCGGAAGAGAGAAGGGTCGGAGTCTGTAAACGAGGACAGATTTATTCCCTCTTACAAAGAGCCGGCGGGAGAAAATTGCAAGAGAAAGATATATCGTGAGGAATATTAATTATAAAGGATTTGGAAAAATAGGAGGGCAAAATGAACACAAAAATATACAAGGCGGGCAACGAAATAAGATCAAAATAATCCGGTTGAGATGAAGCCGGGTGAGTTTTGATGGTAAAATTAGCTGCTCTGCAACGGGAGACGGGGCGGGGCGGAGGGGGGGGGGCGCAAGGAAATAAAAAAAGAAATAAATAAAAAATAGGCAACTGACAGTCGCCCTGCTCTCGTTTTAGATTTCATAATTTGATACAGGAATCCTCTACTTCGACTTTCCTCTCTCCTTGATCCTCTTTATTAAAATTTTATGAAAGCGTGGTTCTCCTTCACTTTTCCTCCGGCTCCTTGCCCAGTCAAGATGAAAAAGAAAGCGCTAAGAAAAAAAAGAAAGAAAGAGAAAAACAGTACGGAGGCGAGTGAGTAAATAAATTAAAGTATCTTCCGGGATGAGGATTCTCCCTATATGATCCGCGTCATGGATATTATCTGCGAAGGTGAGGAATGACAATGAATAAATCAGGTGAGAGAAGTAAACCGTGGAGAACGTCACCGGGAAGAACGGCTCGAAAAATATTGGTAGACGAAAATTTTCCCATTTTTCACCGGAATTTTCATGCTGACCTTATTTTTTATCAAATTGAGTGAGGTGAACAACGACCGAGGGTGATAGCCTAGGGGGAGGGGGCGAGGTGATATCTCGCCACTCTCCGGCCGAAGTATCACGAGCGCCATACAACGTTTCAAAATTACCGCCGCCGTTTTATTTTTTTACAAAGGAAGTTTTGGTTGAGCCTGTTCGAAAATTTCACTGATTTTTATCGGCAGCACATAGATAATTCGGTGAAATTTTTGGACAGCTTAGTTGAAAAAATTATCTGTAAAAAGAGAAAATGGCGGCGGAAATTTTTAAACGTCGCATAGCGCTTGGGATACTTTGGTCGGCTTGAACCTCTTATAAAAATTTGAATTTCGCTTAATTTTCTCCGTTGAAGGATTTATTTTTGAGAAAATGTATGCATGTTTTCCCCTAAAATTTTCGGATAGTCAAAAACACAGACTTTATCATAAGAGATTTGACAGCGTTTGACTAATCCTACGACTCTTGAGCACGACAGAGCAACTATTGCGCCTAAAAATATGAAGCTACAGTGTTTTTGAAAGTTGTGATTCCTTAAAGTGTTTTAATACCTTTTAAACACACCAGCTTTCAAAACTTTAAAAACATTAGATTGCAATGAAAGTTGTTTTGCGTTAAAGACATATTTACTACATTACGGAAGAAGAATACAAATATTACTTCTAGGTTCTCAGCAATTTTAAGTTTGAATCTTATCTATCTTCCTTCTGCCTAAAAAGCAGTGAAGAAACTTTCGAAAACTTTCTCCTCTGTTTTAACATAATATGATTATTCCCTCAGGATTTATTCTATATGAAGTTCACCTCCTATTTATAAAGTCACTAATGAGACTATAGTTTCAGCGCACATCTATAAACAAGAATTGATACACATGTTTCATGCTCGCCTTTTGGAAATGAATACGAGTATTACAAAAATAAAAAAAATGAGTTTACCTTTGAATTGAGACTATCGTGAGTCAATCAAAGGGGGTGCTTTGATTTGGAATTACTCATTTCGCAGTAGAGTAGGTAAAGTTCAAAGGTTCAATTTGAGCAAATATTTTTCTTGTCCCCTTTTTCCCGCGCGGAAAAAAATGCGGTTTCGAATAAAAATATTTCTCCCCTCGTGACGAAAATGTACAGGAGCTCGACCCGATATTAGTTATAATCATGATGGAGCCATCATCTGTTCTGAAAGCATTTTTTTTTAAAACACTGTAGCCAATTTTAAGAACTTCTCCAGAATAAACCGAGAATTTCTTAAAACAGACCCTCCTCTAAGTCAAGCCGCGTATTAAACCTACGTGTATGTATTTCTCGATTTACATTTTTTTTTTTCGTAGCAGATTTTCTCTCTATCAATTTAAGAAAAAAGAGAGTCTCTTTAAGTCGGATTCGAATAATGTATCACACTTGTTGAAAAGTATCCTCGACAGCTGATTAGACCTGAGTTGAACTTATTTATTTTCTGTTTAACAGTAGGGAAATTTGATCTGGTCGATGTTTTTGGCAAAAGTACACTCTGATTTCAGATTTGCGGTTTTTTTTTGTACTTCAATTTTTTTTAAACGCCAATATTTGATGAGGAGTTTATTTTTCACTTGAGTAGCCTCCAAAAGTTTTTTTCTTTATTTATCTATTTATTTATTTATTTTTGTTTTTTTTTATTTTTTTTTGGTGGAAATATAGAAAAGAAAGTATCAAACACCGTGCATCTCTAATTCCAAAATTTACTCCAATTATTTGAACCATATCACTCATAAATGATACCACCATTGAAACGTCATCGTTGCGATTTTGCATAACCGACCACTTGAACACGACACGAACAGCAAAGATATCACGACTTCGCCTCTTTCCGGCTAAAGTATCACTAGCTCCACGCGACGTTTAAAAATTTCCGCCGTCATTTTATTTTTTTACAGGGAAATGGTTGATTGAATCTCTTTAAAAATTTCACTGAATTTTATCGGCAGCACAAAGAAAATCCAGTGAAATTTTTGGACAGTTTCGTTGAACAATTTCTCTGTAAAAAATAAAATGCTGGAAATATTTAAACGTCACGTGACGCTTGTGATACTTCGCGGCCGGAAGGTGACGACTTCACCATGATCGTAAGGATGTGTAATTTTCGATCTATCCGTTAACGACGATGCAAAATTCAAATTTACACCCAGTTTGGCATCAACGCCACCGCATCTCATCAATCAAAGTCGAGCAACAAGCTCACTGTAAGTCCACCATCCCTCCCTGCTTAACCATCCCTTGTTACCGGTTGTACTACCCCCATCCCGAAGTTTACAACCCCCGTCCAGCCAAGCCACTTGGTGACCACGAATTTTTTTTTTAAGTTTTCACGTCGCAGGGTGGCGGCTATCTGGAGATTAGCAATTAACTTATCTCTATGTTTCGACTCACCTTTCGCCTGCGAGTGGCTTGTCGGATGTTGTAATTTATCATCGCTGAAACTGAAGAGTTGAAACGTGAGACCGGTGAACGATGAGAACTCGTGGGTCGTGAAATATAAGACCTCAGCCCCCTCCATCTTCCCCCATAGATCATTGTTTTCTTGTCCTTGGCTGAGGAAGGCCACATAGGGTTTGAAATTCCGTGGCGTTAGAACAAAATAAGCGACATTCATTTTTGAGAGGGGATTATATCAATAGCAAAGGATTCCCAATAGACAGTATTCGATGTTGGTTCGATGTATAGCTTGGTAAAGATCAATAGAACATAACCTCAAACACACATTTGAGGATTCAAGCTGGATAAGCTGAAAATTAGAAAATTTCTAACAATTTCACCTTTCATTGCCATTTTGTAGTCATAAAAAACAAAAATCTATCCCAAAAACCCGTTTCAGATTACTCAATTGAATTTGGAGGCCATGTTTAAACATGATGAGCCAATCGATATCGATGCAATCTCATCTGTTCGATGTATCGAATAGGATCCATGGACTTTTAACATTACGTGTGAACACCCGACTTTAGTTGGGCTATATTTTGCAATTAGGAACTACAATTTTTTGCTCAAATCGTCGTTCCCCACACGAAGGATTCTTACTTCATTTCCAGGTTGCGCAAAATTGACCCTAACAATTCATTTTTAACGAGAGTAACCATGCATATACTTCGTCGAAAATTTTACTGATTTTTTTCATTAGATTGGAAGAAAAATTAGGAAAATTCTCAGTTTGAACTTTCCAAAATTCTCTTAGTAAAAATGCAATTTGCGCGGGATCGACTCTAATAATTCATTTTTTTTTTACGAGAGTAAACCTGCATGGTTTTCGTCGAAAATTGTATTAATTTTTGCATGAGGTCAGAAGAAAAATTAGCGACGTACTCAGTTAGAATGCCAAAAATTATCTTGGTGAAAATGCAATTCGCGCGGAAAAATTACGCGAAATTGAAATGAAGTTACCCTCTTTTGCGAGAGAAACGTCGCGACGACTTTACCTGCAAGTGCAACATATACATAAATGCATGCATCATTGCCAGGTAGTGCTGAAAAATCTTCCCCCATTAAATCCGATGCAAAATATCAACAACTTCTAAGCGCCGTGTCGTGTGGACGCGGCGCTTAAGTCAAAGGGCCCTTTTAAAGCGTTTAAAAGTCTCGCGATGAACAGATAAGTTTTTATTTGATTCTGAGTGGAGCCGCACCTCCATACTCAGTGCGGGGACGGACAACGGAAGGGAGAGGGTGAAAGTTGGTTCAATGCACAAGGGATGGCCCTTTGAAGTTGGAGCTTGAATTACGCGGCAATGAATTACACGGGCTCTGTTGCCAAACCTCATCCCTCGGAAAAAAGAGAGCGGGTGGTAGGATAGTTCAAATTAAAACGATGTGATTACTGACACAAAACAGTGGCAATTTTTTAAGTTGGCAATACTGTTTTTCCTTCATTTAAATCCATTAAAAATGTCGATTTTATATGAATCAAGCTGCCGCCCCAAGACTCGGTTGTTTCATGTACGTTAAAAATGGACGCATTTCTGTCGAACGGAACTATGTGCATTATGACGTGAGCATGAATATGCATGTATTCTTATGGGTCTCAGGGTTCATGTCTTAATCCGCATAGTTCCGTTTGATAGAAATACGTTCAAATGGAGGAAAGCGTTGCCAACTTTCAAGAATCCTCACCAATCTAAGAGCGAAAAATTGTTCCGCTTTTCTCGTTCTTTAGTCACTAATTAGGACGACCGTCAAAAACCCGCACGTGCACATCAACATATTTTGTTAAATAAATGTTACAAATATTGGACAGAATACCCGATTTACGTATTCTTTTCCAATAGTTACAACATCGAGTATTTAACTGATCATTTTTATTTTTATAAAATGCCTAAAATTTCTGGAATGTCTCAACCGATGGATGCAGATTTTAGCGTCTCAATTAGTTCTAAGCAAAGAGAGATGTCTCTACAACTTAAAAGGTTACCAGTAAGTACAAACGCTAGGGTTTCTTCAGAAATTAGCATCTGGTCATGAATGTCCCTCTTTAACACAGACTGACAAGATTTAAGATAAACATGGGAAAAACTAAAAGGCCTATAATAAACCATCTGATTTTAAAAATTATTTGCAAAATATGTTCTCACGGAAATAAATATTTACCGTTATCTCATAATATTGTAAGTCATTAAACAACAAAACTGCGCCTTCATTTGGATACGAGTATGTAATATGAAAATTAACTTTATTCATACAGTGTAGTGAATAACGAATATCAGTTTTAAAAATCAAATCATGTTATTTCAAATTTTTGCTCGCTCATTGTAAATAAATGCTTTCACTTAAATGATCAATAATTTTTAGAATGATCATTAGGTACGTTTAACGTATTGTATTGCACAGTAAAACTTACTTGACTTGCGTTTCAAATGTAGTTTTATCTTTAAGTGATATCTCAATGTAATGCATTCGAAATGCATCTTATGACGATTTTAATTTGAGACTCTAAATGAAATGTTAAATTGCCTTATTACTTTGTCAATTTCATTATCATCTTTTGGATTTTATGAAACACACTGTATACTTAAATCATAAGTTTTTAAGACATATTTGTAATATTAGATTAATATGCAGCTTGGGCTTGAATTCTTTATTTAAATGGCACCTAGGTAAGTTGGTAATGTCAAGAATGAAATTATGCCACGACACTATAAAATGGAATTGAATAAGTTCAAGTTCACCCATACCATTTATTTTTATATGATTCATGAATTATAGTGTAGAGCAACGAATTAGCCGGAATCATTTTTACTCCAAAATCTGGTTTGTTAATTTAAAATAAAAAGATGAAAAAGAAAAAAGAGTAACTGGATAAATTGAAGCGAAAGTTAAAAAACAAAAATAAATTGGTGAAATAAATATAAAAAAGGTCTATCACCACCTTTCTTCTTCGTAAAAAGTAAGTAGGATCAAAAGTATACCATGAATTTACCACTTGGAAATACATTTTTCAGTTTCATCTGTACGCTTGGTTCAATATAATTAAAATTTCAACTTTTGTAAAAATCACATTGCTGATTTGAATCATTTGGACCGAGTTTAACAAAAACTCACTAAGTCATATTTTGGGAGAAAAAAAGTTTTGAATTTGACTGGTTGCAAATTTCCTTTTGTTAAAAATTCAGAGTTAAGAAAAAATATTTTTACGTGAGAATAGTTTTTGACGTTTGTGCTTAACATTGAGTATTATCGAGGAATAAAACTTCAAACCTCTTTTCCAAAGCTTCCACCTGTTCTGCCGTGCAAAGGAAAAACGTCGTATAAACATTCGCAAGTTGCCAAATTTCCTCTAATAAATCTAATTTTAAAGAAGAGTATGAATATCGTTCCTTGAAATTTTCAAATAATTAAGATCTAATTGCGGATAAATCGCTCTCAAAAACTTGATGAAAAATATTCACATATTTCCTTAAAAAATTCGTACTTAAGAAAAAAAATATTGGCAACGTCTGAAGGCTCATACGGCGTTCTTCCTTAGCGCAGCAGTGCTGCGACTCAGTACGTTTCAAATAAACTCGGTTCTATTTCATCCTGTTGCCGTGAGGGTTCAATCATAAGGGTGCTGACCAGCAGTCATTGGAAGGACAGCCGACTTGGAAACGGATCTGGCTGAAAGCCGAAGATAGTAACTTAATTGGCCACGCGTATTCTTGGGGAATTAACACACTTTGCAGCTGTTATTGCTTGAGAATACACGTAGTTAAAAAGTGAACCCATCTGCCGATTCATCGTTGGACTCGCTCGCTAAACGCATCCATATTTAAGTTGCATGTTATAATTGGTTATAGAAAAATGTAAATTGTGAACAACATTTGTGACCGTCTGCTGGAAATGGGCCTTTGCTACCCAAGGACAATATTTTCAAGAGAGTGCTTTTAATAGGTTGGTTATAGCCATGAAGTTGCATTAAAATTTGGGAATTTTGTATTCCAGGTGGCAGATCGTAATTCTGAGTTGCATTTCCCCAAAACTAAGTTTTTTGAACACCAATCTTCAAACCACCATACCTTCTGCTTGATTTAATATTTGGGCGTTTATTTCGCAAAATATTTAAAATGGCTATTATTTCTCTTCACTCTGGAACCAATGGCTCAAATTTAAGCTTTTCAGGGCGTCTTTTTCTTCTGTGGACGGTCACATCTAAGTTTTGTTTTGCAAAAAAATAAAATGATAAACATAATTTTTAGGATGGAAATAGCTGTACTAAACATATTATCTGATACTCAAGCTAGTCATTTCAACTGGAGTCTAGTTATTTTTATTGTATGGCGCATTTTGTATGAAATTTTATGAGCATAAGAAACGAGCTCAGTAAATTGGAACTAAGGTGTATGTCTGCTCCTGAATGAAATATCGTATTCTTCAAATGATTCCACCACGCGCACCAGTTAGTGCTGATAAATGGGCGTGTGAAAATTTTCCCGCGTAGATTGAACTGACATTTTATATAAACTTCCTTTTCATGATATATCTTCTCCAGTATTTCGAATATTCATGACAAATAAAAAACCTTAGACTAAGGCCGTTGTATATGTTCTACGAGTTGTTTGGTTGCGTAAAGTACCAAAAATAATTTTTTACCGTAAAATTGACGACTGGATCAAAATTTTCAAGAAAGAACTGATAGACAGACTTGGCAAGATGGTAAGTCATTCGAACTTTCGACAGTTAAATTACGGCAATATTATATACACACATGATGGTTAAAATTTTCTGCGACCCATAATCATTGTTACTATACCCGTGAATATAGAAAAACCCGTTTTTGAATGCTTTTCAAGTATGGGTTGTATATTCAATTGAAAAATGTCCTGCAAACTTGTTCAAAACGCTTCTAAAAGAAGGGCTACTTCTGACACCCAATGCATAATGTTAGCCATTGTCGTCATGAACTACGAAACAAAAACCCTCCTAAACTTTAAATAGTTATTTGAATTTGCCTCTAAGACTGGACGATATTAATTAAAACTAAACATTTTTCTACCTTTGTATTTTGGAGGATAACGACTCTGTATTCCGTTGAAACACGGAACACAATAAAAACAAAGTAGAAAGAGGTTATTTGGGGGGGGGGGGGAGGCAAAATTGTAAGAGTTTTTCCTCTGGCTCATTAATGACTTAATATTCAGCATACATATGAATTAATATTAGGTTCATTAATATTCAGAGATAAAAAGGCGCACGTGTTTACAAAACAACACAAATATCGTCGATTGATTTATGATTCTGTAGTACTTATAAGGTTGCCAAATTGCAACCTATAATTCCACGAAAAAAGACATGGATTTAACCCGAGCGAGGCCCGGCTCCTGAACGTAATAACGTAATGACGGATACAACTAAACCTGCTCTGCAGTTGTCTAAGTTGCATGTTAGAAATTGAAGGCGCGTAGAATTTAAGCAATGGCAAGAATGGCAGAAAAAGATACTGTGGTCTCGAAAGAAAGCTTTATCTTGCAGAGTTATTTAATTTGTTTCATATTTGTGGCATATTGTGACTAAAAAGTAGACCTTCTACATGTTTTCTTCTTTCAAGATTATTTGAGAAAAATGTTGTTTTCTCCCTTTCATCGTTTTAGAACCAGCAATATAAAGTAAGTCTTGACACTGATCTCAACCGAATAAAATGAGGGGAGGTGGAAAGAATGTAACATGGATTTATAAAGCGTCCCTGAGTTTTTGACGATTGTAAAGCTTGGATGAAAGAACTGAAAGTTTATGAAGTTTCATGATCACCAGACCGCAGTGGAGAAGCGTGAATGATCGATCGTCAATATTTCCCCTATTTGAAGATGTGGTAAAGAATAGATTATTAAGGTGTTCTTTGTAAACACCCTGTTTACCGATCATTTCCCACATGTTTAATGGACCACTAAACAAGGTACGAATTTCAGCATTCTGATGCATGTTCCTCAACCAAAATTTAACGTAAAACACGATGCAGACAACGAAAATTACCTAAATCAATTCCTTACGAAGATATTTAATGGTTCTTGACGCATGAATTCTAACCATCCGCTCACGAAAATTCAATGCTCCACGTGATTCACATCGCGCGCTAAACGTTATCATGATAGTCTCTGAGATATAAAAATCCGGCAATCTCAATCTTGACGCTTTGACTCGGCTGAAGGAAATTGCTTATAGTTTAAACAACACATAGTGGAAAATGAACATTGCTCGATTTAGAAGCTTGCGGAAACCGTAAAGGTGCGCGATTTGACTCACGCAGAGCTTTGAGTTTCTTATGAGCGGGCAGTTCGAATTCCTCGTAACCAGTGTGAAATAAACGACAGAGCAAAAGGGAGAATTTTATGAGCCCCCCCTTCGCATTCCGCAGTCCACATGACGCACACCCGCCCCCCTAACACCCTGACCTATTAATTGTGGGCAAGTTTACGGTACGCTACAGCGCGGTGTGCTGCCAGCGCGATACGCGCACTAACGCCTACAAACCTAAGGGGCCACTTCACGCATTGCGCAATGCTTGAAGTATCCCCTTAGGTTTGTAGGCGTCACTTACGCGTTTCGAGCTGGCAGTCCACCGCGCCGTAGCGTACCGTAAACTTGCCCACAATTAATAGGCCAGGGTGTTAGAATGTAGGAAATTTGACGTCAAATTCGAAATTAGCGACTCAAGAAACATCAGTGACGAAACTTTCGTGATCCTTCAGTCATTATCCGACGTATTTTTTATTCCTATTCTTTAGTTTTGGACCATAGTGCGCCGCGGGCGGCGGCGCTTATGAAATTCTCCCCTGTGTTCAATCGGTGAAATACAAACATTAGTATCTTCGTTAGGAGTTGGTTTTAGTAATTTTCGTTGCGCGAATCGTAATCTACGTGAAATTCTGGTCAAGAAACGTGTATCAGATTTCTTATTTGTACCTTGTCTAGTGGTCCATTGGCAGATAAATCGGTAAATAGCAAAGCACGCCACGCTACTGATTCTTAGAACTACAACTCAGTTCAGTCCATCAACTTAAGTGGTTGGTTCCTCGAGTGAGGTGTCGGTCTCTGAACTGACCAGCGCCTTCTGAACTATTCATTTCGCAGCAATGCTTGAAAGCTGATAACACTGTTTTTCCTCCATTTAAATGTATGTAAAATAATCGATTCTTGGTGAAGCAGCTTACCTCACCTAAAATCGATATTTGTACATGCATTTAAATGGAGGAAAAACAGTGTTGCCAACTTAGAAAATCGCCACCGGTTCGTAGAACCGAGGTTTGCTTACCGTGTGGGACTCTAAGAGGTTGTAGTCATAGTCGTTCTTGAAACAGTTTCTTTGTTTAAGAGGCCCCACTTGGTTTATATTGTGATTATGAGGGGTTCAAAAGCAGGAGTCTATGACCGATCGATGACCGGTCTATGACCGGTCTATGTACATCGATTTCTATTAATGAATTTATTCTAGTTATTATTAATGTTGTTATAGCTACAAAACAGTTTGTCTTATCTTTGAATTCATTATGTATGACTTAAATCGAATTGTTAGGTAAATTCCTGCGGCAACTAAAGTTGAAGAGCGAACAAAAGTGGTGATACTGGGGTGGGTGCTGCAGTATTAGTCTTGTGTTTTTTCCTTCAAATTTCACGCAGAAATCGACTGAAACCAACGTAAGCTTGGAAATTAACTCCTGAACTATCAAGTATATTATTTATTACAAACAAGTAAATGCACGGGAACATTTTAGTATTCGCATAACACACAATTTATTTTCCTTTTGAAGTTACACAATTTGTACACATAAAATTTAAATTGAGAATAATCCGTTTAGAGTGCAAACATTCCAAAATCATGAGTTGAAAAACGCTGACTCTGCGAGTTGAAAAATAGCCAGACCCAGTGCGGTCAGCGTGATGCGCGTATTAACGCCTGCAAGACTGCATGGATACTTCACGCATTGCGCATCGTGCACGGCCAGCTTGGCACGCGTACCGGCGCCTACAAGACTGCATGGATACCTCACGCATTGCGTGTGCAGCCCGAATTATGGGACCGTGCCTGCTGCTACTGTTTCTTTTAATCATGAAGAAAATGGAATCTGTGCTCCTTTAGAAAACATTCTAGTTACTAAAAAACTAATTCAGATTGAAATAATAATTATAAATTCTGTTGACATGAATATCCATGAATCAAATAAAGCATGAATAATATAGCATCATAAAAAGGACACTTTCTGCCAACCTCGAGTAAAATTTAGCAGCTAGACTTTGGAGATTGATCTTTGCAAGAGATTACAATGATCTAACACTGGAAAATTATAAAATATGAGGCAAAAACTTTAAGAGTTTGAAAAACTTTAGGTAAGTGTAAACTTATTAATTACCTTAAAATTTACAAAACTTGCGATACATTTCCTTTGATTTTTAGTATTTTTTGTGGAAGTAATAATTCATTGTAATCCCTTGAAAAAGTATATTTCAAAATTTATACTACTGCATTTTACTTGAGATTTGCAAAATGTTTCCCTATTAGGATGCTTTGATAATGACCTCAATGAACCTCAAGGTGTAATTTACAAAACAACCTCTGTTTTTATGAGCAAGAATGCGATTAAGCGTCACTGAGGGCCTAAAAATATATTGCGAGTTTTTTTTTTAGATTTAAAGTAGGCTCGCATCTTCCAAACAGTTTGTCGAAATCAATAAATTTGTCCTTCTGTATACTGTAATTCTTGCAATGACTAATCCTTGTATTCTGATTCAAGGACCCACTCCCAAATTTATACTGCTGAATTTCACTGTATACTTCTCAAAAGTAGGTCTGTTGCACGCAAGAAATACAGCCAACTGAATTCACTTCCTCCGGGTAAATTCGCTCGAAAATCCCGCTGAGCACACCAAAAAAGTCTGTCCACTCCTTTGCGCACAATCTGCGTAGTTGTAACACCCGTTTTCAAATTTGCCGCGTATGCGTACAGTTTTACTCGGTGTCCGGCAGTGAAGTTTGCCCGAGAGATACCGTACCCAAAAATCGAACAATCTTGCGAAATGTTAAAAACCCCCCTTGCGAGATTTTAATTCATGCAAAGCTTTTTTTCGGAAAACGAAGTATTAAAAAGGGGGGTAAACACTTGAAAAAGATTGAAATCATACAATAGAAACAGTTTGCGAAATCGTTAGTTTTCTTTTCTGGGTTATGACGTATAGAGGGTCCCATGACGATTCGTAAACAACTTTTAGAAGCCCTTTTAGACCCTAGAAACTCAATGACCTAACCTTAAAATTAGCAATAAGTCCATTCTCTTCCTATAAAAGAACTCTAATTTTTACCATGTCTGATAATCCATCACATTTCACGAAATAAAATCCAAGGTTGCCACCGGATTTGGAAAATTAAATTCCCTGTCATTTCTCTGATTTCCCAGGCACATTTTGGTAAAAATCCCTGACAACTTAGCAAATGCCAGATTGTTAAAAAGACATAGTTATAAATAGTTTTCAGGGAAAATTTGCTGTTCGAAACGTTAAACCCACTCGAAACAGCAAATGAAGATGATTTGACGATTTTTCCCGGACATTTCCAGGTTATCCCTGACTTTTTAAAAGTCATTGGCATTTTTTTGATGTTCCTAACACATTTTGGTGAAATTTCTTGTCAACTGAACAAATGCCAGATTCTTAAAAAGGCATAGTTAGAAATGGTTTTCAGGCAAAATTTGTTGTTCGAGACATCACTCGAGAAAGCAAATGAAGGAGATTTGACGATATTTTCCTGACATTTTCGTCATTTTCCGTGACATTTCCAGGTTTTTAAAACTGTAAAACCTAGAATAATAAACTTTAAGGTAAGATTTAAAATAAAGGGGTCAAAAATTTAAAAAAAACTCCACCGTTATTGAGATTTCTCGTATTTATTGACTCAAAGTTACTGAGGTACAGTCGAATTTTTTTTTAATTTTGACCCCTTCATTTTATTTCCACGGTTTCCCTGACGCGGCCAAATCCTATTTAAAAAGCTCCTCTCAGCTCTAAAAAGCAAATACAGGGACTCGAATTTTCTTAATGTGTTAAAAAATTTCTTTATTGCCAATTGTTTTTATAGTGAAGCGGAGTATTTAGCATAAGCCCTTTTTTAAAAATATGTATTCTCTTTTTCTTTCTTTTCTTTTTTCCCTTCTATCCTCACTAACCCTGACATATTTGGATTGCATTTTGTAAAAAGGAACCACTAGCATTGCAATGTTGCTAAGATTGTGCAACTTCTTTTGTCTTAGAGGAAAAACCCGATTATCCATTAATAGTTTCTATTTTACTCGATAGAAACTTAAATTTAAGACAAAAATTACCATCTAAATTTCATAGTTTTTCACGATTTCCGCAATTTTATTGCAAAAGATGAAGTTGCACAATCTTAGCATCATTGCAATGCTAGTGGTTCCTTTTTGCAAAATGCAATCCATTTGTTCTAGCTGTTGAAAAATGTGCATTTACAATAAAAATATATTATTATTATTTTTAAAATTCCCTGACATTTCCTGGTTTTCCCTGACTGCGGCAACCCTGAAAATCGCATCGGTGGCAACGTGGAGACCCGGCGTTGTGCAGTCTGCAAATTAACTTTTTAAATCATCTTTAATAGGGCGCATCCTCCCCGCTCGCATTGAAGACAGAGCGGACAGGACTAACGTGAACTCCGGGCCCTATTCATGGCAGGTATGATCACTGGGATTAGGCGCTATTGTATCGCAAAATATTAAAAACTCCCTTGCCACGGCTCCGGCTTGAAATTCCCTCCTCCGATTTTTCACATAATCTCATCTTTAGGCCCTCCTCCCCCGCCGCTCATTTCCTGGTAGCATACTCCGCTCGCGCGCAGAGAGAAAAGTTCCAATGAAAGTTAATGGGAAAGTTTAGCAAGGGAGCCTCTGCGCTTTTAATAAGTTGCATCCTTCAATGAACTATTTATTAACTGATATCAAAGTTCATGAGATTCTCGCGTGCCCGCTTTTCCTTGTTCCCGGCCCATGGTTTCTTGGTAAAATCTCGTCAAAAAATGTGTTTCGGGAAGACGTGAAATATCCCTGGAAAAATCCCTTTTGTCAGTTAATTGATACACAAATACAGCCCAAATGAATCGCGTTAAACAGGAAGGAACCAAGCCACATCAGCTATTGCCAAATTTAATTGGGCGGGATTTGGATAACTGGATATACAAAATTTTGAGGTTCTGAGAGTGGTTCCATTGGTTGTCTCGTTAAATTTTCTTCCATAAGTCATCCCTTGAAATTTAAATTGTGACGAAATAAACATCAAAATTTGCAAGTTTAGTCAAAATTTTCATGTCCGACCTCTCTCATTGACTCGATCCACTGTGTGCTGTTTCATAGAGGATACGTTATTAGGGCCCGCAAAAAATACCATTTCAAACTAGTCTCATTTTTAGCATTCTCGAAACAGGATTCACCTCCCCTCCATAAAAATTGAAAATTTCGTAGAAGTTCAATGCGCATACTTTCAGAAAACGAAACATAATATATATATAAGTATCACTGATCCAGTGGCGTGGCGTGATAATCGAATATCGATGATTATTCCATTTAAAGCAATGGTAAAGAATCGATTACTAAGGTGTTCGTAGCGATCGCCTTGATAATCGATCTTTTTTCATAGGTTCAAATGGTCCATCAATCGATACATCGTAAAGCACGCCACGCCACTGCACTGATCCATCGTGCGTGAATCTCCGTAAAACCAAACTAAAACAAAAAAAGTTAATCACGGCTGTTATAAGCACAACAGAGACTTGAAACTTTGAACTTATGCTTAAAATTTAGCAAATCATCTGATTTAAAGAAAATTTGAGAAGGAGAGTAAAGTTAGGGGTTCGCTTTGGCGCTTAAAATATCTTACATAGTTTGATACTTTATGGGTCATGTGATAAAAGACTGAAAAACTGTTTACATAAAAAAAATTGCCGCCAAAAAGTTGTCCAAATCCGGAAAAAAGAGGGTATTATCAAGCACTAAGTCTTGAGAGAGGGATGGATGGGGGAACATTTTCCAATTAAACCTACCCAGCTCGCGTTAACGCCTGGCGTAGGCGTATAGACGTAGAATGGTATAAAATTGGTGTGCGTGGATTGCTATACCGTTGAAGAAAAATAATAATCCGACGAGTGACAAAATTAGAAGGTGAAGAAGTATGCCATAAAAGTTACCTTTATTCAGTGTGATGATGGCTCTAATCTATTTTTTCTTAAATTTTAACGAGGTGTTCTGCAAAACTCCCCAGCGGGCCGATTATTGAAACTGATAGACAAAGCGATAGACAAAGAAGACATAGGGAGTATAGAGCGATCCTATTGGTTGACATGATTGGATCTTATAGACTAAGGAAGAAAATGATGGCTAACTGTCGGATCTTCAGTGGGTTGCCGTTAGCTAGTCCATTACCTACCTCCTATGTCCATTTGCCACCACCTGCTTCCACCAATAGGATCCCTCCAAATCCCTCTTGTCGTCTTTGTCTATAGCTTTGTCTATCAATTTCAATAATCGGCTCGCAGCTCACGACAAGTGGGCTTGTTTGACGGAAAGGCGGGTGCGGATGGAAGCATGATTTTCCTGCGATGCATGAACCAGTTTTTTTTTTTAAAACAAACTGGAGCTTAGTAAACATCTCAGAGTATTTAGGTATTACTAGTTTCAGGACGTTTCGACAACGATTTTTTGTCCACGCACCTTTTTTGCCCAGTAGTTTACGCCCACACGTAAAATGAGCAACGGTGACTTAGTCCAAGCGTTATATTGCAGTCGGTATGTAAAATTAAATTGACAATATGGAAAAGAGAAATTGAGAGAGAAGGAGGTGTTGTTATGGTTGCTCATTTTCTAAATGAAATGTTATTACTTTCTCCTTTTGAATCATCTTTTTGAATTGTCATTGGTGAGTATTTGGTTTTATTTCTATCCTTAAAATATTCGATATACAATATACCTTATATATGTATACGTACTTTTTTTATTTATTTTTTCTCTACGAAATTATTACTTCATTTTGAAAACATTTATATTTTTAAAACGTGACAAATATTTGTAAAACCTTTTCCAAGCGACATTAATCTCAATGAGCTGCAGTTGTGCCGACAGAAACTGCAAAAATGAATAAAAGAGAGAGAGAAAAAAAAAACAAGAAGCACGCAATCTTTAGTTTTAACCCATTTATTTGTACATCGATCTTTTAGAGTCAAATACGTCAAATTTTGAGCGTTTGGTTGCGCGTGCACCTCGCTGCAGCAAAATAAAAGCACAAAATGTAAAAGAAAATATGAAAGTGCTTTGGAAATCATAAAATTTGACATGGAACCACCAATATTTAAAAAACACACATTATACACACATTATATTATTATTCTCCTTTGATAAATTGATACATATTTTTCCCCATCAATTTAAATGAAAATAATCAATGCAGAGTGTGCAAACATTTCAAAATCATGAGTTAAAAAACGCTGCCTATGCGAGTATTAATATTAAAGCCTAACAGAGCGGAGCGGCGTACTGGCAGCGCGAGAGGCTCACTGGCGCCTACAAACCTAAGTGAATACTTCACGCATTGCACAAAGCTTGAAGTATCCACTTAGGTTTGTAGGCGCCAATGCGCGTTCCGCGCTGGCCGCCCGCCCGCCGTGCGGCGGCGCCTGAAGCGACTATTTCACAACGAAAATTGACCGTATTATACGAAATTGACCGTATTAAGAATGATGGGCATCCTTTAAAAGTACATATATTTCCTCGCAAAATAAATCAAGATACGAATCGTACACTGGAAACATCTAAGAGCCTTTAGCTGAGGCAAATATGGAGCTTTATCCGGTTCAGAGAGTTTTAGTGAATTTTGTCTCATGGAATTGACGTTCCCCCATTTTTACCAAAACTCTCAACTATATATTATACTCCGTCGGACCAAACAGACAAAACAAAAAAACAAGCAAACCCTCATTCTTCCAAGACATTTCACACTTTCATCCAAAAACCTCGTGAGCAATTGTCATTTGTATTTACACGTGGGCCAATTAACTTTGGGTCTCAACTAGCACGTGGACCAAAACTCCCGTGCCGAAAAAACGCGTGGACGTAAATTACTGGAAAAAACAGGTGCGCGGACAAAAAATCGTTGACGAAATGTCCTATAACCCTTTTACTACCGGGTTGGTTCCTCCCCTAGCGGTGTCAGTTCTTGGGAAGAAAAGGTAAACTAACTTCAAAATCTATACCCTCGTACATTCACTAGTTCTGGATGTGATGTAACCATCAGTAGCGAAAAAGCGACTCTGGGAACCGCAGAATGACAGTGCCATATTTAAGAGATAAAATAATTCCTTTTAGGATATGTGTTTCAAGAATTGCGGTAATGAAACTGAAGGAATCGATAAAAATGAGGACAATTAAGAGCTTAGGACTCAATTGAATCTACAGATAGAACCATTAGAGGACAAGAACTACGGATCTTGGATGAAGTAAGTATTGTACTCCAATGAATGCAGATTGGCGTACATTTTAAGACTATGAATATATTTATGCCATAACTTTAGTCTCAAGATTTTATTGTGAAAGTAAACTGATGAACCAACGTGAGTTTCAGCTTGATCATACCTTTCTTTAATCCGTTACCTGCTCTAATTTACCTACATCAAATTTTAAAACATTATAAACATCTACGCCTGATTAGCGACCTCGGCCGAACAGGGTGTCTCTTAAAATAATTTAAGTTTTTATTTTTTTAATTTTTCCTGATATTATATACGAGATTTCCTGACGTTTGCGCGAATACATTGACACTCGTTTGATTTAACATTTAATGAAATGAATCAAATATTTGAAAATCGCTTAAAGCACTCAGAATTTCATGATCCATTATTAACTTTCCTTATATTTTCTTGATAGTTCTCGGTTTTTACTGACTATAGGCATCGTGTCAAAACTGAGTTGGCCCTTAATTTTTAATAGAGAACAACTTAATTTGGGGAGAAACTGCTACAGCGGGACAAATCAAAAGAAAACTCGAAACGTTTCGAAATAGTTACAATCCTAGCCTCGGTCTCGCAAAAGCAGCGAATCGATGACTCTTTTTATTTAATTTTTGTTTCCAGTTGCTAATGGAATTGCAACTGTTTCGAAACGTTCCGTTTTTGTTTTCTGTTTTTTGCCCCCTTTTGAAGCCTTCCCCCAAATTCATTTGCTATTTTACTATGTATTTTTCGCTAATTAAGTTGTTCTTCATCCTAAATTTTTATCGAGCCACCGAAGTTTGACGAAAACCCCCGAGCCAAACCTCTTCCAAACATCTTGTTAAAAACTCATTTCACGCAAATTAAATTCCCGCCAGATCCTTCGCCTAATCTACACAAACCCAAAACTCTGCCACCACCGAATCTTCAGCCACCAGTTTCATCCCTCCGGTCGCCACGGGGCAAACTCGCGAGGGGTGGAAAGCGTTAAAAGCCGCCCATCCTGGCGAAAGGGGGAGGGGGAGGGGGGCTTAGGGCCGGCGAAGAACACAATAGAGCAAAGCAATCGGACGCGATTTCCCGCGGAGCGCCCGGTGAAATATAACGACGTAACTCGATTGTTGGGACTCCGCGGTGACAGGGTGGCGCGCGAGGCGTCGGAGAGGAAAAGTCCCCGGACAACGGGAAAAACCGCGGGAAACAGGGACCGCGCTGTCCCCAGGGGTGGCGGGGGCTGATGGGGGAGAAATTAAATACGGAGTGACTCTTCGGAGGATTAAGAAGACAGATTTGACAGCGCCTCTTCCCGCGGCCGCACTTACCGCCGGCGAACCTGAAGGCTCGCGGCGCGGCGCGGAATACAAATGAAGGCTCGAACGATCGACCATCGATATTTCTCCATTTGAAGCCGTGGTAAAGAATCGATTATCAAGGTTACACACTGTTGATCGATACTTTTTCATAGGTTTGAATGGCGGATCGATCGATGTATCGCAAAGGACAGGAGAGCCGCGGTCGGGAACCCCCATTATTACATTTTCGGAAAAACTCCGGCGACGCGACCGGCGACCGTCTTGAGAGTGAAATTCGGTTCCCCGGAAATGCGTTTTTACTTACTTCTTTCTCTCCCCGAGCGAGGGGTGGGGGCGGGGGGAGAAAGTTTCCTGAGAGCCAAGTTGTCACGTTGGGCCGGGACGACCTCTGAACTCCTGCCTCTCGATTTTTGAAACGATATCGATAGTGGAGATGTTGCATGTGTGAGGAATTTACAATTTGACTGTTGATTATCATGTAAAGGTTCGCGAGAAACATGCTGGAGCCACTGGTTTTCTCTGAAATCAACTCCCAAGCTCAAAAAAAGCTCTCAAGTTGAGGCCAATATGGAGGGGATATCCCGCGCTATCCTGAGAGTCCACCTCTACATCAAGACAAACTCTCCATGCAAAGATACGGAGCAAATACATTGACAGGGCTGCCACTTCATTTGGGGACTCTAAAACTGAAAACACGGCATCACTGCTAATGTATTTGCTCCCTATCTTTGCATGGAGAGTTTGTCTTGATGTAGAGATGGACTCTCAGGATAGCGTGGGATATCCCCTCCATTTTGGCCAACTTGAGAGCTTTTTTTGAGCTTGGGAGTTGATTTCAGAGAAAACCAGAGGCACCATCGTGTTTCTCGTGAACTGTTACATAAGAATCAACAGTCAAATCGCAAGTTCCTCACACATGCAACATCATCATTCCCTCGAGTACCTGAATGGGGAGAGTGGAGACGTCGGTAATTTTGAAGTTAAGTCATAGAGCTATTAGGACCCAAAAGGTGACCCAAGAGGTGGAACATGAATTTTTTTACTGAAGTTGAAAATCTTGATGTTTATTTTGTCGCAATATTTCATAAAGTCCCTTCGAAAGAAAATTCACACGAGAAAACTCGACGAAGAATCACTTTCAAACTTCCAAGTTTCGTATTATGGAATATAAAGACTTTTAAAGTTTCCACGCCCTGTCTCATTTTCCCTGTTGTCTCGCCCCACTATGTGCGCCGTAACTTATTTGCGGTTTCCGGTTTATCAATCAGCATTGAATAGAGTACCATCCTAAGGAGAGCACGACATGTCGGTAGTTTTGAGGCTAAAAGAAAGGATACATTTTGCAAGTTTTGTACATTTTTAGATAAGTTTGCTTCTTCCTTAAAGCTTGTCAGGATCTTAGAATTTTCCTTCAGTAATTTTTATGTTTTGCAGTGAGAAATCATTGTAATCTGGAAGCCTAGCGACAAACCTGACCAATCACGCCTTGTTATCTCAGTTTTGTCCTGTCCATCAAACACAAAATTTCAACATTCAAGCTACATACCTTCGAAAATAAAGTCTTTTTACTCGAAAAACATGTTTTGGACTCAAAAGATGTACCTGGAAGAAACCTCAATCAGACCCCATTTTTGAAGGTTCAAATAGGTCAGTAATTAATGCTGCTGCAACTTAGTTTAGCATGATTTTTGTAGCAAAAATCATGCTAAAAAGTTTAGTACAATTTACGATAAGAAAATAATTTTTTTTTTTTTTGTATTTCTTTCCTTACGCCTATGTCTCTGAAATATTTAAAGCATTGACCATCTGTTCACTAAAAAAAATTTTCATTTAACACTAATGATCAATGATTAAGATACATTCACAGGTAAGTTCATATCCGATGCATGTTATTAATAAAATGTCAAAATAATGTTCATGTCATTTTAATTGTTTCATCACACCTTGTCATATAAAGAGAATGTGAGGTTATTCAAAGGCTGAATCTAGATTAACCCGTCACTCAAGTTTTAGACAAGAAAGGGGTGGCAATGGACTGAATCTAAGTTTGAAGTTGTATAAAAATCCTCGGTGCTTACATGAAATGACTCGAACTAGGAGGTATACTGGATTTGGCAGGGGTGTGGAGGCTGAAATCCAAAGTTTGGAAAGCTAATCAACTGGGAGGCAATCAAAGTAAATGCTAAAATAAGTGGGTACTCATAAAACTTGGTGTGTCGTTGCCAGTTTGGTGACGTGAATAATGAGCAGTATTATTGTGAGGGAACTTTCTCTGAAAGCTGGAGTAATACGTCGTGTTATATCTCTCATTTCACGTCAAAAAACATTCATCATACTCTTATGTGGGAGCAAGGTTCCATACTGTCAACTTTTTTTATTCGCAAATCGACGGCGAAACTGGAGAGCGTATATCTGCTTCGCGGTGTTTTGAAATCTCTGCTCTCAATTGAGGGGCTTGGAGGACAAGGCGCATAAGTGCAACTTTTAAAAAAATCGAAATATTGATGATTTCAAGTGAAACTAGTCTTAATGCATATTCTATGAAGAATTTGCTACATAATTCCGGTTTTCAGGCATCAAAAAGTCAGTTTGAGTTTTCTTCTCGCCAAAAGGATCCGTGTAATGGACCACTAGACAAGGCACGAATTCAAGCATTCTGATACATGTTTCTAAATCAGAATTTCACGTAGAACACGATTTGCGCAACGAAAATTACTGAAACTAACTCCTGACGAAGATATTAACCTTTTCATTTCACATTGGTTACGCGGATTTTGAACTGCCCGCTCACAAGAGACTCAAAGCTGTACGTGAGTCAAATCGCGCACTACAACAGTTTCAGCAAGCCTCTCAATCGAGCACTGTTCATTTCCCACCATGAGTTGTTCAAATTATAAGCAATTTGTTATAACTGATCCAAAGCGTCAAATTGTGGTTGCCAGATTTTCATATCGCAGAGACTGTCAAGATAATGTTCAACGCGCGATGTGAATCACGTAGAGCAGTGAGTTTTATTGAGCGGGTGGTTTGAATTCACGCATCAGGAATCATTAAATATCTTCCTAAGGAGTTGATTTCGGTAATTTTTGTTGTGCGCATTGTGTTCTACGTGAAATTTTGGTTAAAAAACATGCATCAGAATGCTTAAATTCGTACCTTGTCTAGTGGTCCATTTCGAAACTTCAAACACGTATTTCTCGAAATAGCAAAAACTGCACGTATGCGCCTTGTCCTCCAAGCTCCTCAATTATGGATATCAAAGATGGATAAACAAACGCTGTTGATCAAGTTCAGCGAACATTATTTTTACAATGCCCAAAATGTAGTAACACTGATGTACAAATATGTATGTTGAAATGTAGGTAGCCAAGTGCTAGAATTGATGTAAAAGTTTTGATAGGAAAAACTTACATTTTATGGCATGAATTAGGTAACTCGGGCACACGGCCGCTTCCCCGCCCAACTTTCTGTAGCTTCTAAGGTGTTATGCGTTACGAATGCGTTAAGACAAATTTCCTTGTTTTAGCTGCACCAGTGACTTCATCCAAATTAGGGTAAACGACTTTTGCAGGGAATTTCAAAAATTTGAGTCATGACCCTCTCTCTTGTGAGAACCATAACTCATCCATTTCGAGTAAGTTAAGACGAATTTTCTGTTTTTAGCTGCATCAGTGATTAGATCCAAATTATAGGGTAAACGAACTTTGAAGGAAACTCGATTTCAAAGAGAGAGTTGTGTCTCTTCGCTATCCGGGCAGAGAACCATTCCTCCATTTAGAGTAAGCTAAGACGAATTTTGCTGTTTCAGCTGCATCAGAGATTTTGTCCAAATTAGGGTGGACAAATTTTGAAGGAAACTCGCTTTCAAAAATGTGAGAGATCCGGCTCTCTCCGAAAAGAAAGTTCACTCCCCATCCATTCGGAGGAGTTTTCCGAACATTCAAGGCAAGAACAGCAAGGAACATTCGACAAGTGTTACACTGAGAACCATTCTTCATCCGTTTAGAGTAAGATAAGACGAATTTTGCTGTCTCAGCTGCATCCGTGATTTCATCTAAATTAGGGTAAACAAATTTTGAAGGAAACTCGCTTTCAAAAATGTGAGAGATCCGGCTCTTTCTCCGCAAAGGAAGTTCACTCCTCATCCATTCGGAGGTGTTTTTCGAATATTCAAGGCAAGAACAGCGAGGAACATTCGACAAGTGTTACATTGAGAACCATTCTTCATCCGTTTAGAGTAAGATAAGACGAATTTTGCTGTTTCAGCTGCATCAGCGATTTCGTCCAAATTAGGGTTAACAAATTTTAATGGAAACTCGCTTTCAAAAATGTGAGAGATCCGGCTCTCTCTCCGAAAAGAAAGTTCACTCCCCATCCATTCGGAGGAGTTTTTCGAACATCCAAGGCAAAACAGCGAGGAACATTCGACAAGCGTTTCCTTCGCTCGAAGGTCCCCGCTCGAGATAACAATTCGTCGCATTTCTGATGTAAAGGCGTATCTCAATCACCACTTGAGCCCTAATTTACACATCAAGCCCATACTCTGAGGGCTCATCCGGAAATCGAGATACGTCCTTACGTCTTAGGAAACGGCCTCCGGAGCGGGGCGAGGGCCTCATCATTTTTTCACGCCGCCGAAACGACCCGAAACGAAACGAAAACGAACGCGGGGCGTGAAAATTAAACGCGGTGAATTAGTGAAAGGCCCGCCGTCAGGTGGAGTGCGTTACTGCCGTGCTAAGGAAGAACGCCGTATCAACATCCGAGAGTTGCCAAATTTCCCTTGATAAAATATGTATTTTTGACAACATTCATGCATATTTTTCCTTGAACTTTTCAGATATCTTACACTGAAAAAAAATCTCGGTGCATTTACTGAGAAAAGGGTAAAATTACCAAGAATTCAGAGTTCTATTCGATCCCAGTTTTTTCTTGGTAAAGTTACCATTTATAGAATTGGTAATTTTACTGGATCTTGGTAAAAACGCCAATATTTTTTATCGACTGTGGCAGAATTACCGAGATAAAATGGCAAAGTTACCGGGAATTGATTACCAATAAAAGTGGTATTCTTACCTGAAAAAAAACAGTAAAAATACCGGTTTTTAGGTAATTCAGGGTTCTATTTGATCCCAGTTTTTTATTGGTAAAATTACCATTCATGAAATTGGTAATTTTACCGAGAAATCTCGGTAAAATTATTGACTTTCTCGGTAATTTTACCGGACCCCGGCAAGAACGCCAATAATTTGTATCGACTGTGGTAGAATTACCGAGAATTGATTACCAATAAAAGTGGTATTCTTACCTGAGAAAAACAGTAAAAATACCGGTTTTTGGGTAAGCTTACCAGTCTGCCTTGGTGAAATTACCAATAATTGGTAAAAAAAAGGGAGATGGTAAAGGTACCAACGGACCGTGGTAAAAACGCCGAGAATTTTTTTTCAGTGTAGATTAAAGTGCGTGCAAAATTGTCTGAAAATTTCGGAAAATAATATTCACAATTTTTCCCGGTAAATTCTGTTTTTATCGGAGGAAACTTGGCAACGTCCGATGGCTCATACGGCGTTTTTCCTTATCACGACAGCGCAGTGCGTGCCTCGTGCGAATCCTCGACTCCTCTCGAAATTCTCCCGGATCTCCGCCCGCCCAAGATTTCCAGGGGGGCCCGGGTAATGGGGGAGTTAAGCGTGTTTGCGTGTATGTTTTAAAGCTCAATCTTTCCTCCCCCGCCCCTTCGCCTCCCCCCCCTCGGGCCCCCGGCGAGCTGCAAGCGCACGGATTCCCACACCTATTCATCACCTTCGGGCGAAAGTTTAAAGTTGAGAGTTGCGAGTTGTTGCGAGTGAGTCGTTGAATGTTGACACAGCGCAGCGGGCGGGGAGGGGAGGGGAGGGGAGGGGGGAACGCGCGGTGGTAGTGAGTTCATTCAAAGTATTTGTCACACGAGTTAAGCGTAGGTTCCCGCCGTTGCCGTCCTTTTGTTGGTATCCCTTTCATGGCAGTTTTTTTTTTTTTTTTTTTTGGGTGGTTTGTTGGTCGAGTTTAATAATAATCAAGAATGTGTAATTTACTCATCGCATCATCGATCATCGATGAATAGTCTTGTCCGTCGCAGGAATCTTAGTCTTTCTATGATTCAACCGTGTATTGAGGTGTCTTGTCCGCACCCTGTCTACATGGAAAACAAGGGGAGCGAGAAAGTAAAAATTAAATGTTTATTTAGCATGTATACTGTTAAAAAGATGTCCGACAAGTTTCAAATGCTGATTTTACAATACAAAATGCTTACATAACATTTTAATTTGTACGTGTTGCAGTGGGCGTAGTTACGTTAGCATTTGTTAAAATGTAAAATCAGCATTTGAAACTTGTCGGACATCTTTTTACATACATACACAAAGTCGCTTTTATAGCGCCGCCTCGCGCTCTGCGACGCCCAATCGTTATTGCCCCCTATCCTCCCAGAGACATCTTTTAACAGTATAAATGCTAAATCAACATTGTAATTTCTTTCCGTGAGGGTGACAAAATTCATGAAAGATAAAATCACAAACTGATTGCGGTAAACGCACTAGTCGTAAAATGGTAAGTTGTCGGCTTTAGCCAACGTGCGTTAAAAATCCAGAAAACTGGAAATTTCAACACAAAGGGAAAAAGCTCACAAGAGTATAGTTTTCCCTCAAAGAGATACGTTGTTTGGTGCGGTACTAGCTGCGACAGGGTGTCCACTTTGAGGGTCACTTCCGAATTTTGATGATGGTACCCTCTAAATCGTTGACCCCACTCATAAAAATAAGATTGCACTAAAGAAAAAAATTCTAAAAAAATTTTTAAGGGTTGCGCACGGCCAAAAACTACCCCCCGGAATAGGGCAAAATGCAGAATTTTGCCCATTTTGACGATTTTTTTAAACAACATTGTAATTGAGCTAGGGTTCTGAAAATTTCACAGTAAGAGCATATGTTAGGGTACTTTAAAGAAAAAATTTTGTTCATGTTATCATGCGTTCCCAATTTTTGCTAAAAATCCTCAAAATCGGCTAAAAACGCGATAATTTCAAGATTTTGTATTTTTGTCTCATGACGATTTTTTCAGCTGACAAAGTCAAATTAATCATGAAACGTAACATTAATTGCATCTTTATACTCATTTTGACCAAAATTCATACTTTACTTTATTAACCCCTCCCCCTCCCCCTTCTTTATAACCGTAAATTCAGCGTTTCCTAAGTTGCGATAGGTGCATGTGATTTTTTTCTTTTTTCCATCAAAGATAATACTTTTATTCATATTCTTACATTTTAAATGTCGACGTAATGTTTCATTAAAGTGGTACTAACTTATATACAATGAGAGAGCATGATGTGAACTTGTTTTTTTAAAAAAAAAAAAAAAAATAATAACTTGTATTTTCGAAAAAAAAAATTAATTTTACCAAAATAAATGGGAATGGACTCAAGCGCCAAACAATTAGAAACAGCATCATTCCTTTCTTCTAAAATACTTTCACAGAAGCTCCGTAGAAAAAGAAGAAACACCGACTCAATATTACTTCAAAACACGAGGTGAATCTTCCAAAAAAAAGTGGCAAGGTGCCTAAACAGTAGAGGAAATGCATGATTACTTCTTCTTTGAATACTTAACAACTGACGCTTCAGCGGTAATAACAGGCCAGTTCATCCCTCTGTTTTCGAAACTGGGGCTATTTTTCGCCGTCAATTCGATCCAACAGAAAGTGATTTGAAAGGACTTCAAAAAGTTTGCTTATTCAGTTTAAGATGTTCAATCTTTGCTGGTAAAAACCTCAGCTTTCAATTATTATTGCCCTTAAAGATGCGATTTGTATTTTACAAAAAAGTAGGTACAATAGTATTAATAAGAGAGTATCAGAGGCTTCATTGGCCACTTTTTCAAGACATTAAAGTTATCTTAGTGATAGGTTGGGGCCTCTATCTGTTTTTGATTGATTTATTTCTAATGGCATGAAAAGAAAAACATTTAAAGCCTTAGTAAATAAAAAGAGCAATGATAATTGTCTCGGCAAGCAAGTGAAAAATGACACTGAATTACACACATTTTCATCCTATCATATGTTTGATTTCATAACAACGAAAAAATTAAGAAATTGCATCACATGAATAGTCATTGAATCTTCTTTGACGAAACTTCCTCCTAACTTTACCAGGTACATAAAAAGAAAGGAATAATGCATTTCCTCAACTGTTTTTTGTCACCTATTGCCTTGCACTATAACCTTGCCACTTCTTTTTGGAAGACTAAACTCGTTTTTCTGAACTATACTTAGTAGTAGTATGCTCTGAAGTTCTATAGTATACTAAGTAACCATCCTAACCTAACCTATAACTTTTTTGTAAAATACAAATCGCATCTTTAAGGGCAATAATAATTGAAAGCTGAGGTTTTTACCAGCAAAGATTGAACATCTTAAACTGAATAAGCAAACTTTTTGAAGTCCTTTCAAATCACTTTCTGTTGGATCGAATTGACGGCGAAAAATAGCCCCAGTTTCGAAAACAGAGGGATGAACTGGCCTGTTATTACCGCTGAAGCGTCAGTTGTTAAGTATTCAAAGAAGAAGTAATCATGCATTTCCTCTACTGTTTAGGCACCTTGCCACTTTTTTTTGGAAGATTCACCTCGTGTTTTGAAGTAATATTGAGTCGGTGTTTCTTCTTTTTCTACGGAGCTTCTGTGAAAGTATTTTAGAAGAAAGGAATGATGCTGTTTCTAATTGTTTGGCGCTTGAGTCCATTCCCATATATTTTGGTAAAATTAATTTTTTTTTTCGAAAATACAAGTTATTATTTTTTTTTTTTTTTTTAAAAAAACAAGTTCACATCATGCTCTCTCATTGTATATAAGTTAGTACCACTTTAATGAAACATTACGTCGACATTTAAAATGTAAGAATATGAATAAAAGTATTATCTTTGATGGAAAAAAGAAAAAAATCACATGCACCTATCGCAACTTAGGAAACGCTGAATTTACGGTTATAAAGAAGGGGGAGGGGGAGGGGTTAATAAAGTAAAGTATGAATTTTGGTCAAAATGAGTATAAAGATGCAATTAATGTTACGTTTCATGATTAATTTGACTTTGTCAGCTGAAAAAATCGTCATGAGACAAAAATACAAAATCTTGAAATTATCGCGTTTTTAGCCGATTTTGAGGATTTTTAGCAAAAATTGGGAACGCATGATAACATGAACAAAATTTTTTCTTTAAAGTACCCTAACATATGCTCTTACTGTGAAATTTTCAGAACCCTAGCTCAATTACAATGTTGTTTAAAAAAATCGTCAAAATGGGCAAAATTCTGCATTTTGCCCTATTCCGGGGGGTAGTTTTTGGCCGTGCGCAACCCTTAAAAATTTTTTTAGAATTTTTTTCTTTAGTGCAATCTTATTTTTATGAGTGGGGTCAACGATTTAGAGGGTACCATCATCAAAATTCGGAAGTGACCCTCAAAGTGGGACACCCTAGCGACATCTCAGGAAGGCATTTGTAGACACGTTTCGGGTCCAGTTGGACCCATCCGAACTTCAGCGCAGCCCTCCGAATTATCTGTCAAGCTCGGAAAGGTCGTGAAAACCAGTCCGAAACTTGGGCAAGCGGTCGCCGGCGGCAAGTGAACTTGCGCCATCTAGTGAGCGATTATCCTAACAGCTCCGCATAAGCCTTGGCAAGGTAGTTTTTACAAACTGATTGAAAAATAAAAGCTTGAAGGACCCTACAACAAAACGGCCAAATCGGCCTAAACACGGAATCGTACGATTTTCTCAGGGATGATAGAGGGTCTTCCCAGACACTCAAAACTGGTCATATTTTTTGCCTAACCCCCAGGGAAAAGGGGGGAGAGGGGGTCAAAGTCAAAACCTTTAAATTAGCATAACTTCTCAACGGTTTGTCGTAGAAAGATGATCTTGGTGTCAAAATTTCCAGAAAAATGAGAGCTTTCAGAATATATGTATGAAATTAATTAAATTTTAAAATTTGACCCACTTTTGGGGCATTTTACAAGGTCCCCCTTTCGTAAATTTTCGTTTTTTGAGATTTTCGGTTGTTCGGTTCGCACGGATCAAAACAAAAACAATTTCAAATGAAAGTAGAGCGTTTAAGCTTTAAAACAAGCCCAAGATGATCTTGGGGAAACGATTAGAAGCGGAGTTATGAGTCTTCAAAGTTGACGCGGCGCGCGGGAACCTTGTATGTTCCGAGTCTCAAGGTCACCTGCGCGCCCCGGATTGCCTGCAGGTTGCAAGTTTTTGTGTTTTTATGCTTCTGTAGGTCATTTTTAATGTAAATCATTCAATGAAGATAGTTTAATCAGAATTTTTTAATTTTACACAATGGGCCTTCGGCGAGGTACACCACATTAACGTCAAAAAATTTTAACTGCGTTTCAAATAGCCCCCTCAAGAATAACTGAGACTTGTTTTGAAGCTCAAAGCTCGTCTGCTTCTACGAGAAACTATTTGGCTTTACCAAGTGAGTTCCGTCAAGCGCTGTAGCTTATAGCTCAATTTAAAAAATTTTAAAATTAGGGGTACCCCAAAATTTGGCATCAATGGGTTATAATTTCTAAATGGTTCAGTTCTGTATGGAGCATATGTATATTTGAACTGAGGGTCCATGGTTTCTTCTAAATTATAAGAGCAGAATCGTCATCGTCAGCAAATGTTTAATGAGGTATGATGGACATAATGGTTGATACTCTAAGCCCCCTCTCGCTCCTCCCGTAAAATTAAAAAATTTCGATTATTCTATCTTCATTGAATGATTTACATTAAAAATGACCTACAGAAGCATAAAAACACAAAAACTTGCAACCTGCAGGCAATCCGGGGCGCGCAGGTGACCTTGAGACTCGGAACATACAAGGTTCCCGCGCGCCGCGTCAACTTTGAAGACTCATAACTCCGCTTCTAATCGTTTCCCCAAGATCATCTTGGGCTTGTTTTAAAGCTTAAACGCTCTACTTTCATTTGAAATTGTTTTTGTTTTAATCCGTGCGAACCGAACAACCGAAAATCTCAAAAAACGAAAATTTACGAAAGGGGGACCTTGTAAAATGCCCCAAAAGTGGGTCAAATTTTAAAATTTAATTAATTTCATACATATATTCTGAAAGCTCTCATTTTTCTGGAAATTTTGACACCAAGATCATCTTTCTACGACAAACCGTTGAGAAGTTATGCTAATTTAAAGGTTTTGACTTTGACCCCCTCTCCCCCCTTTTCCCTGGGGGTTAGGCAAAAAATATGACCAGTTTTGAGTGTCTGGGAAGACCCTCTATCATCCCTGAGAAAATCGTACGATTCCGTGTTTAGGCCGATTTGGCCGTTTTGTTGTAGGGTCCTTTCAGAAAATTATGAAAGATATTGAAAAATACAGGTTCCTTTTCATGTTTCGCAAAATGTAAAAATTGTGAATATCTTTTATTGCTATGTGTTTGACTGCGAGTTGCATACTCCAGCACCTGAAAAATATGAAATATTTCACAGCCTCGTGAAATTTCATGAAATATTTCACTGGAATTTCCAAGCTTTCATTTTTTTCTTGCGTTTCATGTCACTCTGACCTGTCGGTGAAACTAGTAAAAATATGTCGATCGCTAAGGAACAGTACCGCCTAACTCGTCGTTTCCCGCATGCACGGAAGAGCTTGATGAACTCAGTCTAACTTTGCACATATTTCGCAGGCATGCCGCCGTTTCTTTATGCATTTGCAATACAATGGCTCTTTCTCTCTATGCCGTTTCATACCTAATAACTCCTGAAACTCAAATCTATCAACAATGTACATGACACAATGACAAAGTCATGCCGAAATACTGTGTCAAGGCCAGAAAACTAAGATAAACAGCAAAATAGAAAAAATACGAAGACAAACAAAACTTAATCGGGTGGTTTTCATTCTTTCTCTTATCAGCTTTGTCCCCGCTATTGTTTCTTCGCGTTTTGTTTGTATACAATCAATATGTTGCTTGAGTTTTCTTCTTTCTAACCTTGAAATTCTATCAGTTTTTTGGCAATGGCGAGACAAAAGGGAGGAAAACTTCAGTTTCAAGATCTCGTGGTGTATAAACACGAATTCACAGTTCACTTCCGTTAGTAGAGGATCATCTCGCTAAATCATCAAACTTTCAAGTAAGTTTTACATTGCTAAAATTTTAGTTTAAAGTGATAGATATGATTTACGCAGCTGCCACTTTACTTGTGCCAATACGTTTCCCAACTAAATTAACTGATTTTTGCGAGCCTTAAACGTTGTTTTCATTTTATGTCGAATGATCGCTGGGTACCTACCTGACGTGAAAGAATAGTGCTGATGGTCATTTACTTACAATTTGTGTTCTGTTCTGGGGCTTGTTCCCAAAGTTTGGGACTTTTCAAGGAATTTACGCAACTTGAGCTTCAATTTGGAGATAGAAACGTAAAAAGTTGCTTGGTGACACTCCACACATAGGCATTACTACCACTTCTTTGTGGAAATATGTATATGCATAGATACATGGAGGGTAGACAAACATACGGTAGCTATGACTTTGATCGTATAAGTAAAACAAGAGATTCTTTATTGCTGACATGCAGGTGACAATATAGACTTTACACTTCGGCAATCTAACATTTTGCAAGAAGGTTTTATCATATCTTATTTTTGGGCATGAACTATGCTGAGCATGGTATTCTACTTTGACTTTGTATCCAAACTTTGACTTGTTTGCTAAACTAAGTATTTAACACGTTGCTTGACAAGTAACACTAAGATATCATGTGGGTTGCACGGGGAAAAATTAATCACGGTTATACTACGATTCTGCTGTTCTTAGGTCACAATTTTAAACCACGGTAAAGTAGAATCATGCATTTTGATAAGTTAATTGCTTACCATTCAATCATTCAAGTCCGATGCGAGTCTTTACCTTGCTTACAGTAACGTTACAGTGGACTTGATGGTATCTGTGCGCACATCATCAAAACTTACCGCATTCGTTGTTTTCTACACGAAGGAGCACAACTCCATGGCAAGGTTTCAAAATTGACTCCAGCAACTCAATTTTTTACTAAGTGAACCTGTACAATTTCTCTGCACAATTTGTCTACTTTTTACATAACACATAGAGATCAATTGGTGAAATTTGTGGTTAGAAATGCCCAAGATTTTCCTGGTAAAAGTGGAATGTACTTACATTCTTTTGTGAGGAAAATGACGAGTAGTGCAATAGTGCGAAGATGGCAATGAAGAAAATTATCCTAAAACTAAAAGGTAGAGACATATTCGAGAGATATTGTTGAGTTCTTATTTTTTTCTGCCACCATCAAGTAATCCAAACCAATTCGATGGACACCGGCAAAAAAATACTTGGCTCAAGCATGATGATTCTTGGAATCGCCGCCAAGGGTTTTGTTACGTATATTGATTCAACCACGTCTTTCTAGGAACAAAAAAAAATGTTTGGGTTCAGGAAAAAAGTATCTTAAATTGCGCATCATCACTCAAAAAATAGAAAAAATATTTCTATGTTGTTGTAAGAAATTCCTTTTTCAGTGTGTGTTCATGGAGTATTCGGTGCAACACTGAAAGTAAAAGTTGAGGGTCTGATTTTGCTAGTATTTGAAGCATGCGGAATATTTAGGAAAACGAACATCAATGAACTGATAGATTGTTATTTGCCCTGCACTAAAATTCGTTAGCAGGATACATGACCTACTTCAATCTATGCCTGCGCTTCAATGTTTTAGTAAATATGCACACTGTCTTGTGCGTCCTGATGTATATATTCTCATGAGAATATGTAAGGAGGCTTCATGTAGCTTCGTAATAGTGTAACGCGTTACAATATGATTTACATTAACGTTCTTTGCATGATTTCAGTTTTCTCAACAGCTCTCTGGGTGGACAGGAAAATAATCAAGATGAAGATTGTAAGTCTAGTTTTTACCATCCTCGTCGCAGGCATGGGATTAGTTCCATTAGGAGACGCTATACCCAATCCACAGGCACTCACCGTGTTCGTGTTTGTCGGGATCAGATTGATGGTTGAGACAAGGTGCTACTCAATAAAACGAGCTCGATAGGTCAATCTCGCCGTACTGCTATTGTTGCTCCACCTCCAGGTGTTCGTCTCAACAAAGATCCCACTGTAACGAAGAAATTGTCAGAAACCTTGACGGCTGATTGAGCAGAAAGAAGTGAATATGCAGAGACAAAAGACATTCCGATACTTAATGCTATTGTTGCAGCAGAAATTGTGATTTATAAACGTTTTAGTCTTGTAATTGGTAATTAAGTAAAGAAGTTCATCATATAACTGGTTTTTTCACACTTCTGATTTACCAGGTTCCTGGAACAAACTTATTACAAGTACAGGTATGTCTATCTACATCGATATATACGTCGAAATCTTTACCATTAGCTTTCAAGCCTCCTAAATTTTGATTTCTAGTAACGCTTAGTTCTTGCACACGGAAAAAAAATAGGGCAGTCGACACGACCAGCGGCTGGTTAAAAATGTGCCAGCTACCGTGCGGTAGTTACGATCACTACCGGGTTCGTTGTGACCTCCACCACGGTAGTTATCGTAACTACCGCGCGGTAGCTGGCACATTTTTAACCAGCCGCTGGCTGTGTCGACTACCCTACTTTCTTTCCGTGCATTTTACCGAGCCAATTTTGATGATTTTTGCACCTATCGACAGGTGATTGTCATTAATGAGCCTGCTTTATTCAGATTTTGGAAATAAGACCCCGTGTTTATATTAGGGTGACTGGGGAGCTTAGCAAGGTAAGGGCGAATGAGAAAAATTTGAATTTCCCGCTACTGAAAATTGGTGGGAATTTCAAATTTAGCGAAACATTGAACTGACCGAGAGATGTTGCGTCTTGGTTCGTTTCTACGTTCTCCCATGTTATTTTAGGGCGGACATCCGGAAACGGCAGTAGAGTAAGTTAATGTGAATGGAGATGTTGCATGTGTGAGGAATTTGCGATTTGACTGTTGAATCTTGTGTAAAAGTTCGCGAGAAACACGATGGTGCCACTGGTTTTCTCTGAAATCAACTCCCAAGCTCAAAAAAAGCTCTCATGTTGAGGCCAAAATGGAGGGGATATCCCACGCTATCCTGGGAGTCCACCTCTACATCAAGACAAACTCTCAATGCAAAGATAGGGAGCCAACACATTGACAGGGCTGCCACTTTATTTGGGGACTCTAAAACTGAAAACACGGCAACCCTGCTAATGTATTTGCTCCCTATCTTTGCATGGAGAGTTTGTCTTGATGTAGACGTGGACTCTCAGGATAGCGTGGGATATCCCCTCCATTTTGGCCTCAACTTGAGAGCTTTTTTTGAGCTTGGGAGTTGATTTCAGAGAAAACCAGTGGCACCATCGTGTTTCTCGCGAACTTTCACACAAGATTCAACAGTCAAATCGCAAATTCCTCACACATGCAACATCTCCATTGAAAGTGTGCTCCTTGGCTATAAAAGACCATCTAAAAGCGACGAAACGCTCCATTCCATTAGTTTCGTTCCAGTTTCGACGGATAGTTTATATAAAATACCGATTTTTTCATTCGATTCCTATCGGTTGCTGTGGAGGCGTAAAATAAGTAAGTACTTAGTTATGGGGAAAAACTATTCAAAGTTTCCATGCACAGAAGTAACAGTTTAATGCTCATTCTTAGAGAGGTGGTCAAATAGCATACATTTCGCAAATGAGTCGAACGTTTAGAAATGTCATTGCTGGGTTGGAGCTTCATCCAGGTCGCCGCGGGCAAAAAGATAAGTGAAAAGGTAGCAACTGGAGAGAACGAGACGTTTTGGCTCCAAGTAGGCACCCCTCGACGTAATCACTTTAAAAATATGTTCAAGCAGCGATACTTCGATGAGACAGGGAGAGTAAAAATGATTAGGGACGTGGCTTGAATAAATTATGGGCTTTTGGTTTCCATCATTTAAAGCATTTACATCTCCGCGGTTGCCATTTCTGAGAGCATAAAGTCCCTTTACAAAGACATTTGAGGCCTTTCCTGAGTATATATTCTTCTCATAAATGGACCGCGTTTGGCAGTTAGGAACCAAGCCACATCAGCTATTGCCAAATTTAACTGGATAATTTAATTTTTAACAAGAGGACGTTTGTGCGGATTCCTTTGAAAATTGAGTGTGACACTGTGACTAAGATTTCACAGGATTGCCTTTCACAATTACCTCCCTAATGCCTGGGTCGAATAACTACTTTTGTACCAAAACAGCTTATTTTCTCGAGAAAAAAGTTGTGATCAATATAGTTTTTTCTCCACTATCATGAGCATAATATTCGGTCTACAATTGAGTACTTTTGCCAATGGAATAATTTCGCCACATCATGAGTTCCTGTTATGACGAGATACTATTAGCCGCTCAAATTGCCATCACGGTTATTGAAGGAAAACTCGACGGAGTAAGTGGACATGCAACGAGGAGAATAATCGATGTATTTTCCTTGCCGGGTCTTAGCGAACTGTGAAATAAAAACTGTGAATTTTGGAGGCTGTGATTGGCGTAACAAAAAGTTTTATATGAAAAATATTTATTCCGTGTTTAAAATTGATCCCTCGAGAATCATGATATCTCAAGAATCTGCATTTCGGCCTCCTGTGGTGTAATGGTTGTAGCGCTGCCTCTATGACCAGAAGGTCCCGGGTTCGATTATCACCAGGTGACCTGAGTTTGATGGTCTTCGACAATGGTCACCTGGGACTGAGGTAATAAGCGTGGCATTAGCCGATAGACTATTTGGATCGCGTTTGGCAGGAAGGAACCAAACCACATCAGCTATAGCCAAATTTAATTTTTAACGAGAGAACGTTTGTGCGGATTCTTCTGACAATTTTAAGCAATTTTTTGCCTGCTATGCAAAATATTCACTGAAATTTGCACAAGCATCTGCACAATTGTTTTTAAGTAAAAAATTAAGTCGCCAACTTAAAGGCAATAGCTGACGTGGCTTGGTTCCTTTCTGCTTGACGCGGTCCATTTGAAACTTGGTTAAAAAAAATGTGAAAATAAAAATTTCAATTTGAGGCAGCCCTGAAGGTACATAATGGAGTCCTTAATTTATAACAAACTCAGGGCCGGATTTTCCTACTTGCCGCCCATGGGCCGCCTGTATTTTGCCGCCCCTTTTCATTCGTTTTGAAACATCAATAAAAACCATCAAGTGAACGTGCCAGCGGGGAGGGGTGCATAAGACGCGTTTACTCGTGTTGACCACATTTTTTGGGAAAGCCCTGTCAACACTACTAGCAAAAGGTCACGGAACTTTGCGCGAAAGTCAAGTTTCGTAAACCTATCTCTGTGTAGACAGGGCCTTCCATTCATAAGAAATGAACGAAAAAATTATGAAAGAACAAACACAAAATTTGTTTTAATGATTTTAACTTCCACCGCCGCGCCGCGCCAACCACACCGTGTTTGGCGCAATGCGTGAAGTATTCACGCAGTCTTGTAGGCGCTTTGCGTTTCACGCTGACCGCACTGTGTTTGGTGCAATGCGTGAAGTGTTCGTGCGGTCTTGTAGGCGCTAATATGTGTTACATGCCGATCGCCGCGCCGAGGGCATCTACTTTTCATCTCAAGTCCTCGTCATCATTTCTCCCTACGTCGCGCCGTTCCAGGCCAAATTGCGTGTTTGGTTTCTCTCTTAACCCGACTAATTAAAGGTGCTGTCTCCTGTATCACTGAAAGACAACAAAATTAGAAATACAATACTCTCGGGAAATGAGAGATTTTGTAGCCTTTTCTCGTTTGTAATTTTTTTTTCTAAATCCGATTTTTTTCATACCTACATTTAAAAAAATTGCAAAATTTGCCGCCCCCTAGCTTTGCCGCCATGGGCCGCGGCCCGTGTGGCCACCCCCTTAATCCGGCCCTGAACAAACTTGTGTAAAGTATAATTATACCCCTGTTAATAAGACTTACTATTTTCTAAGACCGGCAGCGCTCGAAGCTATTTCGAGGACCGGGCACTATCCTTCTCCGACGTCTATTTTTAATTTTTTTTTTTTTCACCATTCTGTTATCCCTATTGTCTTCGATTTATTCGAATTCCGCAGGAAGGTTTTGCTATTTCTCCGGGACTTCACTTACTGTGCGACCGATCTTTTTTGCCTCACTCAACGCAGCACACCCATTGTTCTCGCTTTACTTTCATGAACCGTAGTAAGCCCTCTTTCACCGAGAATTCCTCCGATTCGTTCCTATTTTTACTTCTTAATTCTTTCACATCTTTTGTTCCCTCTTTTCTTCCCATCAATTTTGCCCTCAACGAAGCAGTGCTCTGAGAAGAAGTTCGATCTTATGAACCAAAGTTTGGCGTTCCGCATCGATTGAACGATTCAGTTTGTCAAACCGAACTTTCGATGCATAGGACCGAATGTTCCAGCCGTAAGATTGAACTTCTTATACTTGGCCCGCGTTCTTAGGTTATCGCGTTTTAGGTTATAAGAGTTTTAAAGATAATTTGATTTACGAGTGGAAGTTTTGCAACGAGGGAATATTTTTGCGTTCCTCTGCTGAAAACTAAAGATTTAATTCCTGAAATGTTGCCATTGTGATTCAATATCGATGAAAAGAATATTTGGTGCATCGTTAAGCAGAAAGGAACCAAGCCACATCAGCTATTGCCAAATTTAATGGGGCAGTTTAATTTTTTACTTGAAAACGGTCATGTGGATATTATTGTAAATTTAAGTTAATTTTCTGCTTAATACGAAGCAAATTCCTTAAAATTCGTACAAAACGTTCTCTTGTTAAACATTGAATTGCCCAATTAAATTTGGCAATGGCTGATGCGGCTTGGTTCCTTTCTTCTTAACGCGATCCAATTTGCACCTGCTCTAGTCATCGAAATGTTCGATCCCTTGGACCAAACATTCGGTTTGAACCACATCTTTGATATTAGTCAATGAACTTTTTATAACTTATTAATCGAAAAGTTCTTCCCGTGAACCAACCATTCGGTCTGGCGAATCGAGGGAATTCGGTAGACTGCGGCTGATTGTTGCAATTGATAGACTAAGTTAGACAAAAGACAAAAGGGATACAGAGGGATCTATTGTGGAGAGAGGTTGCAATGCACAAAAAAAGGTAGGTGATAGACTAAATAACGGCAACTCAGGAGAGACCTTATAGTTAGTCCATCATTTTCTTCCTTAGTCTGTAGGAACCAACCATTCCAACCAATAGGATCGCTCCATAATCCTTCCGTCTTCTTTGTCCATAGCTCTGTCTATCGATTTTAATGATCAGCCCGCTGATTTAGGGTCGTGGGTTGCTGTTACCAAGTTGGTCTATTCCTTGCCTCCTTTGCCCACCGCAACTACCCGCTTCTACTATGGGTCTCACTGCGACCACCAGCCAGCACCAATTAGATCGCTCCATCTTTTCTGGATCTTCTTTGCCTATCGCTTTGTCTATAGCTTTGTCCATCAATTTCAACAATCAGCCCACCAAATTGACTCATTGACCACCGTATAAAACAACGAAGTGGGGGCCAGATATATCTCTCTTTTCGGTGCAAATTTAGTGATTTCAAAACGCCTTCAAATACTGTGATACTTCACCACATCCACACGAGAGTTGAAATAGTTGTTTCCTCTACGCCTGCCGCTTTGCGCGGATCTGAACCGGTCACCGCGGATCGGATCTTGCAGTTGAAAATGTTTAACGATGGACGTGTACACAATGTTGACATTCGACATATTCGAGTTCAGCATATTATTTTTTTGGTGTGGTTTCTGACAGAGGTTATGAAGGTACCTTTATAAGGAGCGCATGGACAACCCGATTTATGTAACTCTTAAAGCCTAAGAGGGCGACAACGTGAAAAACGAAAATCACCAAAAAAATGCCGCTGCCAACCTACGCGTTTGGGAGATTACTCAATATGGCCGACAGCGCATCACAAACAAGCGTCTTTAAGGATTAAAACTTTGAAACTGAAAAGATGTAAGCAAAATTAAAATTTTATACGTGCTTTTATAATTTTTGAACAGTGTAAATATAGTTGAAATGTGAAAATTAGTACATACATACATTAAAGTCGCTTTCACAGCGCGCCCTGACACTCTGCGACACCTAATCGCCACTCCTGTCTGTCGACTCAGAGGTTATCTAGTAAATGGCATCTAGTAATTTCATATTGAATGCCACCTATCCACGATTTTGCCGGACATCCCCTTCGTCTTCCCCCAGGAGGAACCCACCACCCATGAAAATTAGCACCACTGGATAATTCGAGTTCATAGGTTGGCTCCCCTTTTAGCTACATGACCCAGAGACAAGAGACCCTCCACTGGCCTCTTAGCGACAGATGGAAGCTTTTACTTTCGGGGATTCAACACTTCCTTATGGACAATTATAAGGGAGCAACAGTCATCACTCTTTTTTCGGCTGTTGACCTACCTACATGGTTGATGATGAGTTTCGGGTGACGTCATGAGCCGAACAAGTTTCCCAAACTTCGGCCATTTTCGGCTTGTTTGCGAAACGAAACTGCCAACACGTTGTTGAACATCATCCATGTACTTAAGTCAACAGTAGAATGCTGAAGTCCCGAAAGTAAAATCGTCCACCATGACCAAGATACTAGTGGAGGGTCTCTTGTCTCTGACATGACCGGATCAAACCTAACCTCCAAATTTTCGAGCTGTCCATACTCTCCCTATAAAGGTACTCTAGCTTCTACCAGTAGGATCGCTGCACTTTCTCTCTGTCCCGTTTATCTATCGCTCGGCTATCAATTTCAATAATCAGACCGCGGGCTCGGGGTCAAGCGAGCGAAGCGAGCAAAGGCGATAAATTAATTTCAGAAGGAGGACCCCCAAGTCGCCTAGCAAAAACCGGTCAATTACCAAGGGAAATGCATGTCTGCCCGGCGACGAAACTTGAATTGTTGCCGACCGTCATCGAACTTCCGTGCGAGTTCCGAGTTCTGGGGGGCGTAATTATCAAATGGACTCGGAGTGACCCGTCGGGCGGGGGGGAGGGGGATCGCAGCTATTCATTTATTTAATTAGGATATTGTATTTAATTAGGATATTGTGTCAGGAGGATAATCAGTTGACGAGCTGTAGCGGCTCCCGCCATGTGCCATGCACCACACCCTCGTGCGACCGACCCGGGCGACACTAAATCCTCGCCCGGCTGGCAGAAGAACGTAACTGAACTTCGGGATATACCATATGGTCCACATGGCTCAATGATCCCTAGGCTCAACTCTAAAAGGCGTTACGTCCTTTTGTCTGTATAGAGGCGGAATACTGCACACTGACAGTTTGCGCGGGGTCTTCGCTGGCGCGCCCCACGGTGGATTGAGTCGATGGAGAATTTGCAGGTTTCTGAAATGTTGTGAACTTCATATTTGAAATTATACTTCTGGGAAAACTGAGTGCGAGGATATCCTTGGTTTCAAAATTGAACAATAAAGATGTTGCATGTGTGAGGAATTTGCGATTTGACTCTCGATTCATACGTAAAAGTTTGCGAGAAACAAGATGGTGCCACTGGTTTTCTCTGAAATCAACTCCCAAGCTCGAAAAAAGCTCTCAAGTTGAGGACAAAATGGAGAGGATATCCCACGCTATCCTGAGAGTCCACCTCTACGTCAAGACGAACTCTCCATGCAAAGATAGGGAGCAAATACATTAGCAGTGATGCCGTGTTTTCAGTTTTAGAGTCCCTAAATAAAGTGGCAGCCCTGTCAATTTATTTGCTCCCTATCTTTGAATGGAGAGTTTGTCTTGATGTAGAGGTGGACTCTCAGGATAGCGTGGGATATCCCCTCCATTTTGGTCTCAACTTCAGAGCTTTTTTTGAGCTTGGGAGATGATTTAAGAGAAAACCAGTGGCACCATTGTGTTTCTCGCGAACTTTTACATAAGAATCACCAGTAAAATCGCAAATTCCTTACACATGCAACATCTCCATTATTGGAGAAAATATGACAAAGTAATCTGATTTGCAAAAATTTATATGCTTAATTGGAAAATGTCGCGAGATGACGTCATAAAGTGGCACATTTTCTCACTTTTAAATCCATTTTTCTCCAATTTTCCATGTAAGAAAAAAAATCATTGAAAATACTACGAACTCAGCTCATTCGGCACTCTCCAATGAAGCAATACAATTTTTGTGTGCAAATTCTCCATTAGAGAGGTCGGACATGAAATATTTGACTAAAACTGCAAATTCAGATGTTAATTTCGTCGCATTTTTAATTTCAAGGGGTAGTAGAAGACAATTTTACGAGGAAATCAATGGAGCCACCTTCATGACCTCAAAGTCTTATGAAAGGAGTTAGAGGCGTTTAAAGTCTCCAAATTTTGTCCGACGTCTCCTACTGATTCGATCCACCGTGCGCCCCTTGGCTCGACTCAGCTCGTGTAAATTCTGCGAGTGTTCAAAACTACCGCGATAGCGAAGAGAGCAGTAAGTGCATAAATGAAGTTCTGAGAAAACGGGCTCAGACGCTTCTGACCGGAAATTTAAATTGAGAGAAGCATTCGTTCTTTGTCAAAGTGCCCTTCATCATCCGAATATGACTCTTAGAAATTGTTTGAATGAGTGAAAATCATTACAATCAAGGGAGTATCTACTCAATAGCGATGCTGGACTTTGATACAACTATTCGTGCTCCCCTGTTGTCAATATTGCATAACCAAAAACTGGAGGCGCTTTTTCCGTGTCACTTCCGCGGTGCAGATGTAGACTTCAGCACCGTACCGAAGAGAGCAGTAAATGCAAAAATGAGGTTTTGAGAATTGGGCTCAAAAGCGTCTGACCGGAAATTGTTTTTGAAAGAGGCCTCCGCTATGTCAAAATGGCACTAATCATCCGAAAGACTCATAGAATAGAAATCGTTTGAATTATTAAAAATCGACCGATTTTATTTCAATTACATAAAAGGGGTATTATTCATTTTCATGTTAGGCAAGACGACAGCCGTAAGTGCTGTCTTCTGCATGCTTTCGTATTTGCGTTTTGGACACACAATATACACATTTTCAGGTTAGAAATCGACAGAAGAGGGCGGCACTTTTCTTGAAAGCACTGATTTCAGTATTTTCTCTCATCGAAAATCGTGATGAAACCCAATGGTCTTCGTCAACGCGGGAATACGAAAGAAAATCTTTTGCTTCCTTGAAAAAATTTAAGATAGGCCTGTACCTACCTTCAAAATCAACGATTTATTTTATTCGTGTTTTCTTATCCAATTATTTATCATAGTGAATCATTATAATCCATTGTAAGGATCTTTTTCCAGATGAGTGCGGTTAAAATTCTTTAAAACGGTCTTTTCAATGATGTTTTGTTAAGGATTTCCTTTGAACTGTCCAAATCACTATTTAAACCACATGGAGCTTCCTGAGGAAGCAAGTATGAAAACAGCTCTTAAAATAAAACGAGAATCTTAATTTTCATAGCCGTATCTATCAAAATCTGATACGAATGAAGGAGAATTTCTTGCCTGAACTGAGGTTTGGCTTAGCGTTATGCTTGAATATTAAAAACTTTTTGGAAATCGCGCGCTCTGAACCCTTCAAACTTTTCCAATAAGATGCATTCACCAGCAATCGGTCCGTGAGTAAAGAGTGAATTAGAACTTTACTTTAGATATTGTTCCCTCGATATTTCACGTGGAACACGACTTCTACGATGTAGAAGTTTAAATATCAACTCTTGAGCTGGCTGGAGTGTTCACAATCATTCAATTGATTTAATGAAAAACAACGAATAGCATCTGTTTTCTTTCATTTCGATTGGTAATGATGACGCTGTTGTCTAAACTTTTATGAGAGTGGAAAAAATAGGTTAACTAAACAGGAACACCGAGTTTCTCAGTTGATGACGTACTTTGTTGGGAAATAATAAGCATATATAAAATAGGAAGTCCATAGCACATATACGTAGCAAATTAATAGCCAATAGAATGTTCGGTCGGTAATAGCGCATGCGTTGTTACATCATTAATTGCTTAAACGTAACGCAAACTGTTATGTGACATTGAAAGGACATACGCAGCGCATGATAAACACAAACGTTGCTGTAACGTCAATAGCACATGCGTACGACGTACGTAGTACATTCATGGCACAAAACCGTGCCGTGACATTAAATGAACATACGCAGCACATATACCTAAGCACATTGTTGTGACATAAATAGCACATGTATAGTCGTAAAATTCATGTCACACACGTTGTTATTGAATATATAGCACATACAAAGTTGTAAACATCACAAACGTTGTTGTTACATTCATATCATTTCCGCTCGTGTGTCTTTGAAAATACATATCGACGGTGCAAGTCGGCAATCACATAACTCGTTTGCGGTGTCTGAAAATCTCCGCAACTATGTTATTTTTTTAAAGGAGAACAAATGGACATGATTCCTTGAAGTTTTTGCAGAATTTTCCTCGCACATAGAAGAAAAATCACGGCAGTTTTAAATAATTACCGTTGAGTAGTTTTCCGTTTAAAAAATAAAGTATGACAGGAAGTCTGCGACGTCGCAAACCGAGTTATGTGATTGCCGACTTTCACCGTCGATATGTAGAAAATTAATATCACATCCGTTCGTGTCTCTTTAAAAACACGTATGTAGAACATTAATATCACATCCGTTCGGGTGTCTTTGAAAGCACAGGTGTAGAACATTAATAGCCCAAATGTTGGGACATGCTCTCTTTTTAAAGTTCTCAGTGTATTACGCACCGTAGTAACACATGGGTCCTCTCTTCCTCTCCCCCAAATGTGTCACATGACATACTGTGACATACATTAATATCACATACGTTGTTGTGGCTTAATATCACATACGTTTGTGTGTCTTTGAAAGCACATGTGTTGAACATTAATAGCCCAAATGCTGTAACATGATCTCTTTTTCAAGTTCTCAGTGTGTGACGCACCGTAGTAACACATGGATCCTCTCTTCCTCTCCCCCAAATGTGTTACATGATATACTGGCTGATATGGTTGGTCCTTACAAACTAAGGGAGAAAATGATGGACGAACTATAATAGGGTCTATGTTAGGTTTCCGTTAGTTAGTCTATTACCTACGTCTTTTGTTCATCGCAACCACCCGCTTCAACCGATAGGATCCCTCCAATCCTTTTTGTCTTCTTTGTCTATTGATTTGTCCATCAATGGACCACTAGACAAGGTACGATTTCCAGCATTCTGATACATGTTTCGTAACAAAAATTTCGCGCAGAACACGATAGGCACAACGAAAATTACCGAAATCAACTCCTTACGAAGATATTTAATGATTCTTGATGCGTGAACTCAAACCACCCGCTCATGAAAACTCAATGCTCTACGTGATTCACATCGCGCACTTTACGTCTATCATCACAGTCTCTGCGATATAAAAATCCGGCAACCTCAATCTTGACGCTCTGGCTCAGCTACAGCAAATTGCTCATAGTTTGAACTACACATGGTGGGAAATGTACATTGCTCGATTGAGAATATTGCTGAAACCGTTGTAGTGCGCGATTTGACTCACGTAGAGCTTTGAGTTTCTTGTGAGCGGGCAGTTCAAATTCCTCGTAACCAATGTGAAATAAAAACGTTAATATCTTCGTTAGGAGTTGGTTTCAGTCATTTTCGTTGCGCGAATCGTGTTCTGCGTGAAATTTTGGTTAAGAAACATGTATCAGATTGCTTTAATTCGTACCTTGTCTAGTGGTCCATTCCAATATTCAGCCCGCTGATCCAACTTTCCATCAAAACTTAGCTTCACCCAACGACCTAGAAACTATAGATAGGGGGTTCCTACACTGAAAAAAAAGTATGGTGACATTTACTATGAGTCTACTTGATTTTTTACACAGTGATACTATTTAGTGGAAATAACCAGAATTATAGTAGTATTCGCCAGAACTCTGGTGATTCTTACCATAGTATGGTAAATGCCACCATAGAGTCTGGTGTTTATTACCATATTCGTATCACTGTGTCAGAGATGGTAAAATCTACCGGCATATTTTTTTCAGTGTATGGTACGCCAACAGTGAAATTCGTAACAAACCAGGAGCAACAATTAGGTTAAGACAAAGATAGTCGGTTTCTATGGCCTCTTATGGGACTGTTGCTGAATACGGACTTATATCAAATTTAGAACCAACTATTTAAAAATCTGTGTCCAGATATGGAACTTAGCCATTCACCAAGTACTTAAGTTTACGATGAAAATTTCAACGCTAAACCATTTATTCTAAAAACTCCCGTAAGATTCCATGTATTTGAGGTTATGACGAAGATAGCAATCGGCCATTTCCACTCCCCGCCCACCTATCGAACGACCGCTCCATGTGTGTTACGTTTTTTCGTAGGCCACCACCAATCTATAGTTTCTATATCGTTGGCTTCACCCCATAGAGCGTTACGCACCCCTTAGAGCGTTACGCACCCCTTAGAATGTTATGTAATTTAAGGACGACCCCCTAGCTCAAGAGAAAAAATGAACCAAGTTGTGGCAACAGCGCTCCACACCAACAATCAAAGCACAGTTAACTCAGATTGAAACATTAAAAATGGCAAGTTTTGTTTTCAATTGTTGTTTTGTTCTGGCTGACGAACGAGGCGTCTTGGGAGCACTCTTGCCGTATTCCTCTCAGCGCCACGCTTTTTCCGGGACGCGGTACCCTTTTCCCGGGAGATCTGGCGGCGTTTTTCGGCGAGTTTGCTCGGACAAAGTGAGAAAGGGAAAATCGCCGCGCTGCGCAGGACGGTGGAAGGGTGAAAAGTACAAAGAAAATAAACTCGACGGAAGAAAAGTTGGGGAAGAACTTACTCCTCAAAGCACAACAATAAGCTGTGGCGAGAAGCATTGATACGGGCGAAAACAGGCTCTATCGGAAAGGATGCTCATTGAAGACTTCTCGGAAGGTAATGTAGACCGATGGTCTCACCGTTGCCGCGCGCTGAGCAAAAAGTAGACCCTCGTATTGGCACGATATTTCGCGTAGCAGGGATCGCCATTACTTGAGAAGATATCGTCGGATTATTGCAATGGAGCAATAGACAAGGTACAAATTCAAGCATTCCGATACATGTATCTTCATTTTAACTTTACGTAAAACACAATTGAATCAGTGAGAACGAAAACACACCAACTCGAGAAAATGAAAACAATGAGGACATACACAAAACAGCACTCTGAATTGCTCAAACTATACACAACTTACTATAGCTGAGCCCGAGCGTCAAGATTGAGGCTGCCAGATTTTTATATCGCAAATACTGTCATGATGACGTTCAGCGCACGATGTGAATCACGTAGAGCACTGAGTTTTCATGAGAACCACGCACCAAGAATAATTAAATATTTTCGTAAGGGAATGATTTCGGCAATTTTCGTTGTGCGTATCGTGTTCTACGTGAAATTTTGGTTAAGAAACATGTTTCAGAATGCTTAAATTAGTACCTTGTCTAGTGATCCACTATTGCAATTTTGTGGTGAGATGGACATATAGATGCCGGCGGCGTGCTGCGGCGCTTCGAGCTACTATTTCGCCGCGGAGTTGTTGCACACAGTAGCATACAAGATTGAAGGCGCCCCCACGTATTACGATTGATGGCATCAAAAGCGCGAAGATCCCTGGCAAATCAAATTGAGTGACGACGACAAAAAGAGAGAGGTAGTCAAAAAGTTATTAAGTCCTAGGATCCGAACTCTATAACGTTTAGCATGATTTTTGAACTTCATTAGAGGAAAAAGGGACTTGATTTGATCAAAAAGTGCTCAAATTTACCGCATTGAAGATTCATTTTTGAGTCAATAAAGAAAATACTGCATGTTTAAAGAAGAAAATATGCTTATATTAACAAAAATCACTTACATCAAGCAGGAACCTGCTTAAATTCGGCGATTTCATTCTTGACTCAAAATAATATCTTCTTCACAGCATACTCAAGAATGTACTCATGACTGCCTGTCATGCTGGAGCGCCTTCAATCTCGTATGATACTGTGAAACACTTATGTTGTGAAATAGTTGCTTTTGGCGCCGTGGCACGACGCGCGGCGCGGCGTGCTGCCATGCCAGCGCGGACGTTCACTGGCGCCTACAAACCTAAGGGGATACTTCATGCATTGCGCAATGCTTGAAGTATCCCCTTAGGTTTGTAGGCGCCAATGCGCGTCTCGCGTTGGCAGCATGCCAGGGACCTGTGTTTGGCTCTAATATTCAAACTCGCGGAGTCAGCGCTTTTAAACTCATTGAAATATTTACCATCTCTGCATGGATTTTTCTGATGAAAAAAAAATGTGTATTGAAAGAAAAAATAATGTGTGTTTTGTAAATATTAAGGTGGTTCCGAGTCACGTGTAATGATTTCCAAGCACTTTAATTTTTTTTTTTATATTTTGTGCGTTTACTATGCTGCAGCGTGGTGTACACGCATCCAAAAGCTCACTAAAAGATTGATGTACAAATGGGTTAATACAAAATATTGCTTAAGAACAACACAACAAAGAAAATTAACAAAAAACAAGAATAAATCAAACACCAAAACCACCACAAACCAACCACAAAAAAACAAAAAAAAAACAACACTGAAAACATCAAACCACCAACCCCATCCAAAACCACTAAAAATTTGATAGTCACAAATGGTTACTACAATAAATAGTGCGTTTACCTCTTTTATTCATTTTTGTATGGTTTCTTTCGACATAACAACGCCCCATTGAGATCAATATGAATGACATCGCTTAAAACCCGTAAGTATTCGCCACGTTTTAAATATTTATATGTTTTTAAAATGAATTCATATTTTCATTGAAAATAAAAGAAGGTATATTTTATTTCGAAAATTTTAAGGATAAAAATAAAACCAAATATTCACCGATGCCAGTTTGAAAAGATGAATCAATTGAAGAAAGTAGCGTTTCATTTAAAAAAAAAATGTGTTACCACACCAACACCTTCTCCTCTCACAATTTCCTCATTTCAATATCGTCAATATAATTTTACAGAAGGACAAAAATACAACACTTGGACCAAGTCACTATTGTTTATTTTGCGCGTTAACTTAAACTACTAGACAAAATAGATGCATGAACAAAAAATCGTTGACGGAATTTCCTGAAACCGCCTATCCTCCTAATAAAAATACCGATACTATCGAGATCAACTACAAAGTTATCGCAAAAAATTGGAATAAATAGGCAAGAATTTAAAATTTCTGATTGTGACGCAGATTGCCTACCCTATTTCAAGGGACCCAAAAAGACTTGCAATCGAACAACTGCCAAATATTTTGAAAAATTGTTCACTTGTCGTAGGCGGAGCCAGACACCTTGGACGGAAGATGGGGGAACTAACCTAGAAGATTTTCGAAGCATCTAATATGCAGTTTGAGTCAAAATTCGTCATGAATAATTGCCAAATGTAAGCGTCCTCCTCCTCCTTTTCTCTGTTCCTGCCTTCTTTCTCCTCCTTCCTTTCGGATAAACAGGGGGGGGGGGGGGCTGCGCCCCTTACGTCCCTCTTTGAGTCAGCCAATGTCACATGTTGTCCGGAAACTGTAATGTAACCACAATAGCATGGCACTATATTGGAACATTACTGCAATTCTAGCTTTTTGGAAGTTGCAACTTTGGAAGTTTTCGGTATATTCAAAATGTTTTACTTGAAATTCTGGTGAAGGCAGACGTCTTATAGAGATCTAATCCATACCTTGTCCTGAGGTTCATTGGATGAAATCGAGCGATTAGGGCCATAGAAAGACTTTAGAAACAGAGAGACTCACCCACAGTGAGAAAAACAACCGATCTAGCCCCGAAAAAATCAGAGAATCGGTATCTATGAAAATGTCCAAAATTGGTATGTGTTCCTGAGAATCTTCAAGAATGAGCTATGTTGTTGTAAGCTGATTTTTCCAGCGAATTCCTTAAATAATGAGCATAGAGTACATATGTAGAGTCGCAATGTAAGTAGGAGAGCTGGCGCCATGTTCTGCTCGACGAGTTCCGAGCCCGGTGTGCGGGGTCACTTTTTCGATACATATTCGATCCAAAATGGCGATGTGGAATATAGCCGGGTCCCCGTGTATCGCAAACAATCGATTATGTATCGAAAAAGGGACCCGGCGTCGCACAGGAATCTCGGAAATCGGGACGAATGTACGGAATACTCGGAAAACGTGCACTGGCGCCTACAAACCTAACCGGGATACTTCACGCATTGCGC